>NC_089271.1:0-600000 GCF_963930625.1 Muntiacus reevesi
ACAGTGAGGAAATGATGTGTGCCTGTAAAATATGTGTGTGTGCATGTGTGTGAGTGTGCGTGGAGAGCTAGAATGCGTGTGTGTACGGCAGGGAAACGTGTGTGTGGAGTGTGTGTGTATGCATGTGTGTATGGCAGGGAAATGTGTGTGTGAACAAAGCGTGTGCAGGTACATGGCGCGGAAACAAAGAGGGGGTCCGCTCAAAATTCCACAGCCAACGACCCCGTCCTCCGTTGGCATTACTGACTAATAATATTACTTCTTATCACAAACAATACTTACTCATTTTCATTATTATCACAGATGATACTTACTCACGCTAATTAATGACACTCATGTCGTTATCTGAACCCGGGACTAAAACGCGGAGGCTCGTCCCCCTGTTGCCCCGGGCGTTCTGGTTCTGATGAGTGAAGGACGGATGGAAGCGCCCCGGGGTCGGCCCAGAAACTGTGGCCGGGGGGCCGCGCGGGGCCTGGGAGCCGTGGGTGGGCCGGCGGCCGGGGCCCCCGGTGCTGGGTGGGCTCGGCCCGGCGCGCTCCGTGCCCGCCCCGCATCCTGGGGAGTCTCACGGCGGCTCTCCTTGCCCACGCCTGCGATGAGACGGCTGGGGTCCTGGGGCCTCGATGCCCCCACTCTGGGGCGGGTTGGGGGGCACGCTGGGCCAGCCGGGCTGTGGGACAGGAAATCGGGGAGAAGCCCGCGGGAACGCTGGGGCGGGGGCGATCGGGCCGGGCAGCCTCCTCTGTGGTGGCCTGGACTCCCTTTCCTCGGCCAAAAGCTCAAGGCTGAGCGCGGAGGCCTGGCCCTCGGATTTCTTTCTCACTGTGAAAACCTGGCAGAAAGAACCGCCCCGCCTCCAGCCCCGGGCCTCGGGGATTTAACTCCAGGGTGGACTTCTGTGCAATGAGGGCGTGTGTGTTGGCGGGAGTTGGAAAGATCTGCTGGACTTGTTCGTTGGCTGAAAAGCTCGTTAGGAGCCTCGGGCCTCGCCTGCCACCCCCTCACGCTGTCTGTGTGTGTGTGCGTCTCACGGACCTGTTCCCCACTCCTCTCCTCTGCTCTGGCCACGTGCCAGCCTCCACGGGTGGCCATAGACTCTGGCCCAGGCCGTCCAATGGAGCACAGGGCTTTCTCAGCGAGCAAAGCAAAGATTTTCAGTCAGGTCCAGTAACATCACTCTGGGTGTGAACGTACGTGTATCAAAAAGAGTCGAAAAGAAGAATGCTCACGACAATTTGGACATGTGAGTTCACGGCAGCACTATGCTCAATAGTCAAAAAGACGAAGCAAGCCGAGTGGCCGTGGACGGATGGCTGGGTGAAAGCAAGGATGACAGATGGATGGATGATGGATGGGTAGGTGGACGGGTGGATGGCTGGTTGGTTGGGTGATGGATGGATGATGGATGGATAGGTGGATGGATGAATGGGTGGATGAGTGCATGGATGGATGAATGGTTGGGTGGATGGATGGATGTTTGTGTGGATGGGTGGATGAGTGGATGAATGATGGATGGATGGATGGATGGATGACGGATGGGTAGGTGGATGGGTGGATGGATGGTTGGTTGGGTGATGGATGTATGATAGATGGGTAGGTGGATGGATGGATGAATGGTTGGGTGGATGGATGGATGTTTGTGTGGATGGGTGGATGAGTGCATGAATGATGGATGGATGGATGGTGGATGGGTGGGTGAATAGACAGCATGGGGATCCGTCCACGTGGTGGAATATTACACAGCCATGAAAAGGAGGGAAGCTCTGACACAGGCCACACTGTGGATGGACCTTGAACACAGGATGCCCACTGAGAGAAGCAGACACAGAAGGAGATACGGTGGGTGATTCTATTTATAGGAAATGTCCTGAACAGCCAAATCCACAGGCAGAAGTTGGATTAGTGATGCCAGGGACTGGGGGAGGGGAGAGGGGGTGACTGCTCATGGGGTAGGGTGTCCTTTGGGGGGATGAGGATGTTCTTGAACCAGACAGAGATAGTGGTTGCACAACACCATGAATCCCCTAAACCAAGTCCCACGGGATTGACCTGTCCACTTTAAAATGGATAAAACCACGAATTTGATGTTACAAGACTCATAAAGAATTATCATGTTATGTTGATTAGAAATGAACTGGATCTCAGTGGGAAGGAACCCTCCCCATCTAGTTTTATGAGAACCAGCTCAAGTTGGGCTCCTTGGCAACCATGGATGTATGGATGGATGGATGGATGATGGATGGGTGAGTGGTGGATAGATAGATGGATGGATGGATGGATGGATGGGTGGATGGATGATGGATGGGTGGATGGATGGATAGATGGATGGTGGATGGATAGATGGATGGTGGATGGATGGATGATGGATGATGGATGGGTGATGGATGGATGGATAGATGGATGTTGGATGGATGGATAGATGGATGGTGGATGGATGGATGATGGATGATGGAAGGGTGGATGGATGGATGGATAGATGGATGTTGGATGGATAGATGGATGGATGGTGGGTGGGTGGATGGATGGATGGATAGATGGATGGTGGATGGATGGATGATGGATGATGGATGGGTGATGGATGGATAGATGGATGGATGGTGGATGGATGGATGATGGATGTTGGATGGATAGTTGGATGGATGATGGATGGATGGATGTTGGATGGATAGATGGATGTTGGATGGATGGATAGATGGATGTTGGATGGATAGATGGATGGATGGTGGATGGACAGATGGATGGATGGATGTTGGATGGATGGACGGGTGGGTGGATGATGGATGCACGGACGGATGGATGGATAGATGGATGAATGGTGGATGGGTGGATGGATAGATGGATGTTGGATGGATGGATAGATGGATGTTGGATGGATATTTGGATGGATGGTGGATGGACAGATGGATGGATGGATGCTGGATGGATAGATGGATGTTGGATGGATGGATAGATGGATGTTGGATGGATAGATGGATGGATGGTGGATGGACAGATGGATGGATGGATGTTGGATGGATGGATGGGTTGGGTGGATGATGGATGCATGGACGGATAGATGGATGGATGGATGGTGGATGGAATGAGAGTCTCATTTTTTGTTGTTGGTTTCTGTTTCATCTACGAGAAATCTTCGAGCCTGGCTCACCTGTCCACACCACCTGCTCGCCAAAAGGAATAGAAAACACTGCCCTCTTATAAGATGCTCAGAAAGGGTCCTGAGGATCCGTCCACCTGTGGCCCGTGGACGTCTCCCCCGGGATCCCGGCTGTGAGTCAGCAGAGATGGAGACGTCGCGTGCCTCTGCCCGCCTGGTTGAGGATGCCTAAACCCACAGCTGGACATGATGTCCACGTCACAGACCGCGAGGGGTCTGGTTCTCTTAGCAGAGTTGGAACACCAGGACACTGTCAAGGAGGGAGTTTAGCCAGAGAGCGCCCTGGGACCGTGACAAACTTTGGAAGTTTACTTGGTACACAGGCAGGCAGGCAAGGGAAGTAAGAGGGCTTTTCCCATGTTGGCAGAGAGGAGCGTCGGGTAGAATGAAAAGCTTTAATTTCAGCTGACATGAGTCAGAAGATCGGATGCTAGCTTTCCAGTCGGGGCGAGGAATGCCAAAAAACAGTGCAAAATGAGTTTTTCACAAGACAGAAATAGCGTTTCAGATGTAGTTGTTGAATTGCTCAGTCATGTCTGACTCTTTGTGACCCCATGAACTATAGCCCACCAGGCTTCCCTGTCCATGGGATTCTCCAGGCAAGAAGATTGGAGTGGGTTGCCAGTTTCTTCTCCAGGGAGATCAATTATAATCGTATAAAAATTTTTTTAAAAAAAAGAAGAAATGGGCTCCGGGGAAGTTGAATGTCCCAGATGGGCATGGAGAGACTTAATATTTTGCACGTGTCTTCCCCGTCAAACCACCAGCCTCTGGAGGGTGGGGGGCATGGGCATCCACATTCAGCCTGGAGGAGGCTCTGTAAACCTTTATTATCCAAGGAACAGGGAACCTCAATAAAGTGGCATCTACCGTTTCCTCGGCTTTTTGTTTTTCTTGATGCATGAGGTGAACTGTGTAGAAAAGTTAGATTTTTTTTGGGGGGGTGTCATGTTTTGAGGCTTGCAGGATCTTAGCTTCCCGATCAGAGATGGAACCCCTGCTCCATGCATTGGAAGCTCTGACTCCTGGACTGCCAGGGAAGCCTCTAGAAATGTTAGACGTATTTTTTAAAATTAATTTTTCTGGGAGTAGAGTTGTTTTAGACAGCATGTCTGTGTCCGCTCTGCAGCAAAGTGAGTCAGCTATACACGTTTAAATAGACGGCCTCTCTTTTCTGGATTTCCTTCCCGTTCAGGTCACAGAGCCCCAGGTGCAGCTCCTTGTCCCGTACCGCGTGTTCGCCTTAGTTTTCTATTTTATGTGCGTGCCTGCGCAGACACTTCTGTCGTGTCCGACTCCTGGCGACCCCGTGGGCTGTAGCCCGCCAGGCTCCTCTGTCCGTGGGATTCTCCAGGCGAGGATACTGGAGTGGGTCGCCGTGCCCTCCTCCAGGGGATCTTCCCCACCCAGGGATCGAACCCGGGTCTCCTGCATTGCAGGTGGACCCTTTCCACTGAGTCGCCTGGGAAGCCCCTCTATTTTGCACACAGTATCAACAGCATACATGCCTCGACCCTAATCTCCCAGTTCACCCTGTATATCCTTCCCCCTTGTATCCATACATTTGCTGTTTGCAGCTCTGCCTCTTTCTCTGCTTTGCAAATAAATTCATCTCTAAGGCTAGGTTTTTAAGAGAAATGAAATGATGGCAAATATATATATATATAGTAGTCACAATGTCTTTCCACTCTCAGAACCCAGCATTTACAGAGTGCTCAGAGAGTCTGTGAGATTTTAAGGAAAAGAAAGAAGCTGGAAAAAAAAGGAAAACCAGGCATTAACACGAAGAGAGACACCTCTGAAAGGCTGAACAAATATTTTTCGGTGCCGCTGAGCAGACTAAGGAGGTGAGCACCGTGGCGTGTGGATCTCAGACCCCATCTTCTTCTAAACGAGGCGGCTTCCCGCACGCGGAGGCGGGGAATCGTGTCCGAAATTCTCGTCCTCAAGACGGGCTTGACTTGGGGAATGGCGAGTGTCAGTAATTTGCAGGGCACCTTTAAGGGAGGTGTAGCAGTCTGCTCAAGAAATATAATGAGAGACCTATTCCTTGCCCTTCTTTCTTGAAACCAATGCCTGAGGAAAAAAAAGAAAACACCCAGCCTTAGCCCTGAGCTGTAAACGTCTGGTTTGTATTCATGCCGCATAGATTTGCAAGTTTTAAACGGCTGGACCTGCTTTCCTAAGCCACGCACACACCTAGAGGACACCTGTTGTGTTTTGGGTTAATCAGCGAATGGATAATTGGCCGGCAGGCACCCCGACCTCCTGAACCAAGGCTGCGTCAACGGGTGTCCGAGGCGAGCCGCAGACACACGCAGAGAAACCCACGAGCGTGTCTGCAGCGGTGGAGCGCGTCCTTTTCTAGGATTTTTATTATTTTAAACGTCGCGTCGCGTGCAGACAAAAGACGCGCCTTTCTTGGCCTGAATACATATAAGCGGCACTCCCCTCGGTCTGTATTCTGCGGCCCTTCCCGAGAAGCATTTGACAGTTTTGTTGTAAATTGTCTTAAACACGCTTTTCCCAGTGGCATGTTGAAATGCATCCATTAGCGATTATTATAAACAGGAGGTTTCCAGAGTTATTATTTTTTTTCCTTTGGTCCCCAAGCACTGAGAACTAAACCGCTGGCAGGACTGTGTCGTATTTTCTGACCCAGATTGCGATGCTCTAGGGGGGGAAATAGGGGAACGTCAGGACCTGGGTGTGAGCTCTGGGCCCAGAGGCGGTCGGCTGACCCGTTTCTCTGACCTCTGCTGGGGGGGCCCGGCCCTGCGAAATTGAGGGCTTAGGGGGGCGTGTGTCTCGGGGCTCAGGGACCTCACAGGGGCCTTGGAGACCCCCTTAGGGGTTGTTATGGAGCTTTGCTTCCAATGGGCAGAAAAGCAGAGGCAGAAACAAAGATGGCATTGCTTGTGTTCCAGCAAGCTTCCCTTGCTCACGGATTATCCCACCGATCTCATCTCCGCCTTCCCCGGAGGCGCCGGGGTGGACCTAGCAAGGTTGTTCCAGAGCATTTACACGAGAAAAATCAGATTTGTCTGGAGCCTAACTCGCATGCTAACCTTCCGCACGAGTTCTTTCCAGCATCGCTCAGAAAGGGGTGCCCCTCGTCCGAGCCGCAGGACTCTGGGAAAGGACGGCCGTGCCCCTGGAGAGGGTCCCGCAAGCGTTCGGGCAGGCTCGTCTGCACACCCCCCTCGACAGGAACGTCTTATTAACAGCGCCGAGTGCGTGCTGAGTTGCTCAGCTGTGCCCGACTCTGCGACCCCATGGGCTGCAGCCCGCCAGGCTCCTCTGTCCACGGGATTCTCCAGGCAAGGACCCTGGAGTGGGTCTCCATGCCATCCTCCGGGGTTTCCATCTCATGCGCCCTGAATGTACGAGGGTCGGTCCCCACCACATCCCACATTCATATACAACCAGCTCCGCAAATGTAAATGTCAGTTGCACGTTTCAGACCTAACGACCCCTTTAAAACGCACGTGTAACTGTGTCCAAAACCAAAAACAAAACAGAACTTAAAAATATATTCAATTATCCTTTTGTAAAATGCAGACGCGCCATGCCTTTGACAGCTAAATAAATGGACTTTATTAAGCCGCCCATTACGGGCTGTGATGATTTCGTATTCCTATTGTATCCTGCCGTCGTCATCGGGGTCTGCGGGGAGTCTGGAGTCCCTTCTCTTCATTTCCCACATTGATTCTTGCGTGAGAGGGCCCCATTGAATAATTAATACACTTCCCGTGATGGATGGCTCGCGTGGCCGGGATATTAGGTTATCAATCACGACCCACTTGTTCTAATGTAATCATATTGAAAACGTGTCAGGAGCTGTTTATCCAGGGATGACGAGGGGCAGGCGTCCCGGGACGCCATCTCCAGCTGCGAGCCGTGAGCCGCGAGCAGTGGGACTTGGAGGAGCCTGCTTTGTGCTTAGAAAATCCTGCGGATCCCTTCAGCTTCCAGCCACCGCCCCGTGGCTACGTTCCTGTGTGTGCGTGCCGAGTTGCTTCAGCCGTGCCTGACTCTGCGACCTCATGGACCGTAGCCCGCCAGGCTCCTCTGTCCAGGGGATTCTCCAGGCAGAAACACTGGAGTGGGTTGCCATGCCCTCCTCCAGGGGAATCTTCCCAACCCAGGGATTGAACCTGGGTCTCCGGCATCGACGGGCGGATTCTTAACCGCTGGGCCTCCCGGGAAGCCCTCTCCATCTTATGACGGCACAAATGCACCATGAAAAAATGAAACGCCACCCTGATTTAACCCTAATCATTCCCCTAGAGGCCCCACCTCATATACCATCCCGCTGCGGGGGACAGAGCTTCCACATCCGAATTTGGGGAGGGGTGTGTGCTGAGTCACCTCATTCATGACTGACTCTTTGCAACCCCATGGGCTGTAGCCTGCCAGGCTCCTCTGTCATGGGATTCTCCAGGCAAGAAGACTGGAGTGGGTTGCCATGGTTTGTCCAAATTGCATGGCATTGCTGTGTACACAAGTGCATTTTGTTCTCCTGATTCGTGCTGATTTTCACAGTTTGGCAGACGACGGAGCCGAGACACCTTGGCCGGTTTTCGGCGTTTGATTCTGGCAGCTGTCGGCACAGGGGCCGCCCCCATCGTGGGGACGCCTGAGGTGACTGCGCGTCCCTCGGTTGCACCTGGACTCTGCGGGCAGAGCTGTGGGGTCTGTCTTTGCAGCGGGTGATCAGGACCCTCGGGGACCCTGAAGCTGGGGGTTCCTAAGGGGAGATGTCAGGTACCACCCCAGGAACGCCAGGGAGGAGGAGAGAAGCCAAACCCAGGCCAGGCTGGACCCCGGGGCACCTGGGAGGAGATGCCCACGTTTTCTGAAGCGGGGCAGACAGGGGGTGCCACTCGCAGAAATGGAACCAGCTCAGCTGTGGGACCAGGGAGGGATCTGTCCTGGGGTTCAGTTCACCCCTGGGACAGGGAGCCAACGCTGGGGCACCCAACCCAGAAAGCGAGTCACTCACACACCCTGCCCAGCGCCTGCCCAGCGCCCGAGCTTGAAGCAACGTGAGCTCCGTCATCTGACCTCCAGACAATTCTCGCCCCATCTCCTGGCCTCCAGACGAGTGTTCATCACCTCTCCTCCAGACGACTCTCCATGACCTGATCTCCACACGACTCTGCATCACCCGACCTCCAGACAACTCTCCACCACATCACCTCCAGACAACTCTCCACCACATCACCTCCAGACGACTCTCCATGACCTGACCTCCAGACGACTCCCCATCACCTGACCTCCAGACAACTCTCCACCACATCACCTCCAGACGACTCTCCATGACCTGACCTCCAGACGACTCCCCATCACCTGACCTCCAGACAGCTCTCCTCACCAGCTGACCTCCAGACAGCTCTGTCCCCTGTCACCTGACCTCCAGCCAATTATGCCTCCCATCCCCGGGCTCTTCCTTCTGTAAATCTTCAGAGACACTGGCTCAGTGACCCAGTGTTTGCTACAGGGCATCTGAAAACCGCCGAGGGTCTTGGGAAGTAAATTGAAAAATCGCCAATAATCTTCACCTGGTGCTCACGATTGCTATTGACCCTGGGTCAGAGGTCCTGCCTCTCTGTGTTCAGATGTTCACATTGTCATAAAGACAGGAGTCAGGCGCTACACAAATCTGTGTAAAATTTGCTGGGGGAAATATCAATAACCTCAGACATGCAGATGACACCTCTCTAACATCCGAAAGCAAAGAGGAACTAAAGAGCCTCTTGATTGGGGTGAAAGGGGAGAGTGAAAAAGCTGTGTTAAAACTCAGCGTTCGAAAACTACACTCGTGGCCTCTGGCCCCATCAGTTCATGGCAAATAGAAAGTGAAAAACTGGAAGCAGTGACAGATTTTCTTCTCTTTGGTCCCAAAATCAATGGAGATGGTGACTGCAGCCATGAAATTAAAAGACGCTTGCTCCCTGGAAGGAAAGCTACGACAAACCTATACAGCATATTAAAAAGCTGAGACATCACTTTACCAACAAAGGTCCATATGGTCAAAGCTATGATTTTTCCAGTAGTCACAGATGGATGTGAGAGTTGGACCGTAAAGAAGGCTGATCGCCCAAGAATTGATGCTTCTGAACTGTGGTGTTGGAGAAGACTCTTGAGAATCCCTTGGACAGTAAGGAGATCAAACCAGTCAACCCTAAATGAAATCAACCCTGAATATTCGTTGGAAGGACTGATGCTGAGGCTGAAACGCCAATCCTTTGGCCACCTGATGGGAAGAACCGACTCCTTGGAAAAGACCCTGATGCTGGGAAAGACTGAAGGCAGGAAAAGAAGGGGACGACAGAGGATAAGATAGTTGGATGGCGTCACAGATTCAATGGACATGAGTTTGAGTAAACTCCGGGAGATGGTGAAGGACAGGGAGGCCTGGCGTGCTGCAGTCCATGGGGTCGCACAGAGTCGGACAGGACTTAGCAACTGACCACATGTAATATAAGTTTACATGATTGCATATTCATGCAATTATCTATTATGAATTTATATATCTATATAATTCCCTACTCCAGTCTTCTTGCCTGGAGAATCCCCACGGACAGAGGAGCCTGGTGGGCTGCCATCTGTGGGGTCGCACAGAGTCGGACACGACTGAAGTGACTTGGCAGCAGCAGCAGCGTGAGATGTGGGAGAGCGTTAGTCACCCAATGGGGTCCGACTCTTTGCTACCACATGGAATATGGCCCAGCAGTCTCCTCTGTCCGGGGTTGATTTCTTTTAGCATGGACTGGTTGGATCTCCTTGCAGTCCAAGGGACTCTCAAGAGTCTTCTCCAACACCACAGTTCAGAAGCATCAATTTTTTGGCGCTCAGCCTTCTTGATTATCCAACTCTCACATCCATACATGACCACTGGAAAAACCACAGCTTTGACTAGACGGATCTTTGTCGGCAAAGTGATGTCTCTGTTTTTTAATACACTGTTGAGGTTAGTCATAGCTTTTCTTCCAAGGAGCAAGCGTCTTTTAATTTATTTCTATGAAAGCTCCCTAATGAGGGCTACACCTCAAGCATCCGGTCCCGTTAGGATGTCTGCTCGAATGCACGGTGGGAAGACCAATGGACAAACAACAGGAAGATAAAGTGCAGGTACTTGCTTGCACACACGTGTTGTGCACGCGGGTACCCACGGCAACCCCGGGCGTGTCAGAGATTCTGGCTCCGTTGAAACGCTCCTTCCGCCCGCAAGGTCACTTGTGGCAATAATCAGCTGATTAGAAGTGCAATCTATCATGCACGTAATAGCAATTTACTGCGGGAGTTTAATGCAGCTTGGTTTAATCATTAGCTCCGGCCTGTCAGCCGCGTAACCCACAAGGGACTGCGGGTCTGCATGATTTAGCAGGCGACCCCTGACCCCCCCAGAGCAGAGAGCATGCCTTCGAGGCAGAATCAGGACACACCGTCGGCCAGACCCACTCACCAACAGTTATTAGCCTTTACAGCTGGACTGTCATTTTAGCAAGAAAAGAGGGCACGAAGGGTAAAAAACAAATAAAAAGAAAAAGAAAACCTAGTGCATCTTACAGGACGCAGAATTAGCATTCACTCCAGAGCCAGCTTCAGGAGAAAACATGGGAAATCGCAGCCTTGTCACAGGGCGCCCCAGCGGCAAACTGTGTGTGTTTACTGGCCGCTGGTCGCAGCTCTCCCGGGCATTTCCAGGTGTGGGACTGAGACAGAGGGGGAAGGAAGGGGTGGGAAGGGCTTGGGGTGGCGCTCGTGGTAAAGAGCCCAGCTGCTGAAGCAGGAGGTGAGACGTAAGAGACGCGGGCTGCATCCCTGGGCCGGGAAGAGCCCCGGAGGAGGGCGTGGCAGCCCACTCCTGTATCCCTGCCTGGAGCATCCCACGGACAGCGGAGCCTGGCGGGCTACAGTCCGAGAGGGTCGGACACGACCAAAGCGACTAAGCATACTCGGCAGAAATGTGGTGAGGTTTCATATTTTATGTCACGCTCCCTAGAAAGCCCGCGAGTCTCCTGGGGAGCTGGTGGTCACCAGGATGCTCCTCGGTAATTAAAGCCTCCTCTGCCTTGTGATAATTGAAAGTTAACCTTGACTCAAAAAAAAAAAAACCACAACAACACAGAAATCCCATGGACAGAGGAGCCTGGCGGGCCACAGTCCATGGGGACACAGAGTCAGACACGACTGAGCGACTCAACCCCCGAAGAAGAAATGCTGTGTGCGGTGATTCATCCACCAGCCGCCCTGAGTTGCTCTGGGTTTTGCAAAGTGATAGCAGAGGGTTGAGTTGCTTCATCGAGAAGCACAGGGAAGGAACCGTCCATCTTTGGCAGGGCTTCAAAAGTCTTGGCGGGGATGAGCCAGATACCCCGCAGCGGGGGGCCCGGGACCACACGGCAAGAAGGACACGGCCCGCATCCCCTTATGACTCATGGGGTCCTCGTGCAGCCACCTGTGGGGATCAGCCCCATGCAGGTGGGGGCTCGGGGTGTCAACTTTTCCCTTTGATTTCTTTTTTGTTTTCAAGACGCAAGAGTTTCCCCGATGGCTCAGAGGATAAAGAACCTGCCAGCAATGCAGGAGACCTGGGTTCGATCCCTGGGTCAAGAAGATGCCCTGGAGAGGAAACGGCACCCCAGTCCAGTATTTTTGCCTGGAGAACCCCATGGACAGAGGAGCCTGGCGGGCTACAGTCCACGGGGTCACAAAGAGTCAGATATGACAGAGCAACCAAGACATACTAACGCTGGGAAGATGACACACAGCCGTTGTTAGAAGAATTGAGTTTCTGCTGAAATCTGTTGGCTCCATCTTCTCCGAGCAGAGTTGGAGCTGTGATGCTAAAACCCAGGGCGCCACTGCCTTACAAAGCTGAATGCAAGCCCCTTTAAGAGATTGATGGTGCCTGCTCAACAAGGGCGTCCACTCGCAACCCCAGGACATTTGCACACGCTCCTCCTGCATCTGGAATCCTTGCTCCTGGTAACAGCTCTTTCTAAAGGTCGGTTCTGCAGAGGAACTGTCCCTGACCACCGCCCCCCCACCAGCCCCACTCCAACCCCTCAGCCTGTCTCCACCCCAGGAATTTTCAGTGCGGGAATTGAAGCCCCATGCACACAACATCCCGTTATCTGTGCCGTCTTCCACGTTCTCCTCCTGAGAACACGAGCTCGGAGCACACGCTGCTGAGCTTCTCACTGTGGGAAGGTGCCAACCCGGGGCGGGCGCTGGTGTTTGGAGTTGGGGGGCGTGCAGGTGAGTGTGGCCACCTTGGGGGCCCGTGTCCGAGCCGACGTGGTTTCCGGGCCTGGCAGAGAATCCTAGGAACTGGTGTCTGGGTCCTCTTAGGGCTCAGGCGCCATTGAGCAGGGCTCCCTGCAAAAGCAAACCATAATTGGCAAGTGGTAGCGTTGCTCTGTTAGTCGCTGAGTCGTGTTTGACTCTTTGCGGCTGCACGGGACTGCAGCCCGCCAGGCTCCTCTGTCCCTGGGCTTCTCCAGGCAAGAAGGCTGCAGTGGGCTGCCATTTCCTTCTCCAGGGGATCTTCCTGATCCAGGGACTGAACCCAGGTCTCCCACATTGCAGACAGATTCTTTACCTTTCAATCCACCAGGGATTCCCTAACTGGCCTGGATAGTGAGTGTTCCCAAACTCTTCTACGTAGCTGCCTGGGGACAAACGAATATCTGGCTGCATTTTGACTCCCGTTTGTGGGCCCCCCGGGGGCTGATGGAGGGGAGAGTGGGGTGGCTATGGACTCCAGGGTCTCAGAGCTCACGTAGTTTTGGCTGGAGGTTTCCCTCAAAATAGCGTGAGGACGCTGGAAAGGGAGAGGTCGGCGTGAAGATGCTGGCGTGGTCCCCCGTCCATCTCCACCTCTGATCATCCCCACGGCTCCCTCTGCCATCAGATTTTGACTGTAACTGATGCGTGTGTGTTTTGTTTGTGGTCAGACCTCCTTACCTACCCTGTTTCTAATTATTTTCGGGCTGGTTTTTCACCTCTGTGTTCCCCTGTCTCTGCTGAAATTTCATCTCTTCCCCGAATGGAAGTTTCCGCGGGGCAGAAGGCACCTCCCTTCCTAGCGGCCCCAGGCCCATTGTCCGGTTAGACAAGAATCGCGCTGTGCCCTCTGATGATAAAGGTGCATTAATGCCCGGTCATGATCCATTAATTATGACAAACGGTTGGTTTCCTGGCTATTACTGGCGGGGGACTGATATTCATTACCTTTCTCTGGGTCTGTTCATCTTTTCTTTCTACCCTGGACCATAGATTTCTGCCTTTAAGGATACTGATCGTGAAATTTCTTAGAAAAGCAAGGTCTTCAACAAAGTGTAGAATATAGGGGTAGTGTACCATACATACCAGGATGTATGCGTATAAGATATATAATAAGCTACAAACACATACTGGAATATAGTCAGTATTTTATAATAACTATAAATGCAGTATAACCTTTAGAAGTCATCAATCTTTATTCTTAACAGACACTAGCTCCTTAGAAGGAAAGCTGTGACAAACCTAGACAGTGTATTAAAAAGCAGAGACATCATCACTTTGCCAACAAAGATCCATCTAGTCAAAGCTATGGTTTTTCCAGTAGACACGTACAGATGTGAGAGCTGGACTGTAAAGAAAGCTGAGCGCCGAAGAATTGATGCTTTCAGACTGTGGTGTTGGAGAAGACTCTTCAGAGTCCCTTGGACTGCAAGGGGATCAAACTGGTCATTCCTAAGGGAAATAAACCGTGAATGTTCATTGGAAGGACTGATGCTGAAGCTGAAGCTCCAATACTTGGTCACCTGACTCATTGGAAAAGACCCTGATGCTGGGAAAGATTGAAGGCGGGAGGAGAAGGGGACGACAGAGGATGAGATGGCTGGATGGCATCACTGACTCTATGGGCATGAGTTTGAGTAAACTCCGGAAGTTTGTGATGGACAAGGAGGCCTGGCGTGCTGCAGCCCTTGGGGGTCACAAAAAGTAAGACGCCACTCAGTAACTGAATAACAACAGTTCTTAACACGTGAGATGACCTAAGTATCGTGTTTGTAGACTTTTCGAATGAGGTTTGACAGACGTCCACGGTGAGAAATACACTGAACGTCATGATAGAGTACACACAAGATTTGATGAAGCTGCGGCGAAAGTATTAATAAAATATGTCCTAGCCTAAAAAAATAATCACCATATAGCGTTGCGTGCCTGCATGATGTCCCCACGTCCCTGCCGAGCAGGGGTTTGTGACCGTCCACCTAGGCATTCTATCTTTGGGGAAATCTGAGGAAATATAAAGAACTAAACTGAGACGGTTTGCTCCACTTCACCTGGTTTTTATTATTATTCCTGGACCCCAGATGTGCAGATCAGGAAATAGGTCACTTGTCATGGTTTTTGAGGTTTTGGAACAAAAAATTGTGGATGGCTACAAAGTATTCTCCGCAGTCAAGTAATGAGGAAGCTGTTTCCTATTTTGAGGGAGATTTCGTGTATGTTTTTCCTCCCAGAAGGGAGGCAGGTGACCGCTGGGTGCATTGCCGCTGTTTATTCCTATCGCTGCTTTCCCAGATCAGCAGACGCTGGCAAACGGGGGGCCAGTGGTCCTCACAGGCTGACTTTGTGTCAGTAGCCAGGACTTCCTGGGGGCAACGCAGGGCAGAGAGATGACAGTGTGCCGATTTTAAAAGTCTTTATTGAATTTGTTACAACAGTGCTTCTGTTCTCTGTTTTGGTTTCTCCGACAGCAAGGCTTGAGGGATCTTGGGTCCCCGAGTGGGGATTGAACCTGCATTGTCTGCTTTGGAATAGAGGCTCAACCACTGGATCACCAGGGAGGTCCCTTGAGGCTCTTGAAGTAGAGGGGACATCTAAGCTGTGAAGGTCAGGGGTCCTTCAGAGTGGCCTTTCTGCAGATGTTCTCAAGGAGAAGCAGACAGTCTGCGGCAGGCGGGGTGGGGTGGGGTGACTACGGTTGGGGTTCTTTTGTTGTTGGCGAAGTTTATTAAACCTTACCAAAATCAGCAAATTTCAAATGGCAACATATGATTTTAAATTTATGCTTAAACCCTTACGCGTTGCGCAGTCAGTTCTCTCGAGCCTCCTGTCTCAGAGCCCGGCAACCACCAGCTTAGGATCGGTCCGTGGATTTGCCTTTGAGGACGCTTCCTGTGAACAGAATCACACACAGATGTAGCCTGCTGCATCTTGCTTCTCTCAATGAGCATCGTGTGTTTGGGGTCCACCCACATAGTAGCCTGTGTCAGAGCTTCATTCCTTTTCACGGCTGCATCGTATTCCACTGGGGGGATGTGTTGCAGGAATAAGCCAGTTCTCACTCGTGTTGGAACCGTTTCTTGGGCTTGCTCTCTGCTGCATTTGTTATTATAATCACACATGATGGCCCACCTCAGAGAACCTTGCCCCTCTGCCTGACTGTTAAAGGCCCCATCAGTTCAGTTTAGTCACTCAGTCGTGTCCGACTCTTTGCGACCCCATGGACTGCAGGACGCCAGGCTTCCCTGTCCATCACCAACTCCCAGAGCCTGCTGAAACTCATGTCCATCGAGTCAGTGATGCCATCCAACCATCTCACCCTCTGTCGTCCCCTTCTCCTGCCTTCCATCTTTCCCAGCATCAGGGTCTTTTCCAATGAATCTTTCCCAGGCCCAATACAGGATGGCTATTTTGAGACATTAATTTGCCAACATCTTGGCAATCTGGCTCCCTGAACAAAGTCTTATTCCTTGCCTCGATACCTTCTCTGATTCATTGGCCTGTCGTGGGGCAAGCAGAGTGAGGTTGGACTCGATAACAGATAGACCCCATGTTGTGTATCAACCCATCCATCCATCCCTCCCTCCCTCCATCCATCTGTCCACCTACTCACTTATCCATCCATCCAACCACCCACTTATTCACCCACCCACTTATCCATCCATCTATCCATCCATCCATCCATCCATCCATCCATCCACCTACTCACTTATCCATCCATCATCCATCCATCCATCCCTCCATCCCTCCATCCATCCATCCACCTAGTCACTTATCCATCCATCCATCCATCCATCCACCACTTATCCATCTATCCATCCACCCATGAACTCTTCGCTGTTTCCACCTTGTGGCTATTGTAAATGGCACTGCTATGAAAGTACAGACAAGTTGACACTCTATTTTAAAAATCCCTTTCTCACCTTAACCCATAATCATAACAATAGCAAGAAGTCTAAATTGGCCCACGAGAGCCTCCCTCAAACTCAGGGTAAGTTTGGGTAGTTCTGAGTTCCTTAAGGGAACCTTTCCTTTAGGGGCAGAATATACAGCAAGACAAAGCCATTTGGCATAACAATTGTTTGGAGCTGGAGGCAAAGGAGAAGCAACTTCAGAAAGACCCCTGAGAGGGTTCCCGTCTCAGAGTAAACTCAGAAGCTTCTGCAGAGCAAAGAGCGCCAAGAACTGCCTCTCCAGGGAAGTTTTATGACAGTGAAGAGGGTGACCGGTGGACGTGCACAAATACGCTGGTTAAAAAGGAACCACAGCCCCAGATGGAGTGTTTGGCTCAGGGTGGGGGCTTTCCTCGTGGCTCAGACGGTCAAGAATCCGCCTACCAATGCAGGAGACCCAGGTTCAATCCCCGCATCAGGAAGATCCCCTGGATGAAGGCATGGCAACTCACTCCAGCCTTCTTGCCTGGAGAATGCCTCGGACAGAGGAGCCTGGTGGGCTACAGCAAACCGAGACTGGATTGCAGTTTCAACCTGTCTCAGAGACCTGATCTCAGAAACAGCGGATCTGAGATTTCCTGACTCACAAAGGGAGGCAATTTGCATGATAAAGAACCCTGCCATTCTCTCCCTCCCAAAGAAGGTGTCCCGGCTTAAAAATTAAGCCTCTCTTTTCTCTTGCTCTCAGCTCCCCCAGCCTGAGTCTCCTTCTGAGGAAAACCTCTCACTTTTTACCGTTCAGAGAGCCGGCTCCTTACTGCGTGGGATGCCAGAGAATTAAAACAACAAAAGGGAACGGACCTCACTCTGTCAGTTTCCTCTACTTGTCTACCTACCCCAAAGTTTCCCACTCTTGGAAGCCTGAAATTCTTTTCTTTTCCTCTTGTTTTCACAAAACTGATCTCTGTAAAGATGCTAAATGTGCCCGTGTTCCAACCCTTGCTTTAAGACACTCATCACTTGAGGGACAGAGAGAGAGTGTGTGTGTGTGTGAGTGTGTGTGTGTGTGAATTCTGTTTTTCTCTTGCTAATCAATCTTTTGTCAGTCTAAGGTGCCAGCCCCCTCCCCCTCATAAATATAAAACAGGTGAAGGAGAAAGATTTCCTCTGCGTTTATAGCTTTAGTGAATAGCAAGTCCTTATTATTATTATTATTTTTTTTATTTTGGACTATTGGTGATTAACAACGTAGTGATATTTTCAGGGGGACAGTAAAGGAACTCGGCCGAACACATCCACGTATTGGAGCTTCCCTGCTGGCGGAGACGGTGATGAATCTGCTGGAAATGCAGGAGAACTGGGTTCGATCCCTGGGTGGGGAAGATCCCCTGGAGGAGGGCCTGGCACCCCTCTCCAGTATTCTTGCCTGGAGAGAATCCCACGGACAGAGGAGCCTGGAAGGGCTGCCTTCCACCAGGTCGCCAAGAGTTGGATGCGCTGGAATTTTAGTTTTCCAGGAAGCATGGGTTCTTACTGAGCACACTCAGCAAGGTGTGGGTCTCCATCCCCCATCCTTCCCCTGTGTGGGAGGCCCATCTCCTGCTTCTGGGGCAAGGGTCTGTTGCTCAGCCAGCCTGCTTGGTTCTGGGGGTGGGCGAACCTGCTTTCTCCACGGATCCCTAACTGCCAGGAGGCTCTGGTATTTCTCCACGTATAATCCCCTAGTGGGACCGAGTGTCGAATCACCCCTTCTCTCCGCATCCCTTTTGCTGGATCTCTGCACTCCGGTTAACATCCTCAGCTGCCCGCCCCCGGCCGGCAAGGATGCCGAGGCCGTGCAGAGCCAACTGCAAAGCAGAAAAAAAAATGCAAGTGCAGAGAAGGAATTCTAATTGAAACCAGTTGCGTCGGAGGCCAATTTGCCGACCGGGAGAGAAGAGGTCCTCGGGTGGCGCTGGGGGCAGGGCGGGGCGGGGGCCTCCGGGTTGAGGCCGGCAGCTGGGGGCTGTCCGTCCGCTGGACGGAGATCAGACCTCGCCGCGGGGCCGGGCTCGCCCGGGAGGACGGGGCCGCGATTTCTGTGGCCTTCGAGAGAGGCACAGCTTGGGTGCTTATGGTATAAAGTGCGGGGAGACACTGGCCTGGGTGGGCCCGGAGAAGCCTTCCTAATGACAATCCCTGAAAACCAGGATTTTTTTTTTTTTCCTCCCCTCCAGAACCATACATCATTGTCAAGCGAGAAGATTAAACTTATTGTTTCTTTCTTGCAGCGGCAACTCAAGGTGAGTGGAAATGTCTTGAAATGCAAACCAACCCAGCAGACAGAGTGCGGAGGAGATGGGGACCGACAGCAGAGGCTTTCTCCCTGGGTGTTTTTTAAGGGGACTCGGGGGAGGGGGAGGCGGCGAAACGCCCCTGAAACGGAGACGCTCGGATGATGCCGGGCTCAGACGCGTCTGTCGACGTTGGGTGTTTTATTTCAAGGCTGGGAAGGAACGTTATTTTTGCTCCATCACTCAGACCATTAGTTGCGCGGGGGGCGGCGGGGCGGGGGTGGAATGGGGCTGCAGGATAAACGCTGTCATTTATTTAGAATGAAATAGAATAAGGAGGGGGCCTCCCGCGCCGTCCTGACAGGCTCCGGGAAGAGAGCCTACGGCTGCAGGGACAGGAAGAGAACCATCTGGTGGAAAAGTGTTCAGGAAATTCAGCCTCTTGTCTGGCCGAGTTTTCCATATGCAGATGGGGGCCAGGCCCTTGGCGTTTCCACGTGGACCCGGCGTGTGGGGCGTGCGTGCGGCTTAACCTGCTCCCTTGGCTTCCTCTGGCTGGCCGTTTGTTCTGGCCAAGCTGCATTTCAATCATTGTGTGTCCGTGGATGAGTGCATACGTACACTTTTATGTGTGTGTATGTGTGTTCGTCGCTCAGTCCTGCCCGACTCTCTGCGACCCCCTGGACTGCAGCCCCCAGAGGCTCCTCCGCCCACACGAGTCTCCAGGCAGGAATACTGGAGCTGTTGGTCATTTCCTCCTCCGGGGGAATCTCCCTGACCCAGGGGTCAAAGCCGGGTCTCCTGCATTGCAGCCAGACTCCTCAGATGTATGTAAATATTATATATAGACAGTATATATATAAGTATTATACATAGATACCTATATAGACAAATGTAAATACTGTATACGGACATTATATGTAAGCATTATGCATAGACATCATATACACACATTTTTAAATATTGTATGTAGATACTGTATGTAGTGGAGGAGGAAATGGCAACCCACTCCAGGATTCTTGCCTGGAGAATCCCGTGGACAGAGGTGCCTGGCGGGCCGCAGTCCGTGGGGCCGCAAAGGGTCAGACACAACTGAACTGACTTAGCATGCATTGCATGTCGACATACGTAAGTATTTGTATAGATGTTGTATATTGACACTGCAAACATTTTTTATCAAAATTGTACAGAGACTGTATATATAGACATGGTATATAGAAACATATAAACACTGTAGTAGACATTGTATATATTATATATAGGCTACATAATATAGGTATTATATGTATTTAGTACTAGCTCTAGTGCTAGGTCGCTTCAGTCGTGTCCGGCTCTTTGTGACCTCATGGACTGCAGCCCGCCAGGCTCCTCTGTCCGTGGGATTCTCCAGGTGAGAATACTGGAGTGGGTTGCCGTCTCCATCTCCAGGGCATCTTCCCCACCCAGGGACTGAGCTCAGGTCTCCTGTATTGCACTCAGACTCTTTACCCGTCAGAGCTACCAAGGACGCCCTACTCTAAATGTTATCTATAGACATTGCATGCAGATGTTATACATAGGTATCACATATAGATGTTGTATATACATAAACACTGTATATAGACATTGTATGTAGACATTTTATATAAAATTTTATACAGACTTTGTATAGACATTGCATAGAAACATACATAAACACTTTTGTAGACATTATATACATTACATGTAAACAGTATATAGTAGAGGCGTTACATAGAGACATAATTATATACAGACATATGTAAGACATGTATAAACATTGCTTGCAGACATATATGTAGATAGATAGATTATGGAGATGGGTTGGGAAGATCTCCTGGAAAAGAGAATGGCAACCCACTCCAGGATTCTTGCCTAGAGAATCCCAGAGACAGAGGAGCTTGGCAGGCTACAGTCCATGGGGCTGTAAAGAGTCAGACACGACAGAGTGATGAACACTTACTTATTTTATTATATGTAGACATCATATATACTTAGATAAACATTGCATGTAGACCTTGTAGGTAGACATTTTATATAAAAATTGCATACAGACTATATATAGACATTGTATACCGATGTGTCTAAACATTGTATGTAGACATATGTAGACGTTATACATAATTATATATATACACAATGTATATGCCTGTTGTATATAGATTTTACATATAAACGCTCTATGTAGATGTTACATATGGACACTATTCATAAGCATTGCTCTGATACACTATATATAGATGCTATGTATAGCATTGTATGCAGATGTTACACGCAGGCATTTTACATAACTGTCTCGTGTGTGTACACCTGCATGTGTATGTGTGTGTTAGCAGCTCATTCATTTCCGACTCTTTGCACCACCGTGGGCTGCAACCCTCCAGGCTCCTCGGTGCATGGAATCCTCTAGGCAAGAACAGTGGAGTGGGTTGCTCTTTCCTCCTCCAGGGAGTCTTCCCGACCCAGAGCTTGAACCAGCGTGTCCTGCATGGGCAGGCAGATTCTTCACCGCTGAGCCAGCGGGGAAGCCCACCGCAGTCCGCAGCGTTCCCTAACGCCTCGCTCACATCAAACCAGTCTCCCGTCCTTAGACGACCTGCCTAATTGCGGACGGCATTTGAGTTTGGAACTCTTGATTTAGAGAAACACACCTTTCCCACACCCAGGGCCCAGGCCCTCAGTGGACATTGGTTCAATACTTGCTAAAACATCTTAGAAGGAAGTGCCGTCTCCTTGTATTGGGGTGCATCCATGGGGCTGCCCTCAATTGTACGTGAGCCTCCAATCTGATGCTTTTCAGGCATCTGAGTAGCAGGCCCCGTGTCCAGCCTGAGCCAGCCGGGGAGCTAGGGCGGCGGCCCGGATCGGTGTAGACGGCCACGCGGAGCGCAGGTGCTGAGTGACCCATGAGACCCGGAGCCCTGGGCGCTCATCAATTGCTCTTCAGAAATTTCTTTAAATGTAAAATGCGATTTGGTAGATATTTGGAGAAAAAAAAAAAAAGAGGCAGGCAAGTCCGAGGACATCAGCAGATGGAGCTGGGGGGGAGGGAGGCGGAGGTGCTGGCCGCGATGAGACCCGGAGCTCCCCGGAGAGCGTCCCCACGCCGCCTGCGCGTTCCACGCCTGACAGATGGACGCGCCGTCTTTGCGGGGCTGTTTCTGACAGCGCAGCCCGGAGACCGCATCTAATGAGGTGGGGCGGGGGGACAGAGGGTGGCTGACCTGCGCGGAGCAGGGGGTGGTCACCTGCAGGGGCAAGTCTGCCAGGCCTGGGCTCAGCACCGAGCTGCAGAGACTGGATCCAGGGCACGTGCTCTGTGCTGCGTCCTCGCCGGAGGAAGGGATCTGGTGTGTGCAGTGCAGAGAGAAGCCTTCCGGGGCTTCGGGAGAGAGGGCGGCAGCTGGGTGTTTCACACCGTTAGTGTGGCGGGGGCGCTGTCGGGGAAGGCCCAGGCAGGCGGACAGTGCGGGGCCGGGGAGCATTTCAGCAGGGCACACGGGGGGCGGTCTATCCTCACGAAAGACGGACAGGAGATGCTGGTGGGAGAGAGGGACGGGGATCGCTGACACGTGGTAGCTTGCGTGCACACTCCCACAGTCACACACACGTTCTCACACGCAGGCAAATACAGGTCCAAGCATGCATTCAGACAGGCGCACACACACCCACAGTCACACACACACACGTTCTCTCATGCAGGCAAATACAGGTCCAGGCATGCATTCAGACAGGCGCACACACACACACAGTCACACACACACACGTTCTCTCACGCAGGCAAATACAGGTCCAGGCATGCATTCAGACAGGAATACACACACCCACAGTCACACACACACGCGTTCTCACACGCAGGCAAATACAGGTCCAAGCATGCATTCAGACAGGCACACACACCCACAGTCACACACACACACGTTCTCACACGCAGGCAAATACAGGTCCAGGCATGCATTCAGACAGGCACACACACCCACAGTCACACACACACACGTTCTCACACGCAGGCGAATACAGGTCCAGGCATGCATTCAGACAGGCACACACACACCCACAGTCACACACACACACGTTCTGACACGCAGGCAAATACAGGTCCAAGCATGCATTCAGACAGGCACACACACCCACAGTCACACACACACACGTTCTCACACGCAGGCAAATACAGGTCCAGGCATGCATTCAGACAGGCACACACACACCCACAGTCACACACACACACGTTCTCACACACAGGCAAGTACAGGTCCAGGCATGCATTCAGACAGGCACACACACACCCACAGTCACACACACACACGTTCTCACACGCAGGCAAATATAGGTCCAAGCATGCATTCAGACAGGCACACACACACCCACAGTCACACACACACACACGTTCACACACGCAGGCAAATACAGGTCCAAGCATGCATTCAGACAGGAGCACACACACCCACAGTCACACACACACACACGTTCTCACACAGGCAAATACAGGTCCAGGCATGCATTCAGATAGGCGCACACACACCCACAGTCACATACACACACGTTCTCACACGCAGGCAAATACAGGTCCAGGCATGCATTCAGACAGGCACACACACACCCACAGTCACACACAGACACGTTCTCACACGCAGGCAAATACAGGTCCAGGCATGCATTCAGACAGGAACACACACACGCACAGTCACACACACACACGTTCTCACACGCAGGGAAATGCAGGTCCAAGCATGCATTCAGACAGGCGCACACACCCACAGTCACACACACACACGTTCTCACACGCAGGCAAATACAGGTCCAAGCATGCATTCAGACAGGCACACACACACACAGTCACACACACACACGTTCTCTCACGCAGGCAAATACAGGTCCAGGCATGCATTCAGACAGGCACACACACACACAGTCACACACACACACGTTCTCACACGCAGGCGAATACAGGTCCAGGCATGCATTCAGACAGGCACACACACACCCACAGTCACACACACACATGTTCTCACACGCAGGCAAATACAGGTCCAGGCATGCATTCAGACAGGCACACACACACACAGTCACACACACACACGTTCTCTCACGCAGGCAAATACAGGTCCAGGCATGCATTCAGACAGGCGCACACACACCCACAGTCACACACACACACGTTCTCACACGCAGGCAAATACAGGTCCAGGCATGCATTCAGACAGGCGCACACACACCCACAGTCACACACACACACGTTCTCACACGCAGGCAAATACAGGTCCAGGCATGCATTCAGACAGGCGCACACACACCCACAGTCACACACACACACGTTCTCACACGCAGGCAAATACAGGTCCAGGCATGCATTCAGACAGGCACACACACCCACAGTCACACACACACACGTTCTCACACGCAGGCAAATACAGGTCCAGGCATGCATTCAGAGAGGAACACACACACGCACAGTCACACACACACACGTTCTCACACGCAGGCAAATACAGGTCCAGGCATGCATTCAGATAGGCGCACACACACCTACAGTCACATACACACACGTTCTCACACACAGGCAAATACAGGTCCAAGCATGCATTCAGACAGGTGCACACACACCCACAGTCACACACACACGCGTTCTCACACGCAGGCAAATACAGGTCCAGGCATGCATTCAGACAGGCACACACACACCCACAGTCACACACACACACGTTCTCACATGCAGGCAAATACAGGTCCAGGCATGCATTCAGACAGGCACACACACACACCCACAGTCACACACACACACGTTCTCACACGCAGGCAAATACAGGTCCAGGCATGCATTCAGACAGGAACACACACACGCACAGTCACACACACACGTTCTCACACGCAGGCAAATACAGGTCCAGGCATGCATTCAGACAGGAACACACACACCCACAGTCACACACACACACGTTCTCACACACAGGCAAGTACAGGTCCAGGCATGCATTCAGACAGGCGCACACACCCACAGTCACACACACACACGTTCTCACACGCAGGCAAATACAGGTCCAGGCATGCATTCAGATAGGCGCACACACACCCACAGTCACATACACACACGTTCTCACACACAGGCAAATACAGGTCCAGGCATGCATTCAGACAGGCACACACACCCATAGTCACACACACACACGTTCTCACACACAGGCAAGTACAGGTCCAGGCATGCATTCAGACAGGCACACACACACCCACAGTCACACACACACGCGTTCTCACACGCAGGCAAATACAGGTCCAGGCATGCATTCAGAGAGGAACACACACACCCACAGTCACACACACACACGTTCTCACACGCAGGCAAATACAGGTCCAGGCATGCATTCAGACAGGCGCACACACACCCACAGTCACACACACACACGTTCTCACACAGGCAAATACAGGTCCAAGCATGCATTCAAACAGGCGCACACACACCCACAGTCACACACACACGCGTTCTCACACGCAGGCAAATACAGGTCCAGGCATGCATTCAGATAGGCGCACACACACCCACAGTCACATACACACACGTTCTCACACACAGGCAAGTACAGGTCCAGGCATGCATTCAGACAGGCACACACACCCATAGTCACACACAAACACGTTCTCACACGCAGGCAAATGCAGGTCCAGGCATGCATTCAGACAGGCACACACACACCCACAGTCACACACAGACACGTTCTCACACGCAGGCAAATACAGGTCCAGGCATGCATTCAGACAGGAACACACACACGCACAGTCACACACACACACGTTCTCACACGCAGGGAAATGCAGGTCCAAGCATGCATTCAGACAGGCGCACACACCCACAGTCACACACACACACGTTCTCACACACAGGCAAGTACAGGTCCAGGCATGCATTCAGACAGGCACACACACCCATAGTCACATACAAACACGTTCTCACACGCAGGGAAATGCAGGTCCAAGCATGCACTCAGACAGGCACACACACACCCACAGTCACACACACACACGTTCTCACATGCAGGCAAATACAGGTCCAGGCATGCATTCAGACAGGAACACACACACCCACAGTCACACACACACACGTTCTCACACGCAGGGAAATGCAGGTCCAAGCATGCACTCAGACAGGCACACACACACCCACAGTCACACACACACACGTTCTCACACAGGCAAATACAGGTCCAAGGATGCATTCCCACAGGCACACACACACCCAAAGTCACACACACACACGTTCTCACACGCAGGCAAATACAGGTCCAGGCATGCATTCAGACAGGCGCACACACACCCACAGTCACACACACACACGTTCTCACACGCAGGCAAATACAGGTCCAGGCATGCATTCAGACAGGAACACACACCCACAGTCACACACACACGTTCTCACACGCAGGCAAATACAGGTCCAGGCATGCATTCAGACAGGAACACACACACCCACAGTCACACACACACACGTTCTCACACGCAGGCAAATACAGGTCCAAGCATGCATTCAGACACGAACACACACACCCACAGTCACACACACACACGTTCTCACACGCAGGCAAGTACAGGTCCAAGCATGCATTCAAACAGGCGCACACACACCCACAGTCACACACACACATGTTCTCACACGCAGGCAAATACAGGTCCAAGCATGCATTCAGACAGGAACACACACACCCACAGTCACACACACACACGTTCTCACACACAGGCAAGGACAGGTCCAGGCATGCATTCAGACAGGCGCACACACCCACAGTCACACACACACACGTTCTCACACGCAGGCAAATACAGGTCCAGGCATGCATTCAGATAGGCGCACACACACCCACAGTCACATACACACACATTCTCACACACAGGCAAGTACAGGTCCAGGCATGCATTCAGACAGGCACACACACACCCACAGTCACACACAGACACGTTCTCACACGCAGGCAAATACAGGTCCAGGCATGCATTCAGACACGAACACACACCCACAGTCACACACACACACGTTCTCACACACAGGCAAGTACAGGTCCAGGCATGCTTTCAGACAGGCACACACACACGCACAGTCACACACACACACGTTCTCACACACAGGCAAGTACAGGTCCAGGCATGCATTCAGACAGGCGCACACACACCCACAGTCACACACACACGTTCTCACACGCAGGCAAATACAGGTCCAAGCATGCATTCAGACAGGCACACACACCTACAGTCACACACAAACACGTTCTCACACGCAGGCAAATGCAGGTCCAGGCATGCATTCAGACAGGCACACACACACGCACAGTCACACACACACACGTTCTCACACGCAGGCAAGTACAGGTCCAGGCATGCATTCAGACACGAACACACACACCCACAGTCACACACACACACGTTCTCACACGCAGGCAAATGCAGGTCCAGGCATGCATTCAAACAGGCGCACACACACCCACAGTCACACACACACACGTTCTCACACGCAGGTAAGTACAGGTCCAAGCATGCATTCAGACAGGCGCACACACCCACAGTCACACACACACACGTTCTCACACGCAGGCAAATACAGGTCCAGGCATGCATTCAGACAGGCTCACACACACCCACAGTCACACACACACACGTTCTCACACGCAGGCAAATACAGGTCCAGGCATGCATTCAGACAGGCGCACACACACCCACAGTCACACACACACACGTTCTCACACGCAGGCAAATGCAGGTCCAGGCATGCATTCAAACAGGCACACACACACCCACAGTCACACACACACACGTTCTCACACGCAGGCAAATACAGGTCCAGGCATGCATTCAGACACGAACACACACACCCACAGTCACACACACACACGTTCTCACACGCAGGCAAGTACAGGTCCAAGCATGCATTCAGACAGGCACACACACCCACAGTCACACACACACACGTTCTCACACGCAGGCAAGTACAGGTCCAAGCATGCATTCAGACACGAACACACACCCACAGTCACACACACACGTTCTCACACGCAGGCAAGTACAGGTCCAGGCATGCATTCAGACAGGCACACACACCCACAGTCACACACACATTCTTAACTCACACTTTTATATAGGCACACACACACCCGGTCACACACATCCCCGCTCACACTCATGCAAACACGGGTCCAAGCACATGTTCAGCTAAACCCACACATGGGCAGACACACCCCACAATGACACACACACCCCTGTAGCCACATACAAGTGCACATACATTCTCACACACATGCTGTTACATGTTCCTGCTTGCCTGCTAACTCGCTTCACTAATGTCTGACTCTTTGCAACCCCGTGGACTGTAGCCCGCCAGGCTCGCCTTTCCATAGGATTCTTTCTCCAGGCAAGAACACTGGAGTGGGTTGCCATTTCCTCCTCCAGGGCATCTTTCCTGATCCAGGGATCGAACCTGGGTATCCTAGGTCTCCTGCATTGCAGGCTGATTCTTTGCTCACGGAGTCGCCAGTAAAGTCCAAATACCTCTACACACATGTGCAAATATTCATAGCCACACACATTTAAAATGTACAACACAAGCCGTGTGCATGCACAGAGGCTGACATGTTACACACACACACAGGCATAGACATGTCTGCAAGTTTGCTTGTAGCTACGTATAACAAATATGCATACACTTGTCCATAGGCATACGCCCGTGCACACACACAGACCCCAATACACACCAGCTCACCCTGGGGGAGAGTGGATACGTATATGTGTATGGCTGAGTCCCTTCAACGTTCATCTGAAAGCATCACAACCTTGTTAATTGGCTATACCACAATGCAAAAAAGACTTCCTTGGTGACTCAGATAGGAAAGAATCCGTCTGCAATGCAAGAGACCCTGCATTGCAGGGTTGATTCCTGGGTGGGGAAGATCGCCTGAGGGAGGAAATAGCAGCCCGCTCCAGTATTCTTGCCTGGAGAATCCCATGGACAGAGGAGCCTGGCGGACTGCGGTCCACAGGATTCCAAAGAGTCGGACACACCTCAGCGAATAACGCTTGCAACACTTGCAATACAAAATAGAAACTTAAAAATAAAAAAAACCCTTTAGTGATTATTTCAATGATGAGCAAAGTAACTTTTTTCCCTTAGGAAGAACTTTGTGGTCTCCTGGTCTGTTGCATAAACTCTGGAAATGCCGGGTTGAAGCGGCCCAACGGCAAAAACCTTAAAAATCTGGGCAGAAACGTTAAAAATGGAGTGGCGTTTCACATAAGGCTGTGACAACTCTGCTGAGCAGCGTCTGCATTTTTGAAACAAGCCTCCTGCCTGCGAACCTTCAATGCCATTTTAGTGATCTGTCTAATCTACCTATTAATTTACCGGGAGCGGTGATTAAGCGGAAGGTATCGGCCACGGAGGACACGAGTCAAAATCCAGGCTGTTCTGTCACAGGAGGCCACCGCCTGCTTGTACCCCTCCCCTCAATTTTTTTTCTTTTCTTTCCCCATCATCTCACAAATCCTCAGATAGAAAGTTTGGGGTTTTTTTTTTTTCTTCTTCGAGACAGAGCTTGTAATAATAATAAACCATCTGGCTTACTCAGACATGAAAGATTAAAATGATATACAGTAAGAAGCCTGCCCATTCAGTTGCTAATGTCTTAAACCACAACTCCAGCACCGAGCCAGTCTTTGGAGGCAAAAGGTAATTAAAAGACCTCCTTGCAGAGATGGGCCGCTGGGAGCTGAGGCCGGGGAGTCCCCGAAAGCTGAACTGATTCTTGGAGACGGGGCGGGGCAGCTGATCTGTGTCCACGGCAGGCAGGGGACGGGCGAGGCCAGCAAGCTGTCCGCGCTCCGCGTCGCCGTCCGGAGGTGAGGCGTGTGCACGTTCAGTTCTCTCGGTCGTGTCCGACTCTCTGCGGCCCCGTGGGCTGGGGCCCACCGGACTCCTCTGTCCATGGGATTCTCCAGACGAGAACACTGGAGTGGGTAGCCATTCCCTTCTCCAGGGGATCTCCCCCACCCAGGGATCGAACCCTCGTCTCCTGCATTGCAGGCACATTCTTTACCATCTGGGCCACAACTTGGGTGACGTATATGCGTACGACCTCACCTAAGTCAACCCAGAAGTGTTTCTCCTCTCTCCCCACGATGGTGCCGGCTCCCCGTCCGCCTCCTACGGAGTCATTTTCCTGCTCTCAGTCGCCTGCATCCGTCAGGGTCCAGCGTCCTCTGGATGAAGAGGATGATGTGATGAGTCACTCCCAGGACCGAGTTCTCAGATACCGGAGGTGCCGGGATACTGGACTTTTCTGGGTTTGTAACAGGGCAGAGGGGCTTCCCCGGTGGCCCTCGTGGTCACAAGCCCAGCTGCCAATGCAGGAGACATAACACACACAGGTTCGAATCCTGGGTGGGGAAGATCCCCTGGAGGAGGGCATGACAACCCACTCCACTCTTCTTGCCTGGAGAATCCCATGGACAGAGGAGCCTGGTGGGCTGCAGTCCGTGGGGTCGCACAGAGTCAGACACGACTGATGCGCCTTTGCACGCAGGCACGCAGCTGGACAGAGGTCAGCACTCAGAGGAGGGTGGTCTGGACTCCCTTGGGAGCTCTCGAAGCATTTGAGGCTTCGGGTCAAAATGTTGACACCCCACTCTGTTCTTTGTCCCGGGGGTGTTCAAACCTGCACGCTCCCTCCCCCGCCTCCTCTCGGGGTTCAGAAACTGCTCCAGGCTTTAAATGCACTCACTCCTTTTGCTAACATCGTGAATCTCTGAGGACTTCTGGCTTCTGGGGAAACAGGGGTGGAGAAAAGACGGGTTGGGTTTGCATGTGTCCAAAACCACTGTCTCTACTGACCTCCTCATGGACCTTCCCTGCGTCCGTCCGGAGGGTCTCCACGGGACCCCACAAACCCGACCCTTCTCCATCTGCGCTGCTAATGACAATGGGCATTTTTCACCCAGAGCTACTGCAGGGACTTCCTAACTCTTAAGACTGCTTGCGGTTTTTTTTTGTTGTTGTTGTTGTTTTTGCTCTCCTCTTGTTTGTGAAAATGCCAGGATGATTTAATTGGGGATCTGGCTCCTGGGGCTCCGTCATGTTTTGAGCGAATGCACCTAGGAAGTCACTGTCTCTTCTTCCCGTCTTCTTGGCGGTGGGGTGGGCGTTGGTCCCAAACCCTGGTCAAGTTTTCCTGTCCTCTGAGGACTGACCACGCGGTTCCGATGATCTCTGCCAACCTTGGTGAGAAGCGATGAGTCTGGCTGTCTTTCAGGTCAGAAAACGAAGCAACTGCATTTTTTTCTCTCTCTGGGCCATGCGACACAGGCTGAATGCGCCCCATTTGGGGGTCTGAGCTAGGACTCTCTCAAGGCGACCATTTTATGGAAGCACAAGTTCTGGGGTTTTTTTGTGGGTTCGGTGTGTGGCTCGTGGTTCAAGAACAGCACCGCAATAACTGTACTCATGCTGCTTCTGAGCCGAGCTACAGAGACGAGGTGCGTGTGTGTGTTGACGGATGAATGGATAAGAAAATGTATTTATATAACATTCCCTCGTGTGTCTAAACACACAGGGGAATATTATTCAGCCTTAAAAAAAAAAAAAAGAAGAAGGCAATCTTGCCATTTTCGACAACACGGATGGACCTGGAGGGCATTATGCTAAGTGAGATGAAGTCAGACTGAGAGAGACAAATTCTGCATGATTTCTCTGCGCGGCGGAATCTGAAATAGTCAGCCGCACGGAGGCAGAGGAGGATGGTTGCCCAGGGCTGAGGGAGGTGGAACCGGGGAGGCGATGATCTAAGACCGAGGGTCCCCGGCCTCCAGCACCTGCTGCCTGATGATCTGAGATGGAACCGGCGTAATCACAGTAGAAATCAACCGCACAGTGAATGCAATGTGTGTGAATCATCCTGAAACGTTCCCCGCACCCACCCCGGCCCGTGGGAAAAACTGTCTTCCACGAAACGGGTCCCTGGTGCCTAAACGGTGGGTGACTGCCGTCGAGAGCACAGCCTTCCAGCTCTGAGAGGAAGACGTCCCACACGGGGGATGCGCACCATGGGAAATGATGCTGCGCTGCACATTTGCAATTGGATAAAGGGGGTGCTTCCTGGGGCTCCCCAGGTGGCTTGGATGGGAAAGAATCCGCCAGACAGTGCGGGAGACTTGGGTTCAGTCCCTGGGTGGGGAAGATCCCCTGGAGGAGATGGCAACCCACTCCAGTATCATTGCCTGGCGAATCCCATGGATGGAGGAGCATGGCGGTCTACAGTCCACGGGGTCTCAAAGAGTCAGACACGACCTAACCAACTAAACAGCAAAAACAACACGGATCTTTGGCAGACAGGAAGCATCGGAGCTGGCCGAGACTCAAAATCCTGTCTTTCCATCTCAACTGTACAATCCCCCTCATCAGATCACACATTTTTGTGCATTACGGGGCCTGGGTCCCAACGAATCTGTCAGTGTCTCAAAGGCCGCTGGAGGCAGTCATGGAAATGGAGAGACGTGGCTGACTGCCGATAAAACTTTATTTACAAAAACAGGCAAGGGGCCGGATTGGCTGCAGGGAAAGTCCTGGTCTAAATCTCTGCCTGTCAAAGTGGGGTTCCGGGGACTTCAGCGTCCCCACTGCCTGGGAATAGCCTCACGGGGTTCACACACCATCTCCCCACTCCAAACCAGCTGAACAAAGCTCGGACCGTGAGATGGGGGCACATGGGCACAGTGTGATGTGGAGTTCGGCTCCCGAAAGGGGTTTGGAGCTGGTGCCAGACATTGGAAAAGACCCTGATGCTGGGAAAGATTGAAGGCAGGAGGAGAAGGGGGCGACAGAGGATGAGATAGCTGGATGGCATCACCAACTCAATGCACATGAGTTTGAGTAAACTCCGGGAGTTGGTGACGGACAGGGAGGCCTGGCGTGCTGCAGTCCACGGGGTCGCAAAGAGTCGGACACAACTGAGCGACTGAACAACAAAAATAAATAACAACACCTACAGCATTTATCCCTTTGTTTTTCCGAGGTGCTCTCTGCACTGATGGTGATTTCAGCGTGTGTGTATCAGTCGATCAGTCATGTCTGAGTCTGTGCGACCCCGTGGGCTGTAGCCCACCAGGCTCCTCTGTCCGCTCCAGGCGAAAACACTGGAGCCGGTGGCCTCGCGCTCCTCCAGCGGATCTTACCAACCCAGGGATCCAACCCGAGTCTCCCACACTTGCAGGTGGGTTCTTTCCCATCTGAGCCGCCAGGGAAGCCCTAGGATAACGGCCGCTGCTAAGCGGGTCTCGGCCATCACAGCTGCACCCTGGATACACGTGCAGCCTCCAGATGTTAAGGTGACAGAAGGTCTCGCGGTGCAGGCGTCAGGCAAGGGTGCCTGCACCCCAGGCGTCCGAGGGGTCCTGGGGAGAAAGGGATGAACACGTCATGATCTGACCCTCTGGGAGAAATCCAGCCAGGAAAGCAGGAGCAAGTGCTTGACAGAGAGACAGAGAATCTCGTTATCTTAAGAGCTGTAAATCCCAATTATTTCTCAGACAGTAAAATCCACTCTAAAATATGCATACATAGAAAAAAAAAAAAGCGTGACACTTTGGGTGTTACATACGCCCCCAAACCCAGATTTCTCAGGGCCTCTCTCTAATCGCCGGCATTTTTTTCTTTTTCTGCAGTGGCTCTGATTTCGGGAAATTTCCACCGCCCCTTCCTGCAGGTATGTGAGTCCGAGATAGATGACTCAGAACCGAGACTTCTGCGGGCAGTGGGGTTTGCTGTCAGGGGAGGCGCAAGCCGCTAATCAAGGCTGCCTGCAGCTTCTGCAAACTCAAGCGTGCTCAGATGCCGCGCCTGGCTCTCGGAGTTCGGATCCCGGTGTTCCTTTGATCCCTCCGTCCTCAAGACTGACAGCCAGCAAGGTGCGTCCTTGCACCAAACTTGGGTGGATTTCATTTTTCCGCGAGCACTCGGCTAACTTTCCGGTTCTTTGTTTTTGTCCCCACCGTCCATGCCATTCTGTGTCTTGGCAGCCAGGAAAATGTAAATGAGCTGAGATTTTTTTTTTTTTTTTTTTTTTTAACAAGGCAGGCCCTCGGAGATGACCCCTCACGGATCTAAGCGGCAGAGCTTCAGGCGTGGCCGGGGACAAACGCTCCGAGAACGCGGGCCCTGGTGTTTCATCAGAACCCGCCACCGTTGGGCTGGGGGAGTCGGACAAGCTGCTTAATGAGCGGAGACCAGCCCGCGCGGGGAGACCTCTGATGTGCGACACCAGGCACCCACAAACCAGGCCCCCGCCCCGCCCGCTCCCCTGATCGTAGACAAATAAACCCGGCGGGCACCCGGCTCAAAGGCAGCGCGGTGGCCACCGCGCCTGGCAGTGAGCGATCATCGCCGCCCCCTGGACTCTTTGAAGCTGTTTAAATTCTTCGGAACACAGCCGTCTGCTGTGCCCCCCAAGCCCCAACCCCGAACGAGGACAATCAAAGTCCAGCGGGCTGGAGAAACAGCACAGGGCAGAAGCTAGGCGCGGGCTAAACGGCGGCACAGGAAGCTTTTCCTCCTTGCATGTTGCTGTTCCTGGAGATCAGAGTTCTGGGTTCGGCACTAATTAAGAAAAGCCAGTGGGGACTCCCTCCCCGGCCTTCTGGCATGGAACGCGGCCTCGGAGGAGGACGGCCCCGAAATCGCCCCAAGATTTAAATAATTAATATGACACCTTGAGCTCCAAATGGGGGAAAAGTAAAGAAGAAACAGGGAGGCCAGTGTTGGTGGTTTCAACAATGCCCGGGCGCGTTCGATGCCATTTGTTCTGGGGCTGGGGGGTTGGGGGGATGACGGCTCGGCTCTTTGTCATGCTAAGGGATCCCTTTGTGGGCACGGGGTCCCCGGCCCCCCTCCAAGGGAGGCTCGGAGGAGAGGGAGTGTGCGTCCCCAAGCTGGACGACGGTCATTTAATGGTGTTTAATCCTCTTAATCCGGGCGATCGGCCGGCTGCAAAGATGGTCCCAGAAGCCCCACAGAGCCAGCGCCTGGCGGGGCAGAGCGGGCTGGGAGGGGGACCCAGAGACGCTCCGGGAGCATCCTGTTTGCCACATGGCCTTGTGCTCAGTTCCTCTGCCGTGTGCCCGGAGCCATCTGACCGCAGGCGAGTAGGATGCAGTTGAAATCAGCTGCAAATCCCATGTCCTGCGCAGTGTCTGGGGAGCAGCGCCAGCCAGATGGATGGGTGGATGGATGGTGGATGGATAGATGGGTGGATTGATGGATGCATGGGTGGGTGGGTGGATGGATGGATGGATGATGGATGGGTGGATGGATGGATGGGGGATGGGTGGATGGATGGGTGGATGGATGGTAGATGGATGGATGGATGGATGGATGAATGGATGGGTGGATGGATGGATGCATGGGTGGGTGGGTGGATGGATGGATGGATGATGGATGGGCAGATGGATGGATGGGTGATGGGTGGATGAATGGATGGATGGGTGGATGGATGGATGGATGGGTGGGTGGATGATGGATGGATGGGTGGATTGATAGGTGATGGATGAACCATGGATGGATGATGGATGGACAGATGATGGACGGATGGGTGGATTGATGGGTGATAGATGGATGATGGATGGATGGATTGGGGATAGATGGTGGATGGGAGGATTGATGGGTGATGGATGGATGATGGGTGGATGGATGATGGGTGGATTGATGGGTGATGGATGGATGGATGGGGGGTGGATGATGAATGGATGGGTGGATTGATGGCTGATGGATGGATAGATGGATGGGTGGGTGGATGATTGATGGGTGAATGGATGATGGATAGATGGATCAGAGATGGATGATGGATGAATGCATGGGTGGATGGATGGATTTATTATGGACTGATGCATGGTTGGATGGATGGGTGTGTGGATGATGGGTGAATGCGTGGGTGGATGGATGGATGCATGGTTGGATGGATGGATGGGTGGATGAATGATGGATATGTGGATGGGTGGATGACGCCCCTAGGTAACCAGGGTGGAGACCAGGGTCTTGGCTTAGGGTACATGTGTGAGCACAAACACACAGACCCACATAGTACACGTACAGAGAAACACACACAGACCACACAGGCACACGCACATAGTATGCACACACCGTACGCTCTAAAGACACTCAGACACACACCAGACACACACAAGCACACAGCACACACAGGACATGCAGAGGCACAGGCCCACACGCAAATGCGACTCAGACACGCAGTCACAGAACATCTGTGCCCATCCATCCTGACCCCCGTGTGGTGGATAGGATAATGTCCCCAAAGACGTCCACGGCCTGGTTCCTAAAACCTGGGATCTGTTTTTTTGTTTTTTCTTTTAACACGGGAAAAGGACCTCTGCAGACGTGATTAAATGAAGGATTTTGATGGGGAGAGTCTTCTGTGTTATCCAGGTGGCCCCTAATTGCAATCACGAGGGGCCTTATAGAGAGGAAGCAGAGAGGGTTGTCTCTCCCTTCTGCCCTCTGCCCTTGCAAAATCAGCTGCAGCAGGAAGTGGGCCCCCCTCCCTCTCTGGTCATCCTCGGGGAGCTGGGCTCCTGAGGTCACTGAATAGTTTGCAACGTGATGCAAAGCGCGGACAATATTAATTATGTGCTGAATATCAGAAAAGCATGTCGTGAAATGATCCTTTCACGGCACTCCTTTGCTCCTCGAAATTACTTTTTATTCCAATTATGGATTTTTATGGAGACATTGTTTGATAATGTAATAATATTTGCCACTTCCCTTCCTCCGAGGGCGGCGATGAATGTTTAATAAGACACCAAAGTTGCAGAGGTGTTATGAGCATCTCCAAAGAGAGGTACTCGATAAATTAATAATAGGGAGAAATTATGCACCACATTGTGTAAAAAGGAGGAAAAAAATCAATTGCTGCATCTGAAGGGCCGCCAATCCACTTTATATTCTGAATGTTAGAGTTAATTAATTGAGTTACACCCTCTATTAAAGAAACAAACACGTCAGCTTTTTAAGTTCTTGTTTTTCAGGCAGAAAAAGTCATGGGGTTCCCTGAGGGCGTGGGTTCCCCATCATTTCAGTTGTCACTGAAAAGCGGGGAAAGTCACTGTTGTTGTTTAGTCACTTAATCCTGTCCGACTCTTTGCGACCCCGCGGACTGCAGCACGCCAGGCCTCCCTGTCCGTCACCAACTCCCGGAGCTTGCTCAGACTCATGTGCATCGAGTCGGTGATGCCATCCAACCATCTCATCCTCTGTCGTCCCCTTCTCCTCCCGCCTTCAATCTTTCCCAGCATCAGGGTCTTTTCCAGTGAGTCAGTTCTTTGCATCAGGTGGCCAGAGTGTTGGAGCTTCAGCTTCAGCATCTGTCCTCCCAATGAATATTCGGGGTTGATTTCCATGGGTGTTTACAGCCTCTTTATTTACTGTGTCCAAACCCCTGTGCACACAAAGCCAGCCGCCCCATCGCCGGCTGCAGGCAGAGGCTGCAATCAGACCCCCTGAACTTATTAATCTTACAACCAAAGGTTTGCATCCTTGAAGCTTCCATGGCGGCTCAGCTGGGAAAGAATGTCCCTGCAATGCAGGAGGCGTGGGTTTGATCCCCGGGTCGGGAAGATCCCCTGGAGGAGGGCGAGGGCATGGCCACCCACTCCAGGATTCTTGCCTGGAGATTCCCATGGACAGAGGAGCCTGGTGGGGCTACAATCTGTGGCATCACAGAGAGTCGGACACGACTGGAAGGGCTTGGCACACACTAAGACACCTTGTCTTTCCAAGACCCACGGCGACTTCCGCGGCCCCCGCTGTGGGTTTTCTCCTGTGTCTCCTCCCCGCTGTAACCTGTAACTCTGACTTCCTCTGCAAAAGCAGAGATCTTCAGTCAGCGTCTTCGCCGGGGATTCTGGGCAGTCGGTTTCTGCTGGGCTGGAGGAATCACGAGTGTGGGAGGGACGGAAAGTGGCAATGTTGCCCGCGGTCTGTGGTTTCCCGGCTGCCCACTCAGATCCGGGGCCGGCTTGGGTACCAGATTTCCCCGTGATACTTAAACTGTGGTTCGGTTTACAAGAATTCCAGGAGGCCTGGGGCAAACGGAATATCCAGTTGTGTCTAATTCTGCCCCTTGGCTTTCCAATGAAGGGAAAATTCAGTACGCTCTTGAAATTCCTGTGTGTGTGTCCCTATCTCTGTTCAATCTATTTACCTATCAATCATCTATCTATGATCTAGATAAACTATAATTCAACCTGTCTATTTCTAAAGTGAAAGTGTTAGTCACTCAGTCATGTCCGATACTTGGCAACCCCGTGGACCCCGTGGACTGTAGCCCACCAGGCTCCTCTGTCCATGGGATGCTCCAGACAAGGATACTGGAGTGGGTTGTCATTTCCTCCTCCAGGGGATCTTCTCAACCCAGGGACCAAACCCGAGTCACCTGCATTTTAGGCAGATTCTTCGCTGTCTGAGCCACCGGGGAAGCCCGTCTATTTCTATCTCTATTATCTATTTAGATGTACAAACCTAGGTCTCCCTCATTGCAGGCGATTCTTTACCAGCTGAGCCACAAGGGAAGCCCAAGAATACTGGAGTGGGTAGCCTATCCCCTCTGCAAGGGATCTTCCTGTCCCAGGAATCGAACCAGGATCTCCTGCATTGCAGGCAGATTCTTTACCAACTGGGCTATCAGAGAAGCCCATCTATTGTCTGTCTATTCATCTATTAACTATCTATTGATATATTTCTATTTATTCATCCATCATGGGGCCTTTTTCATCTATTATCTATGTATCTATCTCTATCATATAATATCTAATCTATCTTACTCAACATTCAACAAGACATGATTGACATCTTCTCAACTTTTGCGTCTACTTCTGTGACATAATTTTAAAGGAGGCATAGTTTTCTAGCAGGGAGAAAGGCGAGCTGGATGCATACTTGTTCAACGGATGCACAAAGAATTCAGCGTGCGCGGGTGACAGGGTCTCGCTGTCCTTGGACACTTGGAGTCACCCCGGGCTGTGTCCCCGCGGGAGAACGTGGGCAGTCAGCCACCCCCAGGGGCCGAGGCACGGACTCACCACTCAGCCGCCCAGGCGCCCTCAAAGTGTCTCCTCCCGGGACTCGGATGGATGATTTTCTGACACGTCTTGTCACCCAGTTAGAACATTTTCCTTTTCACAAAAATCTGTCACCTCCCCTCACTTATCCTTGCAAGAGGAAAGTGTTCTTTTAATAGCAGTGGTCATCACTCATCTGCTGAATTCCTTCCTCCGTTTCTGAACTCTTTCCAGGTGACGCCGGCGGTGAAGAACCCACTTGCTAATGCAGCAGATGCTAGAGACGTGTGCTTGAGCCCTGGGTGGGGAAGCTCTCCTAGAGGAGGGCATGGCAACCCCCCAGCCGCCCGCGCCCCGCCAGTATTCTTGTCTGAAGAATCCCACGGACAGAGGAGCCGGGCGGCCTGCCGTCCATGGGGTAACAGAGAGTCAGACACAGCTGAGGACTGACCTAGCACGGAACTCAACATCTATCGCTCTGTTTGGTTCTAAAAACTTAATTTTGTTCCCAACCCGGCAGTCGCGTGTTTTTTTTCTCTTCCGAGTTTGTTTCTGGCTTCCCGTTTCCTGTCCCCGTGGCTGACTCCTGGGGGCCCCGCGGTGGTGGGGGTGTCGCCGAATCCCTAACGAAGTGCTCCTCTGCCTTCCTTTCCGTGGCGGCTCCTCATCCCCGCACGCGTCACGGATGGTCCATCACGCAAACAGTCCCCGTCAGACAGACGGGATGCCGTTTGATAACAGAGTTGTTGCTCAGTCGTGTCCGACTCTTTGCGACCCCACGGACCACAGCACACCGGACGTCCCTGTCCATCACCTTCTCCCAGAGCTTGCTCAAACTCAGGTCCATTGAGTCGGTGATGCCATCCAACCATCTCATCCTCTGTCGTCCCCTTCTCCTCCTGCCCCCAATCCCTCCCAGCATCAGGGTCTTTTCCAATGAGTCAGCTCTTCCCATCAGGTGGCCAAAAGATTGGAGTTTCAGCTTCAGCATCAGTCCTTCTGATGAACACCCAGGACTGATGTCCTTTAGGATGGACTGGTTGGATCTCCTTGCAGTCCAAGGGACTCTCAAGAGTCTCCTCCAACACCACAGTTCAAAAGCATCAATTCTTTGACTCTCAGCTTTCTTTATAGTCCAACTCGCACATCCACACATGACAACTGGAAAAACCATAGCGTTGTCTAGACAGACCAATGTTGGCAAAGTAATGTCACTGCTTTTTAATATGCTGTCTAGGTGTGTCATAGTTGTTTTTTTTTTTTTTCTCCAAACAGTAAGCATCCTTTAATTTCATGTCTGCAGTCACCATCTGTAGTGATTTTGGAGCCCCTCAAAATAGTCTGTCGCTGTTTCCAATGTTTCCCCATCTATTTGCCATGAAGTGATGGGACCAGATGCTATGATTTTGGTTTTCTGAGTGTTGAGTTTTAAGCCAGGTTTTTCACTCTCCTTTTTCACCTTCATCAAAAGGCTCTTTAATTCCTCTTCACTTTCTCTTTTTACAACCTGTAAGTATGAGAAGCAGCTTTTCGGGCATTATGAGGAGAGGAGCTGACGTGCCTTTATCAGGGTTTTCGCTGGTGTCTTACTGTTTTCTTTAAGGCAGCGTGGTGAGCGTGGGTGACCGTGGGCAGTTGCGGGCACAGCTATATCCGGCGGGAGAAACCACAGTTTCCACCTGCCTGTCTCTGCCTGTCTCTGGGCTGGTGGGACCCCGAGGTGGGCGGTAGGAGGAGGCGGCCCCGGGATGGGGTGACCCAGCTCCCAGCAGAGTGGCACAGCGCTTTCCCCCTTCCGGGTGATGACTCAGCCTGGCTTCCTCTTGCAGGGCCAGCGGGCGGTGGGCACCCTCCTGAGTGGGCCGGTTGATGTAGAAAATTCTGCGGGACAGTCAATTTTCTCGGATTAAACCCCCGGCCAGGGACAGCTCTTTAAGGTCTGCCTCCCACGCTGGAAACGGTGGAATCGCTGTGGTCCTGTCTACAATTCCTCTCGACACGAGAGGAAAATTTATTCCAAGAGCGTTTGTTGAGCTCCCAGGTAAAAACAGGCCCCACTGGTCATACCAAGCGGCTCACTGCCAAAGAATCTGCCTGCAATGCTAGAGACACAGGAGACCCAGGTTCCATCCCTGGTTCGGGAAGATCCCCTGGAGAAGAATCCACATCTCTGGTGTCTCCTGCATTGGCACACAGGTTCTTTAGCCCCCGAGCCATCAGAGGAGACCTTGATTAAATAAGGTGTGCTTAATATTCTTATGCCTTTCTCGGCTTCTGAACAAGCATCCCAAGAACCCCAAACCATCAAAATAACAACAGCTCAGAGCTACAAAAGATCCAAGCTGCTGGAAATCCAAGCTGAGGAAGCCCAAGAATTTCTTCTTCTTCTTTCTTCTTTTTTAAGCCAAAAGCCTGAACCATCTCCCGTGTGTGTCAGAGGACATTTCTGCTTCTTCCGCGATGCCTTTTCAGCCACAGTCTTTTATTAGAAACAAACGGTAGAAGGCTAAGAAGTGCGAGCTCCCACACGCCCCGCCTCCAGCTTTTTTTTTTTTTTTTAAAAGCCTGCCTGCCCGTGACCTCCAGCAACCTCACATTCCTTGCACAGAGCATCTGATATTAGAGCAGATTGCGTTCATGCCGACCTAAGTGGTATCACATGTTATCTTGCCGCCCGCACTGGGGGGAGCCTGTTCACATGTTATCGCTGCTGCGGACCAACCTCGGAGCGCACGACCATCGCCACCTCCCAGCGGCTGACGCCGCGGGTGAGCACCCCCCCTCCACCATCGCCGGACCTGCCTTTCCGGCCCGTGACCTTCTCTCCACGCGGCAGTGACTCCTGACAAGTCTCCGGAGGGCTGCAGAGTGGTCCAGGCGTCCGTCACACGTGTTTTCTCTAACCCGAGGTGAAAGCATGCTGTTGGGATGCTATTTTCAGTCTCTCTCCCTCTCTTTTCTGCATGTGTTATTAAGAAAGCGGTGTCGGCTGTTGAACACCCTCCAGCCTGCTGCGGTGCTCACGCTTCCAGGGCATTTTCCATCCTGTTGTCGTGGTTCTGACTCAAAGGTAGCCCCCTTTCCCACGGGGACCCTTGTCAACCAGCCTTGCAGGGGTGCTGTTCAGGCGCTCAGTCGTGTCCAACTCTTTTGTGACCCCATGAACCGCAGCACGCCAGGCCTCCCTGTCCATCACCAACTCCTGGAGTTTGCTCCAACTCACGTCCATCGAGTCGGTGATGCCATCCAACCATCTCATCCTCTGTCGCCCCCTCTCCTCCTGCCTTCAGCCTTTCCCAGCATCAGGGTCTTTTCCAGTGAGTCTGCTCTTCACATCAGGTGGCCAAAGGATTGCAGTTTCAGCTTCAGTCCTTCCAATATTCAGGACCAGTCTCCTTTAGGAGGGACTGGTTGGATCTCCTCGCGGTCCAAGGGACTCTCAAGAGTCTTCTCCGACACCACAGTTCAAAAGCATCAATTCTTCGGCGCTCGGCTTTCTTCACAGTCCAACTCTCACATCCATACGTGACCACTGGAAAGACCATAGCTTTGACTTTATAGACCTTTGTTGGCAAAGTGATGTCTCTGCTTTTTAATACGCCGGCTAGATTTGTCATAGCTTTTCTTCAACTAGCCTACAATAAAAATTTAAAAAGAAAAGACAAGCAAAAAGAAAACTGAGGCCACCTCTTACTATTTGTACCCTCCAAGGACTGGCTTTTCCTCCCCCTCAGTGTAATTCTCCAGAAGTCGATTCAAGCCGCTCCGCTTGTTACAGGTCCGTTATTGTGAGTGACATTCCCAATACTGTGCATTTTTGCCTGTAGTTTTACTGCGATGGGGGCACACAACACCTTACAAGTTTAAGGAATACAGCCTAGTGCGTTTACTAGTATGCATCATGAAATGGGTTTAGTGATGGTCCCCCATCTTGTACAAATACAACATTAAAGAAATGAAATTCTCTTCCTTGTGGTGAGAACTCAGGATTGCTCTCTTAACAGTTTTTATATCAAGTACTGTGCATTTCACAACAAAAACGGGAAGACCCGTCTCCCTCAAACGTGTCTGTTTGTGGGACTATTTGCCTCTGTGTTTCTCAGTGATGTGTGTGCACACCTGTGGCTAATAAATGCATTTGTGGGAAAAGCTGAGGACCCCATGCTAATGAATCCGTCTGAAGTCAGGAAATTGGTACTTGAACCGATCAGCAAGTAAAGATGAATGAAGACAAAAAAGAGTAAATCGAGAAAAAAAAAAAAGTGAACCACATGGGAGCCTCAAAAGTCTGAACACAGAGTGGCCGTGTACCTGAGAATTCCACTCCTCGGTGGATACCCCAAAAGAATGGAAAAGAGGAGCTCAAACAAATATTGTAGGTAAATGGTTATAATAATGTGATTGACAACAAGCAAAAGGTAGAAACAGCCCAAGTGTCCATGGATGGATGGATGGATGGATAGTTCATTGTGGGGGTGGATGGATGGGTGGGTGAGTGGATGGATGGATGAGTGGGTAGATGGATGGGCGAATGGATGAGTGGATAGACGAGTGGGTGGATAAGTGCATAAATGAATGGATGATGGATGGATGGGTGGGTAGATGGATGGATGGATGGATGATGAATGGATAGATGTGTGGGTGGATGGATGGATGAATGGATGATGAATGGATGGACGTGTGGGTGGGTGGATGGATGGATGGATGGGTGGATGATGGATAGATAGATGATGGGTGGATGATGGATGGTTGGGTGGATGGGAGGATGGATGATGGATGCCTGCATGAAGGATGGATGGATGGGTGGGTGGATGGATGAGTGGATAGACGAGTGGGTGGATAAATGCATAAATGAATGGATGATGGATGGATGGGTGGGTAGATGGATGAATAGGTGGATGAGGAATGGATGGATGGGTGGGTGAGTGGATGGATGGATGGGTGGATGATGAATGGATAGATGATGGGTGGATGATGGATGGATGGGTGGATGGGAGGATGGATGATGGATGCATGCATGAATGATGGATGGATGGATGGGTGGGTGGATGGATGAGTGGATAGACGAGTGGGTGGATAAATGCATAGATGAATGGATGATGGATGGATGGGTGGGTAGATGGATGAATGGGTGGATGAGGAATGGATGGATGGGTGGGTGAGTGGATGGATGGATGGGTGGATGATGAATGGATAGATGATGGGTGGATGATGGATGGATGGGTGGATGGGAGGATGGGTCAGTGTGGGGGTGGATGGATGGGTGAATGGATGATGAATGGATGGACGTGTGCGTGGGTGGATGATGGATGATGGGTGGATGATGGATGGTTGGGTGGATGGGAGGATGGATGATGGATGCCTGCATGAAGGATGGATGGATGGATGGGTGGATGGATGAGTGGATAGACGAGTGGGTGGATAAATGCATAAATGAATGGATGATGGATGGATGGGTGGGTAGATGGATGAATGGGTGGATGAGGAATGGATGGATGGGTGGGTGAGTGGATGGATGGATGGGTGGATGATGAATGGATAGATGATGGGTGGATGATGGATGGATGGGTGGATGGGAGGATGGATGATGGATGCATGCATGAATGATGGATGGATGGATGGATGGGTGGATGATGAATGGATAGATGATGAATGGATGGTGGGTGGATGATGGATGGTTGGGTGGATGGGAGGATGGGTGATGGATGCATGCATGAATGATGGATGGATGGATGGGTGGGTAGATGGATGGGCGAATGGATGAGTGGATAGACGAGTGAGTGGATAAGTGCATAATTGAATGGATGATGGATGGATGGGTGGGTAGATGGATGAATGGATGGATGATGAATGGATGGGTGTGTGGGTAGATGGATGAATGGATGGATGATGAATGGATGGATGATTGATGGATGATGGGTGGATGATGGATGGATGGGAGGATAGATGATGGATGCATGCATGAATGATGGATGGATGGATGGGTGGGTGGGAGGGTGAGTGGATAGACCAGTGGGTGGATAAACACATATATGAATGGATGATGGATGGGTGGCTGGATAAATGGGTGGATGATGAATGAATGGATGGATGATGGTTGGATGGATGTGTGGGAAATGGATGGATGAAAAATACACACTGGGGTCCATGCTCAAGGAACATTATGCAGCCGTGAAAAGCAGTGGAGTCTGACCCAGGCTACAACGTGGATGGACCTTGAACACAGGATGCTCAGTGAGACGGGCAGACACAGAGGGACACACAGCGTGTGATTCCACCTGTAGGAAATGTCCTGGACAGGCAAATCCACGGAGACAGGAGGTGGGTTAGCACTTGCCGGGGGCTGGAGGAGGGGCTGGGGCAGTGACTGTTGCAGATGGGGTCTCCTTGGGGGGATGAGAACGTCCTGAAACTTGACAGAGGTGGTGGTTATACGCGCGGCGAGCATGCTAAGAAGCTTTCAAATGTCTGCTCCACGCGCAGGTGCGAATTATGTCTCCATAAGGCAACTGATCCAATGAAATAAGAACACTTCCTGTTGCAGTCCCATCCCAGCGCCCAGGCCTGCCTGCTTGGGTCCTCGCTCTGGGGGGGTAACCTGTGGGGTCTCAGCCTCGCCTGGGGTGAGGACTGTGTGGTGTAGATAAGGCGTGAGGACCCCCAAGAAGCCAAGTTTGAATCTCTGCCCAGAGTTAATTCCAATCAGAGGGCAGTGCCTGCCAGAAAGCCCCCTTCCCATGTGGGAGATTCCCCCCCATCCCCACCACCAGACGCCAGACATCTCTTTGCTCTGAAGTTTGCATTTCTTCAGATGGTAAAGAATCCGCCTGCAATGCGGGAGACCCGGGTTCAATCCCTGGGCCGGGAAGATCCCCTGGAGGAGGGCGTGGCCACCCACTCCAGTACTCTTGCCTGGGGAATCCCATGGACACAGGAGCCTGGCGGGCTGCAGTCCACGGGGTCACAAAGAGTCAGACATGACTGAGCAACTTTCACTTTCCCTCGGCATTTCTACCGAAGGGGATGAATGCGCTTAGGAGGACCCGAACCCACTGATGGAAAACATCGCCCGCATGTTTCCTGGGGAAACGTCTGGGTCTATGATCAGGGGTCGTTTGGCCCTCTGTGGTCTGTGCAGAGGTTGAGCCCCCTGTGTCCATGTGTGGAGGGGAGCAAGACGTCTGCAGGGATGCGGAGCGGGAGACCTTTGTTTTCTAATCCATCTCTTGGCCCGAGCCGTCCTGGACCCCTCCTTGTCTGACGGCTTCATGCCTCAAAAAGCAGCAAATGGAATGAGGCCCAAGTGCAGCGGCGGAGCCGGGGGTAGGCCAGCCTGCTGCGTCTTCACTGGGGCAGTGATGGCTTCTGTGATCCGCTCGGGGCTGGGGGGCTGGGTGCGCAGAGGGCACTCAGGGTGAGGGTCACTGTGGTGCCCAGGACTGGCTCCTGTCGGCTTCTCTCTCCAGCATCCCTGGGTCCTCTCGTCCGGCGGGACACACATGCATGACACGCGTTTTCACACCGAGGCCAGGCTCTGGCCCCGTGTGGTACACATGGGCTGTAACAATCCCGACTTCTGTCTGATATCTGCAGAGGAGCTGCAGAAAGCCGCCTTGGAACAATGGGATATTGTCCGTCTGGGGCGCACCAGATCCAGGGTATTACCATGATGGATAACAGGCTTACCTAGAGCCGACCTGGCTCCTAGGGCGACGCGCGGTCCTCTTGTTAAAGAACGTGAAAGGCGGACGGGAAGACGCAAAACAGTGCGGAAAAGGAAATTAACGTGCAGGGAGGGGGGCGGGGAGGGGGAGCCCAGAGTTCCTTGTCGGTCGTCGCGTGGAGGACCGGCTTGCGGATGGAGAGGTTGCTACCCGCCTGTGAACACCTCCTGCAAACCTCTCCCAGACTCGAATCTCATGAAGATGGTTCATCAGTATTTTCAAGAGGAAGGGCATTAATACATAGAAAGGGGAAGGATCGTAAATAAAGTAGATGGGGAGGGGGTGAAGCCGTGAAAATGCAGCGTACCCTGAAAAGGAAGAAGCAGCCCATCGCTTTCAGGCACTCTATAGTTTCCCCGTCCTGAGGGTGGAGAAGGAAACAGGGCGGTGTCTGAGGTCTGCACTCCACAGATGTTCACTTCTCAGCGCTTTATTTGGCAGCGCTGTGTGGCAGTCGGGATCTCAGCTCCCTGACCAGGGAAGGAACCCGTGTCATCAGCATTGGACATGCAGCATCTTAATCACTGGAACACCACTTGTTCAGTCGCTCAGTCGTGTCCTACTCTTTGCGACCCCGTGGATTGCAGCACGCCAGGCCTACCTGTCCGTCACCAACTCCCGGAGCTCGCTCAAACTCATGTCCATTGAGTCAGTGATGCCATCCAACCATCTCATCCTCTGTCGTCCCCTTCTCCTCCTGCCCCCAATCCCTCCCAGCATCAGGGTCTTTTCCAATGAGTCAGCTCTTTGCATCAGGTGGCCAAAGTATTGGGGTTTCAGCTTTAGCATCAGTCCTTCCAATGAACACTCAGGACTGATTTCCTTTAGGAGGGACTGGTTGGATCTCCTTGCAGTCCAAGGGACTCTCAAGAGCCTTCTCCAACACCATAGTTCAAAAACATCAATTTTTCGGCACTCAGCTTTCTTTATGGTCCAGCTCTCACAGCCATAGATGACTGCTGGGAAAACCACATTACCCAGCTTGCTGCCGGAGGAAGAAGGGGCGGGCTGAGCGGGAGAGGTGTGTTTATCCAGTCCGTTCATTCCAGATGGACGGTGGCAGAACAGGAAAGATTTAGGAAAGAGAGACACCTGGTTGACTGTGTCTCAGCGCCTCAGCGCTACAGGTAGAATGCCCCTTCGTTGGAACGAAGAACAAATATCATAAAGGTGTTTTCACTGAGGAAGCTCAACCAGAAAGTGTTCAGGGTTTTCCAAGCTCTTGGACGATCCTTTCTAGTGGCTGAGGTGCACAGAGGTGGATTTCTCTAGGGAGCCGTCCGGGGCTGGCACGCCACACCCTGGTCTGTGTCTGACATCGTGGGCTTTAGCTGCCTTCCTGCACCCACATCTGATGTCCGCTCTCCAGATCCCCACCGCGTCCCACGCTATTACTGCCTCTTCCCGTAAACACAGCAAAAGTCAGTCTGGCTTCCCTGGCGGCTCAGTGGTTACGCATCTGCCTGCAGTGCAGGGGACCCGGGTTCAATCCCTGCGTCAGGACGATCCCCTGGAGAAGGGAATGGCAACCCACTCCAGTATCCTTGCCTGGACAATCCCACAGACAGAGGGGCCTGGCGGGCTACAGTCCATGGGGTCCACAGAGTGGGACGCGACTGAGCGCCTAACACTTTCATTTCCTATCTGCTCCTCCACCCCGTGTTATGCTAGCGTGCACAGGCGAACCTGTCACCGTCACCACCGCTTTGCCTTTTAAGATGACTCCCTTTCTTTTAACTCATTCTTTTCTGTGTGTTTGTTTCCTGGGTCAGGTTGCACCTGCGAGGCGGCCAGGAGCCTCAAACCTCAAGCGTTTTAAGCAGCAAAGTTCCGATGGGTCCCCGTGCGAGGGGAGATCTGCAACAAGTCACCACGGACACCGTAATTACGTGGCTGCTTTTTGATTCTTTTTTTTTCCCCTCTGAGGCAGCGTTTTTGATCTTCCCACCTGCAAGGGCGACAGGCTGTCTTGCAGCCTGCCCTCAGCTTAGCCTTGCCATCCCCGACGGAGACTCGGAGCAGAGAGGGGGCCGTGAGCCAGTTTGCTCTTCGCTCTGCGTAGACGCGGGGGATCCGGCGGGAGGGGAGCCCCCAGCGCCCCGCCCAGGCGTCTCAGATTTGCTGGGGGCAGCGGGACGGAGGGTAGGAGCTTGCGCATACCAATCAGCTTGATTTGTCGCCGCGGACTGAAAGATGCCCAGCGCCAGCTGAAGGGAAATTTAATAACAGTGCCCCGGGGGGCTTGAGGCCAGAGAGCTCAATGGGACCAGCTGTTTCTGGCTCCTCTGAGGATGGGAAGGAAAATTAAATTAAATTTCAAAAATAGTTGTGATACTCACTGGAACGAGGGGTGTGGAGGTGCGTGTCAAGTCAGGGAGCTGAGACGAGAGTGGTCCCAGGTGGGCAGGCGGGGCTGGACGCAGGTGAGACCTCTGGCCCCCCGGCACGGCCCCCCCCTGGGGGGCATACCTCCGGCTTTGGGGCCTCCCACCGTGGATCCTGGTGGGAGTCTATTGGCTGTCGGCCGACATGGACATCATTACTGTCTGTGATTCTTGTAACTTTCAGTTTCTATTGTGGAAAAAAAAAATACAGCCAAGTGTACAAAACATGTGGGAGAATTCTGAAAAAGAAGTCTGAGAAGATTCACAGAGTTAAGAGAAGAAAGTTGTGGTTCCCAGAGGGGAGTCTGGGATGGATATGGACACACGGCTGTGTTTAACATGGAGAACCAGCAAGGACCTGCTGGACAGCACGGGGAACTCTGCTCAATACTCTGTAATAACCTGATGGTTCCCAGGGGGAAGGATGGGGGAAGGGATAGTCAGGGAGTCTGGGATGGACGTGGACACACGGCTGTGTTTAACATGGAGAACCAGCAAGGACCTGCTGGACAGCACGGGGAACTCTGCTCAATACTCTGTAATAACCTGATGGTTCCCAGGGGGAAGGATGGGGGAAGGGATAGTCAGGGAGTCTGGGATGGACATGGACACACGGCTGTGTTTAACATGGAGAACCAGCAAGGACCTGCTGGACAGCCCAGGGAACTCTGCTCAATACTCTGTAATAACCTGATGGTTCCCAGGGGGAAGGATGGGGGAAGGGACAGTCAGGGAGTCTGGGATGGACACGGACACACGGCTGTGTGTAACATGGAGAACCAGCAAGGACCCTCTGGACAGCCCAGGGAACTCTGCTCAATACTCTGTAATAACCTGATGGTCACCAGGGGGAAGGATGGGGGAAGGGATAGTCAGGGAGTCTGGGATGGACATGGACACACGGCTGTGTTTAACATGGAGAACCAGCAAGGACCTGCTGGACAGCTCAGGGAACTCTGCTCAATACTCTGTAATAACCTTATGGTGCCCAGGGGGAAGGATGGGGGAAGGGATAGTCAGGGAGTCTGGGATGGACATGGACACACGGCTGTATTTACCATGGAGAACCAGCAAGGACCCGCTGGGCAGCACAGGGAACTCTGCTCAATACTCTGTAATAACCTGATGGTCCCCAGGGGGAAGGACGGGGGAAGGGATAGTCAGGGAGTCTGGGATGGATGTGGACACACGGCTGTGTGTAACATGGAGAACCAGCAAGGACCCTCTGGACAGCCCAGGGAACTCTGCTCAATGTCACGTGGGAGCCGGGATGGGAGGGGAGTTTGGGGGAGAAAGGATACGTGTATAAAGGCTGAGTCCCTTTGCTGTCCGCCTGAAACTATCACAACAGTGTGAATTGGCTATACCCCAATACAAAATAGGTTTTGAAATAACTAGAAAAAGAAGTTTGAAGTTGTCTGGCTTCCCTGGTTGCTAAGATGGTAAAGAATCTGCCTGCAATGCAGGAGACCTGGGTTCGATCCCTGGGTCGGGAAGATCCCCCTGGAGAAGGAAATGGCAACCCACTCCAGTGTCCTGGCCTGGAGAACCCCATGGACAGAGGAGCCTGGCGGGCTACAGTCCAGGGGGTCACAGAGAGTTGGACACGCCCGAAGCGACCGAGCGCACACTCGCAGACCTCAGCGCGCGAGGCAGGACTCTCCCAGGAAGTCCGTCCTGAGGTCGTATCCCAGAGCGGGTGTGGGTGCTGAGGGTCCGCGTGGCACGATCCACGGAAACTCCCTCCCGGCAGGCTGGGTGGACTTGCCGCGGAGGGAAGAGATTTAAAGCCCTGAGATGGAGCCAGACCTGGGTGGTGCGGACCGCGGGCTTGTTTGCTTTCTCAGCGGTGCAGCTAAATTATAATTATATTTCATCCCAAAAAGAAGGCTTTTGTAGCCGGCCCCCACCTTGGCCTGCCGCTGGCATAAATCTTCCCTGGGGAGGCGGGTGCACCTCGGGATGGGGGGGGAGGCCTGCGGATCTGGGGGGGTACGGGAAGGCGAGTGAGACCGGCCGGGCCCAGCATCGGGCCGGCTCCACATTCGCAACGGCGTGGACGCTGGACGGAGCCAGGAGCCTCTGTCCCACAGCGACCGCCAGGCCGCTAACAAGCGCCGTCCGGGCGCCGTGCATGTGTTCCCATCTTTGTTTTTCTTTCATTTGTCTCCGTGGCGAGCGAGAGCGAAAAGAACCCCTTAAAACTGACGGGATCGGTGCCAAGGAAGCGAACGGGGACCACCCTGAGTCCGCGCGGGCAAGCAGGGGCTCCGAACGGTTTCATGCAGGAAACGCATGAAGAAGGGGCACGCACCGACGGGTCACAGGAAGGGACGGACAGGGCTCCTGGCCGCGTGGCCAGCCCTGGCGGCGCGTCCCCGGGCGGGCAGGCGCCTCAGCGCCCTCCTGTCTGGGCCAGGAAACCACCGGAAGGGCCGGGCTCCCCGAGGGTGCATAGCTGCGCTCTCTGAGTTCTGCAAAATCACCCCCCTGCAGAAGGCGGGCTGCAGTCTCACGGGCTGCTCCCAGGAACTGTGTTCTCAGACAACCAGCTAGGAACATTCCAGCCCTGACTTTGTGGTGGCTCATTCTTTCCAGCGTAAGCGGTCAGCTCAACGGTTTCCACCCTGACCCCCACCTCCTACCAGAGGCTGCCCACGGGGTCTGCGGAGACACAGGAGACTCCGGGAGTTGCATTTCAGGACGGGCTGGGAGAACACGATGGGGTGGACGAGGAGGGCCCAACTCCTCTAAGCAGTTATTTAAAGAATGATTAAAAAAAAAAATGCTGGCTTGGTTAAACAAGGTGAAGGGTGGCGTTGAAACACACATCGCGATATTAACACCCACACAGGCAGCCCATCTGACCCCCCTTCCCCTTGAAACTCCCGCGATGGGAAAAGAACACCCAGGTTTGTGATGTCGGATCGCAGGAAGCCGTGGATCTAACATAAAAGTCCAGTCCGAGGTCCGGCAAGTTCACTCTTGGAATATCCTGGGTTGGTTCCTCTCCTGGAGTGAGGTGCGCTCCCCAAATCTGGGCTTCAGGACTGCCGGGTGCTTGACGGATCACGTCCGTCACGTGGAAACGAAAACCGGAGACGATCAATGATGTAGAACGAGGCGCAGAGAAATCTCCCTGGCGGACGCCGTGATGCCGTGATCTGTGTTGGAGACCCACGGAACATGGCCCCCCAGGCACAGGCAAGCGGTGTATTCCAAGGAGCGGGGGTATTGTGTGGGTCACAAGGGGGAACGTTAAAATGTCCTTTATAGCTCTCTGCGTGTTTTTTAATTAATTTTTATTGGAGTACAGCGGCTTTACAATGTTGTGTTAGCGCTCTGGGCTTTCCAGGCGGTGCTAGTGGTTAATAACCTCCCTGCCAATGCAGGAGACATAAGAGATGCGTGCTCAATCCCTGGGTCAGGATGATCCCCTGGAGGGGGAGGTGGTAACCCCCTCCAGCTTTCTTGCCTGGAGAATCCCATAGAAGGGGAGCCTGGTGGGCTACAGTCTACGGGGTTGCAGAGAGTCAGACAAGATGGAAGCGACTTACCACGTTAGTTCTCTGCATATTTTGCTTGGTTCAAATATCATTCAAAAATACAACAACGGAAGAGGGGGAGGAATACCCCACAAAGTTCTCTGAGTAGCAGAAAGATGTTTTCTGAGCGATTAGAGATTGTTTTACCTTCATTTTTCTGAAACAGGATACTGAATTCTGCAGTAGCTTCTTTTCGTTGGGAGAATGTCAAAACGTAACACGTGGACAAGATCTGAAGGTTACTACTGACAATTTAAGATTGTTGCCAAGATAATTATTCTGAGCGGAGTGGGGAACGAGGAAAATAAAGATGAATGTGAGGTCAAAGAAGGTATGTTGAATTTCTTATGAATCCTGGTATTGTTGGATGCTAGGCAGTTAATGTTTAGCTTCGTACCCACCCCGCTGTTCTGCAGAATAGAGGCTTGGCCCTGGGATTCACATGGATTTCGGGCACCCAGGGGACAGATGTGAGCAGTTCCTCAGTTTGAGGACCAGGCTTCTCTCTGTCCCCACTGGATACTTTTTGCCTCACCTGGCACCTGCAGAGGCAGTTTTGCAGCCAACAGATTCCCACCAAGTGTAAAAACATCTCTTTATTTTTAATGATTTTTTAAAAAAATTTGGACCATTTGTAAAGTCTTTATTGCATTTGTTACAACATTGCTTCTGTTCTACATTGTTTTTTCTGGCTGACAGGCTTGTGGGATCTTAGCTCTTTGATCAGGGACCGAACCCTCACTCCCTGCATTGAAAGGCGAAGTCTTAACCACTGGACCGCCAGAGAGGTTCCTCAAAGCGTCTCTTTAAACCTGAGCTTTCAGCTCTTTGAGTCCGTGCTGTTTATCTCTGCCCTGTCCTCAGTACTTTCGTCAGGATGGAAACCACTTCCCCTAACATCCTCAGGGGTCTTGTTGTAAATTGCCACGTGCGATTTCAGATGGAGTGAAGTGGAAGTTTAAATGCCAGTGCCAAGTCGCTTCAGCCCTGTCCGACTCTTTGCAACGCTGTGAACCGTTGTTCACCAGGCTCCTCTGTCCGTGGGATTCTCTAGGCAAGAATACTGGAGCCGGTTGCCATTGCCTCCTCCAGGGCATCTTCCCGACCCAGGGATCGAACCTGGGTGTCTTATGTCTCCTGCATTGGCAGGCAGGTTCTCTGCCCCTAGCGCCACCTGGGAAGTCAGAGAGTATGTAAAACGTCGATGAAGAGCCTGTGGCCGCACTGGCCAAATACCGCTTCACTGAAGCTGGTGCCCAGGTCCCCCTCGTCCTGTAGAATTGCTGTTTGTACTGTCAGCACCCACCTGGGACATAACGGCTCTCTCCTCGCTGATGGTGATGCTCAGCTTAGAACAAGCAGCCTTGGGGTGGGGGTGGGATCAGGGCGTGGGCGTCGGGGGCCCAGGACCAAACACAAGGTGGGTAGGGGGTTCCGAGAGCCTCAGGGTTCCTCACACTGAGACCCAGCCTGACCTCTGAGATCTACACCCTCTTCCACACATACACCTAAGAGGGGGTATTTCTAACATTTTCTTTTCTTTTTAATATTTATTGAATGAAAGAGTCTTTAAATTCTATAGTGCTTCACGGTTTTCAAAATTTCACGCAGAGGATTTCATATAATCCCACGCTCAGTGGCTCAGTTGTGTCCAACCCTCTGCGACCCCATGGACTGCAGCACGCCAGGCCTCCCTGTCCATCACCAACTCCCAGAGCTTGCTCAAACCCATGTCCTTCGAGTTGGTGATGCCATCCAATCATCTCATCCTCTGTCATCCCCTTCTCCTCCTGCCTTCAGCATCAGGGTCTTTTCTAATGAGTAGGCTCTTCGCATCTGGTGGCCAAAGTATTGGAGCTTCAGCAACAGTCCTTCCAATGAATATTCAGGACTGATTTCCTTTAGGATGGACGGGTTTGACTTGTCCATCCCAAACTCCTTAACGATCTCTCCACCTCCCCCATCCTACCCCATACCCTCAGCAAACATAAGTTCATTCGGTAAGTCTGTGAATCTGCTTCTGTGTTGTAAATAAGTTCATTCCTATTATTTTTTAGATTCCATGTGTTAGTGATATCATGTGATATTTGTCTTTTTCTGGCTGACATACTTCACTTAGTATGAAAATCCCTAGGTCCATCCAAGTTGTTGCAAAAGGCGAATTTCATTCTTTTTCATGGCTGTGTAATATTCCATTCTATATATGTACCACATCTTCTTTACCCATCATCTGTCAGTGGACACGTAGGTTGCTTCCATGGGGACAGTGGGGTTTGAGGGTTAGTTTTTGGAAACCTGGATGGTGAAATAGGAACCAACATCCAGATGACAGGCACTGGTTCTTGGGCCAACACCATATGGTGGTGTTAATTTTAGAAGCAGCCCTGGTGAGCCCTGGTCTGCTGCTTTCTCAACTCACTCCAAGCCCCACCAGGAACTTGGGATGTTGAAGACACCGTCAGCACTGTCTGCTTCGATCCTAAAGGGTGCAGGTATTACTTGTCTACAGAGAGAGACTTTTTGAGGTCAGATCCACACCCCCCAACGAGGTGTGAACTATCCTCTGAGACGGTTCGTTTTTGGCTTGCTATAACAGAGGGTTAAGCAGAAACATTCCTTGTTAGCCCCATTAACGTCGGGAAATTTATTTATTTTTTTTCCCTTGTACCAGAGAACTCAGGCTCCTCTGTGGGTTAACGCGAAAAATTTGCTAACAAACTGCTCCCCCCTCGTTCAGAGGCCCCGAGAATTCCGAACACGCTCTGGAAAATCAAACCGCTGTGACCCGACCAGCGTTTCGACGGGTTAAGACTAAATGAAACAGACAACATGTGGGTCCAATTTACTCCGCGACGCACGTGTTTAAAGGCTTTTGGCAAAAGCTCTCCTGCTCTTTCCTCGTCTTCCCTCACTTCACCCCAAACATTACAGAGATGGTGGGAGACTGTTTCGATAAAACAGCGGAGGCTGAGGTCTGCTCCAGGCATGAAAATGAATGAATCGGGGCGGGCGGCCTCCTCCTCAGCCACAGGGGAGAAGACGCCACCGCCTCCCTCGATCCTTAAATGTTTTGATGTGGTTTTCAGGATTTGTCTCTGGGTACAGGGCAGACACCAAGTGGGGACAGCTACCAAGGCTGGCTGGGGCTTGCTGAGACAGGCTTGCACGTGGCCCCGGGGTGCTGTCTGGGGCGGCGGTCAGGAGCAGACTTGGGCGAGGACCTCAGCTGAGCCTGCAGCTCTGAGCTTTTGTACCTGTTTGGATGTATGCCCCCCGACCCCCGACTGGTCAGCAGGGCTGGGCGCCCACCTGTTACCTCCGTCCTGTGATTCAAGACTCGGGAACTTGAGATATGAGGGCAGCACTCGCCTTATCTGCAGGAGACAGCTCGGGGTTGGCAGGGCGGAGGGCACGTGACCTCCGCCTTGTCAATGAAAATGAAAGTGCTAGTCGCTCAGTCGTGTCTGACTCTTTGCAACCCCGTGGACCGCAGCCTGCCAGGCTCCGTCCGTGGGATTCTCCTGCCAAGAATACTGGAGCGGGTTGCCGTGCCCTCCTCCAGGGGATCTTCCTGGCCCAGGGATCACACCCGGGTCTTGGGCATTGGCAGGTGGATTCTTTATGTTCTGAGACACCAGGGAAGCCCATTAAAACGTCTCGTGAAATGCTCACCCGGCAACCAAGGTCCCAGCGAGGCAGGAGTGATCCCAGGTCTTGTGAGTTTAGAGAACGTCAACTCCATAGCTCCACATTCATAGTTTTATGTCTTTTTGCTTCTGGGAAGACTGGCTGGGGGGGGGGGTGGTGGTGGAGGGGAGGACGGTGTCACAGCAGCCTAATGAACAGAAGGTGAGAACTGAGAAGCGAGCCTTGTCACCAATTATGTAAACATGTCATCTTTGTTTTGTCGATAAGCATTCCGAGCTGGCGTCTTTTCCTTGCAGAGAGCGTCCCCGCTTCCTGCAGGAAGCGAGCGGGGAGACGGGGCTGCCTGTCGAGAAGAGACGCCATCAGATGCTCGGCACGCGGAGGGCGGGCGAGCAGGGGTCTCTCTCTGGGGGGCGCGGGGCAGGGGGGCAACCCCCACCTTGGCCGGCGCTGTCAGCGAGGCGGCCTTGGGGCCGCACCGTCGCCCGTTAGGCATGAAGCAGCAAATGATGGAGACGAATAGGGTCTCCATCTCCTCCCCCGGAAGGGGGCCGGTCTGCATCCCAGCAGAGCCCAGGGACGGTCCTCAGGGGCCAGGTGTGCGGCTGGGCTGCGGGCGCCCTGGGTTCTCAGACCGTTCTGGGAAGGCGGACGGTCCACAGCATCCTGAGCGGGTGGTGGTGGCTGTGATTGAAGGCACTTGCTCTTGGTTCCTGGGGCTAGACAGTTTTAGTTGGGCTTTTTGTGCTGGGGAAAAAAAATGCTTGCGTGTGTGTGTGTGTGTGTGTCTGTGTGTGAATGAGTAGTAAACACTTGAACGGATATGACAGTTGGACCCTAAAGGAGGCTGAGCACCAAAGAATTGATGGTTTCCTACTATGATGCTGCAGAAGACTCTTGAGAGTCCCTTGGACGGCAAAGAGACCAAACCAGTCAATTCTAAAGGAAATCAAGCCTGAATATTCATTGGAAGGACGGATGCTGAAGCTGAAACTCCAATCCTTTGGCCACTGGATTCGAAGAGCCAAGTCATTGGAGAAGACCCTGATGCTGGGAAAGGTGGAAGGCAGGAGGAGAAGGGGACGCCAGAGGATGAGATGGTTGGATGGCATCATTGACCCAATGGACATGAATGTTAGCATAGTTTGGGAGACAGTTGAACACAGTGAAGTCTGCTGGGCTGCAGCCCTTGGGGTCACAGAGAGCTGGGCATGACTCACCGACTGAACAGCAGCAATGAAACCCCATCTGAAAGATCTCCACAGCAAGGATATTGATGGATAACCACAGAGGAAAAGGACTTTGCCCTAAAAACTGCAAAATAGACAAGCGTTAGTTGCTCAGTCGTGTCTGACTCTTGGCAACCCCACGGACTGTAGCCCGCCAGGCTCCTCTTTCCATGGGATTCTCCAGGCAGGAATCCTGGAGAAGGTTGCATGCCCTCCCTCCAGGGGAATCTTCCCCATCCAGAGATGGAACCCAGGTCTCCTGTGTTGCAGACAAGGAGGGCTGTAAAAAACGCACCTCCGTGATGATTTTAAAAACAGCACTGTAGAGGTATAAATTACATAGCATGAAATTCACTTTTTCTCTTGAAGAGACAGTTTGATTCCTTGTAGGCTTCCCATGGGGTCGCAAGGAGTCGGACACGACTGAGCGACTGAACTGCCCGCCTGACTTGCAGGCTTCCCAGGCGGCACTAGAGGTAAAATCCCGCCTGCCAGCGCAGGAGACATAAGAGACGTGGGTTTGATCCCTGGGTCCGGAAGATCCCCTGGAGGAGGAAATGCAAACCCACTCCCTAATTCTTGCCTGGAGAATCCCATGGACAGAGGAGCCTGGCGGACTACAGTCCGTGAGGTCGCCAAGAGTCAGACAGGACTCGAGCGAATTAGCACACACACGTAGTAGTCAGCAGCCAATACTGCAATCGGATTCTGGAACCTTTCCGTGACCCCCTCTAAAGCAGAGCGGCATGTCTGTTTGTAGTCATTCCTCTGACCTCCACCCCAGCCCCCCACCCACTAGGCCACCTCTAGTCTGCTTTCCGTGGCTATAGATTTCCCTGTCCTGGGCAACTCGTATAAACGGAGTCCTGGAGTAATATGTGGCTTTTTCTGGCTGGCTTCTTTCACTGAGCACCCTGATTTTGAGGTTTATTCAACTTGTACGCTGCGTCAGTGTTTCACTGCATTGTGGCTGGTTTTCATTCCATCGTATGGATGGGCTCCGTTTGGTTCATCCATTCACCTGTAGATGGTGACGCTCAAAACCCTTCAAGTTAGGCTCCAGTGGTTCGTAAGCGGAGAACTTCCAGATGTTCAAGCTGGCTTTAGAAAAGGCAGAGGAACCAGAGATCAAATTGCCAACATCCGCTGAATCATCGAAAAAGCAAGAGCGTTCCAGAAAAAAACATCTACTTCTGCTTCCCTGACTACACGAAAGCCTTTGACTGTGTGGATCACAGCAAACTGTGGAAGATTCTGAAAGAGATGGGAATACCAGACTAGCTGACCTGCCTCCTGAGAAACCTGTATGCAGAGTTAGAACTGGACGTGGAATAGCAGACTGGTTCCAAATAGGTAAAGGAGTACGTCAAGGCTGTATATTGTCACCCTGCTTATTTGACTTATATGCAGACTACATCATGAGAAATGACAGGCTGGATGAAGCACAGGCTGGAATCAAGATTGTGGGGAGAAATATCAATAACCTCAGATGTGCAGATGACACCACCCTCATGGCAGAAAGTGAAGAGGAACTAAAGAACCTCTTGATGAAAGGGAAAGAAGAGAGTGAAAAAGCCGGCCTAAAACTCAACATTCAGAAAACAAAGATCCTGGCATCCGGTTCCAGGACTGAGGCAAATAGATGGGGAAAGAGTGGAAACAGTGATGCCTGGAGTGTCAGAGTCCTCAGGGTCAAAAAGAGTCAGACACGACTGAAGCGGCTAACACTTTCACTTTCACCCCCATGAAAGAGTAACAGACAAGATAGACTCCAGACACATCTGAGGAGGCCAGGGTGGCTTTGTTATTTTAATCTTCTTCATAGCAAAAGTCATTGGTTCCACTTGGTGGTAACCTGTTTCACCACCAATGCTGAAATCATTTTGTGGATTTAAAAAAAAATTTTTTGGGGGGGGTTGGTGCTCTTAATTCCGTTGCCACGGTTTAGAGGACTGAACTGCCTGTCTGAAGGCTCCGTCCTTCCAATCTGAGCTAATCAGCTGTTCATAAATCCTGCCCATGTCTGAGGAACCTGGGAGTCCCTGGATTAAATGCCGCACCTTTATTGCCTAAAAGACAAGAGCGTTTGCCTCTTGTTGCTGGAGCTGGGGCAGATCAGTAAATTAATGATGCTTCTCTGACTGGTGTCCAGTTTTATTTTCTGCGTACACAGAGGTTTCTCCGGGTGGATCAACTGATTCGTTGCCCAGACGCATTTCAACTACCCCGTACGTATTTCCTCAGGCAAAGAAAATAGGCGGTTCTGAAAAGGAAATACCTACCCTGCTGATAATGACAGATAAGGGAAGGAGGATCTTCTCCGGTTTAAAAATTCCCTATATGACAAAACACATTTAAACTTTATATGATTTAAAAATAGATTGTCTTATGCATTGTCACAAATGAGGAACACATAGAATTTCCGGATGATGACAAAGAAATTTTGGGAGAAACCCCAGCTTTCAAAAAAAAATTTAAAAAAAGAGTCTAATAATCTATCATCATCTATACATACAAACACAATTTTTCCTACAGGTCTCTCCATCCATCCATCCATCTGTCAATCATCCAGCCATCCATCATCCATCTATCCATTCGTCCATCCATCAGTCAGTCCATCAATCCATTTATCTATCCATCCATCCACCCATCCATCCAGGTGGTCACGAGGCTAGTACAGCACCTAGGAGCTGGTGAAAACTTGTAAAGGGAGCATGCAGATGACCACAAAGTGAGAAACTCTGCATTGGATCTCCGCTGCCTCAAGACGGAGCTATTAAGAGCCCAGAGACTCCAAACTCTGAGTCTTTGTGATGCTCATTTTTCAATATCTATCTTTTTTTAAACCTTTATTGCAGTATCATTGATAGATGGGCTTCCCTGGTGGTTCAGATGGTAAAGAATCCACCTGTGATGCAAGACACCCGAGTTCGATCCCTGGGTGGGGAAGATCCCCTGGAGGAGGGGATGGCAACCCACCCCCGTATTGTTGCCTGGAGAATCCCAGGGACAGAGGGGCCTGGTGGGCTGCAGTCCATCGGGTTGCAGAGAGTTGGACGTGACTGACTCACACACAGTAACACACATCGTTGGTAGGTAACGAAATGGGTTCTCAGGGATGTCACAGGTCCTAAAGCCATCCCTGTGGGTTGTTGAGCACTGCAGCTTGACCAGTGCATCCTTTAACTTCCCTGGATAACAAGGAAGTCATAGTGTTTGGGGTACGTCCCAAGTGGCACAGCTATCAAGAATCCACGCCAGTGCACGTGGGTTGGGAGGAGCCCCTGGAGAAAGAAATGATAACCCACTCCATCCAGTATTCTTGCCTGGGGAACTCCCATGGACAGAGGAGCCAGTCCATACGAGCCACAAAGAGTCAGATATGACTGAGCACACAGTCTCAATTCCGATAGCATTTCTGGAGCTGTCTTTCTCCCCTAAGTACCCAGAACTGAGGTCCCATTCCTGACCCCTTGTGGTGGTGAATTTTATGTGTCAGCATGGCTGAGCCACAGGACACACACGTTAGGTCAACCATCATCCTAGATGCTTCTGTGAGGCTATTCCTTAGATGGGAGGAGCATCGAAATCAGTCGCCTTTGAATGAAGCAGATGGCTCTCCAAGCTGTGGGTGGGCCTCACCCAATCAGCTGAGGGTTATAAGAGGAGCAGAAAAGTGCAGCCTCCCTCGTGGAAGGGAGATGTTTGCCTCCATGTGGCCCTTGAACTTGAGCTGCAGCATCAGCTCCCCCTGGGTCTCCAGGCTACTGGTCGACCTTATAGAGTTTTGCACTTGCCAACCTCGTGGTGTTGGAGAAGACTCATGAGAGTCCCTTGGACTGCAAGGAGATCCAACCAGTCCATCCTAAAGGAAATCAGGCCTGAATATTCATTGGAAGGACCGAAGCTGAAGGTGAAGCTCCAATCCTTTGGCCACCTGATGGGAAGAGCTGACTCACTGGAAAAGACCCTGATGCTGGGAAAGATTGAAGGCGGGAGGAGAAGGGGACACCAGGGGATGAGATGGTTGGATGGCATCACCCACTCGATGGACATGAGTTTGAGCAAACTCAGGGAGATGATGACGGACAGCAAAGTCTGACGTGCTGCAGTCCATGTGGCCGCGGAGAGCCGGACACGACTGAGCGGCTGAACAACAACCTTCAATCTCTCTGTCCATGTATGCACACACACGCATCCTATCACTCTATTTTTCCAGAAAACTGTGATGAATACAGCTCCTTGCTACCCTGATCAATGAAGCTGCCTTCTACTTGGGAAATTTCGAAAAAGCATCCGTCTAATATCGAGAGCGTGGAAATGCCCCACTTGAACTGTCAGGGGGCTGATCTCAAGCTTGGATCCCCTAACGTGCCCTGCTAGCATCCAGAGCTAGAGTCCAGAAATCCTGCTCCAGAGTCACCGGGTGCCCTTGTCTGATGAGTGAAGCGGAGTCTACGCTCACACAGCCCGTCTTCAAATCGACTGCCCTCCGGGGACTCCGTCGCTGCAGACGCAGCGGGGTGGACCCACGCCGGGAGCTGTGTCAGGACCGCCTGGAGTCCGTGAAACGTGCCAGAGATGCCGTTGGTGACGCTCACATACACCCGCTATCGTCTGTACCTTGGGACTCAACTCTGAAGGGCAACTTCGGCCGCCGTCTCCGAGCCCAGGCACGGCCCGGTTCGCCGACCCACCCGTTCTCTGCTCGCCCCAGCACTGCCTTTTGCCAAGTGGCTTTCGTGTCCCCAGCGTGCAGAGTCGCTCAGACCGCGAACTCGGGGCAGCCCCGACACTTCGCGCCGTCATCCTTCCACCTGGAACCCCCGGGACAGTCTGGAGTGCCCGGAATCGCGTGCGTGGCACCCGGGTGTCAGGACACGAAAGAGATGTTTGGGCCGAAATGAGGATGCTTTGGCAAAAGGGTTTCCTCTCTGGAGCCCCGGGTCGATGCTGTGCTGAGGCACGAAACAGTGCGCCTTGTTGGAAAAAGGCAGAAGGGGTTGAAGGGCAGGGATGTCTTCGCCTCTCCCACCCGCGATGCCTCCGGAGAAGCAGGGCAGGAGACCCCGGCTGGGGAAGAGCATCGGCCGGCTTCCCGGCCACCTCCCGGATAACCTTGTTAGTGGCCACAGGGACTGGCTGTCGCCTGGGGCCAGGAGTTACGCGTCTCATTCATAAACATGAGGCTTCCCCCCACCCGCCAGCCCCGCTCCTGTTTGGCACCGCTCCGCTCCGCACCCCGCTCTCCCGTCCCCACCTCCATTGTTCCCAGCGCCCCGCACCCCGCCCGCCCCGTCCTTATGAATCTGACGCCCCATTGTCACTTCTCGTTACGGGAACGAAACATATGAGGATTGATGGGGCTTTCTACCTAATGCTGTTATCCGAACTGGGTTTGTTGATTTAATGAACAAAACGTCACATCGCATCTCCCTTGTCTTGACGTCTGAACCCCGTGGCAGGCGCTGGTGGCAGATTTGCTGAAACGGGGTGTGTGTGTGGGGGTGTGTGTGTGTGTGTGTGTGTGTGTGTGTGTGCGTGCATGCGTGCACTGGATCCGCTAATTTAATTTGCATGCTATCCAAAAATAAAAACAGAAGCACACACCTCCTGCGGTCCAACACATTATAGAAATTTGTTTTTTTTTTTTCTTAAATCAGACTATCCCAGGAGCCACGCTGGGATCAGGGCCCCCCCGTTTCTGACTCAGGGCCCGGAGTTCATCGAGACACCCGCTAAAAACTCCCGTTGGACGAGCGCTCTCAGATCCAGCGACCTGATCGCCCTGGGAAGGTACGGATGAGGCTTGAAAGCAGGCCAGGCGTCGTTACTTCTCACGCCCTGCCAAAAAGGCTGAGGGGCAAGGCCCCCGGCCGGCGGTCTCCGCGATTCACCCTGCATAAGGGGCACGTTGTCACCGGCTGACGCGTCCGCTCCAAAGCCACTCTGTCGTTGCAAAGGGGTGCGCAGGGTGGACCGGCGTGCATCCGAGCCCTGGCTCCCCAGGAGGAAGGACGGGGTCAGCGGTCCCCCCTGAATGGACAGACCTCCTTGCGGCCAGGGTCCTGGGAGGCAGAGATGGATGCAAGCTGAGCCCCCGCCCGGGGCTCCCCCCAACCAGGGACGTTCCCGCTGGGGCGCCTGGCTTGGGTGGCGTGGCCACGTCCCCCACTCCCGCCCGGCTAGGAGCCGAGTCCAGAGTGGCAAGCGGCGTCCGAGGGCGAGCTCCGTGACAGCGTGGGCTTGCGGGCGCGCGTGCTTGGAAGACCCAGTTGTGAGAGTGTCTGGCAATTAAAAATAATTGGGAAGCAGGTTTCTCTCAGCCCTTCCAAGAATGCCAGCTAGCATATAATGATGTTTCATTAGGTATGCTGAAAGCTGTGAGCTCCGTATGGCAGAGGCAATTAAAGAGGATCATAAGAGGGATGAGGGGAAAAAAAGAGAGAGAGAGAGAGACATTAAAAATACCCCAGCTCAGACGAGCCATGCATTTAATGGCCACTTCATTAACTAATTGATTTCTTATTAGTTACGGGGAGAAGCCCCGGTTAGCGCCTTCCGCACACGTAATTAGCGGCATTTACACAATTAAGCCACTTGTTCATTCCGTGGCTAAACATTCTTGGAACCGACCACGGCAGCCTTGCTCTGGGCCATCCGGCTCGCTCTGTTTTATTTTTCTTGCTAATATTGGCTTAACCTTCAAATCAAAAATTCTCTGCCCACCCCCCACCCCCCCACCCCGCACCCGACCCTGGGGCTTCGCCGTATTTAATCACGATGCTAAATGCACAGAAATCTGCTTCATCAGAAAGGGTGACGGGGGCTGGGCCCCTCTCGCCGGCCCGAATCCTCAAATTCTTGCATGGATCTCGTGAGGTTGATAGCCTTCCCTGACGGAATCATTGTCGGGTGGTTTCATTTGCCTCTTATTCCCACCCGCCCCACAGACGTGCTAAGTCACTTGAGTCATGTCCGACTTTTTGTGACCCCCATGGACTGCAGCCCGCCAGGCTCCTCTGTCCATGGGGATTCTCCAGCAAGAATACTGGAGTGGGTGGCCATGCCCTCCTCCAGGGGATCTTCCCGACCCAGGGATGGAACCCGGGTCTCCTGCATTGCAGGTGGATTCTTCATTGTCTGAGCCCCCAGGGAGGCCTCAGCCTCCCACAGAGACCCATTTCCGACCGTCGTGGAGACCAGACATCAGATCAAGGTGTGGGCAGGGCCATGCTCCGTCCACAGGCTCCAGGAGATGGTCCTTCCAGACTCACCGTGGCTTCAACATATTCATCACCCCCTCCCTTCCCCAGCACTGCTGTTCTGGGTGCAGTTCACATTCCTGCCTGACGTGGATTTGTGTGACGGGGGTGCCCTCTTGAAGCTCCCGCGTCGCTGTGAGGAGAACCTTCCGTGGGAAGCTGACACCCTCAGCGTGGACGCGGAATGAACACACGTGGAACTGCGCTGAGATCCCGGGGTTCCAAGCCTAGGCACAGCCAGCTGAGCTCAGTCAGCTAAAGCTGAGCGAACCGGAGTGGCTGGGCTTCCCTGGGGGCTCAGGCAGTGAAGGATCTGCGCGCAGTGTGGGAGACCCAGGCTCGATCCCTGGGTCGGGAAGATCCCCTGGAGAAGGGAATGGCAACCCACTCCAGTATTCTTGTCTGCAGGATCCCATGGACGGAGGAGCCTGGCAGGCTGCAGTCCACGGGGTCACAAAGAGTCGGACACGCCTGAGTAACACTTCCACTTTCTTTCAGATAAGAGTAAATGATCATCATTTTATGTCTCTGAGCGCGGGAACGGTAGGTTCCTAGTCTAGATGTTGCTGTGGTACGCATTTGCCTGGACAGAAAGCCATGAAAATCCAACCCCACTCGCATGGAAGCTGAAATCACCAGGAGCAGTAAGACATGCACGTCAATTCGTAAGACGGAACTGCTAGCAGTCGACCGCTTCTGACCTATGAAATGTGAGAGCTGGACCACAAAGCACGCTGAGTGCTGAAGAATTGACGCTTTTCAACTGTGGTGTTGGAGAAGACTCTTGAGAGTTCCTTGGACTGCAAGGAGATCCAACCAGTCCATCCTAAAGGAAGTCAGTCCTGAATATTCATCAGAAGGACTGATGCTGAAGCTGAAACTCCAATACTTTGGCCACCTGATGGGAAGAACTGACTCACTGGTAAAGACCCTGATGCTGGGAGAGATTGAAGGCAGGAGGAGAAGGGGACGACAGAGGATGAGATGGTTGGATGGCATCACCGACTCGATGGGCATGGGTTTGAGCAAGCTCCGGGAGTTGGTGATGGACAGGCAGGCCTGGCGTGCTGTGGTTCACGGGGTCGCAAAGAGTCGGACACGACTGAGCGACTGAACAAGAATGACCTAGAAAGGGGCTTCCCAGCTGGTGCTAGTGATACAGAACCCACTTGCCAACACAGGAAACAAGAGACGAGGGCTCAATCGCTGGTTCGGGAAGATCCCCTGGAGGAGGGCATGGCAATCCACTCCAACGTTCTTGCCTGGAGAATCCCATGGACAATCCCGTGGACAGAGGGGCCTGGTCGGCTAGAGTCCATATGGTCTCAAAGAGTCGGACATGACTGAGCGACTTAGCACACACACCTGCAATCTGGGAAACTACCACTTCATATGCATTCAAGCTAAAACTCTTTTCGAAGAAATAGACCCACAGAAAACATGCAAAATATCTCTCCCACCCCTTCACATACACCGTTGTATGGCTGTTTTTACCAGGTGAGAAGAGTGACAGTATGTTATTAAGTTAGCTGTAGGGAAGTGGAGTTCATGTATTTAAACTTCACATCAGTCCTGGGTGTGCATTGGAGGTACTGATGCTGAAGCTGAAACTCCAACACTTTGGCCCCCTGATGGGAAGAGCTGACTCATTGGAAAAGACCCTGATGCTGGGAAAGATTGAGGGCAGGAGGAGAAGGGGACGATAGAGGATGAGATGGTTGGATGGCATCACCAACTCGATGGACATGAGTTTGAGTAAACTCCGGGAGGTGGTGATGGACAGGGAGGCCTGGCGTGCTGCAGTCCATGGGGTTGCAAAGAGTCAGACACGACTGAGCGACTGAACTGAGCTGAACACCCTTAAATGTTTTAAGAGATTTCTAACCATGTCACGGGGCAGGCAGGAGCTCAGCTCTCCAACCAAGAATTGAGCCTGCACTCCCCACACTGCAAGCATGGAGTCTTAACCACTGGAGTGCCAAGGGGGTCCTGGGATTGTGGAATTTAAAATTCGAAGCAACTTTCAAATTACCTAGCCCTCCTGGTTTTTACACGTAAACAGATACCCACAGGGAGAATGGGGCTTCCCTGGTGGATCAGTAGTTTAGGAACCCGCCTGTCAATATGGGAGACGCAAGAGATGAGGGTTCAATCCCTGGGTGGGGAAGATCCCTTGGAGAGGAAATGGCAACCCACTCCGGTATTCTTGCCTGGAGCATCCCATGGACAGAGGAGCCTGGAGGGCTACAGTCCACGGGGTCACAAAGGGTCAGACACAACGGGAGCGATTAGCATGAACACATGCACGGCATCAGAAAAACAGACATTAGCAAAGTCAGAACAGAAATCCAGACCCACAATACAAACTCTACCATACATCTCGGCCAAAACCCTGAATAGACTTAGGGCTACGCAGAAGCTATAAAACAGAACTTTATAAAGCGATTCATTGCACTTTGCAGAGATTCACTATCATAAAAATTTCACTTATGTTATTAAAAAAGAATAATGCCAGTCTTAATCATCGAACAGCGGGTGTTTCAGAATATTGTAAAAATAGGCTCACTTTCAACGCGTAGAATATTAAACACTTCCAAAGTTTTAATGAATAGTGTTTGGGAACTGAATCTGATCATTTGATAGACAACTACAATTAATCCCATATTTTTAGAGGTTAAAAAAAATTGCTTCTAAAGTACAGAAAGTCTGGCTTTCTTAACTAATTTCCACTTCCCCCCTGAAGTCTTCACACTGTTAATTTATTCCGACATTTTTCTTAATCGCCACCACCAAGATAAATTCCAGCCCAAATTCTGAATTTATGAGATCCTAATGGATGAGGTTTTACTGAAGAGACATCTTGTTCCTGATGCAATTTTAATGTCACCATCATCAATTATCCTGGTCGTCTCACAGTTCAAACGTAGCAAAGTGTAATTTATTTCTACCAAACAATACAAAGCGAACCACACACAGAGACAGAGGTAAGATGCATGAATGGGGCAGAAATGAAAACATTCTAGGAGTGATGCTGAAGCTCCAGTCCTTTGGCCACCTGATGCGAAGAGCTGACTCACTGGAAAAGACCCTGATGCTGGGAAAGATTGAGGGCAGGAGGAGAAGGGGGCGACAGAGGGGGAGACGGTTGGATGGCATCACCGACTCGATGGACATGAGTTTGAGCAAGCTCCGGGAGTTGGTGATGGACAGGGAGGCCCGGCTGCGGTCCACGGGGCTGCAGCGTCGGACACGGTTGAGGGAGTGAACAGCAAAGCACCCGGGTGGAGGCAGCGAGCCACCGTTTCAAGGACCACATCTATTTATAAAGAGGATTAGAGGCGGCCGGTGTGACTCCCGCTCCCGCCTCCTGGGACTAAACCCCCAGAGGGTTCCCCGCTCTGTGTCCTCAGCCCTGAGGACGAGAGTGGGCTTTCAGGGCGGTGGCCTCAGACTGTCCCGCACCAGCCGTTCTCTCTAACCGTAGAAGATGACACCTACCCGGTTAAGGGTCTCCTTCCTCTCTGGGCGGCATCAGGGGCTTCCTCGCATGTGAATCACTTTCGGCTACGTGTTTCAGAAGCAGATTCCTCCAGGGGTTGCGGCAGGGGTGCCGGGGAGTGTAAAGCAGTGTGTGGGTGTTGTTCCCTGACTCAGTGGTGTCTGACTCTTTGCGACCCCGTGGACTGTGGCCCCCCAGGCTCCTCCGTCCATGGGGTTCTCCAGGCAAAAATACTGGAGTGGGTTGCCATTTCCTCCTCCAAGGGATCGTCCCCACCCAGGGATTGAAGCCACGGCTCCTGCATTGCAGGCAGATCCTTTACCACCGAGTCGCCAGGGAAGCCTCACTCTGCCTTACTCAGAGGACAGTGTCTACAGAATACGCATGCAAACTTTTTTTTTTTTTATCTTTAGTGATTTTCCCCACTCTGAAAGGGAAGGTGCAGAATTTAACTTTCTGACTCAACCTTTCTGAACGCCTCCAGCCCTTCTTTCTCTTCTCCGTGGAACTGGATCAAAAGCACCCTTTAACGATTTGGCCGCGTGGCAGAGTTCTCTTGAAGAGAACACGCTTCAGAGTGAATAAATAAACCATTGTGGGCCATGCCTTTCATTTTCTTGCTTTAGTTTGACAAAGCTTCTCTAAACAGGTGCCTTCAAGCATTTCTCTGGGCTTTTCCTCTCTGCAGCAGGTCTTGTGTGGACAGATGAGGCTGAAGGGAGACAAGGATCGTGTGTGTGTGTGTGTGCGTGTGTGTACTCAGTCATGCCTGACTCTGCAACCCCCTGGACTGTATCCCACCAGGCTCCTCTGTCCATGGGATGCTCCAGGCAAGAACACTGGGGTGGGTTGCCAAGCCCTTCTCCAGAGGATCTTCCTGACCCAGGGATCGAACCTGCATCTCCTGCCTTGGCAGACAGATTCTTTACCACTGAGCCACCAAAGCAAGGATGGTTTAGTCACTAAGTCGTGTCCGACTCTTGCAAGCCGATGGACTGTAGCCCACCAGGCTCCTCTGTCCATGGGATTCTCCAGGCAAGAATCCTGGAGTGGGTTGCCATTTCCTTCTCCTTCATAAAGCTCCATGGTTCCCCGACCCCAAACCCAAGGAGCATAGGGTATGAGAACCTACAGTCAGAAATGGCAGAGACCCCACGCAGCAGAATGACAAGGACTGAAATCACGCTTGAAGAGAAAGAGCAGCAGAGACACAGCCCGAGAAATGACAGAGGGAAAAAGGACTCGAGCTGGAGCAGATAGGACGCCTTTCGACGGACAAGTCAGAGGGCGGTGGGGTCAGGGACGTCGAGAGGGTGGAGGGTCTGCCTCTGCACACGGGCACTTAGATGCTCCTCTGCACACGGGGCGGTTAGATGCTCCTTTAAGTCGCCGTGAGCTTCATCTCCCGGGGACGCTGGTCCGCCTTGATGCCAAAGCATCGGCAGAGCCCTCACGCTCCTCACTGGGCAGACAGTTCCACGATGAGATGGCGCTTCCAGCCAGAACGACCAGGGCTTCCCCGCCCCGCTCACCACTTCGACACATTCATTTGTGCTGTTTGGCTAGGCAGAGGGGTGCAAAATTATTTATTCCAGTGGAAACAGCTGACAGCTGACAGATTTTTCAAAGCTCCTATTTGACTTGTGTGTATATGTGTGTTTTTTTTCCCCTCTACAAGTGCTCAAAGTTAGTATGAAAAAAAAAATGTTTTAATAGAACATAAAAATGAGTGTCAGAGATTTCACACTCTAGGAGCTGGGAAGAGCTCTCTCTCTCTTTTTTTAAAAATTTTTCTCCCACTTAGCGCGTGAGATTTTTATTAATAGATTTCTTCTCTTGAGACCCTGTAGATGTCTCTCCATGGATCTCTGTGCCTGGGGAATTCTTCTGACTTTCTCACGGGTGTTTGGAGTAACAGAAGGAGTGATCTGGGTGGTCACGGCCGTGCCGGGTTGCCACGGATGTGGATGTTCGGAACGGGGATGCCTGCGGTACCCGAGCACACCTGTGGGTCCTGGGGATGTGAAGGAGAATTATGCATGTTCCCCAACGGGAGCAGGGATCTCGCTGTTTTTCAGGGTCCACTGCTTACATGCTGTCTTCATTGATGACCTGTCATGTCCCAGCCGGGATGACTGACACCCCGGCGGGTACCACCATGGATCGAGACGTGTCTGTCACCTCCCTGACAGCCCCGGAGCGTCTCTGATATCCCGGCACATCGCACTCCCCTCGGGGAACCAGGGGGCTCCCTTTGGTGTCAACAGGAAGCAAATCGTGGGAGGGACCTGTTGCCCCAAGTGCAGCCACGATGCTCCGGGTCCCACGGCGTCAGCTCGGTGGCCGCATCAGAAGGATGACTGGTTTGTTGATGCTGTTGATCAGGCGCTCAGCCTCGACCGACTCTGCAACCCCATGGACCGCAGCCCACCAGGCCTCCCTGTCCATCACCATTTCCCGGAGCTTTGTCAAACTCAGTCCATCACGTCACTGACGCCATCTAACCACCTCATCCTCGGTCATCCCCTTCTCCTCCTGCCTTCAATCTTTCCCAGCATCAGGGGCTTTTCCAGTGAGTCAGCTCTTCATATCAGGTGGCCAAAGGGCTGGAGTTTCAGCTTCAGCATCCATACTTCCAATGAATATTCAGGACTGATTTCCTTTAGGATGGACTGGTCGGCTCTGCTTGCAGTCCAAGGGACTCTCAAGAGTCTTCTCCAGGACCACCGTTCGAAGGCATCAATTCTACAGCGCTCAGCCTTCTTTATGGTCCAACTCTCACACCCATACATGACCACTGGGAGAAAACCACGGTTGTGCCTGCTGCCTCGGCAGAGAAAAGCAAAAGTGTTAGTCGCTCAGTCATGTCTGACTCTGTGTGACCCCGTGGACTGTAGCCTGTCAGGCTCCTCTGTCCCTGGGACTCTCCAGGCAAGAGTAACGGACTGGGTGGCCATCCCCTCCTCCAGGGGATCTTCCCGACCCAGGGATGGAACCCAGGTCTCCTGCATTGCAGGCGGATTCTTTACTGTCTGAGCCACCTGGGAAGCCTGCTCAGAATACTCAACAGTAACGTTCCAGAATCCTCAACAGCCCGGCGTGGAAACCAAAGCCAATGTGTGGGCTTGGGGAGAGCCCCCTGGAGGCGGGCGGGTGGCTGGGAAGGGTGTGCGGGCGTCCAGACAGATGGAAGAGGTTTCCCATCCTCGCTGCTGGTTGCCGTGGAAACCAAGGATAACAGCACCCAAGAGCGTGGTGAGCCGGGTCCAACCAGATCCCGTTCGAAGCGGCTGTTAAACCCCGTCCGTCTCCCTCCCAGCGCCCTTCAGATGTCTGGCTCACTGCTCTGCGTTCAGAGCCCTCCGCCTCCGCGTCCGCCGTGGGACCTTGGACGTTGTGTCAGTCTGTTACAGCCGTCGTGACTAAGTGCCGGAGCCTGCGTGGCCCGAACAGCACGCGTTTATTTCTCACAGTCCTTTGAGTTTGGATGTCTAAGGCCGAGGGGTGGGTGAGAAACACGGACATTACTCAAGGCTTGGCAATAATCCTTTTTTTGGTATGTGGATCATTTTAAAAGTCTTTATTGAATGTGCTATAACATTGCCTCTGTTTTATGTTTTGGTTTTCTGGGGCATGAGGCAAGTTGGATCTTAGCTCCCTGACCAAAGATTGAACACAGTCCCTGGATGGGAAGGTGAAGTCTTAACCACTGGACCGCCTTGGAAGTCCCTCGGTGATAATCCCAGACGTAACGGGCCCTGACTGCCTTCTCTTCCCTGTGAGGAGGGGATGGGAGGGGTCTGGAAGGGGGAGGGTTTCCCTGACGACCTCTGAGCAGGCAGCCCCCTGATGTCCACGATGATCCCTTGAGGTGGGTCTCATCTCCAACGCACGCCTGGGCAAACTGGGTCTCCCGATGGGAGACGTCACGCCCAAAGCTGGGGAACCAGGGTGGGTGGAGCTGACTTTGGTCCAAGCCCATGCCCCCAGCGTCAGCATCAAGGGGTGCTGGCAACACGGCCGCCATGGCCAAAAGGAAGATGACAACACCCGGGTCTCCTTGCGGGAAGGGCTGTGAGGCTGAGCGGACGTCTCCAGGGTGGGGAGCGGGGCCGGGTGCAGACAATCCTAGACTTCTTCCTGGCCTCCAAAACCACTGCGGACGGCGACTGCAGCCACAAGGTGAAAAGACGCTTCCTCCTTGGAAGGAAAGCTATGATCAACCTAGGCAACGCTTTAAATGTCAGAGACATTACTTTGCCGACAAAGGTGCATCTAGTCAAAGCTATGGTTTTTCCAGTAGTCACGTATGGATGTGAGAGCTGGACTATAAGGAAGGCCGAGTGCTGCAGAATGGATGCTTTGAACTGAGGCATTGGAGAAGACTCTTGAGAGTCGCTTGGACCGCAGAAGATCCAATCAGTCCATCCTAAAGGAAATCAGCCCTGAATATTCATTGGAAGTATGGATGCTGAAGCTGAATCTCCAGTCCTTTGGCCATGGGATGTGAAGAACTGGCTCATTGGAAAAGACCCTGACGCTGGGAAAGATTGAAGGCGGGAGAAGAAGGGGATGACAGAGGATGAGATGGTTGGATGACATCACTGACTCGATGGACATGAGTTTGAGTAAACTCTGGGAGTTGGTGATGGACAGGGTGGCCTGGCGTGCTGCGGTCCATGGGGTCACAAAGAGTCAGACACGACTGAGCAACTGAACAAAAAGAACAAATGGCTTTATGTTCACAAATACCCCCGACTCCAACCCCCGGAGGAATCTGAGACTCCCGTCTTTCCTGGTGGCACCTGGAGGCCGTGTTTCCGAGAGTATTAGCACACGTTCACCCAGCTTTCCCGGGACCTGATGCGAAACGTGCCTGGAGACACACGTGGGTTGGGTCGCGCTTTTCCGTCCCCTGGGGAAGGTGCAGAGCTTCCCACAGACAGATGGCGCGTATCAGGCCCTGTTCAGTGCTGACAGTGGCTGGAAGGAGCTGGAGGTGAGTGCTTACGGCCAGTGAGGGGGGCCCAGCCTGGGGTCAATACTGACCAAGGGCCCCTCAGGGAGAGAGTGGGGGTCTGGGGACCAGGGGGATGGGGGGCTGAGGTCCAAGGCCAAGACAAGGGTGTGGAGAAGCATATGAGAGCAGGTACCCCCCCACCCAGAGAGGCTCCGCACTGGAGGGAGGTGTCAGGGGTCAGCGTTCAGCCGTGCAGTCAGATAGAAGAGTTTGCTTTGCCCTTGGCGAGGCGCAAATGAGGCAGAGTGTTCCAGCAGCTTTTGTGAACGGAGGCGGCAGGAGGTGTGAGCAACGGTCAGGTTCTGCAGCACTGTGCGTGGGGGGAGAGAAAGACACGGAAGTCACGGATAGAGAAACGTACAGATGGAAAGACACAGAGGTAGATGTACAGAGAGACAGACAGGTGAGAGAGACGGCAGATACAGAAAATAGATGATGGGTGGAGAGCGGACAGAGAGGGTAGACTGGTGGACACAGAGAGAGAGAGAGACCAGGGATACAGATACTAGACAGATGACGTATGCAGAGACGACAAATAGTATAGATGCATAGACACAGAGAGAGAGAGAGGGGACAGAGGCCAGAGATAAAGATAGTAGACAGATGATGGGTACAGAGATGACAAATAGGATAGGCAAAGACAGAGGCAGAGAGATCAATAGATGGGAGACCGAGGCCACAGATATACAAAATAGATAGATGATGGGTACAGAGCTGACAAATAGTATAGATGGACACAGAGAGAGATGACGGACCAAGACCACAGATATGGACACTAGTTAGATGACGGATGGAGAGATGACAAATTGATAGATGGTCAGAGATAGATGATACACAGACAGATCACCGGTATAGATGATACAGACATAGATCACTGGTTAAGACAAAAATAGATATAATGGACGGATGCATGGATGGATAGATAGACATAAATACATAGATGATTGCCAAATAGATGTGATGAACGGATGGGTGGATTCATACATAGAAATATAGAGAGAACATAGATCACCGAGAGACATATATAATGGATGGATAGATGCTTACATAGATGATGACAGATAAGTCTATGATTGATTGAGAAGCAAACAGATACAATAAATGGGCAGATAGATAAAGAGATAGACATGATAGAAAGATAAATAGAAAGGAAGATAGATTGATAGATAAAATAGACTGATGACTGATAGATATGGTGGATGGATAGATGGATACATAGATATGATGGATAAATAATAAAGATACATAGACATAGACATACAGATAGATATGATGGATGAATACATATGATGGATAGATAGTAAAGATACATAGATAAATATGACAGACGGATAGACAGATATGATGGACAGATGGATGAACAGATATGATGGATGGATAATAGATAAAAAGGATGGATGGGTGGATAGATATGATGGATTGACAGATATGATGGACAGATAGAAATGATGGATAAATAGATAAACGTACATAGAGAAGGATAGATAGATGATAGAGAGAGATTGATGATGGCCAGATAGAGGGGGAAAGAGATGGAGAGAGATTTTTAATTCATCCAATAGGACAAGAAAAACATGCAAAACACTTTCAAAGCACTAAGAAGAGAAAAAAATAACCTGTGTGTGTGTGTGTGTGTGTGTTTACAAGGGAGAGAGAGAGAGAGACAGACAGACAGACCGCGGGGAGGCGGGCCTTAACCCCTAAGGAGCGGCGGGAGGCGGGCCCCCTGCAGACAGGTCACCCCGCAGGTCGCAGGTCTGGGCATCCAAGACTGACGCCTGTTGACTCGGCGCTCATTGTCCGCACGTCGGGGAATCCCAGTATCAGTCTCTGTACCAGCGACGTGTGAAACCCGTCCTTTAGTTTTCAGGCTGGTCTTGTTGCTTCTGGAGGCAGATTTCCGGGTCCCGCGCGGGGAACCTGTCTGAGGATTTGCCGTCTTTGGTGATCGAGGTGTCCGCTGACTTGAAGCCTCCGTAGCGTCCACAGAAAACGGACCGGAAGGAAGCCTTTCCTCTGGTGACAAACGTCTTCTCCCCACCGGGGGCCCCCGGAGACCTCCTGGGGGTCGTTCCGTCTACACTCGGGGACCCTGGCTGTCAGACCTGCCACCCACAATGAGCCCTAACCCATTCGGGGTCCTCCTTGTGGGCCCAAAAACCCGAACGTGGTGAAGGAGGCGAAAGGGCTGGAAGAGAGGCGAGAGGAGAAGCAAGAGACAGGAAGAGAGGGCGTCCCTGTCGGCTTCTGAGACGACGGGGCACACGATGCTGGAGGCACTCCACGGCGGTGGGGACCGATGGCAAAGACAGAGCCAGCTCTCTGCACAGCTGCCTCCTGATAACTGTCACATCAGCTTTTTTTTTTTGGGGGGTGGGGGGCTGAGAAAATGTGAAAACGCGTTTCCCTTTGGCCCCAAGACCAGCCGTGTTTCTGAGTGTTTCTGACCAGCCGAGTTTCTGAGCGGCTTTAGCACACCGCCAGGCAGACGTTCCGGGGCCATCTCTCCTGCTCGAGGGGGCCGGTACCTGGGCAACCCCGGCCCCTCTGGAGGGTACTCAGCTGGAGTCCCCCGTGAGCTCCAGGCCCACCCGAGAGCTTTCCGAGTCTCCGTCCCTCCTTCTCGCCCCCGGACACCCTTCCAGCTCCCTCTAGGTGCCCACCCCGTCTTGTTCCGAGGGTCTGCAGAACGCCAGGCGGGGAGGACTCTGAGATTGCGGGTGGGGGGAGAGGATCATACCTCTGTGATAACAGGGTCATATCTCTGTGACTTCCGTGGCTGGTGCTAGGGGTAAAGAACCCGCCTGCCATACAGGAGACGGAAGAGACGCAGGTTCAAGCCCTGGGCGGGGAAGATCCCCTGGAGGAGGGCATGGCAACCCGCCCCAGCATCCTTGCCTGGAGAATCCCAGGGGCAGAGGAGCGTTGTAGACAGCAGTCCGAGGGGTCGTAGAGAGTCAAACACCACTGAGCGACTATGTATGCATGCAGGCCTTCTGCAGGCGGGACGGGAAGCGGGGGTCGCATCCGTGAGCCCCACCCACGGTCCGTGGGTTTGCACGCAAACCGGCCGAGCCTGCGTCACCGGAAGGCAGGCACCCGGCACCTGCGGGCCTCTCACCCCCACCGAGGGCCTCTGTCTCCTTCCCTCAGCTCTTCCTGAGCATGAGGACCTGCCCTCGGGGGCCTCTCATTGGGGAGGGTGGCCGATCAGCCTGGGTGGACAGTGTCCGTTTTGATTTCTCTTCTCCTTCCAACTCGGGACGTGACCCTCTTTTGGAATGCTGATTTTTGGATTTTGCAGATGACTGTGTCCCAGATACAACTTTCTCTGACACTATGAATATATTGAGAAGCAAATACTGGCTTTTTTTTTTTTAAGTGTACTTTATAAGATCCATGCCTTTAAGAGAAACCATCACCTCTTCTTTTCATACTGTTCAGGGGGTTCAAATCACTCAGTCCTGAAGGAAATCAATCTGAATGTTCATTGGAAGGACCGATGCTGAGGCTGAAGCTCCAATACTTTGGCCAGCTGATGTGAAGAACTGACTCACTGGAAAAGACCCTGATGCTGGGAAAGACTGAAGGCAGGAGGAGAAGGGGACGACAGAGGATGAGATGGTTGGATGGCATCACTGACTCAATGGACATGAGTCTGAGCAAACTCTGGGAGTTGGTGATTGACAGGGATGAGATAGTTGGATGGCATCACTGACTCGATGGACATGAGTTTGGGTGGACTCCGGGAGTTGGTGAAGGACAGGGAGGCCTGGCGTGCTGCGGTTCATGGGGTCGCTGAGAGTCAGACCTGACTGAGCGACTGCACTGTTAGCTGAATCACCTTGCTGTAACCTGAAATTAACACAAGATTGGAAATCAACTATGCTCCAATAAAGATTTTTAAAAAATGGATCAGTCTGTGGGAATTGGTAAAAAAATGCACTTAGGGAGAAGAGATGCAATCAAAGCGTCAATATACGTGCAGATGTACTTATTTTATGCATATGTGCTGAGTCGCTTCAGTCGTGTCCGAATCTTTGCAACCCCGTGGAGTGCAGCCTGCCAGGCTCCTCTGTCCATGGCATTCTCCAGGCAAGATTACTGGAGTGGATTGCCATTTCCTCCTTCAGGGGATATTCCAGACCCAGGAATCAAACTGCGGTCTCCTGCACGGCAGGCAGATTCTTTACCATCTGAGCCATCTGGGAATCCCATTCTTATTTTTCGGACATCATTTATACGGGGGAAGATTGTCTGAAAAGAATTCTCTCTCTCTCTCTCTCTCTCTCTCTCTTTCTCCACTGTCTCACCACAATCCTTTATGGAATAACCCATTTTCCTTAGGAGATATTGCAAATATTCATTTTATCACACAAGGATCCTAAAGCCTTGCATATCCAAGGTTCCGCCTGCACGGAGTGGAAGGTTGAAAGAAGCAGGCCCCAGGAAGCGTGTGCAATATTTTAGGTGTGTGCTAGCCGCTCAGTCGTGTCTGACTCTTTGCGACCCCATGGACTGCAGCCCGCGGGGCGCCTCTCTCCATGGGGTTCTTCTCCAGGCAAGAACACGGGAGTGCGATGCGGAGTTTCCTTAGCTGTGGCCAAATGTGTAACCATCTGTGGAACCGATTCAATGTAGCAAATTTGGCAGAGTCGGTCTGTCCTCACAGGGTGTAAACTGGGTCACCTGCAAAGATGGTGAGATGCAGCTGTGGATGTGGGGGCGTGGATCCTGAGCATCTTTTTCTCTGCAATCCCCCCTACCCACCCCAACCACCGTGGGTCGCTGACCTCTAATCAGGCAGCCGCCCCCCTCGTCCCACCCTTTGGCAGCCGCTAAGGACCTGATTATCTATAAATTTATGGGGAGCTGCAGGAACTGGCCTTCCGCTCCCGATAATGCTTTCTGACACATTTCAGGAGCCGCGGATGATGTGCGAGGCATTATGTACGAGGGGCCCGGCGACGGTCCACCGGAGACCTCCGGCTACCGCCAGCCTCGCCAGGAAAGTGGTTGCCGTGGCAACGTGCCCCACAGCTGTAGTCAGACGAGGAAAAATAGTTTTACGATTATCTCAATGAAGTTTCTTTCTTTCCTTTCTTTCTTTCTTTCTTTTTATTCACTGGAAGCTTTTTGTTTGCGATCTTCATCATGTGAGTGTTTCAATAGGATCCTCTCTAAATGGAATATACGTAGGAGATGTAATTTCTATAGGGTCACCGAGCCTCCTCTGTCCATGGGATTCTCCAGGCAAGGATACTGGAGCGGGTGGTCATGCCCTCCTCCAGGGCATCTTCCCGACCCAGGGATGGAACCCAGGCCTCTTACATTACAGGCAGATTCTTTACCATCTGAGCCACCAAGGACGCCCCTCTAATAAACTGACGTGTTTGTCACTCAGTCATGTCCGCGTGTTTGCAGCCCCATGGACTGTAGCCCGCCAGGCTCCTCCGTCCGTGGGATTCTCCAGGCAAGAACACTGGAGTGGGTTGCCATGTCCTCCTCCATGGGATCTTCCCGACCCAGGGATTGAACCCGGGTCTCCTGCGGATTCTTTACATAGATGTAGTTTCTATGGAGAGATTAAAAAGCAGAAGCTTTTAATCTGGAAAGATTGTCTTTCGGAGCATGGAGCCAGGACCGGGGGGCAGGAGGGTTGGAGCATCTTTAAGGAGGAATTCCCCAAAAGGCGATGGGGAAGATTTACAGGGAGGGTGGGTTGTCGCCATGAAAGCCTCAGACCTCCTCCCTCCTGCGTCCCGGCCCGCAGGGACAGGTGCCTGGGCACCCCGGGGTCTTTGGCAGTTTCCTATCTCCCTGCCTGCCCACGATGCCCTGGAAACAGGACAAAGACCCGTCAGGGTTTGAGAGAGGGGACCTGAGCTGGCCCATTGGCATCATTCGCCGCCTCTCTATCCTGAAGAGTTTGCTCACTGGAGAGAAAGGAAAAAAAAAAAAAAATCCTGTCTGACATGAGTATGGAATTCATTAGAGGCGCCGATCACCTGTAACAGGACCAGCAGTGACAGGTAATTTTGAGCCTTGATTTTTTTCCTTTTTTTTCCCCCCCTCCCAACTCCTCTGCCTGAGGTCCTGACCGTGCCTCTCCGTTTGTGCCAAACTGGAGGTATTTTTGAAAAGGGTCAAGCCTCCACAAACTATGGTGTGTTGTTGCAAATGGGGGCGAGAGGGATACCACACTCAAAACCCAGGAGACTGCAACGAATTGGGGGCTGCTGGCAGGGGCATCTGGGGGCTTCCCGGGTGTGGCCAGTGGTAAAAAGAATCCACCTGCTAAGGCAGGAGACTCGGATTCGATCCCTGGGTGGGGAAGATCCCCTGGAGGAGGGCATGGCAACCCACTCCAGTATTCTTGCCTGGAGAATCCCACGGACAGCGGAGCCTGGCGGGCTGCAGTCAGTGGAGCTGCAAAGAGTTGGACACGACTGATTGACTCACACACACACACACACACACACACACACACACACGGATAAGGAAGGTGCAGATGGTAGCCTCCCACCACTGCTGGGAAGGTGCATTTGTACAGATTCGAGAGAAAGCCTTTTGGCAGCGCCAACCTTCTTAAAAAGATTCTGCATTTGATACAGTTGTTTCATATCTACCACGGTGTCCGACACCAGGAGCAGCAACCAGAAAAAAATCAGAGAAAGACACGTCTGGAAATTTGCTCTGTGTCAAGCCAGCAGCGTCTCAGTAATCGGTGGGGGGAGAGTGTGGACTATTCAACACGTGGTCCTGGTTTTGTTGGTTCAATTATCTGCGGCCTGGGGGAGTGGGACTTAGGTCAGATCTTCCTTTAAATCGCAAGCAGGAAAATTCCAACTGGGGCGAATTTCCTGGGGTTTCAGTGTCTAAGACTCCAATCTGAGCTTCTGCCACAGGGGACATGGGTTCGATCCCTCCTGTGGGAACTAAGATAGTATACGTCATGCAGCGCAACCAAAAAAAAAAAAAGTTCAAGCTGGAGAACAAACCTAAATGTAGACAAACCCAAGTAACGACTAGACAGGCATCTCCTGTAACATCTTTATGATTTTAGAGTGGAAAAACCCTTTCTTTGTGACCAAGAAGAATGACAGATTTGAGTAGGCAATGTGGTTAAAATTATCACACAAACTCCAGTATAGGGCTTCCCTGATGGCTCAGTAGTAAAGATATCTGCCTCCCAATTGCAGGAGACATGGGTTCAATTCCTGGTCCGGGAAGATCCCACATGCCACGGACCCATTAAACTCATTCATTTATCTCACACACAGTTTTGAGCACCTCCTCTGCCGAACAGCCAAGTTGGGGAAGCCCAGAACTCGGTCCTGTTGTTCATTCGCCAAGTCGTGTCCGACTCTCGCTGCGGCCCCATGGACTGCAGCCCGCCAGGCTTCCCTGTCCTCCGCTATCTCCCGGAGTTTGCGCAAACTCATGTTCAAACTCATATGAGAGCAGACGTAAAATCTCCTGAGACACGGCCTGATTTGTTTTCTCCCTGTCATGTGGTTTATCCTGTGCCAGGAAAGCTCACCATTTTTTTCTTCTTTTTTACATCTGTTCATCAGCAAAAACTCACACGGTTGCCATATTATTTGTGTTTTTAGAAGTATGTACTATAGTCATTGGAAAAGACCCTGATGCTGGGGAAGATTGAAGGCAGGAGGAGAAGGGGACAGCAGAGGATGAGATGGTTGGATGGCATCACCGACTCGATGGACATGAGTTTGAGCAAGCTCCGGGAGGTGGTGATGGACAGGCACGCCTGGCGCGCTGCCGTCCACGGGGTCGCAAAGAGTCGGACACAATTGAGTAACTGGACTGAACTGACTGTAGTCTTAGCTCTGACGGTAAAATGCCCTGGGTGGAAGTTTCGTTTTCTTAATGGAGGACATTCTGCAAATACTTCCTAGTAGAGAAAAATCAGTCCTGGGTCACGTGTCCACATGAGTGATGCCGTCTGTCCATCCGGCACCCTGGAACCGTGGTTTGGGTCATTGCTCTAAGTGCGTACCATGGGGTCGCTGCAACACTGCGTGCGTGCAAAGCTGCTTCATTTTCCAGTTCCTGTAGCAGTCATACATGGAGACGACCATTAGGGCTAAAACTATATAGGAAGACACTTTGTTTCCCAACTAAGAAAATTACACACACACACACACAAACAGATACATATATGCAGGCATCCAAGGTGGCTCAGATGGTAAAGAATCTGCCTGCAATACAGGAGATGCAGCTTGGATCCCCGGTTCGGGATGATCCCCTGGAGAAGGGAATGGCAACCCACTCCAGTGTTCTTGCCTGCAGAATCCTGTGGACAGAGGAGCCTGAGGGGTTACAGTCCACGGGGTCCCAGAGAGTCAGAGGCGACTGAACGACTATCACTTTCCCTCTTCACTTGCATATAGATATATAAATTGTTAGGATATGTTATGCTATTATATTTTATTATATGATATACATTGATACATAATAATAAATGGGAAAAGATGCTGGGATTATACAGAGAGATAAAGACTTCTTTTCGGCCATGCAGGATCGCAGTTCCCTGGCGGGGGTGGAAACCTTGCCCCCTGCAGTGGAAGCCTGGCATCCTAACAGCTAGACTGTCAGGTGAGTGCCAATGCAAACCAATTTAGGGGAGTAGATTTTAAAACTGCCCATTTTTTTCTCCCTTCCCTGTGATACGCTTTAGCGCAAAGATTCTGAGTGTCTCTATACGATCCCGAATGAATCCCTTTGTTCTTTTAAGTTCTGTTTCTATTCCGGGTCTAGCTAGTTTCGCTCCCTCTTCAGGGCTGATAAACTGCAAAACAGAATCTGTTTTTCCTCTCACCCGGCAAAGCGGACTCACGATTGCATTCTAAAGGCAGAGAAACGGTGGCCGTATTTCCAGCAGCGCCGGAAGATTGTATTAGCTGCGGACAGACTGATCGTCATCACTTTTCTAAACGACAACATCGTTTTTTGCCTCCTATCAGAATCCTGGTCCCGGGAGGCAAAGATGAAGGGACCTCATTCTCCTTCTGAGAAAACGACCCTTGTGCTCTTGAAGCTAAAACTCAGGGGCTTTGGGGGGGCACACCGGTCCCCACAGATGGCGTTGTCTGTCCCTCACCACCCCGACCCTGGAAGTCCATTTTAAGTTTCTCTGGTGACCCACATGTTGGAGAGAGGGCTAGCTAATCGGCCCCAAGAGGATAAGAGATTTCTGGGGGATGATGGCTCATTGGGGATTTCATCACAAGTGTGAACCCATCTGGTCAAGAGACTCCCCGGAGACCACAGGTCAGCAAAAATACACGCAGGAAAGAAAAGGTGTGTTGGCACTTCGCTGCACAGAGGGGCGGGTTTGCAAGGAGCCCAGGACCCCCAAGAGGCTGGTGCAGGGCGCAGGGCATAGGGTGTGTGGCCCTGCAAACCGCACTACAGAAACGATTCAGAAAGAGTTAAACGATGAAATAAAGAGGCGAGGGCCATTAAAACCCAGAGCGCTGGAGGCAGTGGGCGTCCCTTCCTGGACTCCGAGTGCGTTCCCCGGGCCTGACAGCCGCTTCAATCACCTCCAGGGCAGAGGGTAAGGCGGATTTCTGCAATTCTCCCCTTTTTAATTGATAGGTAGAACTTTGCGGGAGATGATAGAATAAGGCCACATCTGACTCGCTCCGGCGCTTGTCGTAACACCTGGGATTTCTCTGTCTTCTCCTAAATGAAGACGGGGCAGAAATGAGACTGCATACCACGCTATGCCAGTCGTATGCGGTCCGTGACGGGCCAGACCTGCCGAGACATGAGTGGCTTCGTGCCTGATTAGGACCGCAGGGGGCGAGCCGAAACGGGGGATCAGAGCTGACTGCTGAAGGCGCGGGGTTCCCTTTTGGGGGTGACGAGAATGTTTCCAAATCGACCGCAACGACGGTTGTCCTGAAATCCACAGATTTGTTCCTTTCAAATGGGTGAACGGTATGCTCCATGAATGACACCCCAATCAAGGTATTTTGCAAAGAGAGAGAGAGACTCCATGAAATGCAAACCATCGGTGGAAGCCATTTGCAAAAGTTTTTAACAGATGAGGTTCAGAGGTTGAGAACAAATGTGTGAAAGATCAGGAGACACGGACCCACTACCGTTTCTTGCAGGCGCCCTGTTCCATGGGCCACACACGGCGGTCTTTACGGCAGGCGTGTGGGGGTCCCCAGTGGCTTGCAAAGCTCTTGAGTTATTTTCCTGGGTGCGTGTGGCTGAGACGGGGTGTCTCTGAGGATTAACTTCCTCCAAATGGGCTTCTCTCATCCCCACACCACGTCCAGTCGCATTTTCTTATTCACCCAGCTTAAAATTTTAACTGCTGTCAAAATGACTCAAGGATGGACATTATATCCAGATTTTGTTGTTACTGGTGTTTCTCTCTCTCTTTTTTTAAATACCTAATTATAACTGTTTACCCACAGGCTGTCTGCAACCCTGATGGACTCAAAGCCAGGTGTTAAGGAGACATTGTTACTTTTTTTTTTTTTCCCCCCTGTTGGTGAGACAGGAAAACAGGAAGGAGTACAGATAAACCCATTCTACTGAAAATGGGTTGCTATTACCTTGTGGTTGCGAAAAGTCACAAAAAAAGTCCAGAATGTTTCAGGTGTGTGGAGCCATTTAAACCTCCCTCAGCCACCCAAAGGCACACTCTCAGCAAATGTATCCAGAATTTGAGAGATCTAAATTATATATGCACCGTTTCCCTCTCCTGTTTTCCAAAAAAAGCAGCTGGTGGCTCAAACAAGAAAGAATCTGCCTGCAATACAGGAGACCTGGGTTCCATCCCTGGGTCAGGAAGATCCCCTGGAGCAGGAAATGACAACCTACTCCAGTGTTCTTGCCTGGAGAATTCCATGGACTGAGGAGCCTCGAGAGCTATAGTCCATGGGGTCGCAGAGAGTTGGACACGACTGTTGTTTTTTAACTGTTGGTTTTTTCAGATAAAATGAAGAAAGGGAACATTGTGATTGAGTGGAGAAATCCATGGAGTCTAAGAAAAGAGGAGCTTTTCCTGACAGGAGTGCCCTTTGGCATGTGTGAATCAATTTTGATTTACTTATTATTTTGGTCGAGCGGTATGGGGTGCAGGATCCTGGTTCCCTGACCAGGGATCGAACTCATGTCCCATGGCCAGGGACGCAGAGTCCTAACCACTGGACCACGAGGGAAGTCCTCCCTTTAATATTTGTAATGATTTTGTGGTTTATGAGCAAAACTGGGCACACACAATCCATGTGAGAAGTTGTCAGATGCTGTGTACAGATGTCATCAACATGTTCTGTACTATCTGGGCCTTTAAAAAAATGTGGATTTGAGTGCCAAGACTCTTGAGAGTCCCTTGGATGGAAGGGGATCCAACCCTGTCCATCCTAAAGGAAATCAATCTTGAATATTCATTGGAAGGACTGATGTTAAAGCTGAAACTCCAAAGCTTTGGGCACCTGCTGCGAAGAACTGACCCACTGGAAAAGACCCTGATGCTGGGAAAGATTGAAGGCAGGAGCAGAAGGGGCCGACAGAGGATGAGATGGTTGGATGGCATCACCGACTCCATGGACATGAGTTTGAGTGAACTGTGGGAGTTGGTGATGGACAGGGAGGCCTGGCGTGCTGCGGTCCATGGGGTCGCAAAGAGTCGGACACGACTGAGCTAATGAACAACAAGCTTTATCAAGCCATTGATGTAAAGACACGCCCTCCTTCAGAAGACAGACACTGTCTTTCTGAAACCTCCTATCCGGGCGTTTGCCCAGAACTTGCCCTCTGGACCCCAGTGCTCCATCTGTCTGGGTGGCAGGGAGCCCTTGACCGCCTCAGTCCTTCACAGCTCTCTCAGAACTGTCAGCCTGGAGGCACCGTCTTGCTGACAACCAGGCAACAGAGAAGCTCGTCAGAAGCTGGGGTTACTGGGTTTGCCCGGTGGTCCAGGGGTGAGGAATCGGCCTGCAAGTGCAGGGGACGCAGGTTCGATCCCTGGTCCAGGGGAGATTCCACACGCCACCGGGCAACTAAGCCCATGGGCCACAACGGAGCCCGAGAGATACACCCACTGAAGCCGGGGCATCTATAGCCCGTGTCCCAAACAGAAGCCGCCGCAATGAGAAGCCCGCTGGTCGCGAGGGGGGAAGGCCCACATGCACCCAGGAAGACCCAGCACAGCCAAACACAAGGTAAAAAAATAAATAAAAGAGAGATGACTTACTTGTTCCGACGGGAAGCTCCCCATGCTTCTCTCTCGCTAACCAGGTGGAATCGAGATCCTGCCCGATATACAGTTTCTTTCCTTCCCCTGCCCGTCACCCCTGAAATGTTTGGGGGTGTCGCGTGGGGTAGCCTGTGAGCTCAGCTTCGCACAAATGGATTTTTAAATGTTTCAGATGTTTCCGTTGCAGGAAGGAGCTGGGGCGTGGAGCCCAGGGGGGAAAAAAATGACAAATTAACAATCTGTTCTATTTTTGTCTCCTTGAGTACTTTCCCCCAAAAGATTGCAGGCTGAACTCTAGGTTTGTTTTTTTTTTGGTTTTTTTTTTTTTAAGGCAGCTGTGTCTAGAGGCTTTGCCAGAAAAGTCCTCTAGATGGCTTCTGTCAGACCCTGAGGCCGGATGTTTGCATGTTTGGGGAGGGGGCCTTTGGGGTAAAGAATCAGTCTGAAATGCAGGAGACCTGGGTTCGATCCCCGGGTGGGGAAGATCCCCTGGAGGAGGGCATGCCAACCCACTCCAGGGTTCTTGCCTGGAGAATTCCAGGGACAGAGGAGGAGCCTGGCGGGCTGCAGTCCATGGGGTCACAGAGAGTCAGACAGGGATGAGCGACCAACACTTTCACTTTCACCTTCCCCCTTTGTGGCGGGGAGCGCTCTGCAAACAGCTGACCACACGCACCCACCTGCAGCGGCGGCTGTGGCCAGGTTAGGTTGGCCTCGGCGGGGACCCTTCTTAACGCATCAAACAGCCTGTTCCTAGACACTCCCCGCATCCCCATACCCAGGACCCAAAATCACTTTCACAGGAAGCCATGCATCTCACAGACATTGGTTTGGGTGCTTATCTGCGGGCAGATGCTGAACTCCATTAAGAGGGCCTGTTTGTGAAATAGTCACACACGCTTTTGTCTACCCATGTTTAGAAGTCAGGCGAGCAAGGGACACTGAGCAGACTGGCAGCCTGGATGGGAGGGGAGTTTGGGGGAGAATGGATACATGTGTATGGATGGCTGAGCCCCTTCACCTTCCACCTGAAACCATCACAACATGGTTCATCAGCCATAGTCTAGTAGATAATAAAGTTGTTTCTTTTAAAGGCTGTAGTTGATCCGTATACGTTATTGATACTATGTATAAAATAGATAACTAAAGAGAACCAGCTGGACAGCCCAGGGAAGTCTGCTCAATACTCTGTAATAACCTGATGGTCACCAGGGGGAAGGATGGGGGAAGGGACAGTCAGGGAGTCTGGGATGGACATGGACACACGGCTGTGTTTAACATGGAGAACCAGCAAGGATCTGCTGGACAGTCCAGGGAACTCTGCTCGATACTCTGTAATAACCTGATGGTCCCCAGGGGGAAGGATGGGGGAAGGGACAGTCAGGGAGTCTGGGATGGACATGGACACGCTGCTGTGTTTAACACGGAGAACCAGCAAGGACCTGCTGGACAGCACAGGGAACTCTGCTCAATACTCTGTAATAACCTTATGGTTCCCAGGGGGAAGGATGGGGGAAGGGATAGTCAGGGAGTCTGGGATGGACATGGACACACTGCTGTGTTTAACACGGAGAACCAGCAAGGACCTGCTGGACAGCACAGGGAACTCTGCTCAATACTCTGTAATAACCTGATGGTCACCAGGGGGAAGGATGGGGGAAGGGACAGTCAGGGAGTCTGGGATGGACATGGACACACGGCTGTGTTTACCATGGAGAACCAGCAAGGACCTGCTGGACAGCACAGGGAACTCTGCTCAATACTCTGTAATAACCTGATGGTCCCCAGGGGGAAGGATGGGGGAAGGGACAGTCAGGGAGTCTGGGATGGACATGGACACACGGCTGTGTTTAACATGGAGAACCAGCAAGGACCTGCTGGACAGCACAGGGAACTCTGCTCAATACTCTGTAATAACCTGATGGTCACCAGGGGGAAGGATGGGGGAAGGGACAGTCAGGGAGTCTGGGATGGACATGGACACACGGCTGTGTTTAACATGGAGAACCAGCAAGGACCTGCTGGACAGCACAGGGAACTCTGCTCAATACTCTGTAATAACCTGATGGTCCCCAGGGGGAAGGATGGGGAAGGGACAGTCAGGGAGTCTGGGATGGACATGGACACACGGCTGTGTTTAACATGGAGAACCAGCAAGGACCTGCTGGGCAGCTCAGGGAACTCTGCTCAATACTCTGTGATAACCTGATGGTTCCCAGGGGGAAGGATGGGGGAAGGGACAGTCAGGGAGTCTGGGATGGACACGGACACACTGCTGTGTTTAACATGGAGAACCAGCAAGGACCTGCTGGACAGCCCAGGGAACTCTGTTCAATGTCACGTGGCAGCCGGGATGGGAGGGGAGTCTGGGGGAGAGTGGATGCGTGTACATGTGTGGCTGAGGCCCTTTGCTGCCGACCTGAAACCATCACAATATAGTTAATCAGTTATACCCCAATACAAAATAAAAAGCTTAAAAAAAATGGGCACGTGGGTATAGAAGATATTCCACACTCACGCAATATAGATAGTCTACGGTCACTCACCTCACTCGCATGAAAATCTCTCTACTTGGAGATTGCATCGGCTGTGGACAACCCTCAAGATCAGTCCAATGTTCATTTTCTGGCTGCGTCGTCAGTTTTTCCAGGAGATACACAATTGCTGTTGGTCTGCATGAATGAAGTGTAAAACCCTCAGTGTTTGTAAACTCTGGGACGCTACCTACTCTCCCAGGGAGGCAGGAATCTGTCCTTTTGAAAAGGACTTTAAAATACCTGCATGAAGTACCAACATCACGACGATGCTTTATGACTTCACTTGTTAAGACTTTTGCTATTTTTGTCTTAAAGGGAAAGGTGTGGAAGGCTCCAGCGTGTGGCATGCATGGAACCATTCCTGGAACCCTCAAAGAGCGGTCCAGGACCCAGCAATGTCCGGTGAAGCATCTTTAGAGACACGTCTGTGTTCAGGACGCCCTAAGCGCTTTCCCCCTCTGGGCTGGAATGTATTAGGCACTGTGCTTGTGATTCTGGAGAAGGGAATGGCAACCCACCTCAGGACTCTAGCTGGAGAACCCCACGGACAGAGAAGCCTGGCAGGCTACAGTCCACGGGGTCGCAGAGGGTCGGACACGACTGAGCGACTGACTTGAGTTTCTTTCGGGGGATTCTTTTCCCAGCGATCCCCCCCCACTTGTCAGGCGTCAGAAGGGCCAAGACGATGCTGACGATCTCGGTGACTGACTGACATCCAAGGGGAGCGGTCCGCAGGCCAGGAGGGGTCAGGAGTCCCTCGTGGCCAGAGAGCGGGGTGGCACGGGGCGGGGAACACTGATGCCCCGCGAAGGCGCAGAGGGTTCCTCCACCCAGAACTGTCACTTCGGGCGCTGCCAAGGCGCCTGGGAATCAGGTCGGTCGGAAGCACGCCTGCCACAGGGCCCCGAAATGAAGAGGGAGAAATTAGAGCAATTATCCGTCCTAACGAGCCCCGCATCTCTTGTGTTGTCATTCATGAGGTACAAAATATGCAGCCCGGATTTTCTGCCTGTGGCGTTTTCTTAAACAGGATTTCACAGGCAAATAAAAATAGATCCCAACGAAAAGGATTGTTTGGGGGAAGCTTTCGGATGTGGGAGGCAGGGCAGAGCAGGCTTTCAAACAGCGTGGAGAGAGACGGGGAGGGTGGGCATGGTTTCCACGACTCTGACCTCCCCCCGTGCCATTTCCAAGCACCGGCAGAAGCAGTTTTCATCTGCGGACAGTCTCTGCGTCTCGCAGGGGGCCGGCCGGGGCCCGCCACGCGTGTTCTCGGCCACGCGGGGTCAGCACACCGCTTCCGCCTGACTCTGCCTCAGCTGTCTCTTTGTCCAGCCGCCAGTGGGTCAACGGGGACGGCTGCCACCGCCCCTGTCATTTCATCAAGCTCTGAGATTGTCAACCGTGACTTAGGAGATGGTGGGATTTTTGTTGCTGTTAAAACTTTTTACTTCGTATTGGGCTCTAGGCAATTAACAACCGTGTGATGGTTTCAGGCGGACAGCAAAGGGACTCAGTCATCCATAAACGTGTATCCCTTCTCCCCCAAACTCCCCTCCCATCCCGGCTGCCACACGACATTGAGCAGAGTTCCCTGGGCTGTCCAGCAGGTCCTTGCTGGTTCTCCATGGTAAACACAGCAGTGTGTCCATGTCCATCCCAGACTCCCTGACTATCCCTTCCCCTATCCTTCCCCCTGGTGACCATCAGGTTATTACAGAGTATTGAGCAGAGTTCCCCGTGCTGTCCAGCAGGTCCTTGCTGGTTCTCCATGTTAAACACAGCAGTGTGTCCATGTCCATCCCAGACTCCCTGACTATCCCTCCCCCATCCTTCCCCCATCCTTCCCCCACCTCTGCAACCATAAGTTCCTTCTCTAAGTCTGTGACTCTCTTTCTGGTTTGTACGTAAGTTCATTGGTATCATTTCTTTTTAGCCTCCCCATGTAAGGGATGTCATACAATATTTTTTCTCTGTCTGACTTCATGGCAAAACTGCATTAGGGGGAGATGGCTATGTGAACAACATGTTGAAGAGTTTATTGAAACTCAGAAGTTCTCAAATGCGACAAGCTGAACAGAAACACCTAAGTCCCTCAGCTGCTTCGGCCACTCTGCTGTTGCTGTTGCTCAGTCGTGTCCGACTCTCTGCGACCCCGTGGACCGCAGCACGCCAGGCCTCCCTGTCCATCACCAACTCCCGGAGTTCATTCAAACTCATGGCCATCGAGTCGGTGATGCCATCCAATCATCTCATCCTCTGTCGTCCCCTTCTCCTCCTGCCTTCAGTCTTTCCCAGCACCAGGGTCTTTTGCAATGGGTCAGCTCTTTGCATCAGGCGGCAGGAGTATTGGAGCTTCAGCGTCAGCATCAGTCCTTCCACTCTGCTCAGCACAGACTGCATGACCTTCAGGGTGACTCGCTGGTGGGTTTAAAAATAGGAAGAGGCTCAGAACCCATCCCCGGCCTGCAAAGCACCTGTTGCTTACAGCACAAGCTGCTTCTGACTTGATGATATCATCGGTCAGGGGGCAGAATGCAGAATGGCTGAGCAGACGGAATAGAGCAAAGCAACGGGAACGATCCTTTCGTGCATAAACAGCTGTGATTCTCAAAGTGTATTTTTGAGAATCACTTTAAACTGTCCCAAGGAGGCAACGATTCCTGCCTCTCGCCTGTCGCCTTGGTTACCCCTGCCCCACGCCCCGCATTCATCTCCTTCTCTTCCTATAACCTCAGATTCTGCTGAGTCACTGAGCCTGCCCCGTGGGAACGCTGACGCCCGTCTCCCCTGTCTGCAGTTGGGGTTTTGTGCTAACCGCCAGCTTCCCTCAAGACAAGGCCCCGCTAAGGTCACATCTGGCCTGAGGGCCAGTCTTCCCCTTCCCCAAGTTGAGAAAAACAAAAGAAAAATCCTTCCTGTCTTTCTTGCCTAAAATGTAGGCAATTAGCACACGTTTCCACCTGCAGGAATTTGGTATTTCTTTTGCAAGGAGGAGAGAATGCTTTTGAGATGAGGGGCGTCTGTTTGCCTCTGTGGTGGGTGAGTTTGCAGTTGGTGCCTTAAGACTCTTTGCTAAAGAGTTTTCTGGGGAATTCCCTGGTGGTGCAGCGGTTAGGGCGCAGTGGTCTCCCTGCTGAGGGTCCAAGTTCAAACCCTGGTCAGGGAACTAAGATCCCGCAGGCTGCAAGGCCAAAAATAAATGAAATAAAGTGAAATGAAACAAAATAGTCTTCTGGCATTTGGGACACATGAAAAGACAATACAGAACTGGTACTGAGAGTTGGACTATAAAGAAAGCTGAGCGCTGAAGAATTGATGCTTTTGAACTGTGGTGTTGGAGAAGACTCTTGAGAGTCCCTTGGACTGCAGGGAGATCCAACCAGTCCATCCTAAAGATCAGTCCTGGGTGTTCATTGGAAGGACTGATGCTGAAGCTGAAACTCCAATCCTTTGGCCACCTAATGCAAAGAGCTGACTCATTGGGAAAGACCCTGATGCTGGGAAAGATTGAGGGCAGGAGGAGAAGGGGACGACAGAGGATGAGATGGTTGGATGGCCTCACCGACTCGATGGACATGAGTCTGAGCAAGCTCCGGGAGTTGGTGATGGACAGGGAGGCCTGGCGTGCTGCAGTCCATGGGGTCACAAAGAGTCAGACACAACTGAGCAACTGAACTGAACTGAACTAGTGAAAGGTCTTCAAAGTGTTGAGTATGTGAGGGGGAAAAAAGAGTTGAAAAAATGTGTGGCTAAAACCACCTCTCCCATATTCTTGTATGAACTTCTCTAAAACCTGCAGAAGCAGGTCTGGGCATGTTGGAAGGACTGGATCCATCTTTCCCAAGTCTGGTTAGAGATTCATAGACTTTTCCCTGCTTTTTTTTTTTTTTTTCCTATTAATGTGTGGTGTGCCTTGGTTAACTTTCAAATATTAACCCAACCTTGCATTTCTGGGATAAACCACTTTGGCCATGGTGTGTCATCCCTTTAAATGTATACACTTTTGAATTCGATTTGCTGGTATTTTGTTAAGGCTTTCTGTATCTGATTCTGTATATTGGTCTGCAATTCTGTTTTTTTGTAACATCTCTGTCTGATTTTGTATTCAGAGTGATTCAGGCCTCATGGAACAGGTGAGGCATTGTCCCGTCTGTTATCATGGAAAGAGTCTGTGAAGGTCATTTTTCTTCCCTGTGGTAGACGTCACAAGGCGGTGTGGGCCTGGAGATTCCTTTATGGCCCCGCTATTAATTATAACGCCAGTGTCTTTATGGTATCTATCTATTCATATATGGCTATTCATGTTTTCTGCTTTTCCTTCTGTTAGCTTTGGTTATTTACTTCTTTCAAGGGATGTATTTCACCTTAGTGATTGAGTTCATTAGTAAAAACGCTGATAATGGTCCCTTGTGGTCCTTTTTTTAAAAAAAAAATTTTTTTATTGGCTTATAGTTAATTTACAATGTTGTGTTGTTTTCTGCTATATGGCAAAGTGAATCAGTTTTATATTTATATATATATCAACTCTTTTTAAGGTTCTTTTTCCAGGTAGATCATTACAGAGTATTGACTAGAGTTCCCTGCACTATACAGTAGGTCCTTATTCAATTTAGTTCAGTCGCTCAGTCGGGTCTCACCCTCTGCGACCCCATGGACTGCAGCACGCCAGGCCTCCCTGTCCTTCACCATCTCCTGGAGTTTATTCAAACTCATGTCCATCGAGTGGGTGATGCCATCCAACCATCTCATCCTCTGCCATCCCCTTTTCCTCCTGCCCTCAATCTTTCCCAGCATCAGGGTCTTCTCCAATGAGTCGGCTCTTCGCATCAGGTGGCGAAAGGATTGGAGTTTCAGTTTCAGCTTCAGTCCTTTCAATGAATACTCAGGACTGATTTCCTTTAGGATGGACTGGTTGGATCTCCTTGCAGTCCAAGGGAATCTCAGGAGTCTTCTCCAACACCACAGTTCAAAAGCATCAAACCTTGGGCGCTCAGCTTTCTTTATAGTCCAACTCTCACATCCATACCTGAAAAACCATAGCTTTGACCAGACGGACCTTTGTCCGGTAATGCCTCTGATTTTTAATATGCTGTCTCGGTTGCTCAGAGCTTTTCTTCCAAGGAGTGAGCGTCTTAGTTTCATGGCCGCACTCACCATCTGCAGTGATTTTGGAGCCCAAGAAAATAGAGTCTGTCACCATTTCCATTGTTTCCCTATCTTTTGGCCATGAAGTGATGGGACCAGATATCATGATCTTAGGTTTTTGAATGTTGAGTCTTAAGCCCGCCTTCTCACTCTCCTCTTTCACTGTCATCACACGGTCCTTACTAGGTATCTATTTTGTACATAGTACGGTGCATATGTCAATCCGAATCTAAAAAATGCATCACCATCTCTTAATCTCTGGGGACCGAAAGTTTGTTTCCTATACCTGTGACTCTACTTCTGTTGTGCAACGAAGTTCATTTGTAGCACTTTTTAGCTTCCACATAGAACTGATATCACATGACGTTTGTCTTTCTCTGTCTGACTTACTTTACTTTGCAGGGCAAAGTCTAGGTCCATCCATGTAACATTTCATTCTTTTTCCTGGCTGTGTAGTATTCCACTGTATGCATGTACCACATCTTATTTATAGAACTCAAAGAATACACACACACACACACACACAAAGCATCTTCTCATAAAAGGCTTGGTCAAATGTGCAGCCCTGTAATCTCTCCAGACAGAGGAGACAGCCCTGGCCTCTGAGCCCCATCCTATCTTTTGCCAGCTGTGCTTGAAGCCTTGAAAGTCAAAGTCGCTCAGTCGTATCTGACTCTTCATAGTCCATGGGATTCTCCAGGCCAGAATACTGGAGTGGGCAGCCTTTCCCTTCTCCAGGAGATCTTCCCAACCCAGGGATCGAAACCCAGGTCTCGCGCACTGCAGGTGGATTCTTTACCAACTGCGCGCCTTGGGGGTGCTCTTGGAGGGTGCTCCCCTCCTCTGACCTGTAAGCAGACAGAACAAACCCTGGCATCAGGAAGACAGAACCCAGGTGTTGGTGCCAAGAGGGGGAACCTGGGACGGTCCTATCCACCCAGGTGTGCCCTGAAGCCACAGGGACCCAAACTACCCCCTTCTGCTCTGCCCTGGGGCATCCAGCTTCACCTGCACGCTGCAAAGCCTACCTTTCTGATCCTCACACAAGCCCCAGGAGTCCTGGGAAGTGCAGGGCAATTTAGAATTGGAGGCAGAGGTGATGGCAGGGTGGGGATGGCTTTCCCCTGTCCACATTCCTCCAGCCACCCCCCCCATCTCCTTCCCTCACACCATCACAGTGACAGCGGAGAGGAGGAGGAACAGACCGAGGGGCCACGCGCCAGCTCCAGGGCCACGTCAGTGCTGCAGGGCTGAGCCTTTCGAGCCGGGGGCCTGGCACACATTTAGGGAGTAAGTGCTTGCCGCTCAGTCGTGCCCGACGCTCTGCAACCCCTTGGACTGCAGCCCAGCAGGTTCCTCTGTCCACGGGATCCCCCCCGCAAAAATACTGGAGCGTGTTGCCATTTCCAAGAATGAATAAATGAATGAGTGCATGAATGAATGAGTGAGTAAACGGATGAGTGAACAGATGAATAAATAAGTGTAGGAATGAATGAATGATTGAGTGGATGAATAAAATGAATGAGTGCATAAATGAGTGAATAAATGAGTGAGTGCATAAATGAGTAAATGAATGGATGAATAAATAAGTGTAGGAATGAATGAATGCAAGAGTGAATGAATAAATTCCTGAGTGAATGAATGAATGAGTGAATAAATGCATGAGTGCTAATAAATTCCTGAGAGAATGAATAAATGAATGAGTGAATGAATAAATGAATAAGTGAACAGATGAATGAATAAATGCGGGAATGAGTGAATGAATTAATGAGTGAATAAATTCCTGAGTGAATAAATTCCTGGCTGAGTGAATAAATGAATGAGTGAAGAAACAAATGAGTGAGTGAATAAATGAATGAGTGAACAGATGAACAAATAAGTGCAGGAATAAATGAGTGAGTGAATGAGTGAATCAGTGAATGAATGAATGAGTGAACAGATGAATAAATAAGCGCAGCAATAAATGAGTGAGTGAATGAGTGAGTCAGTGAATGAATGAATGAACGAGTGATGAAGGAGGCAGCCCAGGGCAGGCGTTTGCTTGCAATAGGGGGAAAGCCCAGCTCCGCACACACCCTCCCGGCTGGGAAGAGCCCCGCGCTGGGGGAGGGGCGGTTAGGGACCCGGGTGCAGGCCCACCCAGGACCCCCCGCTGAGCGGCTGGGGCCCAGGCCTGCGAGGCGGCGTTTTCGGCCCAGTGGGCCAGCCTACGGGTGCCCTGATCGCGGACAGAAGGGCCACCCTCCGTCCCTTCCGTCCTCCGCCCCTGGGGCCCCCCCTCCCTCCCCCCCACCAGCCCTGCCCGAGGCCCCGGCCCTCACCCGCCTCTGCGCCCCTCCCGCGCCGGAGGGGAGGGGGCCCGCGCCCAGGTGGGCTCCTGGCTGGCGTCCAGCGGGCGCTCAGGCCTCTAGCCCGGGGCCTCGCCGCAGGCCAGGAGGCTGAGCTGCGCTGGAGAGGCGCGCGGCCCACGGGCAGTCGGGCCGCCACCCTCCCCCCGCCCTCTGACCCGGCCTGTGCCTCTGCTTCGCAGTTAGCAGGGCCCCCCAAATCTCCGACCCCGCCGCTGGAGGCTTGTCCCTTCCCCGCTGGCCTCCGACCCGCTCCACCCACCCTCGCGACGGCCGGCAGGTTCCCCAGTCCCGCCGGGAGTGCCGAGGCCCGCCCGGGACCCCCCACAGGAAACCCTGGGCGCCTCGCACAGGCTTCTCATTAGTGGGGTGTGGGGGGCGCCTGCACAGGCCGCGCTCCTCCAGGGAGGGCAAACCTGGGGCTGGGAGAGGCCGGTCCGAGTTCTGTCCAGAGGCAGCCGTGTCCGACTCTGCAAGCACACGGACTGCAGCCCGCCAGGCTCCTCTGTCCATGGGATTCTCCAGGCCAGAATGCTGCAGCGGGTAGCCTTTCTCTCCTCCGGGGGGTCTTCCCGACCCCGGGATGGAACCCAGGTCTCCCAGACTGCGGGCAGATTCTCTACTGCTGAGCCAGCAGGGAAGCCCGACAGTACTGGAGTGGGCGGCCTGTCCCTTCTCCAGGGGAACCTGGCCCACCCAGGAATCCAGGCGGGGTCTCCTGCACTGCAGGCGGGGTTCTTTACCAACTGAGCCGCCAGGGAAACCCCGGGGCTGGGGTGACCAAAGATGGGAGAGCGGATCCAGCAGTCAGACCACTGGGGACGCACATGTGTGTGTGTGTGGTGGGCGGCAAGCTCGGCGACACCATCGGTTCTAGTACTTGAGTGTAGGGAGGACGGAGGAGACCCTGGGGATGAGGCGGATGCAGTGTGAGCCTCACTGGTTCCAACACTGCACTCTGAGGGATGCTGGCAGGTGGCCTTGTGGATACACCGGGGGCGGGGCGGGGGGACTCCTATGATGAGCGCCACTGGGGCCCACAGCGTCTTGGGGGGAGGGACCCCAGCGCCCTGGCCATCTGGCCAGAGGAGCTGTCTCTAGGGAGTGGGCAGTCGGCAGGGAGCGGTGGCCTGGTTCCCAGGGGATGGAGCCAGGATGTCTAGTTCCAAGGTGGGCTCGGGAGGCAGAGGACAGGTGGGTCGTTTCTTCTGCACAAATTGGCCACTTAATTAGTTCCTGCCTCCCAGAGGGTGCTTGGCCGATGTGCAGTCCTCTGCTGACTCTCTGCGACCCCATGGACTGTAGGCCGCCAGGCTCCTCTGTCTGAACAGGCAAGAACACTGGAGTGGGTGGCCATGCCCCGCTCCAGAGGGTCTTCCCCATCCAGGGATGGAACCCGGGTCTGCAGCACTGCAGGCGGATTCTCCAGCGTCTGAGCCACCAGGGTGAACGGGATCATTTTTCACGCAGGATCATCTGTGAGTCGATGGCCACAGGGAAGAAGTCCGCTGGGAGGGCCTGGGCTCCCGGGGTTTGGGCCGCAGCAGGGCCACTCTGAGCTTTCCTCCGGGGCGGGTGTGACTTGCACTTTGCTGATCCTTTTTGCAAACTTTGTGGACGTCAGGGGAGCCCTCCGAGGCCTTTTCTGCCGGCACTTGCGGGGCCGATGGGTGCCTCACGTTCCCGGGCACCTTGGGGGACGCCGCCGGCCGCGGAGCCGGGCTCCGGCCAGGCAGGGCCCGCTGGGACATCGCCCGCGGCGCGCTCCGCCTGCGCCCCGGGAAGGGCCGGACCGGCCGTCCCCTCCTCGCCCGGCGGTTGCAAGACTTTTTTTTGTTTTTTTTCTCCTTCCAGCCTTCCGGCTGAAGCCGAGTTCTCTGGGACGGGGGTCCTTCTGCGTTTTTGAGCATGGAGAGAAAAGGCCGGACTTTCCTGAGCCGGTGTTTGCAGCGAGATGTTTGCAAAGCCCTCGGCGACCCGTGCGTAACGCCGGAGAAGCCAGCCCGGGCGAGGGCGCGGCGGCAGGAAGGAGGTAGGGCTTGCGTGGCCCGCGCCGAGGCCCTGGGCCACCACGGAGCGAAAACAGAACTCCAGCACCCCGCCCGGAGGTGGCTTCTTGCAACATTAATTACCGCAGAAACGCCTGCCTGGGATCGCGTAATGTATTCATCGCGATGGAGAGGCGCTCATTGTTTGTGCAGCGGTGGTCTCCTGGAAGGAAAAAAAAAAAAAAAGGCCCTCTTTAGACGCCCTCCCCAGTACACTGCTTTGCTCCCCGAAAAAATAATGTTTTTCTTCAATAAAACGTAGAGGACCGGGCCTGTGATTAAATCTGAAAGGAAAGAGTTTTAATGTCCACCATATGTTTGCAAAGTACATGGCGAGGAAAAGAGAATTCCACTGAAAAGCAAACAGCATTTCCTCCTACAAAATATGTTGTTAAAATTGCTTTTTTTTTTTTTTTTTTGCATAGAGGGTTATTTTAAAACATGTCCTGGCCCCAAGGTGGGATTTATAGCAAACATGAGATGGAAAAAATATATATGCATATGTATACATTTTGGGGTGTGTGTCTTTGGCAGCTCAGAGGCAGCCCACACTCCAAATGGGAGCCGGAAGCCCACCCTGCTCCCTCTTGGCCTTTATGAATATTATAGATGTCGAATTTGTCGACAGGATCAATCTTATCCATTCACGAGCTGGATTAACAGAGCCCCGTTGTAATGAAAATCTATTAGCCTCCGGTTTGAAACACGGATGTTTGCGTCAATCAATAAACAGCCTACTGGAGAATACAAAAGCAGGTTTCTAAATTTGAAAGAGGTGGGGGGAGGAAGGAGATCCAGCTAAGAAAAGTGTGAAGACCTCTGTAAAATCAAGCCTCTCTGATCGATACTTATAAATAGTTAATGTGTGGGGAGGGGTCGATTGTTGTTAAAAAAAGGAAAAAAGAAAAAAAAAACCCTCACTCTTGGGTGAAAACCATCAACACCTCCACTTTGATAGAAATTGTCTTTTGAATTAGGGGCTGAGAAAGTGGGCCAAACGGAAGGGGCATTCCTTGAAAATTCCTGTTTCCGTGGGCAGCCAAGATGACCCTGGGGGTGGCCGGTGGGTCGGAAAGTTGCTGGGCTTTGGGGAGACGGGAGTGAGTGGGTGACTCCCACCGGCCCTCCCGGGGGGCGTGGAGGCCCTTCCCCCCACCAGACGGTGGCCTCTTCTACTCCGCTCTTGAGAAGCTCAGGGCAGAAATTTCATTTCAAGTCAATCGGTTGGGGTCACAGGAGCTTCGTGTCCCTGGGCTGAACGTGAATACTCGGAGCCCTGCCCTGGAAGCCTCAGATAAACCAAATATGAAACGTCTGAATATTCATCACCTTCCCCCGCCCCGCCGGCCTCCCAAATACAGGGAAATAGACAGCTGTAGTTCATTAAGATCCACCTAATTCACATCGGGGAAAGTCAGATTATCCCCGAGATCGAACGTGGCCAGGGTCCAGCCCCCGCAGTCCGCAGTCTGTCCCCGGGTCCACAGTGGTTGTAGGGGTGTTGGGGGGGTGGTCAGCCGTGTCCACGGACTCTTGCCCCAGATATCCTGGGGGCTCGGGGCTGGGTGCAGGAGCCTGGACGATCACCTTGAAGTTCAAAGGAACGTAGGGAAGCGCCACTGAGAAGTCATTTCTTTTCTGTGGGTGACGGGAGCACGGAGAGTGGGCAGAACCCCCACCCCGTCCTCCCGCCCCGCCCGCACCTCGCCTGCCCTACTCCAAGTGTCCAGGACGCACACGGGAGGCTGAGTCTAGCAGTTTCTGCCCCTGGGGACCAGGGTGTCTGAGCTCTCTAGCTCAGCCTGGGTTCGGGGAGGAAGCCTGGGCGGGCTGGCTGACTGAGGTAACTCGGGGTGCGTGACGGTGTACAGCCTTCTAGCTCTGCACCACGCCGGTGTGGCCTCGGCCTGCGTTGGGGGGTCCTCAGGAATTCAGGAAATCGCATCTGAGAGGACAGGGCCCACGTGTAACGGTGCAGGTTGGGGGCGAGGAGGGTCCCTCCCAGCCAGGGCCCCCCGGCTAGCTCCTGCCAACTGTGGGGGGGACCCCCTGGCAGGCTGGCTGTGAACTGTTCATGGGATGCTCACCTCCCCCAGCCTACCAAGCAGGGGCCTGGGTCTGTGGGCACGCCTAGACCAACACAGGCCTGGGGACGTCTCCAAGCTGCAGAAAGACCCCCGGTCCCCCTGCCTTCAGTCAGAGACCCTGGCCTCCACCGCAGCAGAAGGCATCCCTGCAATTATTACTTCATTCGATTGCATCTGTGTCTGCGCCTCTTCCCAGGTGGACCGAGGGCAGGGGTCGGACCCCGGGACCCATATTAGCACGTCGTGTTCACCGTGGGGGGGGGGTTTCTGAGCAGCGGGCCTCGGATCCACAACCCCGGAGAGCCCCGGGGTGTGTTCCCAGCTTCTGGTGAAATCCACGTTGGAACTTCCGTCTTCTCCCAGAAACCAGATCCCCGTCTCTCGCTCCCCAGCCCAGCCCAGCCCAGCCCAGCCCACCGCGTCTTTTTCTTTTTTTTTTTTAAAGAAAGCAGCTATGCTTTCGTTTCTATCCACAAACTTTTCTGAAGCCTCTTTCAGAGCTGGCAGAATGCACTGGACACATAAAAGCATCCCCAACTTCCCAAGACAAGCTGAGATTTTTAAAAAGGTCTCTCTTTTTGGGCCCCTTCTTCTCTGGGGGAAGGTGTGGGGGTTGGTGGAGAGTCTGCAGAAACTGGAAACAAGAGCCCCTTATGCCCGGGAGGGTCTGAGCTCCCGGTAAACCGCCCCCCGAACCTTGCCCCGGCGGAAATGTAAATGTAACATTTCATAAACCATACCCACCCTGCGGCCTTGGGCACCGACTTGAATTAGCAGAAATATGTGTTCGAAAAAGTCCTTGCCCAGGCTGAAATATGAAAAATAACTCTTGAGGGTGGGTTTGGCCGCCTCTGGTTGAAAGGTGACAAAGGTTAAGGAGCTGTATGTGTGTGTGTGTGTGTGTGTGTGTGCACACGTGTGTGTGTGTATGTGTGTGCACACGTGTGTGTGTATGTGTGTGTGCGCACGTGCGTGCCCCTGGCTAGGGACAGACGGGGAGGGGTTCAGGGGACATCTGGCTCCTTACTCCCGAAAAGTGAGAGCAGAGAGGGTTTGCTCATCAGGAGAAACTGATTTTGTGAAAATCTTATCATAGGCACGGCCTGGGGAGTGACGGAAGAAGGTGGTTGGACGGCTTCCTTCCTCCCAGGATGGGTTATTATTTCGGAACCAAGTGTCTACTGGGAATCAAATATGGGAATCAAAATTGGGAAGGGGGTGACTTTAATTCTCTCTTGGGCTTGACGTTTTTGGGATACCCAGCTGGAGGAGACCCCTGGGAGCCGCCTGACCCTGACTCCCAGCGTGTTCCCTCTAGGGTGGGGTTCAAGGTCCCAGGGATGGGGGGCGGCCGACTTGGGGGCCTGGAACTTCTCACCCCCTGTTCCCTGCAGTTGAAACTCAGGCCCTGTTAGACCCAGCTACCACGTGCCCCCCAGGGGAGGCTGGGTCCCCGGGCTGGCCGGGAGGGTCCGGGGGAGGGGGCGCAGGCTGCAGGCCGGCAGTCCCTGGGGATCCGGCCTCCCCACCTGAGGCCTGGAAGAGCTACCTTCCCTCCAAGGACTCCAGAAAATGGCTCAAGCTTAAGGCCCCGTCCGCCTTCATCCCCTTCCGCTCCTGTCAGCCCTCCGTTTCTTGCAAACACCGCGTTCCCTGGGGGGCGGGCCGGGCCCCCTGACCGCGTAGACCTGGAAGACGCGCGCAGGGGACCGGGTGACCGCGGGGGCAGACTCGGGGCGCGCGGCGCGCCCGTGGCCAGGGCTGGGGGCTCCTGGGGCCGCCCCGCGCCCCCACCCCGCGCGCCCCCTTCAGCTCCGGCCGCGGCCCTCGGCGTCTCCCCCAACCCAGCGCAGACCCGCGAGGCGGCTGCATGTTTAATACATGACGGGCTATTTGTACTTCTGTGTGATAGGCGCGCGCCTCCGCTTTGATGAGAGCGGCGGCGGTGACAAAGCCCTGTTTGTCAAGCTGCGAGCGCCTCTTTGCCTTTTCGCTTTTGAAGTCCGCGGGGGAGCAGGCCACGGGCCCCCGCTCCCGCCCCGACTCCCCCCAGGTCCTCCCCGCCCCCCAGCTCCGTCCGCCGCACGCGGGGCCGAGCCGACCCGGGGCCGCGCGCACGAGCGCCGGGCTCAGCGATCCTGCGGACGGAGGGCGCAGAGGACCGGACGGAAACCCGGGGGAGAGGCGGAGGGGGCGAGGGAGGGCGGCGGGGAGGCAGGACCGCGGAAGGACGGGAGGAAGGAAAGAAGGAAGCTCTGCTGTGTCTGCATCCCGCGCCCCTCTTCCCCTCCTTCCTGGCGTCCCACCCCCCAGATCGAGGTGCTCCCCGTGCGAACCCGACCTTGGCCCTGGGGCTTCACTTTCTTTCCCACGGAAGGAAACGCTGGACGCCCAGGGCGCCCCGGATCCTGGGTTCTGGCTCACCGGCGCTTCGCAGGATGAGGAACTGACTCCAGAAAAATTGCAAAACGAACTCCTCCAAAACCCGTAACACTCCCCCACCCCGCCTTCCACCCCCCGTTACCCCTCGTCCCAACTCCCCGGCGGAGGGGAAGGGCAGGTGGAAGGGGCCACGAGGAGAGATGACAGAAAGCAAAAGTAAAATCGGGGAGGGGGCAGGAAAGTCACTTTATTTGCGGACGGAATTTTGCATTTTGCAGAGTGCTTAGCTTGTGTCGCTGCCGGGATTGCCAAGTGCATTTCGGATTGCAGTTGAGGAAACGTGGATCTTTTTCAAGCACGGTTATAGCGTTCCGAGAGAGGTAGGGTCTGGTCAGGAGAACCACGGCACAAGCAAAAAAAAAAAAAAAAATAGAAAAAATACATGGATGTCTCCCCCCGCCCCCAATAAATCTCTCAGACACCAGGCTGACAGAACGGTTCGAACAAGAAGGCTGCATCGGTCCGGCGCCCCCAAGGACCGCTGTTGTACGAACCGGTTCTCCCAGCGAGGGAGGCGCCGGCTTCTCCGCGTCTGGACTCGGCAGCCGAAGGCCGCAGGGTCCGTGTCTCCGGCCCCTCCGAGGTCTCCGAGCCGCTCTGCCCAGCCGCCGCCGCGGAGACTCGGGCGCCTGCGTTCGCCCTTCCTCGCGCTTTCGGGATTCTCCAACTGGTCCCCGGATCAGGCCGAGCGCGCGCACACACCCGCGCCGGGGGGCGCTCCGGCGGGTCCAGCCACGCCGTGCCCGAGCGCATCGCCAAATTGGGGGCCAGTTCTTCCCGGTGGGATGGCTCATCAACGCCGCCGCCCCGGGTCCCCTCAGCGGCGTCTCCGCGCGGCCACGCCCAGACGCCGCATCCCGCGGGGAACAGATTCGAGGAGCGAGGCTGCGGCGCTCCTCCCGGTGCCGGGCCGCCGAGGACGTCCTCGCCATCCCTAAACTCCTCCCGAGTTTCCTTTCCGCCGGCCATTGAGCGAACGCGGATACCTGTTCGCGGCGCTGGCGCTTTGCGCCCCTGCGCGCGCGCGCGCTCCCTCCCTCTCTCCATATCCGTCTCTCTCTCTCTCTCTCTCCAAAAACTTGATCTTTACCGCTCCACACCAAGGTGCCACAGACGCCAGACAGTGATGAAATCAAAAGAAAACCAATTGCCGGACTGGAGGTGGGGGAGAGATAGCGCCTCCGCGTGCGCCCGCCGCGGAGCCGCGAGGTGTAATTGCTGCCGACAGAGCGCGTTGGGGGTTGGGCGCAGAGGTAGCCGCGTATAAATAGTGAGATCTCAAATTGAAAGGCATAAATAACAGCAGGAGGGACCTGCCTTCACACGGACGGTCCTCTCCGCGCGCGGGAGGCGTGCGGACCACAGCCCGGCTCCTCGCCAGCCCCGCGGACCCCCGCGGGCCCCCCCCGTTCCCACCCCCACATCCCCAGGCAGCCATGGAAGAGCTCACGGCTTTTGTATCCAAATCTTTCGACCAGAAAAGCAAAGACGGCAGCGGCGGCGGCGGCGGCGGCGGCGGCGGCAAGAAAGAGTCCATCACGTACAGGGAAGTTTTGGAGAGCGGACTGGCGCGCTCGCGGGAGCTGGGGGTCTCGGAGGCCAACCTCCAGGACATCACGGAGGCCGGCGGCCCCTGCCCGCTGCACCTCTTTAAGGACCACGTGGAGACCGACAAGGACAAACTTAAAGAGTTCGGTTCCGGGAGGGCGGCGGAAGGTAAGCCGGGCCGGACGCAGGCTCCGGGCCCCTCCCGGGCACGGCGCTTCCCGTGGCCACCGAGCCCGGCCGCCCGGCGTCTCGCGCGGCGCCGCGGTGGGCGCTCCGTTTCGCCCCCAAAACGCTGAACACTGACAGCCACGGCTCGGACGCAGGAGGGCCCCGGCCGCCACCCGTCGCCAGGCTTTTTCGTAAGAAAGAAACCGGCCGGAGAACCGAGGAGGCAGGGGCGGATGGAGGCGCTGGGTCCGAGGGCGGGCGGCGGCGCGGGGCCCGCGCGCATCGCTTCCCCGGGGGTGGGGAGGTTGGCATTGGGTGCCATCGGCAGGCCCTTTCCCCGGATGGAGAGCGAGCCGGGTGTTTGGGCGAGGGTAAGGCTGGCGGCTGCGCGCCCGTGTGCCCGCCGGCATGTCTGTGTGCCCCGGGACGAGCCCCAGAGCTCCTTCCAGGCGCCCCTCGCCTGCCCGCTTCCCCCGCTAGAAATGGGTCGCGTGGGGGAAAGCGCCGGCCGGCAGGCGTCGGCCCTCTCCCTCGCCTCTCCGCCCCGGGCCCTCTTAGGGAGAACTTCCCCTTGATGTTGGCTGCCGCGGGGCCCGTGAAATTAAGACCAGCCCTGTGTCCGCGGCGGTCAGGGTCTGCGAGGGGCAGGAGGGCCCGGGGAGGCTCGGGAACCCCTTGCACGCGCGGGCGCGGCGGCCCAGACCCCAGCCGGCAGGGCGCAGCGGGCCCTCCTGCTGGACCCCATCCTGCGGCTTTTGCTGAAATCGCCGCCGAAGCGTTTTGGCGCTGTCGTCGGCTGCAGAGGCGGCTGGGAGGGGAGGCTTGTTTACAAGGGTTCTCTCAGCGGGGCCGAGATGGTCCCCACCGGGGGCGGATTTCCATGCAAACAGGGCAGCCAGCAGCTATAAATCAGAGGAATAAAAGTGGCTGGATTTCTCAGCGGGGAGCGTTTGAAAGCGTCCGAGGGTCTATATTTCTCCTGACAAAGCGAGGAGAAACAGAAGCTTGCCATATGGGGCGTGGGTCCCCGTGTTTTCCTCTTGCAGTGTTGAGAGGGATCGGCATTGGCGACCCCTGGAAGGCTGTGGCCCCACACCTCGCTGGGGGACTCCCGGCAGGAGGGCTTCAAGGCTGGCCTTTGGAAACCTTGACCTTAGCGGAGGCAGAAAGCTGGCAGAGGCTTAGTTAGGATAAGCCCCGGACCCCTGAGAGTCCCCCAGCCTGGGTTCGGGATCGTCTCACCTCTGGGGCTCACCCTTTGGCGAGGCCTAGCGCACCTGGCCCTGCAATTCCCACAAAGACGGTGTGCTTTGATGGAGACACGACTGTCTTCCGGCCCGAGCCCGGTCAAGGCCTACTTTTAATTTACAGCGCCTGGCGAGTGACCTCCTGGGCCCCTTCATGGCTTCCCCCATCCTCCTTAAAGGCTGAATTCCCCCTCTGCCTGCCTCCTCTCACCCCTGGACAGTCAGGAGGGCAGAATCGGCACCTGGAGAGAGGGCAGAGCACAATCGAGGCCTTTTTATTTTCTATTTTAAATAGACAGGAAGAGAAAGGGCTGTAAAAAGTAGAAGCGGGAAACATCGCAGTGGCCCCTCTCTTGTCTGGCTCTGCAGACCACCGCTGACCCCCCAGAAGGGCCGAGCCCCCCGGCCGAACTGGCAGAATGGAGAGGTGGGAGACGCCGGGGTCTGGAGAGACACGGAGATGCGGAGCGCCCGGATCGCGTGTAACCGCTGAGCCTGTGGTTTCTGCAGAGCCTGCTCTGGGTTCGGCAGAACTTTCAAGGCCAGCCTCTCATTCTGGGGTCAAGTCCCTGGGGTTCAGGCTTTAGACACCTGCACGACGAAGTCAAGGTGGGGCTGCCTCTGGGAAAGGATTTTTTTCCCCCGGTGGCGGAGGAGTAGGGCATCCTTGGCAAGGCATCCGTCTCAGGAGGTGAGAGGGCCTTGGGTGCCCGGGAGACTTGAGGAGAGATGTTTCAGGATCTCGGTGCTAGTGAGCATCTTAGGAACCCCCGCTGGGGGACAGGCTGGTTTCACTGATATTCCCCTGGCCCCAGGGAGAATTTGAGTCTTCCCCTCTTTGCAAGTTTCCAGGCTCATGGCTGAGGTCTTCTCCAGCGCGCTTCCGGACTCTTTTCAGAAGTCGTGGGAGCCCAGACTCTTTGGAGAGAGTTTACGGAAGGCCACTGTCTTCTCCTTGACCCAGAGGGGACATCTAATGAGGGTGTGGGGAGACCTTTCTGCCTGTACCCCCATAGCCCCTATGATCGGAGAAAAAAGCACACAGGCTGCTAAAATGTTGTTGTTCACTCTTTACAACCCCATGGACTGCAGCACGCCAGGCCTTCCTATCCATCACCATCTCCCGGAGCTTACTCAAACATGTCCATCGAGTTGGTGATGCCATCCGACCATCTCATCCTCTGTCGTCGTCCCCTTCTCCTCCTGCCTTCAGTCTTTCCCAGCATCAGGGGCTTTTGGCTTCCACCAACTCCGAGACGGGGGAACCAACTTTTATTTTCAATCCCTGAGTTTGGTGTGGGCCTGCATTTCCTGGAGGTGGAAAGGAGAGGTGTCTGGGTTAGAGTCTGGTTGATGCTGACCTTACTGCCCTCTCCCCCAGCAAATACAGATGCTCCTGTAATTTTTGGACAGAAGAGAGTTTGCACTCCTGGCGTCCTGTTGGGGCGTGAGAATGCGTCCAGGAGACCGAGGGGCAAAACAGGAAGTCAGGAAACTGTGCTCTTGGGGGCACCCCTAGACGCCCTCCCTTAAGATATGGCTTTGCCTTCTTGGGAGGGCTTCCCTGGTGGTTCAGACATTAAAGAATCCACCTTCCCTGCTGGAGACCTCGGTTTGATCCCTGGGTGGGGAAGATCCCCTGGAGGAAGGCATGGCAACCCACTCCAGTATTCCTGCCTGGAGAATCCCATGGACAGAGGAGCCTGGCGGGCTGCAGTCCATGGGCCCGCAAAGTCAGACACGGCTGAGCGACTAACACTTCTCTTTTCTTCTTTGCTTTCTTGATTGGAAGGAGATGAGGTCTGCCGATCGCCCAGCTCTGTGGCGACCTGAAGGAGGCTCTGGCCCGGCCGGAGCTGCCCCTGTCCTGCTGGGGTTGGTGGGGGACAAGGGTTCTCCTGGGCCTGGAGCCCCAGCCAGGCTGGGCTCTCCCTGAGCTGTTTGCGGGAGCCCCCGCCAGGGACCCCGTACTTGGGCGACTCTGCCTGACTCTGCCTATGTGTGTTTTAACTTCATAATGTTTAACACCCCATTCCCTTTCCAAAAAAAGAGAGGAAGGGTGTGTGTGTTAGGTTCTGTCAGTATGTCAACAGAGGCGAAGTGGATAATTGAGGAAACTATTCGGAGATTAGGCCAAAATACACCAGCCGGGCCGGGGTTCGGAGTCAGTTACAATAGAGCGCGTCTTGCCCGCGAGTTTGCTTTATCTGCTCCACGCAGCTTTGCGTCAGGGCGCGCTCTCCGCCGAGGCCCCGCGCCCCGCGGGCCCAGCCAGCGTTCGGCCACGGCGAGCAAAGCTTCCCGGCGCGCGGCCTGTTCGCAGCGCGCGGGGCCGGCGGTGCCGGCGGGGCCGGAGGACGGGCTCTGCGGGGCACCCGGGGACCTCGGGCCGGGGCGCGCGGGGGCCTCAGCGCTCTGCCCTCGGCCCGCCCCTAGGTCTCTACGACTGCAAGGACAAGCGCGACGACGTGAAGTCGGAGGACGAGGACGGGCAGACGAAGCTGAAGCAGCGGCGCAGCCGCACCAACTTCACGCTGGAGCAGCTCAACGAGCTGGAGCGGCTCTTCGACGAGACGCACTACCCCGACGCCTTCATGCGCGAGGAGCTGAGCCAGCGCCTCGGGCTCTCCGAGGCGCGCGTGCAGGTGAGACCCCGGCCCCCGAGCGGCGCGCGCCCCCCGCCTCGGCCCGGGGCCGCCGGCCCCTTCCCAGGAGCGCGCGGGACCCCGGCGCTGCGGTGGGCGTTCGGAGGCTTCCCCGAGGCCTGGCGCGCGCCTGGCCTGGCACGCTCGCCCTCCACGTCGAGCGCACAGGGTGGGTGGCTGGGCGTTCGGGGGCTTCCCCGGGGTCTCGCGCGCGCCAGGCCTGGCAGCCTCGCCCTCCGCGTCTCGGTGACTGAGGCTCCTGCCCCGCGCGGGGCCGGATTAGCCGGGGCGCCGGGCGGGGACCCGGGAGGGGGCGCGCAGGGGCGGCGACGCGGGCGCACGGAATTGGTGATGTCCCCATCTGGCGAGCCACCGGCTGCTGGGGGCGGGGGGTGCTCGTGCGCACGTGCGCGGGGGAGGGGGCGCTCCCGGATAGTTTTGCTGTTTGTTTCTGGTTTCTTTTTTTTTTTTTTCTAACCTCGGGGTTGTTGTAAACTTGGAAGTGAAGCGGACGACTTTATTGACGCGGGAGGGTGGTAGAGACCCCCCGGGCAGACAGCCCCCCTCTGCAGGCGCTGCCGAGGGTCGGGCCTGCCCGTCGTGCTGGGCTTTTCCGTCGGCGCTGACGGTTCCGGGCAGGACAGCAGAGCCGGAGAGGAGGAAAGGAGGGTCACGGTCCCAGGGCTCCGGGGACTGGTTATTTAAATAAATGGAATTAATGCAGCCAGCGGGGGGAGGGGGCTTTGCAAGGACGGCTTTCTTGTTGCTGTAGGATCAGCGTCTTTAAACTCGACTGGGCTGAGATTGTACGCACGAAACGAAAACGCGGAATGGTGTTAGAGAGTGTTTTACAAAAGCTTTCATTTGCGGAGACGGGGGGAGGTGTTTGCACTCCATCTCCATCTCCTTTCCTCTCCGCCGCCGCGGTAACTGGGATTGCTTAGGCGGAGATGCCGCAGCCCCCCACCCAGCGGGTCCAGGCTTCTCCGTGTCCTGACGCGGTGATGCTGCCCGCATCCCTGGGACCGCGGGCGGGCGGGCTGGGGGACCGCGTCCCCGAGCCAGTTTGCCCCGGCGTCTGGGGCCGAGGCGAGGAGGGGCGCGCGGCGGCGAGGGTGGGGGACTGCTGGCCAGCTTTCTCCGCCAAGATGGATGGGGCTGCCCTATATAAATTAATGAAAAGATTAAACTTTTGCTGAAGGGGACATCAACTTTTATGTCATTTCACAGCCTTTTCTGCCCGGGATCTGTAATATCTCCCAGGCCTTGATGTACTGTTTCTATAAAAATAAATTACTTGTAATTTAATTCCACACTATTTCTTTCAGTAGTCTATTACTGAATAGCACCTTCGCAGGAGAGACCGACTTGGCAGAAAATTGCTTCTTGGGTGGCTACAGATCTTGAGAGAAGCCCTAAAAAAAAAAAGGAAAAAAAAAAAGAAAAGGTTGGGGGGGAGGTGGGAGGTGGGAAAATGGGAAAAGTGAGGCACGCAGGCCTATTGATCCAGAGTTGGATTAAAATTTAACCATTGTAAATAATAATAAAAATAAACATGGGAATAGAAGAAAAGAAATAATTTCCTCTTGGCCACGGGGAAACGCATCGTGTAATAAAGAGGAGGCAGAAAGTGGCCATAAAAACCAATTAGTTAAAACTCGGACCCTGCTGTGCCGAAGCGGGGGAAGGTGGACTCAGAGGAAGAGCGGAAAATGCACTATATTTTAATCCTGAGTCTGAACTGTTGGGTAATCCTTTTCCGTACAGCCTGTCCTGTGTTGTTAGAGGATACTGTTTCAATTTAGAGTGGAAATTTGCTGTAAATAAATTGAAGACCCTTTGGAAGCTGGTCCTTATTAACCTTTTATTTTTAGTGTTGTACTGGAAAACTCATATCACCCAGCTGTCAGGGTTATAATCGAAAGTTATGAGACCACGGCGAGGCGCGGGCGGTAATTTAATTACGACAAATATCTTTGGGTTTATGGCGCAGAGCTAAATTAAATGTCATTATTCACTGTCTGTAATGGAAATCAAAAGGAAATCAGATTACAGCATTTGTGAGAGAAATCAGCCAGTGATCCTTAATGAAGAAATAACTGTCTAAACCACTGTCGGGTGCTTTACTTAGCATATTCAGGACTAATTGGAATTGATCGTGAATCACCCCAAGACTGATTTATTATCGCCGAACGCAGTGGCTAATTCATCACTTTTATTCTCCAGTAATCTTATTTTTTTTCTTCTTCTTCTTTCCCCGTGCTGAAGGGAAAGTGAGTTTTCTTTCTTAGATTTAAATAGGATTCTGTTTTCGGGGAAAAATGCCCTTGGTGGTGGTGGGGGGTGGTGGTGCAGAATTCTCGCGTCTGGCTCCAAATTTTCACATCCTTTCCTGAAGATGGCTGGGTTCCGGACCTCAAGGAGACGGCGGTGTCTGGGAAGGGTCGGAAACGGAGAGAGGTCCAGTCCCAAGCTGAGTGCGAGGCGGCGGAGATTCGGGGCGGTTCGCGGGTGGGGAAGGAATCTGAGTGCAGGCTTTGGAAATGCATTCTGGGTTTGGGAATCTCCACGTCTTGAGAGGGGGCACATTTTTGGAAAATTCTTTTTGGAGCAACGCGGCATCCAAATTTGCTAGGCTCCCTGCAGCGTGGTGGGGTGAGATTTCCCACGCTTGGGCAGGGGGGAATCAGTTCTGTTAGGACAGGCGGGTCCTAGAGGGTGGAAAACGGGCCCTTAAGAGGCTGCGAGGGAAAAGTTCAGGTGTCCTGCAGTCCAGGCTGTTTTCAGCCTCCGCAGGAGCTGAGGTTTTCCTGGGCAGGGTGGGAGACAGGAGCGGCCCCAGGCCCTGGGCTTGGACCAACGCAGGATACCCGAGTTCCCCCCAGAGGTGGGGCATGGCCCAGTTATCCTGGGAGATCCTGGAGCACCCCAGAGGGGCCAGGGTGAGAGAGGCTGGAGGGGAGTTTGGGAGAAAGTCAGGAAGGAAGACTGAAGTGCTGAGGAACCTAGACGGAAGGCCCTGGATGCCATCCCCATGGGGGTCTTTGGAGGAAGGGGGGCAGTCAGTGTGGGGGAGGGCTGGACAGGGCATAGGGGTGGCGTGGGGCTTTACACCCAATCTTGTCAGGCCTGTGATGCTCGTTGGCCTGGAAAGGGTCTCAGACCCTGGCAAGAGATTAGGAGCACCTCCAGTTGACATTTCTTGTACCTGAAGTCCCGGGCCCGCGTTTTGTGGGAGGGGCGTGTGTGCACGCAGTCTTTGGGAATCAAGGACAGTCATGACTCAGGGATGTGTAGCTGGGACCCTCCAGGCTTCCAGGGAGGGGGAGGGTGCCTTGGAGGACATGGTGGTTCCTGGATCTCGGAGCCTGATTAGGGAGGAGGCTGGTCAGGAGGAGGTGGAAGGCGGGGGTGGAAGGTCAAGTTGGACCAGTGGGCTGACCAGCTGGAGTGGGGGCGGCCCGCACAAAACGATGGATGGTTCTCCACGGCCACCCGAGGACCCTCTTGGGCTTCCCTGGTGACTCAGATGGTAGAGAACCCGCTTGCCAATGCAGGAGACCCGGGTTCGATGCCTGGGTGGGGAAGATCCCCTGGAGGAGGGCATGGCAACCCACTCCAGTATCCGTGCCTGGAGCATCCCGCGGACAGAGGAGCCTGGCGGGCTGCAGTCCAGAGAGGGTCACAGAGTCAGACAAAACAGAGCCGACTCAGCACAGCGGAGGACCCACCTGCCCGCCTTCCGTTCATGGTGCTAACCCTCTAGTCCCACTTAGCTGAGGACAGGTGGCAGCTGCAGGGGCCCCGTTGCGCTGGGGCTGGGGAGACAGGGGCAGCGGAGGAAGGCCTTGAGGGGGCCCTCAGGCCGCTTTGGGGAGGGAGGAACCCCAGGCGCCTTGCACAGCCTCCGGCGTCCTCTGGAAAGCAGGCGCTGCCTGCGCTCACGACGGGGGTGCTCGTGTGTCCACTCCGCCCCCCAGGTGTGGTTCCAGAACCGGAGAGCCAAGTGCCGCAAGCAGGAGAACCAAATGCACAAAGGTGGGTGCGGGGCAGGGCGGAGGATGGAGGTGGGGCGGCGGGGCGGAGGATGGAGGTGGGAGCGGCGGGGCGGCCCCGGGCGCGGAGGGCTCACTCTCGTGTGCTTGCTCGCAGGCGTGATCCTGGGCACGGCCAGCCACTTGGACGCCTGCAGGGTGGCCCCCTACGTGAACATGGGCGCACTGAGGATGCCTTTCCAACAGGTAGCGCGGATTTGTGCCTATTTCTCCCCCCAGGGGCGCCGCCGCCGCCTCTAACCCGCCCCGGGGGGAGGAAGGGGAGCCACTTTCTGCGCTGTGAACCCAGCGCGCTGCGCCGTGTGCGTGGTCACACCGTCCTGTCCGGCCCTTTGCAGCCCTACGGACTGCAGCACGCCAGGCTCCTCTGTGCGTGGGCAGGAACACTGGATCGGGTTGCCATGCCCTCCTCCAGGGGATCTTCCCCCGCCAGGAGTCGAACCCGGGTCTCCTGCACTGCAGGCGGATTCTTCACCACTGAGCCACCAGGGAAGCCCTGTGAACCCGTTGGTGCATATTAACACCACGCTATTACACTCCCCAGAGTTCCCTTTGGGGGACGGCAAGGACAGATAGCCAGACACAATTTTTTTTTTTTAAACGAAAGTCAGAGGGGAAAATAAAAAATGCTACCCACCCCGGAAGCGCCCACTCGCTCGGTGCCTGGGTGTGCGGCTCCCACTCGTGTGCGAGGACCTTTTCCTGCAGCCAGCCCGGCCTCTCTGCATCTCAGAGTGGGGGGGGGGGCGGAGGGAGGAGTGGTCCTTGCCCCCTGCACCTCAAGAGTTGGGGGGGCGCGGAGGGGGGAGTTCGCCCCGCTCCCAGCAGAGCAGGCGGTCCTGTGCAAGGAGGGGGGCAGCCGGGAGGTCGGAGGACAGAGGCCCCCTGAGTCCAGGTATCCCACGGGCCGCGCCACCGCCCCTGGCCTGGAGCAGCCTCGGGTGGGTGGCGGGAGCCGCGTGGCCGGGTCTGCAGGGGGAGCTGGACTAGAGGGGGCGCCCCCGCTGCTGCGGGAGGGGGCGTGGCCCAGCGTGAGGGTGGGGGCGTGCACGCTGGTGGGGGGTGGGCGTCGGGGGGCGGGGACTCAGCGTGGGGGGCGTGCACGCTGGTGGGGGGTGGGAGCCCAGCGTGGGTGGGGCGTGCACGCTGGGGGGCGGGCGTGGGGGGGTACCTAGCTTGGGGGGGTAGCGTGCACGCTGGGGGGCCGGGCCCAGCGTGGGGGTGGGAGCGTGCACTCCGGGGGGCGGGCGTCGGGGGGTCCTCCGGCCATGCGCGCAAGCAGGACACGCCTAGGGGTTGTCTCTGCGCCCCTGGGTGCTGAGGGGCGCGAGGTCTGTGGGTCTGACCTGGCTGCAGGGTCGTCTAGGCGTGACAGCGTGGGAGGCCGTCTCATTAAGGGTCGTCCAGGGGTGACACCGTGGGGGGCCGTCTCGCCATGGAGGGTCGTCTTGGGGTAACACGGCAGGGGGTCGTCCAGGGGTGAGGAGGGGGGCATCTAGACGTGAGAACATGGAGGACCGTCTCACTATGGAGGGTCGTCCAGGGGAGACACCGTGGTTTCGGCTGGGAACTCCCGTGGGGCTGGACGCAGAGAGGGATTGGGGCTGTGGGCCCGGGAGGGGTCGGCACCCTGCTCGCTCAGACCCCGCCCCCAACCCCCAACCCCCATCGCCCCCCAGCCCCAGGCCTGTAAGGACCCGCTGCCCAGACGTGGGGTCCGCGTTGGGCCCTCTGGAATGAGGTCATGGCAGCCCCAAGTCTTGGCTCTGCTCTTCTTGGAAGTGGGTGGCCATCCCCTATTTCAGGGCATCTTCCCGGCCCAGGAAATCTTTGCGACCCAGAGATCAAGCCCGGGTCTTCGGTATTGCAGGCACATTCTTTAGCATCCCAGCCACCAGGGAAGCCCATATAAGTTGGAACTTTGCTTGGCATTTTCTACAAAATGCTGTGGCTCAGATGGAAGATTCTGATACTGGTCTGTGGGAAGGGGGTGTGTGTTTGGGTGGGGGAGGCCTGAGCTATCGGCGGGACCCTGAGTCCAGGGGCACCTCAGACAATCAGCTAGAATCGGGTGAGGAGGGGGTATCAGCTGCGGTGGGCCGGCGGAACAGGGCAGATCCCCCAGCTCCTTGGGGTGGGAAAGCCCCCCTCCCCAAAACAGCCAATGACCCCCATCCGGACATTGGGTGTCCAGCGGACAGTGGGGGGGCGGTCGGTGGGGGGGGTCCCTTGGTTAGGGGTGGTCCCCTTGTCTGGGGGGCGTCCTGGGGCAGGAAGGCACCCCTTAGAACAGGCAGTGACCCCCATCCTGGTACCGGTGGTGGTCCCCTGGTGGGGGGTCCCTGGTGGGTGGTCACTTGGTTAGGGGTGCTCCCCTGGTCTGGGGAGGGGTCCTCCAGGCAGGAAAGCGCCCCCCTCCCCAGAACACGCAGTGAACCCCATCCTGACTCTGGGTATCCGGAGGATAGTGGGAGGTGGTCCCCTGGTCTGGGGGGGTCCTCGGTGCGGGAGAGCCCGCCCCCCAACAAGTCTTGACTGCGCGCGGTCTCCCACCCCAGGTCCAGGCGCAGCTGCAGCTGGAAGGCGTGGCGCACGCGCACCCGCACCTCCACCCGCATCTGGCGGCGCACGCGCCCTACCTGATGTTCCCGCCGCCGCCCTTCGGGCTGCCCATCGCCTCGCTGGCCGAGTCGGCCTCGGCCGCCGCCGTCGTGGCCGCCGCGGCGAAGAGCAACAGCAAAAACTCCAGTATCGCCGACCTGCGGCTGAAGGCACGCAAGCACGCGGAGGCCCTGGGGCTCTGACCCGCCGGCCCGCCGGCCCCGCGCGCGCCCCGGGCCCCGCCACCCCGTGCGTCCGTCCGTCCGTCCATCCGTCCGCGGCGTCCTGCACTCGACCCCTCGGCTCCCCGCACCGCCCCCCACCCTCCGCCTCGACGGGCAGCACGGACACCGCGGAGCCGGGGCGCAGCGAGCTCCCCGCCCCGGGGCCGCCCTGGGCGATGCCTCTCCGCTCCCTGCAGGCCTCGGGAGGGGACGTCGGGGAGCGCACGGCACCTCCAGGGCCTCGCGGAGACCGTCGCGGGGGCGGGGAGAGCGAGCAGGGGACGGGTGGACCACCCCACCTCGGCCCCCTCTTCGGGCGGCCCGTGCGTCCTGGGAGGACCCTCGGCCACGTGGAGCTGCCCTGCGCCCTCGCCTGCGGCTGCCACCTCCCGCCCTGTGCATGCGGCCTCCGCCACGCGCCCTTCCAAGATCTCACAGTCCAGGAAACAAAAAGATCTGGGGCTGGTCTCCTCTGAAGATGCCAACGTTTGGTTTGGATGCGCGCGGCTTTATTCACTGTCACGGGCGGAAAAGTTTCACCGGAGAAGGAGCTGCGGGACGCCCGCCCCCCGACCCAACCCCCAGTGTGGATTTCAGCGTGGACTCGGGCATTCGGAAGCAGGGACTCGCTCCTGGGCCGGCCCGCGCACCCACCGCCCCCCTGCCCTTCGCCTGAAAGGTAGCAATAACGAAGCGCATTTGACACGGCCTGGCCAAGGTGATGCTGGTCACCGGGGACCTCAGGGCGTCACGCTGGGCCGGCTCCGGGGAGGGCCGGCGGCCTGACCGCCTCCCCCGCTCCCCACATCGTCCTGCCCGCGTTTGGCCCCGGCGCGCCAGATTCAGGATTCCTTGGGCCACACAACAGGCGACCTGATAACTTTCCCCCCAGTCTTTTCAATTCCCCCTCGAATGGACACTCTGGCTGTTCTGCAGAATTCAGATGCGGAAAGGACTTGCAATCGGGGACAGAGGGGCGCGGTGGTTTAAGGTATAATAATAATAATAACTGGTGAAGCATCCATGCTGGTGACATGCAATGACCTGCAAGAAAGTGCAATATTGTAAATATGATAGATTTAAAAAAAAAAAAAAGAGAGAGAAAGCTGTCCACTCTTGACCCTGTCAGCTCCGGACTTTGAAGGGCATTACCTCCGCGCCCCCCACCGCCACCTCTGCATGCTGCGGTCCCAGGGCCAGGATGGCCTGGGTGGGAGGGGAGCGCTTCCCGGTGGGGGAGTGAGCTGGGTGTGGCTTGAGAGGAGAACCAGGGTGGGGATGGGGGGTGGGGGCGTCGGGGAGGGGCCGAGCTGTTTTCTGGGAAGCCTCCTCCAGGCAGGCAGTTTTAAGAGAATTTTTTTTTTTTTTTTAAAGGTGTGGGGCTTCCCTGGTGGAGCAGTTGGTGAAGAACCTGCCTACCAGTGGAGGAGACACGGGTTCGATCCCTGGGTGGGGATGATCCCCTGGAGAAGGGCTTGGCAACCCACTCCAGTATTCTTGCCTGGAGCATCCCATGGACAGAGGAGCCTGGAGGGCTACATACAGTCCATGGGGTCACACAGGGTCCAAGATGACACTGTGACTTTCACTTTCACTTTTCTAGGGGTAGCCAGGTCTAGCCTTTCTTTTCTTTTTTTTTTCTCCTGTCCATGGATTTCCCCTCTCTGCCCGCTGTGTGAACATCAGACAGCTATCTGTCTTGGAAGCGGGTCAGGGGCGTGGGGCATAGTCGCTTGACGTATCCAAACCCAAAGTGTTGAGGTCCCCAGGTTGAGTTGGAGGCGATGGGCTTTGCAAGTGCTGCGTGAGATTGGGTTGAGGGGAGCGTGGTGGCCATGCGTGGTTGCTGGGCTTGTCTACCTCGGAGATGTGCATTTCTGTCTTTTTTTTTGTTTTTTGGTCTGTTTGTTTGCCTTAGTCAACCCAGGCGTGCCCAGACAGAACTTGCTACCTAGTTCTGCAAAGCCCAGCTGGCCCACTCTGATTCTAAAACAGCTTAATGGCTCTTTAGTCTTGCTGGCTATTTTCCCTTACCCCTTCATTTGCATACATTTCTGTAAGGAGAAAAAAAAAATTTATTTTTTTTTCTCTTCCGTGTAAGGGAATACATTCTACCTTTGCACTGACCTGAAATGTAGATGCATTTACAACATCTGAAACTCTTTTAATCAAAAGGCCCCTTCAACATAGTATTTTTTTTTTCCTTCTAATTTTGAAATTTCAACAAAGCTCTGAGATGATGAAGAGAGAGATGGGGTAAAAAAAAAAAATGTGTATTTTTAAATCACTTGGAAGCTTTGCTCCCAGCATTTATGGCATTATGGAATTTGCCTTGTGTGTGCAGCTCTCCTTCTGAAAGGTTGTGAATTTAAAAAAAAAAAAAGTCCTCTCCATGGTATTTTTCCAGCAAGAATACTGGAGTGGGTTGCCATTTCCTTCTCCAGGGGATCAGTCCTGACCCAGGGGTTAAGCCTGGGTCTCCTACGTGGCAGGTGCTTTCTTTACCAACTGAGCCACCAAGAAAGCCCATATAAGTTGAAACTTTGCGTTATGTTGTTTACAAAATGCAGTGGCTCAGACATAAAGAATCTGCCTGCAATGCAGGAGACCCAGGTTCAGTGCCTGAGTTGAGAAGGTCCCCTGGAGGAGTGCATGGCAACCCTCTCCAGGATTCTTGCCTGGAGAATCCCATGGACAGAGGAGCCTGGTGGGCTACAGTCCATAGGTGACAGAGAGTGGGACGCGCCTGAGCGACTGACACTTTCAAATGAACCTCATCCGTCCTAGAATCGAAGGCAAAGCTTGGAGGTGAAATGTGTTCGTGCAAGTAGTTTTTTTTTTTGGAAGATTTATCATCCATCCATTGTAGTTAAAAGTTGACTCTCCCTCCACACGTGAGGTCTGGTGTGGCAGAAACTGATGTTTTAAAATAGACGCTGGTAGGCCTGCCGGATGAGGCGTCATCTCGTCCTTGTGTCTGGCTTAAATGGGGTGAGCAGGGTGCGCCCCTCTTGGACGGGGGCCCCCCATAACTGAACGGAGCCTGAGCTGTGTGAGGGGGCGGGGTGCTGTGAGAAGAGCTGGCGTGGCCTCTCTCTGGGCAGGAAGAAAGTCGGGGTGGAGGCAGATGACAGCTCAGGGCGCCCAGGGTGGACGGCGGCTCCTGGCCTCCTGTGTCTCCCAGGAATTCCAGGTCAGAAGGGAGCTAGGAGCCCCAGTGGTGGTCAGCTCTTCCCAGCCCAGATCCGCTCTCTGCGTTCTGTCTGTCCGGCAGTCACCAGGGCGTGCTGGGGTGGGCGGAGGCTCTGGGTAGGTCCTGGTCTCCCCGGGACCATCCTGGTCTCTTCCCAGCGGCCGTGAGACAGGAAATGTACCGAGGTGGACGTAGTTTGGGTGTCCTTGATGTTTTCCGAGTAGAGACAAGACCCCCTTCTCAAAGTCCTTCGTGGCCAGTTCCACAGCGAGCAGACCCAATGAGGAATATCGCCTAGAAAGCAAAGTGAACGGGTTTCCTCTGAACAGCACCAGACCGGATGTGGGATTTTGGTTGTGAAACCCACGTGCGAGCGGGCCTGCGTGTGCAAACGTGCTACCAGACCTCTGCGGTGTCGAGCCCAGGGGCCGTGGGGCTGTCTTCTCCAGGACTGGCCCCGGCCCACGGAACCCGTCTCATTTCCTGAGACCCTGGTCGGAGAAGCCTTCCATGATGGGGACTCCCGGTTTAGCAAATACTTGTTCTTCTCAGTTGGGTTGTTGCGGTTTCATGTCTGTCTTACAGATTCGCGCTCTCTCTCTTTTTTTTTTTCCCTTCTGTTGTGAGGCTGGGAAACTTGCAATTTTATCTCAGCGGGGACGTGGTTGCATTGATGGGTCTTAGCATCGGATGTTGGTCTTGCCTGGTGCCTCAGACGGTCAATGATCTGCCTGCAGTGTGGTTCGATCCCTGGGTCGGGAAGATCCCCTGGAGAAGGACATGGCAACCCACTCCAGCGTTCTCGCCTGGAGAATTGCCATGGACAGAGGAGCCTGGCGGGCCACAGTCCATGGGGACACGAAGAGACGGACGTGACAGAACCACTGACACTTTTCACTTTCACCGCACGTAGTTGAGGTGATGAAGAGTCTGCCTTGGAGAAGTTTTGCTCGCGCAGCAGAGAGGTGCAGAGATCTCAGCAGTGGCTCGTCTCTAGAGGGATCACGGAGGTCATTTTGCAGCCGTGTTTTCCGGGGTGACTTTGTTCCCCGGGGCCGAGGCCGAGTGCAGGCTGGGTGAGGTTGCGGTCCAGGCTAGCTGCAGACAGAAGGAAGCGGCCCTGCGTGTGTTTCCAACCTTCGCAGAGTTGTGCATGCGGTGAGGTTAGCGTCCCCCACCTGGGAAGTGGATCTTCAGAGCCTCACACGTCCCTGGGGATCCAGGGACCCCCCCCCGCCACGCCCACTGCCCACCTTGCTCCCATTGAGCTGGGACCCCTGACCAGCCACCCCTCATTGCAGGCACTTGCATGCTCGGCCTTGAAGTCTGTTCCCTGTGGGGCCATCTGGATTCTGAAATGGGAAAGGGCTGGTGTCAAAGCTCACGGCCACCCCCGCCCTGCTGGTAACTCCCCCAGCCCAGCGTTTGCACCACTGGGTTTCACTTGACCCTGTTAATGCTCCCCAGGTTCAAGGGGGGTACCCCAAGCCCTGAGTCCCAGCGTCGCTTGCAGAGAAGCCGACTTCCACGACAAACATACGTTTGAGGCACTTTGCTCTTTTTTTTTCTGCCCCCCATCCCCAAGTTTGGGAGGTTGGGTTGGCGGAGGGGTTATCCGTGGACAAGCTCGACATTAAAAAAAGAAAAAAAAAAAACTGGTGCCTAATTTATTAAAAATTAGCTTAGGAGTACGCAGACTTTTCAATACATGTGAACATGATGCAATTTATAAATGTTTTATTGAAATTTGATATTTAACGAGAAACCGGTTGAGGAATGTAGAAAAAAAAAAAGATGTTCAAGTTGCAAAGCTATTAAAAGCGCGCTATTTATTGAGAGGCGATGGTTTCCCCAAGCCAGCCCCGCGGGACGCAGAGCTCCCGGGTCCCAGAGGGGCGCGCTCCTTTGGCCCCTGGTAGGAGGTGTATGTGGATGTTATTTATTTCCCCCCTCCCCACCCCCTTGGTTGAAAGTTCCTGAATATGTGCTATCTTAATTATGTTGAGTGTAAATTTGACGTTGCCTTGCCTTTATTTTTATATATTTTTTAAGCCTGTTGCTCTTCCCCCCGCCCTCTCGCCTTTTTCCCTGAATTTACGAGCAGTGATGGTTATTTAGGACACAGAGCCCGGGTTTGGGTTATGCATACAAGGTGTGTCTGGACCTACGCAGGTTTTCAGGGATCACGCAAATGAAATCACGCAGCACCACCCCCCCCGCCCCGACCCTGCCGCAACCCCGCTATTGTGGGGTGGAAAAAAAAAACACGCCAAAGATTTTCTTGGCTGTGCTTGTGGGCAACCCAGCCCACCCGCCCCCCGACCACCGACCCCACACACCAAATGCCCTCAAGTTTAGTTCGTCTTACAAAGTGTATTTTGTCAAACCATATAGTATGAATGTACATCTTGTAAAACAGAGATATAAATAAACTTATAAATATTTGTATTCAAGTGTTAAAAAAAATCCACACCTCTTCCCCCAGAGGAGACTGGTGTGGGTGGGTAAGGAGGTTGGGGGGCGGTGGTGGTGAATTTCCGAGTCGGAGGCAGCTGAAAGTTTCGTTTGCAAGGGGACAGCAGAGAGAGAGAGAGAGAGAGAGAGAGAGAGAGAGAGAGAGAGAGAGAGAGTGTGTGTGTGTGTGTGTGTGTGTGTGTGTGTGTGGCTTTCCCTTCACGATTGCTCCTATAACCCTGACCTCGAGGAAAGGTACGTTCCACCCCCTCCTCCACCCTCCAGAAAAGTGGGGAAAGAAAAGAGAGAGAGAAAAAAAAAAATCCCCACTTGCAATCAAGTCCAGATTGGAGGCTGAGCGGCCAGGGGACTTGAGCAAAACCCACCTGCTTTGGTTTCCAGTTTAAAATGATCTTTTTGTGTGATTTCTTTGGGGGACTGTGTGCAAGTCCTTTTGGGGGAAAAAAAAAAGAATAAATGGGAAAAAAAAAAACTTAAAAAAAAAAAAGAGACTTTTTTTTTTTTCTTTTTCGGACTGTGCTTTTTATCTTGTTCCGGAGAGGAAGGTTAACAAGGTGATGTCACTTTCTGTGTCGATAAAAACCACATGTGGGAAGGAGAAGACAAAGACAGGCAGACGTGTGGTGGGGCGAGTCCTCTGGGGGTCCAGGGAGGCTGTGTGTGCTGAAGCTGAGAGCCCGGGGCCTGCTCTTTCGGGGGGCCGTGGGGGAGTGGGGGTGACCCTCCCAAGGGAGTATCCATCACCACCAAGGTGTGCCCAGAGCAGCCTGGATCCTCTCCTCTCGTTCTTGGCCTTCTCAGCCAAGGAAGGAGATTCTAAAGGACCTTGTTGGATGCTGAGCATCGATTCAATAACTTTGGAGATTTCATTTTCGTTTCTGACTTGGGCGCTGCAAAAGCGGCCCGTTCCCAGAGCCCTTTCCCGAAAGCCTGTTTGCGTCCTGGCTGTCGGAGGCAGGGGGCCCGGGTCATCGACCTTGGGTGGCCCCGGGGCGCGGCCTTGGACAGGTTTCTGACGGCCCCGCTCAGCATCTGGATCCCAGGCTTCCGGGTGAATCTGCCCTTTTTGGGGGGCAGATGCAGCCAGCTGTGCCCAGGCTCTGCTGAGTGGCTTCGGTCGTGTCTGACTCTCTGCCACCCCACGGACTGCAGCCCACCAGGCTGCTCTGACCGTGGGATTCTCCAGGCTCCAATAGCGGAGTGGGTTGCCACGCCCTCCTCTAGGGGGACAGGCTAGTCACCACGAAAGGTAATCGGCACCGTTATCTGGTCATTCAGAGAGCCATGAGCGTCCAGCTGTGCTCAGCAGACACCTTCATGGTGTTTCGCTTTAAGAGACCAGCCTCTCTTCCACGTAGACTCACTCACTTTGCTGCCAGATGGAAGCTATCTGAGATGGAGCCGACTCTGTCCTTGAGACGTTCCTGGCATAGCTGAGTCTGAAATGTCAGTTTGTCTGTCCCTGAGACGCTCCTGACATAGCTGAGCCTGAAATGTCAGTTTGTTGGCCCTGAATTTCTTTTTCTTTTTCCTTCTCCCCACTGTGGACTGTGCTGAGCCTGTTCCTTGGATTCAAACTGAGTTTTGTGTTTCTTTTTAAATGATTTTGAGTCTCCCACACGGACACACCCTGCAGAAAGATAGGGCTGGGGCTTTCTGGAGGGCCAGACAGCCGCTTCTTAACGACACAGTTCTCAGATCCGAAAATTGAACACGCAGGCGCGTTTCCCTGTGTTTTCTGTCTCCAGGTTTCCGAGGCTTCTGCTGGGGGGTTGTGGGGGGTGCGGCCTGCCTCTCCTCGCCAGTTGTAGGAAGGAAAAACCACGGACTGGCCGGCAGACACAGCCTGGTGCTGGCCAAAGGGCTCTCGGAGCTGTTGTTGGGAAAAAAAAGTCGTTTTCGATTTCACCAGCATGTCTTCTCTTCACACGGAGACGGAACGCAGACGAGAAATGGTGCTTCTCTGCCTCCAAACCCGTGGCCGTTTTCTGATTTTATGGGTTTAAAAAAAAAAAAGACTCCCTTCTTTTTTGTTGGAACGCTGACTTTCTTTGAATAAAGGCAGATAAACAGTGCCTTACTTGTTTGCACGACAATATTTTGGAAAATTTTTTTTTTTCAATCAACATGATGGATTTTTTTTTTTTTAGCTGTTGATTGAAGTGATGAGGTTTTTCTTCTCAGTGTATATTTGCTTCCGTTGTTTACCTGAAATCACAGAGAGAATGAGCTTAAAGTTCTGAAAGGGTCTAGCTTCTGTTGGTCCATGGGTGTGTGGGGATAAATGCACAGTTATTTCAGCAGAGACGTGGGAGGGCGTGGAGACCCGGTGGGCGTCTGTCGTGACGTTCCCTCCTGGACCATCCCTCTGTCCTCGGAGATGTGAGTGTGACCCTGTGCCCAAGAGATGCAGAGAAATCGGGCGGAACCACCTTGCTAGGTTGCCCCAGTCAAAGGAGGCAGGTCACCGACCCATGCTGTCGATGTCTGAAGAGACACGGTGTTTGCGATATTTAGCAAAAGCGCCCTACCGCAGGAGGGTGTTTTCAGAGTGGGCTGGAGGGGGACAGAGGTCCTGTGGTCCACACACGGGGAAGCAGTTGAGACAGCCCTTCCAGAGGGTCTGTCTGAATGGACCGCCTCAGACAGGGAACGCGTGCAAGTGTGCTTCTGACTCAAATCGAGGGCAGCTGGTCCTGACTCAACTCTGCGGTCTCCAGGCCCAGCACACGGTCCGCTCTTCCTCTTAATCCATTTTCCTAAGATGAGGACCCCACTGTGGGCAGCAGAGTGTGGGCTCTCACGGGGACCCTCTGCAGTGATGGGCAGGTCGCCCTCCATCCTACGGACTTTGGTGACGCGACAAGCCGATTGCCTTCCGGAAGGACTGTGAGATTTCCAAACGGGTGACTTGAAGTGACGTTTCATCGTCAGAACTATTTACGCAACGTCTAGAGAAGGAAATGGCAGCCCACTGCAGTATTCTTGCCTGGCGAACCCCATGGACAGATGAGCCTGGAGGGGCTACAGTCCAGGGGGTCACAAAGAGTCAGACAGGACTTAGTGATGGAACAACACCAAGAAGCTTTTAGCAGCTGTTGGAGAAATACCTTATCATGCACGCATGCACACACCCGCGGACACACACACACAGTGGAGAAATGAATTGGAGTAGGTTTGCGTTGTGTGTTCAGCAAGTTCAGTGAGGGACGACCACGCAGACTGGCGGGTGTGTTTGACGCGGACGTTGGTGGATGGACGTGGCTTTGGAAAACGAACCATGCAGAGACCACACCAGCTGCTCAGAAAGTCTCTGCGCATCCGGGGCTCCAGGTGATCGAGTATCAGAGCGGACACGTCGATGCCCAGCTGCGAGTGAAGGGCAGGACCTGGTTACACGGTGAGAGCTCCGGGCGGACCCAAGGCTGCAGCGGGTCGGACAGATGTGTGAAGTCTTCTCAACACGTTTTGGAGAGTGTTTGCTGGTTTGGGTCATTTTCTAGGGAAACGAGGACGTGCGTTGTGCCTGCGCCTTGACGGAGGGTGAAGGAAGAATTCTACAGAGGAGCGAGAGAGAGCGAGCCCGGTGTCTGGGAGGAGCCACCTGCCTCCTGCCCTCCGTCGGTCGCCGAGGGGCCTCGTGCGGTGACCGAGGTCAGGTGGTCACCGGCGTGTCCGGCCGTGCGGGACCACAGGGCGTGTCCTCTGTTTTCTCCCCGTTCGTGGGGAAGCTTTCTGCCTCTGCAGACAGGGCTCTGGAAGGCCCCGTTGGCGCCGATACGCTGTAGATGCCCCGAGCCTCTCTCTGAGGTTCTTGACAAAGCTCGTCCGAGATGCAAGGCTACCTAAGAAACCGCTGGATAGTTACGCTCAACTCTCAGGGAACCATTAGGGACAGGACTCTAGGTGGAGACCCTGTACTGGCCACGTCTGTACAGACGACGCCAGCGGACGCCTCTTCTCCCAGCTGTTCGGCTCGAGATTCCTCCTTCTCCTCTGCCGGCAACGCTCATCTGAGTTGAAGGTGATACTGAGCCCCGTTGCTGACTTGCATCAGGTTCAGGCTTGCTTTCTGCTGAGCCAGTGCGTGGGGTTCCCGGGACTAAGGATCACAGACCAGTGACTTCAAACCAGAAGCATCTGTCCTCCCCCAGTCCTGGTGACCAGACGTCTGAGGTCAGGGTGTCCCAGGGCTGAGCTCTGTCCAGAGGCTCCAGGGGAGGGTCCTTCCCGCCTCTTCCAGCTTCTGGGGGCTCCAGGCGTCCGTTCCTGGGCTGGTGGCCGCCTCCCTCCCGTCTCCGCCTCCGTCTCCACGTGGCTTCTCCTCTGTGTCACTGTCTCTCCTCTTCTGTGTCTTATGAGGACCCTGTCGTGGGGTTCAGGGCCACCTCCGTCCAGGAGGGACCTCATCTCTGACCCTTCATTCCATCACATCTGCAGAGACCCTGATTCCACATAAGGTCCCATCTGCAGGCTCCAGCCCCCTCATCTCACGGGGTTCCTGTCTGGGCCGCGTGTGGGTGATCCCGGGTCCCCAGGATCGTGATCACACCTCTGGGCTGCTGCTTCTCTGACCTGGGTGAACCTTCACGGAGGTTGAAGCGAGGAGGGGACAAGTCACTTATTTCTGAGACTTTCAAACACCCGGATTTCTGGACCAAACACACAGCAGGGCTGAGGCTGAGAGATGGGGCTTAACGGAAAGGTTTTGAGCCACAGGGAAGCGGGGTCTCGGGCCTTATTGCCTGGGAAATTCGCTGGGACTCTGAGCGCTGCATCGAAAGGAAGGGACAGACAGAATCAGCACGTGGTCTCCACGGAGAGGTTCTGCATCTTGGCTTGGAACACAAGGGCTCATTTCTGCTTCATACGTAATATATATGTGTGTATAATGGCTTAGTCATTCCTGCTTAACGTGTACTTCAGAGAAAGCCACAGAGACAGAGGAACCGTGTCCTGTGTGTATGTGTATATATATGTGTGTGTATACATACTTACATATAGTTGCTGTTCACTTGCTAAGTCATCTCAGATTCCATGAGACCCCATCGACTGAGGCCCGACAGGCTCTTCTGTCCATGGGATTCTCCAGGCCAGAATACTGGGGTGGGAAGCCTTTCCTTTCTTCGGGGGATCTTCCTCCCCGAGGGATCGAAGCCCGGTCTCCTGCATTCCAGGCGGATTCTTTACCGCTGAGCCGTTGTATGTATACATGGGCTTCCCTGCTGGCTCAGACAGTAAAGGATCTGCCTGCAGTGAAGGAGTCGTGGGAGATGGAGGTTCAGTCCCTGAGTTGGGAGATGCCCTGAAGGAGGGCATGGCAACCCACCCCAGGATTCTCCCCTGGAGAATCCCATGGACAGAGGAGCCTGGCGGGCTGCAGTCCATGGGGTCGCAGAGAGTTGGACGTGACTGAGGCAACTTTGCAGCTTGTATATGTTTGTATATGTGTGTTTGTGTGTGTGTGTATATACACATTTATATGAATCTTCAAAAATCAAAGTTAAAATGCTGTTGGGGGCGCATCACTTTTTGGGTCTAGGACTTTATAGCTCTGTCCGTGGGATTCTCCAGGCAAGAACACTGGAGTGGGTTGACATTCATTCCCGTCTTCCAGGGGATCTTCCCGACCCAGGGCTCCAACCCGGGTCTCCTGCGTTGCAGGCAGATTCTTTACCGTCTGAGCCACCAAGGAAGCCCATCATACATGGAGGTGAATTTTCAAAAAGCCAAGTGAAAATGCTCACAGTGGACATAGCTCGTTCTGGGTCGAGGGCTTCACGGGTACAGACAGTTGCACTCTCAATGTAGCTCTTCCAAAGGCGCGGCCACAGGTGGAAACGTGCGTCCTGGGTATTTATTTTCGATATCCAGGCAGTGAGCCCCCGAGAGGGGGCGCATAGCTGCTTCCGGGCTTCTGCCGACCCCAGGCCACGGGGACCCTTGTGTTGACACCTTCCCCGTGCCTGGTGCTGACACGGGGGTCTGGGTGGGCGTTGGGAGCGCATCTGTTCACGAACCTCACAGCGCTGCATTGGCCTCGTGGGGTGTCCCGTTTCTGCATACGGACTGAGGAGCCAAACAGGTGTCTTCTCAGTCCCAGACTCGTCACGGTCCTGATGTGCGCTAATGACTGAATTAGTCATGCCCTCTGGCAGGCAGGCCTGCACCATCCTTTAAATCTTGTTTTTCATCCCTTCAAAATGTATTTTCTATTGGAACATAATTCCCTAAAATTCACCCAAGTGTGCAGTTCAGTATTTTTTTTTTTTAAACACATTCACAGTGTACTGTAGTCACCACCACTATCAAATTTCCGGAGCTTTTCGTCATCTGCAGAAAGAAAAGTCTGTACCCATTAAGCGCTCATTCTCCAACCCCCTCCCACATTCTCCTCACTGCTAGGCAACCACAAATCTACCTCCTGTCTCTACCGGCCTCTTCTGGATGTTTCCTCTGAACAGAATCACATGCTGGGTGTCTGCTTGTCTCTCCGACCATCGTGTGTTCAAGGTCCATCCACACTGCAGCCTGTGTCAGAGCTCCACTCCTTTTCCTGGCTGTGTAATATTCCACTGTGTGCATGGACCCCATGCTGTCTATCCATCCACCCACCCATCCATCCACCCACCCATCCATCCACCCACCCATCAGTCTCTCCATCCACCCACTGATCCATCTATCCATCCATCCTCCATCCATCTACCCACCCATCTATCCACCATCCATCCACCCACCCATCCACCCACCCATCCATCATCCATCCATCCATCCACCCATCCATCATCCATGCACCCACCCATCCATCCACCCACCCATCCACCCATCCACCCACCCATCCATCATCCATCCATCACCCATCATCCATCCATCCACCCACCCACTGATCCATCCATCCATCCATCCACTGATCCATCCATCCATCCACCCAGCCATCAGTCTCTCCACCCACCCACTGATCCATCTATCCATCCATCCACCATCCTCCCACCCACCCACCCATCCATCATCCATCCATCCACCCACCCATCCATCATCCACCCATCCATCATCCATCCATCCACTCACCCATCCATCCACCCACCCATCCATCCATCCACCCACCCACTGATCCATCCATCCATCCACCTAGCCACCAGTCTACCCATCCACCCACTGATCTATCCATCCATCCACCATCCACCCACCCACCCACCCATCCATCACCCACCCATCCATCCACCCACCCATCCATCATCCATCCATCCATCCATCATCCACCCATCCACCACCCATCCATCATCCATCCACCCACTCGTCATCCATCCAATGACATTTCTGTTGTTCCCACTTTTTGGCTGTTTTGAAAATACTTCTGCATACCGCTTATTGCATGGATATATCACTTCTGCTATTTTTCTTCTGAGTTCCATAGAATGTGTCACAATATAGCTTCAATTTTATGTTTGTTTTGTTATTGTTGTTGTTGTTTTTCTTTCTTTGGCCGAGAGGCATGTGGGATCTCAGCTCCCAGACCAGGGAGCAAACCCGAACCCCCTGCGTTGGAAGGCGAAATCTTAGCCGCTGAACCACCTGGGAAGTCCCGGTAATTGTTGTTTTTAGGCCCAGTGCTACTGCAGACTTAATGGACTACAGCCTCATGTAAACATAAGCTGTAGAAGCCTTGGGAAGCCAAAAAACTCGAGTGACTCACTTCATCACTATATTCGCTTTATTGAGGTGATCTGGAACTGACCTGGAGGTATTTCGGAGGTCTCCCTATATTAACGACGGTGGAAAAATACACCCCCCTCCCACTGCGTCTTACCCTTCTAGTGAACCATCTGTTTCAATATGCCTATGTTTTTTTCCAGGCTTTGAGCATAATTTTTACATAGTTATAATAATACTTCATGCAATTTTGGACTTTTCCCACCCAGCACACATGCGTGAGGTCGGGCACGTTAATTTATATGAAGAAATACGACTGCCACATGGAGCCAGTGCTGTGGGCCAGCCAACACAAACATTCATTCTTTCACAGGGAACATCTACTAGGCAAAAAAAAAAAAAAAAAGGCAATTAAAAAAAAAATCACTTAATGTGAGTGGAAAATTGAGTTAAGTTGCATGATACCACCCAGGCTGAAATCCTCAAAGAATTCAACCCTGAATATTCACTGGAAGGACTGATGCTGAAGCTGAAGCTCCAATCCTCTGGCCACCTGATGGGAAGAGCTGACTCATTGGCAAAGACCCTGATGCTGGGAAAGATTGAAGGCGGGAGGAGAAGGGGACAGCAGAGGGTGAGATGGTTGGATGGCATCACTGACTTGATGGGCAGGGGTTTGAGAAAACTCCAGGAGATGGTGAAGGACAGGGAGGCCTGGAGTGGGGTCACACCATGGGGTCACAAAGAGTCGGACAGGACTGAAGCGACTCAGGACACACGGCGCGTGGCTGTGTGTAGTTGTATATCATTTTACAGGTTTCCGATGGGAGCTGGAAGTCCATCTTGACCCATTGATGCCAGGTTGAAGATATTTAGATGTTTTCAGGCTTCCAGCATTACGTATTTCGTGTTTTGAGTGCCGCCAAGGTGGTCATCACACAGGAGGGAAAAATGAGGCGTTTATGCAGAAGTCGAAAGTGATGCTTATTTGTTTAATTTTTTAAAGTGTTTCCCTCTTTTAATGGTTCCTATCACACAGGCCAGTGACAAAATCCTTGGCTGTCTGTCTTGTCACGATGGAACAAAATGCTGCCATTCTTTCCATCTGCGTTCTATTTACATCAACCATCACTGGCCACTTTCAGGGAATGTCTTGCTGACGGACACTGTGGTGCAGACAGGTCAAAGCTGATGGTGGATTCTGGGATCGGCCGTTTTGTTCTGCGGGGGCAGAGAGGGGAGTGCTTGAAATTGAGCACCAGTTGCTCAGTCGTGTCTGACTCTCTGTGATCCCCTGGACGGGAGCCCCGCCAGGCTCCTCTGTCCATGGGATTCTCCACGGCAGGCATCCCGGAGTGGGTTGCCTTGCCCTCCTCCAGGGGATCTTCCTGACCCAGGGATGAAGCCCAGGTCTCCTGCGTTGCAGACGGATTGCTAACCGCTGAGCCAGCGGGGCAGCCCGAGCAGCAGTGATCCTGTGCTGGAATAAACGGGTGTGAGATTCTGCCACGTTGAGCGTCGTGGGGTGGGACTGAAGGACCGATGCTGTGGTTTAAGAAGAGCCCCTGGACCGTCTGTTCAAGGCTCCTCTGAGCATCTTTGTGCTTCTGAGAAAGATACAGCAAAGTTGCGTCTGGATATGTGCATGCTGAGCACCAGGAATCTGACTCCTGCCTCTTCCACGGGTCCATTTACCAGTGTTTGTGGAGCGAGCACTCTGGGTCAGTGCTGGCGGGCACACAGCGCCTGGCCTGCAGGTGAGCACGATCCCGCAAGTGCCTGGGGTTACAGGTGGGGACGTGTGGGGCTCAAAGACGGCCTGGGCGAATGTGGTGATGCCCAAACGCCGACATGGTCCAGGGTCTACATGATACGACACGCCATGGGATGGAAGGGTCTGTGCTGGGGGTGCGAGTAAGAGGGACTCCTCCACCCGTTGCCTTACAAACACGCATAGCGTGAGAGTTGTGACTCGAGTTTTATTTGGGGTACAGTGAGGTCCGCAGCTCAGGAGACAGCACCCCAGATAGCTCTGAGAGGCTGCTCCAAAAAGTCAGGAGGGGAAGGTCAGTGTGTATGGGATTCTGGTGAAGGCGGAACGCATGCAATCATGCACATATTTTTGCAGAAGGTTTCTGCTAGTTGTGAGGAAACCGTCACCACCATGAAGGAATTTAGTGCTTGTCTAGATATGAGGCTTTCCAGGGGGCGCTAGTGGTAAAGAACCTGTCTACCAATGCACGTAGATGTGAGAGACCCAGGTTCGATCCCTGGGTGGGGAAGATCCCCTGGAGGAGGGCACGGCAACCCACTCCAGGATTCCTGCCTGGAGAATCCCAGGGACAGGGGAGCCTGGTGGGCTGCAGTCCTTGGGGTCACAGAGAGCTTGAAGACCAAAGCGATTTGGCATGCACCCACACACTAGACATGAGCAGATTCAAGAGTTGGGCTCAGGTAACGGCCTCCTAAAAATATCTAACTATCTGAAGACCTGTCCTGCCAGTTCTTCCCAGAGGACAGGGAGTCTGATGTCTGATCTCCACCCTGAGCCCCTTTCGGGGGGTGTTGAAGGTCACCCCTGCTATAGCAGCTGTAGCGGCTCTTGATCTAATCCCCGTCGAGGTGGATGACAGGCGCCCGTGGCAATGGGTAATGGGCGCTTTACCCCAAAGAGACGTGTCCTCAAGGGGCCAAGGCACGTGCAGATGAGGGAACTTCTTGGGGCCAGGGGGCTGGAACCCTGCTCAGACCAGCCTGCCCTCCTTGGCGGGAAAAGCACGAATGTGCTAAAGCCAGAGGCAGGGAGTCCCGTTTCACTCACCTGGGACGAGCCTGGGGGAGCGTCTAGAAGCCCACTCTATGAGTTCACGGCCTGGAAGCTTTCCCAGCTCCGAGGAACCTCACTTTTAGCCACGCCTGGTGTAACCTAGGGCCAGTGGCCAAGAACCCGTGTGCCGATGCAGGAGATGTAAGAGCCGTGGGTTCGATCCCTGGGTGAGGAAGATCCCCTGGAGGAGGGCGTGCAACCCACTCCAGTGTTCTTGCCTGGAGAATCCCAGGGAGAGAGGAGCCTGGCGGGCTGCAGTCCATGAGTTGCAAAGAGTCAGATACAAGCGCAGTGAGTTAGCAGGCGCATAGCCAGCAGCGTCTTAGTTCTCCTTCCAGGGATTGAACTCACACCCCCCTGCGCTGGGAGCGTGGAGCCTTAACCAGAGGACCCCCAGGGAACTCCCCATCTCTGGGTCTTTTGACATTTCCTGCAGGGAAACCTCACACACACACACACACACACACACACACACACGCAGAGTAGAAGTGATTTCAGAAGAAGAGGAGCTAGGCTGCTGTTGACCACCTCCTGGTCTCTCTGCCCCCCTTCCCTGGAGGCCGGAGGGAACAGCGGACAGGGGTCAGAAATGCAGACGACGGAGTGGGTGTGGGGCCTTGGGAAGCAAGAGCTGATTTCCTGAGCTCACTTCAAAGGGGGCTGCTCTCCGCCCCCGTCATCTTCCTGAATTCCTCTCCCCGTCGAGAGTCCCCCTGTTGCCTTTTGATTCCTGCGTGAACTCCCGGCCGCACACCCGATATTAAAAAACAGAGACGCCGCAGCCGGGGAAAACACACACACACACGTCTGCCCCCTCCCTCCTGGTTTCAGAGGACAAAAAAAAAAGATTCATAAGCAGAGCCATGCTTTTCTAATAAAAATTCATTAAATAATGGTTATAAGGGATGAAGCTCGGGCGGAAACAAAGGCACAGGATGAAGGGACTCGCTTTGAACTTTCTCCCAAAGACGAAGCAAACACGGGGTCTGCCTGGAGCTGTCCCCCACCCCCAGTGAGAACCAGCCCCCCGCACCCCGCCCCCGGTATCTGCGGGTGAAGGCTTGGCTAGAAGCTGACGCAAAGCTGGCTTTCTCTCACGTTCCCTCCTTCGGTGCCCGCAGGGGAGACTCCAAGAAGTACAGTCGCTCAATTATGATTCTCTCTCTTTTTAAATAAAAAAATTTTTTTTTTTTTTTAAATTAGAGGACGATTACAATGCTGTGTTAGTTTCTGCCATATAGCAACGTAAGTCGAACTTGTTCTCGGTCGTGTCCGGCTGTTTGCGACCCCGTGGACTGCCGCACACCAGGCCTCCTGTCCATCACCAGCTCCCGGAGCTTGCTCAAAGTCATGTCCATTGAGTCGGTGATGCCATCCAACCATCTCATCCTCTGTCGTCCCCTTCTCCTCCTGCCCTCAATCTTCCCCAGCATCAGGGGCTTTTCCAATGAGTCAGGTGACCAAGTATTGGAGCTTCAGCTTCAGCATCAGTCCTTCCAGTGAACACCCAGGACTGATCTGTTTTAGGACGGACTGGTTGGGTCTCCTTGCAGTCCAAGGGACTCTCAAGAGTCTTCTCCAACACCACAGTTCAAAAGCATCCCTTCTTCGGCGCTCAGCTTTCTTTACAGTCGAGCTCTCACATCACTGGAAAAACCATAGCCTTGACTAAATGGACCTTGGTCGGCAAAGTGATGTCTCTGCTTTTTAATACGCTGTCTAGGCTGGTCACAGCTTCCTGACGTGATGGATCCCAAGCACGCAATGAGACCCAGAGGGGCTTGCTGTGGTCTGGCCTCGCTGTCCCCTGCGTGGTGACGCCTGTGGTTGTAGAAAAAGCCTGTGTGCGTTTCCCACCATGCAGCTGTTCTCAGCTCTGACTCAACAGCAGGGCCAGGCTCGGGGACCCCGGCGGGTCACCTGCCCTCCGTGGACCCAGGGCCTCAGCTCACGGGCTGGACTGTGTCTTCTCCGCCCGTCTCACCGCCCACCGGCCACCAGCTCCAGGAGGAGCAGAAAATCCATAGAAAATAACCAGGTCCAGGCGCTGGCTGCTTTTCCCGCCCGCCCTTTGATTGCCCAGTACGAGCGGCTGACTAAAGCTGACGCCTCTTGGCAAAATGGATCCTGTTAATCGCGTCTTCGAGAGGACCCATCTGTCTAGAGGACACTTCCTCGGAACTGAGGTCCGAGTTTAAGGTGGATAAAGGATGATCGTCCGTCACCCCGGGACAGGGGTGAACATTAGACTGTGTGTAATCAGTCGCTGGGTCACGTTCGAGTCTTTGCGACCCCACGGACTGCAGCCCGCCAGGCCCCTCTGTCCGTGGGCTTCTCCAGGCAGGAATACCGGAGCGGGTTGCCATTTCCTCCTCCAGGGGATCTTCCTGCCCAGGGATCAAACCCGCATCGCTTGCATTGCAGGCGGATTCTTCACCACTGAGCCAGCAGGCAGGGGAAACGTGAGTGACCGCTGCTGAAGGTCACATAGGCGGACAGGCGGCTTGTCCCCCAGGGCGGTGAGGCCAGGACCCTTACTGGACACCTGGACCTCGATCGTGACTTCCAGTCCTATTTAGGGAGACTTTTCTTTTCAAACCTGTGTAGGTGTGGAATTGCTTCACGGTTTGCCTGGGTTTCTGTCGTCGACAGCAAAGGGATTCAGTCGCACATACACATCTGCCCGGTCTTTAGAGGATTCGTTTCCCGGGGAGGTCATTGCAGAGTATCAGGCAGAGGTCTCTGTGCCGTACGGTAGGTCGGCGTGAGTCGTGTGTCTTATACACAGGATCAGGGAGACAGGGAAGGCCTGGCATGCTGCCGTCCATGGGGCCGCAAAGAGTTGACTTGGCATGGTAAAAGACTTGACTTAGCAAGTGAACAAGAATAACAGCAAAGGAATAGCGTGGGCTTCCCTGGTGGCTCCGAGGTATAAAAAAGAATCAGCCTGCCAATGCAAGAAACGCAGGTTCGATCCCTGGGTCGGGAAGATCCCCTGGAGAAGGGCATGGCAACCCACTCCAGTGTTCTTGCCTGGAGAATCCCATGGACAGAGGAGCCTGGCGGGCTACAGTCCATGGGGCTGCAGAGTCAGAGATGACTGAGCGACTGAACAACCACCACTGTCTGCTTGGGACACCCACGAACAGTCCCGCCTCACCCCTGGGGAACTGGCCTCGACCCCCATGTGGGAAGGAGGGAGGAGACTGGCCTTGCTCCCGAAAGGAACTGGAGCCAAGTCTTAGCAGCTGGTCCGAAGCTTACTGAGGCCAAGTCTCGGGAAGACTTGATGGGATGTCTCTGGATGCCGAGGGTGGATGAAGTTGGTGCTGGGTATGGTATGTCCGAGGGACTTTCCAGGTGAGTCTAGTGGTAAAGAACCCGCCTGCCAGTGCAGAAGACCAGAGTTTGATCCCTGGGTCGGGAAGATCCCCTTGAGGAGGGCGTGGCAACCCACTCCAGTATTCTTGCCTGCAGAATCCCCATGGAAAGAGGAGCCTGGCGGGCTACAGTCCGTGGGGTCTCACAGAGTCAGACACGACTGAAGCGACTTAGCATGCATGGTGGGGTCCTGAGGAAGGGCTGGACTTTGGGGGACACTCCAGGTACGCATGGGGGTGGGTCCATGCTGGTGTCCTGATGAGATCAAGGTCACCCCCGAGAGAAGACAGATGGAGTGGGGTAGCCCAAGATCGGGATGTTGACTTGGGGACACCCTGCAGCCCCAGGGAGAGCAGAGACCCTGACAAGGGCTGGAATTCCTCCCGGCGCTTGTTCCTGCACCGAGGGGCCGCAGGAATCGCACGCGTGTCCGGAGCCAAACACTGCACCTCCGGTCACCGCCGTCCCTGGGTCTCCTCCAAGAGAAACCCCGTGCCGTTTCCAGGTGACGTCCAGCCAACGTTCGCGAGGGGACTCTCAGAGACTATCAGATTCACGCCCGCTGGCGGGGGCAGCGGGGAGCGGGCTGAAACCGAAGAGCCAGACTGAGTCCCGTTTGCAGAGCCGGAAGGCCAGTGCATCCGCCTGCAGAGCCTTCGACCGAGCCTCCACCCCCCAGGACGGGCCGTCAAATGTGCTGAACGCCTAGCGTTTTAAGCAGCCGTCCCCCCGCCCCCAGTCCTCTGCTGGAAGTTTGGGGAAGAGGCAGGGGGGCTGCGGGTGCTCCGTGCCGCAGTCAGCCTGAGTGTCAGGACAGAGGGGCTCCCCGCGTTCTTTGCTCGGCCATCATCACATCACAGGCACGTCGTTGTTTGCAGTCGGGGTTTCCTGCTTCCTGCTTCAAGCACGCGCGCGTGTATGTACGGATGTACGGTGTGTGTGTGTGTGTGTGTGTATGTGTGTGTGTGTTCAGGTGTCTAGATTCAGCATCCCTGAAGCACTAAGGTGGTCACACCTGGCAAGGTGGGGAGTCACCAGCTCTCCCTGGAAGCCCCGCCCGAGACCCGCACCTTGACCGGCTGAGACTGGGATTCAGCGGTGAACAGGGGCTCTCCTCGGGGAAGTCAAAGTGTCAGTCGCTCAGTCGTGTCCGACTCTTTGCGACCCCACGGACCGCGGTCCGCCAGGCTCCTCTGTCCGTGGGATTCTCCAGGGAAGAACACTGGAGTGGGTGGCATTCCCTTCTCCAGGGGATCTTCCCAACCCAGGGATCGAACCCGGGTCTCCTGCACTGCAGGTGGCTTCCTTAGTGAGGTGCTTCCAAAAGCAGCTGACTTGGGGCGTGTCTGTCAGGGACACTCGTTCCTGAGCTCTCAAAGTGTCCCGATGGAGATTTGAGGGAACAGTACAAGCCTCCCGTGGTCACGTGCAGATGTGAGAGCTGGACCATAAAGAAGGCTGGGCGCCGAAGGATCGATGCTTTCGGAGAAGCCTCTTGAGAGTCCCTTGCACGGCAAGGAGATCCGACCAGTCCATCCTAAAGGTAATCAGCCCGGAATAGTCATTGGACAAATCCATGCGGAATTCAGAGCAGGTAGAATTGTTCAAAGCCAGCGTCGGTCCAAGATCTTGGCAGGGGTTGGAGCAAAAGGCAGAGGCCTTCCTGCCACCGTTGTGTGAAGCCCAGTCTCTACGGAGCTTTCTGGCAAAACCCACACGCAACCCACGATGGCCGCGGAGAGGGGGTCACTAGGTCTGGGGGTAAACCCCGCAGAGTGACCACACCCCCCGACCCCGCCCTGCCCCGGCTCAGAACCCAGATGGGGCATGACTCCCGGTATTACCAGTGGTCAAGCAGACCCACTAAGATCCCACCAGACCTGGATACCAAGACACCCTCGGGCTTTTTTTTCTTTTTCTTTTTTTAGGTTGTAAATATTTTTTCTTACTCTGGTTCTGCTCCACCCTCGATTTGATTAATTACCGAGGCGTTTGGGAAGGCAGGGGACTGGGGGCAGCGGGCAGTTGATTTACAAAGTGTGTACACGTGATTTCCTTCAAGGATTGTAAATTCACACCCAAGGAGTCGTTGGAACAAGAGCCCCAGGTCCTTCAGACTTTGAGATGGATTCTGAGCAGGCTTTTATCGCTGTATCTCCCTGGTCGCTGAACCCTGCCGGGCAGGCACGGGCGCGAGCTAAGGGCCTGGAAGCAGACTCAGGGAGCCTGGAAGCAGACTCAGGGGGCCTGGAAGCAGACTCAGGGGGCCGTGGGAACTGCAGACGCATTTCCCCCCCCCCCTCCTGGTTATGACAGCAGCCATAGAATCAGACACCACAGAACCTAGGACAGCACAGCCTCCCTGCTGCCCGGCTCGGCGTCCACGACCGTCTTGTCTCCCGGCTGAGGCGGCATCCGTAGCAGCAGAGCAGCTGTCTTCCCTCCTCCCGTGGCCGACCCAGCGGACCCAGCCGGGAGGCAGCAGTCACACGCCCCGCTTTCTTTCGGCGGGGCTCACACGGGCGTCCAGCACAGAGGAGGCCATCTCCGAGCGACGACCTCCTGACGCCCGTGTGCGCTGCTGCAAACCGCCTCAGCTGTTATGTGGCCGCTCTTCCCAGACCGCGCGGCGGGCAGCCTGATGGGGCGCCGGGCTCACTGGCCGCCTCCCCACACTCCAGCCCGCCAGGGTCTCGGGGGCCTCACCTTCTGTGGGCGCACGCCATCTCCTGTGATGCTCGCTCGGCGGGCAACACTGACCCTTGGACTGACGTCCTGCGACAGCCGTGGATGCTGCAGCAGCTAACGCTGGCAGCCTGGACGCAGAGCCAAGCCCAGCGCCAGGTACCAGCCGGGCCTCACGCTGCCCTTCCCTGATGGGGCTGGAAGAGCCACACACCACCCCTGGCGCGCCCTGATCTTCCAGGGCCGCGTCCGGTCCACCGTCTGTCCTTGCGAGGCTGTGGGGAACGCTCCGCAGGGGCGACTCCGCCCCCGCGGGGTTTCTCATTAAGGACCCACAGGACCCTCACGGGCGCCGGGCCCGCCCTTTCAAGCAGGGCATTTTCTGCAGTGTTCAGAGTCCACCCGCGTGATGGCAGTTTTCTATATCTGAGGGCACAGCCTTTACAGTACACAGTGCCGAAGCCACATCCTAGGACACAGCCTTTGCAGCCAAAGCTACATCCCAGGACACAGTCTTTATAGCACTGTTCTAACTTTCCATCACAGGACACAGACTTTACCGTAAAACCTTCATCAGAGGACACAGCCTTTGCAGCTCCATGTCCTAAACCATCATCAGAGGACAGAGCCTTACAGGACCACTGCCCTAAATCTCCATCACAGGACACAGACTTTACAGTAAGTCCCCTCCACACAAATCAGCCTGCGTTTCCCTCCGCGTATCCCCGGTGGGACCCCCTCCGGGGTCTTCGCCCCTCAGACTGGCATCTCGCATCCATCCCTGTGTTTCCCTCCATAAGGACCCGCAAAGCCGACCGGCGTCGGGCCCACCCCCCCCCATATCCCAGAGTCGCAAAAGCTGAGCTCCCACGGGTTCCCCTAGCGTCTGCTGAAACTGCTTGCCCAAGTGGACCCGTTCCGCCTGAGTCCGTACGTCGTGATCTCAGTCACGCCGGGGCCCCTTGAGGACACCCCCACCCTGGGCCATCCACTGCTCACGCTTCACTTTCTACTGGACAATATGCTCTTTGCCAAGCGGGGACCCGCTCATAAATTTCCTCATTACCGGCTCTTACCGACTCATCGTCAGAGATGCTCGGTTCTCCAGGGACATGGGGTTGTTGATCTAAGGCCACTGTATGTGGCTCTGGTTTTTCCACGCATCTCTGCACACGGTGCGTCAGCCTGGCATCACGCAGAGTGCTGTTCATGCTCCCCTTCAGGCCAGTCTGGAAAATTCACCCACGGGGCCAGTGGCGATGAGTGCTGCATTGTTCGGCAAACGGGAGCTCGCCGCCCGTAAAGCCTTTTCAAAGCTGCCCGGGGAACCGTCCACCGCGTCCCAGTCTCCCACCCAGAGAACCTCAGCCACTGGGTCCACGTGCTCTGCGGTGGCCGCCGGCTTCCTCCACCCAGGGCCGCCTCGGGCTCCCGTACCCGCTGGGTATCCTGTGGACGACGCCAGCTTTCCCGCTGTCTCTCCCCGTTCGCTGAACCCAGGGTGGGCAAGGTGCGCCCTCAGAGCCTGGGACGAAGCTCGAGGAGCCGCAGGAGCCGCAGACGCGTTTCTTCTCTCCCGGCTGGCACAGCCTCTGTGGCAGCAGACACGCTACAGTCTCTCCTCCCGTGGCCGACCCCGGGGACACAGCCGGGACCCAGCACCAATGCCCCTGCTTGCTTCTGGGGGAGCTCACACAGGCGTGCCCCACGGACTCCTCCGTGACCGAGCGGGGAGCTCGTGACGCCCATGCGCAGCGCTATGAACGAGCTCAGCTCAGTTCAGTTCAGTCCAGTCACTCAGGCCCATCCAACTCTTTGCGACCCCATGGACTGCAGCACGCCAGGCCTCCCTGTCCATCACCAACTCCCGGAGCTTACCCAAAGTCATCTCCATTGAGTTGGTGATGCCATCCGAACATCTCATCCTCTGTCTCCCCCTTCTCCTCCTGCCTTCAACCTTTCCCAGCATCAGGGTCTTTTCCAATGAGTCAGCTCTTTGCATCAGGTGGCCAAAGGATTGGAGTTTCAGCTTCAGCATCAGTCCTTCCAATGAACACCCAGGATTGATCTCCTTTATGATGGACTGGTTGGACCTCCTTGCAGTCCAAGGCATTCTCAAGAGTCTTCTGCAACACCACAGTTCAAAAAGCATCAGTTCTTCAGCGCTCAGCCCTCTTTACAGTCCAACTCTCAGCTGTTACGTAGTCGATATTTACAAAACGTGGGGCCGGGGAGCCTGACCGTGCCATCTTGGCTAATTTGTCCTCTCCCCACAGATTTGATGATATTTCAACAACCTGGAGGGGGGCTGTGCGTGCGTGTTGGGCTCTGCACCTAGGCACTGGGGTGAAATCCTGCCCCTTGTTTTCATGCACGTTTCTTCTTTTTTTTCTTTCTCTCTCTCTCTCTTGTTGTTTGACACCATGGCCTCTTGGTTCAGGTTGGGAGCAGGGATAAAAATCAGCTCCGTTGTGGAGATTTGGTGATAAACCAGTGCAAATGAGGTTAAAACTGGGAAGGCCTTCCTCTGGGCAGAGGCATGTGGAAACTCACCTACAGGCAGTGCTATGTCCGGCTTGTCTGGGTCTTTCCTAATGTGTTCCTTTAGGCCAGGGGTCCCCAACCCTGGGGCTTCCAGGTGGTGCTAGTGGTAAAGAACCTGCCTGCCAATGCAGGTGATGTAAGAGACACAGGTTCCATCCCTGGGTCGGGAAGATCCCCTGGAGGAAGGCATGGCAACCCACTCCAGTATTCTTGCCTGGAGAAGCCCATGGACAGAGGAGTCTGGTGGGCTACAGTCCATGGAGTTTGATGGGACTTAGCACGCATGCACACATGCCCTTAACTTTGGCATTTTATACCCAGGGCGTGCCGTGCCTTTGCACATGAAGCTGGGTGTACAAGAAGAATTAGAGGGTGTCCCCAAAGTCACAGCTCATTGGGGTGATGTGTAAGGGTCAGTCGACTCCTTTCTGGGTTCCTGGCCCCCACCCCAGGAACATTGAGGGGACAAAATGTTGGAGTAACAGAGAGGTCTCAGCAATGCCCCCGCGGGATGAATGCAGAAATGCCAGGTGGAAACATACAGGGCCTCTGCTCAAGGTGTGCGCCCGGCCAGCGCACAGGACTCAGAGCCCGCCCAGAACACTTGAGCAGAGACCTCCTCAATCAGGGCTTCAGGAAGACTGTCAGGCAGCTTCCCGGCATCGCGGTTCTTGGGGGAGTGCTGGGTGCAACAGACACAGGCAAGGACCTTGCTTGCATTGATTAAAAACGACTGGTAATAACGGCGAGAGGGTGCTCACAGCCCCGGACCATGTGTCTCTGATTTCCAGGGGGTCAAGATCTCATTAATCTTCCCCATGTACTTACAGCTCCACGCCAGTTTACCTTTAAAAGGACACGGTTTGATGAAGGCTGGAGGTAAATTCCCTCCACTGTAGGGCAACCTCTGTCTCTCTTGCCCTAAGACAAGCGACGGATGGAGCTGGTGTGCCACGAGTGTCCCTTGGTGAAGATAAAGTGGGATTCAGTATTTACTGACATTTTGCAAACAGAGTCGGCGTGATACAGATGATGCATTTTTTTCTTTTCGAAGCAGTCTCTTTGTGATCTGATTATTTAGCCATTTTTGCAGAAGGTTGTCCTGCCAAAATCCATCCCTTCTTCTTCTTTTTGCTGAGCACAAGATTATGCCATGTTTTGTGGCCCCATCTGTGTTGGGTTTCATCCTGTGGCTGAGTTCTTGGTGGTGAAACAGGAGTGGAAGTGACCACGGCCCCGCCTGCATCTGGACTTTAAGACAGGGTCTTCTCTGCACGCTGTTCTCTGCTCACAAGATGGAAGAGCTGGTGTGAACTTCCAGCCACCAAGGCCACTGTGGATAAGTGTGAAGGGCTGGGCAGATGGAGCGGGCAACCGGAGTTCCTCCGTGGCTGTGCAGAGCAGACGCCTGTCCCCGTGGACGGCTCCCTCGGAGCTGCGGAGAGAGACGCAGAAAGGTATTTTGGGTCATTCCTGCATCTGTGTAGGACACAGACTAGGACCCCAAGCCTTCTTCTTGTGTTTGAAGCAAATGCAGGCTGACCGTTCCTGCACCCAGCACTGTCAAGTGAAATTCACTCACTCGTGTCTGACTCCCTGTGACTCCCTGGACTGTAGCCCTCCAGGCTCCTCTGTCCATGGAACTCTCCAGGCAAGAATGCTGGAGTGGGTTGCCATTCCCTTCTCCAGGGGAATCTTCCCGACCCAGGGAACGAACCTCGGTCTCCTCTACAGCAGGCAGAATCTTTACCGTCTGAGCCACCAGGGAAGCCCCCGAGGACAGAATTAATTTCAGCCAAACCATGTGCAGAATTTGAGGGCAAGGGTGGATGTCTAAGTCTGCTTTTATATCTCTTCTGTCTCAAAGGATCTGCTCATTTTATCGGAAAATCATTGCTAATTTTATTTTCAGTTTTGTATAATCCTTTATTTTAAAAAAGACCATTTGCTACTCAGAGGTTGGGCGCAATACAGGGCTGTATTTGTCTTCAATGTAACTAGCTTCCTGCCGCAGCTGTGTCTGCTGAAGGCATGCTAAAGTAGGAAGATCACCACCCTGGCGCTCGTGTGTATGCCTCCCAGAGACAACCTACAGAGACCAGGAAGTCAGCCTGGCATTTGCAACCCGAGTGTCTCACCTCCGGGCATCACTGCTAACCTGAAATTACAGTAAACAGGCCACTTCAGCGTCAAGCCCCCTCCCCCAAGTTCCAGGGCCCCGGGAGATGGTGATGGGTGAATGACTCTTCCCAGACACGACAATGCACGGGATGTCTGCACAGAAAAGGAACTGTCTCACTCTCATACGTGATGTTTGTGTCACCTTCAATCCATATTTGGAAGCCCCGATTCTCGATGGGATGGTGTTAGCAGGTGGTTCTTTGGGAGACGTCTAGGGATAGTCGAGGTCACGAGGGTGGGGTCCCCATGATGAGATTAGTGTCCTGGTAAGAAAAGACCTTGTAAGAAGATCCAAGCAGTCAGTCCTAAAGGAAATCAACCCTGAATATTCACTGGAAGGACTGTTGCTGAATCTGAAGCTCTAGTACTTTGACCGCCTGATGTGAAGAGCTGACTCATTGGAAAAGACCCTGATGCTGGGAAAGACTGAAGGCTGGAGGAGAAGGGGACGACAGAGGATGAGATGGTTGGATGGCATCACCGACTCAGTGGACATGAGTTTGAGCAAGCTCCCAGAAACGGTGATGGACAGGGAGGCCTGGTGTGCTGCAGCCCCTGGGGTGGCAAAGAGTGAGTCACGCCTGAGCGACTGAACAACGGCAATGGCTCCGTCTCCTCTCTTCTCTTTGTGCGTGGGTGCTGAGCACTGAGTTCTCAGTCCAAGGCGTCTCGGTGAAGATGCACAGAAACTTAAAAAGAAAGTATTCCTACCTCCCAGCCCTTGCTGTTTTCTCCAGCGACCCGACAGCCCCTTTGAAAGGTCCCATCCAAACCGAGGCTTCCCTTTCCTCCTCCTCCACCCTCTCAGACCAGGCACATGCCTTCCTTGATTCTCAAGATGTAAGTCCCGCCCGATCCAAGACGCTGGCCATCAGCCTTCATTTGTAGCAGACCTTCCGCTTTGACTAGTGCTATTCAACAAAAGCCTGGAGAGTCTACAGAACACGTGCTTCAGATCGAACGGCAATGATATGGTTTTTGTTTCCCTCATAAATAATGAATTATCCCCCCCAGATTCCGAGGAACGGAGGTCTTAAAGGGGACGGTGATGCAGCTGCGGACCGCGCACACATGCTGGGTCGTTGTGGTCTGCGTGAAGGTGCCCACGGGTGGAGGGGCTGGGCCCCGGGCCCGGCGAAGGATGCAGGGGAAAGGGAAGCAGGGCGGGTGCCTGTGTGTGGAGGGGAGCGCGCTGGGTTGTCTCCCGCTAATGGCAACACAAATGGCATTTATGGCCCTAATTTACAGAGCACTCCTAGGAGTGGAGTCGGGGTAAATCATTTCGATATCAAGATTTATGTCTCGTGGGCCAAGGACTAATTTCCATAAGGCATTTACAAAATCCATCTTGTCCTCGGAGGCTGTGATAAGTTGACGTCCCAGTGGCCCCTGACCCCGGCGGCAGCCCCTCCCCGCACTGGGTGAGTTTCCTTTTCCTGAGTTCTTTCTTCTCTCCTTCCTTCCTTTCCCTCTGACTCCCGTCTCTCCCCCTCTCTCCCTCCCTTCTCTCTCTCCACATTTATCTGTGTCTGTCTATTCTATCACCTGGCTCTCCATCCATCTGTTATGTGTGCATGCTAAATGGCTTCAGTCCTGTGCAACTCTTTGCGACCCCATGGACTGTAACCCCACCAGGCTCTTCTGTCCATGGGATTCTCCAGGCAAGAGTTCTGGAGTGGGTTGCCATGCCCTCCTCCAGGGGACCTAGGAACCGAACCGGCGTCTCTTACGTCTCCTGCATTGTCAGGTGGATTCTTGACCACTAGCGCTACCTGGGAGGCCCTCCATCAATTATATCCACCATCTACTTAGCTGTCCACACATTTATTCTCTACCTCTTCAACTCTGTATTCTGTCATTTATCTGTGGATCTACCTATTGACCTTTCATCTGTCTAGTTCCCCCCCTTCTCTTTCTGTATCTATCTGTCCACCCATCTATCTGTGCTCATCTATTCTGTAGTCTATCTATCATCCATCTGTCTATCCATCCATTTATCCTCTATCTCCTCTCCTTTCCTCCCTGCATTCTCTGTATCTGTGTCCATCTATTCATAGTCTATCATCCACCATATCTACCATCTGTCTGTCCATCCACTAATCTCTATGTCCTCTCCTTCCGTCCCTGTGTTCTCTCTCTGTATCCATCTGTCTGTCTCCATCTGTTCCATAATCTATCCATCCTTTATATCCACCATCTATCTGTCCATCCACTAATCTCTCTCTCCTGTCCTTCCCTGCCTCCATTCTCTCTCTGCATCTTTCTCCGTCTATCTGTGTCCATCTATTTTATATTCTATCTCTCTTCCACTATATCTACCATCTGTCTGTCCATCCACTAGTCTCTACCTCCTCTCCTCCTGTCCCTCTCTTCTCTCTCTGTATCTCTCTTTCTATCTCCATCTGCTCTATAGTATATCTCTCACCCATTATATCTACCATCCGTCTGTCCATCCGTTACTCTTTCTGTCCCCTCCTTCCCTCCCTGTCTCCCTCTTCCTTCCTCGCCTCCCTCCTGGAAGTGAATCGCATAAGCTGATGAGCATCCCAGGGCTCACGAGCGGGACACACATGTGTGCCTTTCTCTTTGGCCTGGTCGGCAGTTGCTTCCTCCAGGTCCGTGGTCCCCGCAGGACTCCCGGTGAATCTGACATCCCCGTGGAACAGTAGGGACACCCGAGTGAGGGGCAGAGGCTGCCCTGGGCAGGGTCCCAGCCATCTGACGTTACCAGCCTGAGGGCGCCTCAGGAAACAGGAGTGGTCCTCACTGATGTCCACAGAGACATCAGAGGGAAGAGAAGGGGAGGATGTGTGGGAATAGCACGTGTTTCTGAAACAGGCTGTAAGCACCACGCTGACACCTCAGTGTGACCGGCCGGGACGCTGCCCCACCTGGAATTGAATTTCGTCGGGGGGAGGAACACAGTTTTATCTGTGAGAGCTGGACCATAAAGAAGGCTGAGGGCTGAAGAATGGATGGTTTCAAACTGTAATGCTGGAGAAGATTCTTGAGAATCCCTTGGACAGCAAGATCAAACCTGTCAATCCCAAAGGAAATCAACTCTAAACATGCACTAGAAGGACTGATGCTGAAGCTGAAACTCCAATCCTTTGGCCATATGATGTGAAGAGCAGACTCACTGGAAAAGACCCTGATGCTGGGAAAGCTTGAAGGTGGGAGGGGAAGGGGACGACAGAGGATGAGATGGTTGGATGGCATCACCGACTCAGTGGACATGAGTTTGAGCAAGCATCGGGAGTTGGTGATGGACAGGGAGGCCTGGCGTGCTGCAGTCCATGGGGTTGCAAAGAGTAGGCCAAGACTGAGCGACTGAACAACAACCTGTTGGATGGAAGACAAGGATCCAGGCAGACGGATGTGGATGCAGCAGGCAGGAGCTGCAGTATTTCCAGTGGGATTTGTCTTTGGCCGGCCCCCTCCACCTCATTCAGCGCCTCTAGTGGTTCGTCCGGCTTTTGTTTCGTAAGGCCTTGGTTTCCGCTCCTCCCTGAAGGCCAAAGTGGAGTATTTTAAGGACACATCAGGCCAAGGAGCTGTCCTAAACGCCGGGTAAGGAGGAGACTGGGCTGGCAGTGAGGGCAGGAGGAGCCTGGGCAGGAGGCTGAGCTCCAAGTGGTTAAGTGTTCCTTCCCAGGGAAACTCAAAATGAGGCACAGAGAGATGGTGGTGGAGAGAACACCGCCCAGGTTGGAAGCACGTCTTACGAGAGCCGGCACATAAAGCCTCAGCGGAAACCTCTAACTTCGAACTCTGCAGGGGAATCAGAAATCTCCTACGAACAACAGGACTTGCTTACCTACAGCTCAGGACAACAGGGTGGTTGGTGACTTTACATGTGTGCTTTAAAAGTATGTATGGACTCATGGAAAAATGCACTTTTAAGAAGTTTTCTGGTGGTCCTCAGCTACTTGTCTGGAAACGAGCAATTATATTAATAATCCAACCTTACCGAAATTGCACATCTATCTTCCAGCTCCCCTCTCTGGCAATTGTAGATGGGCTGTGATTCATTCGATGTGATGGTGTGTGCAAGTCATCGTTATTTATGCCCTGTTCCCCGCCCCTTTTAACGTGCTTTTTTTTTCCCTCTTGGCTAAGGCAAGTGGAAAATCAAAGTAAAATGTCTTCTGCTGTGTCGAATGGACCCCGAGAACTCAATGAAGTTTGTCGTACGCCAACGATTTCTAACCTGACTTCCCACATCAACTTGCTGTCTCCCTGAAAACCCAAATCATGCTGCCAGCATTCTAGGAAATTTCAGGAGAAAGATTAAGCTGAATTGACTCTGAGTATCGGCGATATGGGCTTGCCAAGTGGAGCTGGTGGTAAAGAACTCGAATGCCAATGCAGATGTGGGTTCGATCCCTGGGTCGGGAAGATCCCCTGGAGGAGGGCATGGCAACCCACTCCAGTATTCCTATCTGGAGAATCCCATGGACAGCGGAGCCTGGCGGGCTTCAGTCCATGAGGTCACAAAGAGTTGGACATGACTGAAGGTACTGAGAATGTACACACGAAAACTCTATGGTTCATAGACGGCGTCTTCTCACTGTGTCCTCACCTGGTGGGAGGGGCAAGGTAGCTCCCTGGGGCCTCTATTATAAGGACACTAATCCCCTTCATGGGGGCTCCACCCACACGACCTCATGACCTCCCAAAGCCCCTACCTGCTAGCATCATCACCTTGGAGGCTGAAGCTTCAACATTTTGGGGAGGACATAGATGTTCAATCCACAACAGTGAAGAGTGTTTTCAAAATGTTCACCTTCATTCCTTGGAATGCACACCATATTTTCTCAGTCTAAGGACAACATGGACTGTAAAATAGACTAGTGACTTGAAAAGAAAGGGCTTTTTTGTAAAAAACACCCATCATCCATTACGTGCCCACTTGTTTTCTAAAAGACATTTTGATTTCAGAAGTGTTAAGATACAGAGAGTGCGTCAGAGTTAAGGACACAGCATGGCGTGTGTGCATGTGTGTGTGTGTGTGTGTGATAGTCATTCAGTCGTGTCCAACTCTTTGCAACTCCATGGACTGTAGCCCGCCAGGCTCCTCTGTCCATGAGATTCTCCAGGCGAGAAGACTTCAGCTCATTGCCATGCCCTCCTCCAGGGGATCTTCCCCACCCAGGGATCGAACCCACGTCTCCTGCATTGCAGGCAGATTCTTTACCATCTGACGTCTAAGGTAAAGCCAGCTTAAATCTGGGGCACCGTCCACCCGCACCCTCATCAGACATGTTCCATATACGGTGGAATATGTAGGATGTGGTTGCCCTTAATAGTGTATAATTTATGTTCCTTCTGCAGGCCAGCACAAGGGGAGAAAAGAGTGTGGAGGTGCGGTATTTGGACTGGAATGTCGTTTAACAAAAGGGTATCATCTTGCATGATCTCTTCAGCGAGGGGAGGGCGCGAGGCTGGTGAGTCACCGTGGTGAGTGCGCGCCGACGTCTTTCCCCATCACGGTCCCATTTATTAAATCACGGTGGCGAGTGAAGTGCGCAGGAATAAAGGATCATTTTTTATGCTGTTTACACATTACGGGGTCCCCGGGGACTACTTACGTGGGGTTATAAATGCATCAGGCATGGCGTATAACCTCGCATGATTGCGGTGTTTCTGAGCAGACGGGGATTAATTGATTTCTAATGGAATATGCAGAGGGAGCTTCAGCTGGGAGCCACGCCGGGCGCACGTCTCTGAGCGCGGGGAGACCGTGTCACACACATCAGGAAATTAAATCAAACACACCCTTCCTACAAATCATCCCATTCTTTGTTTTTATAGCAAAGACCGTGGCCGGGGCGGGGGGTGGGGGTGGGGGATGGGGGAATCCTTGGGACTCAGCTCTTTTATGGGGGTAAAACACATGCCCTCGTGTTTAAAAACATGCTCAGAAATTTCATTATTTTTCATGCAGAGTTCAAAGCATGTTGTCTTTCCTTCCTAAACACTTGCCCACTCCCTGTCTCTTCGAGAGAGATGAGCTTCATCTAAATTATTTCATCTGACTGAGGACTGTCATTTACAACTTTATTGATACTTCTGTCTTGGGTATTCCTTTGGAAAAGGTGTATGGATTCATTACATGTTCGAATGTATTGTCTCTAGATTATAAGATAAAGTCAAGCATGTACCTGCTGATACCTTTTGAGCTGACCTGTCTTTATACTCAGAAATGTCTGCTAACAATAGACTTCCGTGTTGGCTCAGATGGTAAAGAATCTGCCCGAAATGCAGGAGACTCGGCTTTGATCCCTAGATCGGGTAAGATCCCCTGGAGAAGAGAATGGTGGCCCACTCCAGTAATCTTGTCTGGAGAATTCCATGGACAGAGGAGCCTGGTGGGCTGCAGTCCATAGGGTCGCAGAGATGGCTGAGCAATTAACACTCACTCAGAAATTTCTAGGTAGATCTATCCAATTGTTGGCCTTCCCTGCTGGCTCAGATGGTAAAGAATCTGCCTGCAATGCGGGAGACCTGGGTTTGATCCCTCACTCAGGATGATCCCTCGGAGAAGAAAATGACAACCCAGTCCAGTATTCCTGCCTGGAGAATCCCACGGAGAGAGGAGCCTGGTGGGCTATAGACCACAGGGTCACACTCAGTGACTAAGACACACAGATCCAATTGTTTTTCTCTCACACCAGTAAGTAATTTTACAGAGTTGCAAAATGTTGAAACTTTTCAATAGCTATCACTTGGAAAAAGAGAATTCAGATTATTTATTTTCCTGTCTTAGAGTTCCCTGGTGGTCCAAAGTGGGTGACACGGATGCCCCCAGTTCACAGAGCCAGTGACGTCCATCTGTTCTTCCACCAAGGCCTGCGATGGATGCCAGCCTTGTCGGAACACTGATGTCTACATTTCTCGCTGTGGTCTTCCCGCTCACCTGCAATGCCGCAGGCATGCATGCATGAGTGCCCAGTCGTGTCCGACTCTTTGTGGTCCCGTGGACTGTAGCCCGCCAGGCTCCTCTGTCCATGGGATTCTCCAGGCAAGAGTGCTGGAGTGGAGTGCCACGTCCTTCCCGACCCAGGGATGGAACCGGGGTCTCGTGCATGGGCAGGTGGATTCTCTACTGCTGAGCCATCAGGGAAGCCCCCAGAGTTATCACTCAGCTGGAGTTAATTCCAGTTCCCCTGCTGAATTTCCATTTTGAATCTTCTGCTTCTGGGAACGTCATTGAATTCTTCCAATTACCATTATTATTGCATAGCTTGTGCGACATTTCAGTTTGGGAAATGGCCAATATTCCCTGACGTTTCCGTTTCTAGGCACCAGTGAAAGCGATGGCTAAACAATCTGTAATGATCACTTTATTTGTGGTGAGCTAAAAAAAATAACTTCTGACGGATGGATTATATTTCCCTCGAAATACTCATGGGCTTAAAAATGAAGGAAAACACATTTTTTTAAAAAAAATTGCACTTTGCCAGGACCAAAATGTTTGAAAAAAATAACGGTTGCTATACATGTGTATATTTTTTTTGCCGAATCCCGAACATCACCCAATGTTACCGCGCCTCGGGGCCAGGTCTGAGTGTTTCTGGCGAACATACTGGACCACATTTTCACGTCAGCCGTGGATGTCTGCTCCCTTCTCATAGGGAAATGATCCTCTAAAATACCATTGCTTAAGGCTTTGTTTGGGTTTCCCAGGCGGCGCTAGTGGTTAAGATCCCACCTGCCCAATGCAGGAGACAGAGACACAGGTTCGATCCCTGGGTCGGGAAGATCCCCTGGAGAAGGGAATGGCAACCCACTCCAGTGTTCTTCCCTGGAGAATCCTATGGACGGAGGAGCCTGGCGGGCTACAGTTCATGGGGTTGCACAGAGTTGGCCACGACTGAAGCGCCTTAGCATGCAAGGCTGTCTGCATTTTAAAATTTGCAGAGTTTTGCAGGCAGGCAGGAGGAGGAAGGACCACATCCGGGCATCTGGCTGAGATCCGAGGCTCTTGTGTGGCTACGATGTCACTCACATTCTGGGACGTCAGGTGGACGCCGTGATGACCTGTGGCACTCACAGGGGGACGGAGACGGGACAACTCGTAGTTACACCCTCGTGGAGCCTTAATCTGAAAACGCGACTGATGAGTCTATAAACGTCTGGCCCCATCTTGCTGTTCTAGGGAAGACTGAATCTCAGATGTGGTAAAAAACAAACAAACAAACCAACAAGCCCAAAACAAAAGCCTTTCTCACCTGACCTCAGTGAGATGCATTATTGAAATTGAAGGTGGATCACATTGAAAAAATCTTACTGACGACTCTGTGATTTTAAGACGCCTGACAAAATTTGGGACGGGTCTTGTCTCATCATTGTCATATTATATTTTTCTCTTTACGCTGCAAATGCTTTCCAAGCAGTTGGCCTCTTTTGGCCAAAGAGACTGGACCACTAAATATTTTGACTGAAATTTAAGGCTATTTGGAAGTGTGCTGAATTACATCTTTTTTTTCCCCGCCATTGGAGGTGAAGGATATTGCTAAGACATCACAGTTAGTGGTCTGGAGTATCTTTTCTGCAGTGATTTTTTTTAAACGTTCCAGGAATGCTTGTTTCTGGGAAGGGATTGGTGTAAGTGGCCAACATTATCTTTTCATTTATCTATTTTTAAAGATTTTTTTTTTAATGTGGACCATTTCTAAAGTCTTTATTGAGTTTGTTACAACATGGCTGTTTATTTAGTTGCTAAGTTGTATCTGACTCTACGCCACCCCATGGACTGTGGACCGCCAGGCTTCTCTGTCCATGGGATTCTCCGGGCAAGAATACTGGGGTGGGTCGCCATGACCCTCTGCCAGGGGGATCTTCCCGACCCAGGGACTGAACCTGGGTCTCCTGCGTTGGCAGGGGGATTCCTTACCATGGACCCACCTGGGAAGCACCTCTGTCTGCTTCTAAAAAATGCCATCACCCTGAAAGGAGACGCTGTCCCCGGGAGCAGTCGCTCCTCTTGCCTCTTTCCCCCTGGACCCTGACAACCACGGATCTGCTTTGTGTGTCCATGGCTTTGCCTGTTCTGGACGTTTCCTATCGATGGGCTCACAGGTTGTGTGTCCTATGTCTGCGTCTCTCACTGAGCAGCGTGTATTCAGGGTCCATCCACGTTGTAGCCTGCGGCAGACCTTCACTCCTTTTCGTGGCTGCATAATATTCCACTGCATGCATGGCCCTCATTCACCTGTTGATGGGCATTGGGTTGGGTCTCCCTCGTGTTACCACCTCTTCTAGTCACTCTAGAGCAAGAAAGGCAGGGGGGCATCTGGAGAAAATTCAAGGATGCTTACGCTTGACCCATTGGAGTGAAGTAAGCGTTAGTTCCTCAGTCGTGTCCGACTGTTTGCAACCCCATGGACTACAGCCCACCAGGCTCCTCTGTCCATGGGATTCTGCAGGCAAGAATACTGGAGTGGGCTGCCATTTCCTTCTCCAGGGGATGTTGCTGACCCAGGGATCGACATACCAACATTGCAGGCAGATTCTTTACTGTCTGAGCCACCAGGGAAACCCACTGCAGGAGGCTGTTTGGCCGTGAAAAAACCCAGGGCGACGAAACATCTCAGGCACACTCTGTCCCATCGATTTCCCTTTAGGTCCACAAACATCCACGTGACGTGAGGGCTCACGCTTTCAAGTCGGCTCGAGCAGCCCCTTCTCACGTCTGACCAGCCCAGGGCGGCAGGTTCCGTGTGATGCTCAGACAGTGTGACACAGCTTCCCTTGGGCAGGCAGACACAGCTTCCCCTGGGCAGGCAGACACAGCTTCCCCTGGGCAGGCAGACACAGCTTCCCCTGGGCAGGCAGACACAGCTTCCCCTGGGCAGGCAGACACACCTTCCCCTGGGCAGGCGTACACACCTTCCCCTGGGCGGACACACCTTCCCCTGGGCAGGTCTCCAGTGCAAACCCATCACCCCAAACCGCAGAAAGTCTGAACGGAGGCAACCTGATGAAGTGTCTAGTTGGGTGGGGGGTCACCAAGATCCATGTTTCAAAAGCGCAGCCCGGGAGTTGGTCTGACTTATGGCCTCCTAATGAATCAGATGAAGGCATTCAGTGTGTGTGTGTGTGTGTGTGTCTGACATGCATTCTGGCCTCAAGACCCCGCTTGCATACTGAAACCCACCTCTCGGGGGGAAGGAGGAACTCGTGTCCGTGGGGACGGCCGCCCCCCGCGTCCCTGCCGGGTGAGATACAAAGGAGAAGAAAAAACAAAAAAAAAAGTAACACGGGTACAGCTCGAGTTGATCACCACCATCGCCCCTTGTTTTGAAATGATTATATTTCTGGGGAATTTCAGCCCGTTACATGAAAAGGAAGACGGTGGACCTGGGGAGCTTTGATAGTCAGGTTATGCTAATAACGGGGACTCATGCAAAATGCATAAGGTGTATCTTGCTAAGGAGACATCGCTGATAATTACTCCGTGTGCCTGATTCCGAGCGGACTCATAAAGACCCCTTCACGCCGGAGCCTAATTACTTATAGACAGTTGAGCGCAAAATTACTTTCATCTGCTGGGCCGTGTTGGTCGGAGAGAGCGAGCGAGCTGGGAGGCTGGGACAGGCACCTTTACGCAGAGCTGGTGCTCACGACAGAGGAAGGCAGCCTGTGTCGTGTGGGGCTGATTGCAGAGTGCGTTTTCGGATAATTAGATCTATTAGAGACAGACAGGACACCCGCTCCACGTTGCAAGTGAAAAAAAAATAATAATGGCCTGTAGACTAAATGACACAGAGGCCCTGGGGGCCTCGACCCCAGTCCCTGCGTCACGGATGTGTTTGCGGCCCCGGGAAGGTGACCGAGACCCTGCGTTCCGGGCGAGGCGGGGAACTTTCCAGGGGCCCCCGGCCAGCAGAGACTCCAGCCGCCTGCTGTGGGCGTCCGGATTGAGCCTGTTGGTTGGCTCATTCTGGGAGCGGGAGTCTTAGTGACGGGTTTGCCATCCGTCCACGGCTTCCCCTTCCAGTGGCTGAGGCGGTGTCCACGCGGGAGGCTCCTTACCTGGGGGATTAGGGTCTGCAGGTTCGGACGGTCCTCCCGGGGAGGCGAGGGCAGCGAGGGACGTTCCTGGGTGTTTCTTGGTTCATGTAATCACATCCTCGTGGCCAGTGGGCAGTCCTGCCCGATACACAGCTGAGGCAAGGGGGTGAAGCTGGAGTAACAGACACGCAGACTGCGTTGAGCAGAGGTGACCAAACCCGCTTGGTGCTGTGACTTTCCAGGGGTGCAGGGGGCGCGGCTCTGGGAGGGGGTGGCCACAGGTGAAGGTGGTTGTTGTTTAGCCGCTCGGTCATGTCCGTCTCTCTGCGACCACATGGACTGCAGCACGCCAGGCTTCCTTGTCCGTTGACATCTCCCGGAGCTTGCTCAAACTCATGTCCATCGAGTGGGTGATGCCATCCAACCATCTCATCCTCTGTCGTCCCCTTCTCCTCCCGCCTTCAATCTTTCCCAGCATCAGGGTCTTTTGCAATGAGTCAACACTTTGCATCAGACAGCCACAGTACTGGAGTTTCAGCTTCAGCATCAGTCCTTCCAGTGAATATTCAGCACTGATTTCCTTTAGGATGGACTGGTTGGATCTCCTTGCAGTCCAAGGGACTCTCAAGAGTCTTCTCCAAAACCACAGTTCAAAAGCATCAATCCTTCAGTGCTCAGGCTTCTTTGTGGTCCAGCTCTCACATCCATCCATGACCACTGGGAAATCCATAGCTTTGAGGTTAAGATCCTTCCGTCTGAACTCTGGGCTGGGTGGTACCCTCACAGCCCGGCGTGCGTGTCTGTCCTTGGGGATCTTGGGGAGGGCCTCCACGTCACCTGAACATAATCCTGTTCCCTCCCTCCCCTGCCTCCTGCTCGGCCTTTGGTCCTGGCCCTGCTCCCGTTTCCAGTGTCCGTAGCTGAGCTGTGTCTGACTCTCTGTGACGCCAGGGACTGTGGCCCGCCAGGCTCCTCTGTCTCTGGGGTGCTCCAGGCAAGAACACTGGAGAGAGTTGCCATTTCCTCCTTCAGGGGATCTTCCTGCCCCAGGGATGGAACCCGGGTCTCTTACATCTTCTGCATTAGCAGGCAGGTTCTTGTACCACTAGCGCCATCCAGGAAGCCCATATCTATGCCAGTGACTGGTGCCGTTTATGACTTTGGTGGTCCCCGAGGGAACAAGAAGGGACAGGAAATGTGGAAGGATCGGCTTAAGAAAAAAGCATCTTTCTGTTGCCATGGGGGCTGTGCTCCCACGAGCGTGATCCCCAGGGCTGCTCTGTCTACCGTCTTCCCTTCCCCTCTTGCTTGAAATACATGCAGATTTTGTGCCTTGAAACAAACAGATGCAGGAGGGGGAGTGTCGGAGCGGGAGGGGCCTTGCGGGGCTGAGTACACAGTGACACATTCTGCCTGCCTACCAGGGGCTCCATTGATCGCTAATAATTTAATCCTCGTAACAGACTGGAGAAGCCCATTATCCCGCACTCGGCGTGCGATCGATATATTTTGCAAAATAAAGAGTCTATTGGGTGCACAGTAATAAAGCAAAAGGAAGCAGACCCTCTGGGTTTAATTTAGTGCTTTTTTTCCCCCGTCTCCCAAGGTAGCATTGCTAGGTTGCTTCAGCCGTGTCTGACTCTTGGCGACCCCGTGGACTGTAGCCCGCCAGGCTCCTCTGTCCATGGGATTCTCCAGGCCAGAACACTGGAGTGGGTTGCCATGCCCTCCTCCAGGGGATCTTCCCCACCCAGGCAGGGAACCTGTGTCTCCTTCACTGTAGGCAGATTCTCTACTGTCTGAGCCACTAGGGAAGCCCAGAGATAAGGATACCCTGGAAATTTCTGGGCCTGCCAGACTTGGACGGTTTCCTTGGTTGAACAGCATTCTCCTAAAAAATTCACCTGAAAACTCAGAATGGGGTCTTATTTCAAACAGGGTCTCTGCAGACGTGATGAAGTGAAGGGTCTGAGATGAGGTCCTGTTGGATGGGGGTGGCCCTAAACCCAAGGACAGGGTCCTTAAAAGACACAGAAGAGGAGAGACAGGGACACAGAGGAGAAGCCACGTGAAGATGGAGGCAGAGAGGGAGGGAGGCGGCCCCCAGCCCAGGGACGGACGCCTGGAGCCCCCAGAAGCTGGAAGAGGCGGCGAGGACCCTCCCCTGGAGCCTCTGCAGGGAGCTCGGCCCTGGGACACCCTGACCTCAGACATCAGATTTCAATCACCTGCAGACTGAAAGTTCACGGCCAGTGTAGATCAACATCCACCCACTGGTCAGTTCAGGACAAAGAGGGGTCTGACCTGGTCCAACTAAGGGTGGATTTCCCCAAATGAGATGGTTAGATGACATCACTGACTCGATGGACATGAGTTTGAGCAAGCTCCGGGAGCTGGTGATGGACAGGGAGGCCTGGCGTGCTGCGGTCCATGGGGTCACAAACAGTTGGACAGAACTGAGCAACTGCATAACAACGATGAACAGAGGTACTTGTCTTCTTTGCTCGGGGACAAACACCCAAGAATGTGATAGCTCGAATATAGTGTTACTGCACGTTGAGCTGTTTTAAGAGACCCCCAGGGTGTGTTCAAGAGTGGCTGTTCCATGGAACTTTGGATGAGGGATTCCATTTTCCCCCCAAACCCAGAAAGAATGGTGATGGAAAATGGGGCGTCCTCTTTAAAGTTTTTGGAGAAGGAAATGGCAACCCACTCCAGTACCCTTGCCTGGAAAATCCCGTGAACGGAGGAGCCTGGTAGGCTACAGTCCATGGGGTCGCAAAGAGTCGGACACGACTGAGCGACTTCAGTTTCACTTTTAAAGTTTTACTGTCTGAAGACCTGGAGGTGAGCTTTTGGTACACTGGGTGGTCTGGTGAGTCAGCGTGTCCCGGGCACAAATGCCCACTCAGGTGATGGAATCTGTTTTCATGCATTTGTTTTTTTGGGGAAAAAAAATGTGTCTTTCTGAGATGTATATGTTAGAACAGTCCCATCGTGACTGTGAGAAGGAAACACCCTTTTAAAAAAAAAATCAACTAGATTTTTTTTTTTTTTTATGGCAGTTCTAGCTTCACAGCAAAATTGAGGGGAAGGTGCAGAGATTAAGAGGGACTGCTTCAGAAACTAACGCAACATTGTACAGTAATTACCCTCCAATTAAAATAACTAAAAAATTTTAAAAAGAGGGAAACTTTTCAACAATCATCCTTCCCATCTTCAGCTCGACAGGCCAGGCCAACACCACAGGGTTTCTCATGACATTTTATATGCGGTCGTTAGCGTCTAAAATTAACCAGGCTCAATTAGGGCCGCCCCATGGGGCGGCCCAGGCATGCATCATTATTTATCATCAGTGGATTCATCATGAAACAGGGTCAGCTGCGGTATTTTTAGCTCAGAACACCGAGGCAGAACATAATGTGATCGTATATGTCATAAGGATAATATATAACTCTCAGATTCAGGTTGTTTAGGAAAAAAATGAAGTCTTTATGAACCAGGAAACGTCGGGGGGGGGGGGGGGGAGTGGTGAAAGGTATTAATTTGTTTCAGGAGAAATAGGCATGTTTTCTTTTAAATTGATAAACATTTGTTGAAATCTTACCCTGAGCAGATGAAGGCTGGGAGAATTCAGTTAAGGAAGATGTGGCCAAGGGTTGGGTTGGGGGTGGGGTAGGATGGCGGAGCAGAGACAGAGGTTGGGAGTGATGGACAGGTGGCCACAGCCCAGAAGTAGATGTGATTTTTTTTTTTTTTTTTTTTTTTTTTTTGGTGGTTGTTGCAAAGTCAAGATTCAGCAAACCACAGCCCTGGGCCAATCAGGCCCCCTGCTTAATATTTTCAATAAAGTTTTATTAGCACACAACCATGTCCATTTATTTATATGTAGCCTGTTTGTGCTTTCCCGATTCATCCCATGGATGAGTAGCTGTAACAGACTCTGCTCATTCATGTCTGGCTCTTTGAGGTCCCATGGACTCTAGCCCACCAGGCTCCTCTGTCCATGGGATTCTCCAGGCAAGAACACTGGAGTGGGGTGCCATTTCCTTTTCCAGGGGATCTTCCTGACCCAGGGATCAAACCCACATCTCTTGAGTCTCCTGAACTGGCAGGTGGATTCTTTGCCACTAATGCTACCTGGGAAGTCCGTAACAGACCCTGCATGGCTGAAAATATTGGCTACCTAGCTTTTTACCTATCAGTCCTAAGGAAACCAGTCCTGAATAGTCATTGGAAGGCCTGATGGTGAAGCTGAAGCTCCAGTACTCTGCCCACCTGATGGGAGGAGCCGACTCACTGAAAGAGACCCTGATGCTGGGAAAGATTGAGGGCAGGAGGAGAAGGGGACGACAGAGGATGAGATGGTTGGATGGAACCACCGACTCGATGGACATGAGTTTGAGCAGGCTCCAGGAGATGGTGAAGGACAGGGAAGCCGGGTGTGCTGCAGTCCGTGGAGTCACAAAGAGTCGGACATAACAGAGACTGAACAGCAAGAAGCCTTTTAGCCAGAAATCCTGCCCACCCCTGGGCTAAACAGTGTCTCATGAACACTTCACAGTGGCTAGCTGACTCAAGGTTCATTTATTGCTTAAAAAGGGACCATTTCCAGGCAGGGCAGTGAAAAGGTTTTGAAATGAAGGAGACCTATCGTCTCCGCCTTCCTTGGAAACTTGCGCGACAATGCAGCATCTCTTCTGCAGGACAAAGGCTTCTAGAAGGGAGGGCGTGTCTTCCCGGGGGCCCTTTTGTGATGGTGTCAAGCTTGGAGCTCTGGCCCTCCTGGAGGTTGAGAGATGAGCTGAGCTCCTTCGTGACCACAGGGGACAAGTCACAGCCTCAAGGGAAGCCCACCTCCCCACCGTCTCATCTTCCAAAAGGCGCTTCCCTTTAACTTCCCCAGTGGCTCAGTTCATAAAGAATCCTCCTGCAACGCAGGAGACAGGAGTTCGATCCCTGAGTCTGGAAGATCCCCTGGAGAAGGGACCGGCAACCCACTCCAGTATTCTTGCTTTGGAAATCTCAGGGACAGAAGAGCCTGGCGGGCTACAGTCCACGGGGTCGCATGAGTTGGACTCAGCTGAGCGACAAAATCACCACCCCCTCTTCTGATGTTCTGCCCATTTTAAGACCGGGCTGTTTGTCTTTTTCGTTGCGGACTTGTGGAATCTGTTTGCAAAGCTGAACCCTCTGTCAGCTATAAACCCTTATCTATGTGATCGGTAAATATTTTCTCCCATTACGTTGGATTTGTTTTCCTTTTCAGCTTGGTTTGTTGTTGTTTTTATTTTCATTCTCTTTAGAGTGTCCTTTGATGCAGAAATGTTTTAGATTTTAATGAAGTCCAATTTATCTATATTTTCTTTTGTGGCTTGTGCGTTTGGTATCATCTTTAAATGGTCTCCTTTGAAAATTCAGCTGTGACATCTCCAGAGACTGGGAACAGACTTTTCAGGGACCCAGGAGACCCAAAGGGTAGGGACACACGTCTTTGGGGAGAGGTCAGGGCAGGATAGAGCAGGGGTGTCTGGTCACCCCCGAGGGGTCAGGGTGAGGGTCCTGGGGTGACCCTTGTGCATTTAGAGGCTGCCATGGCTCCCACTGAACAGGGGATGCCGTAGGCAACGGTGGATCAGTCAGTCTTTGAAGAACCATTCATATCCATGAGTCTAATCCCACCTGAGGCTGTGAGAAATAAGAAAAGAAACAAGCAGGATGAACCCACGGTTGAACGTCTTTGCCACCTGGCCAGACAATTTTGACCTAGCTCCACGGAAAGGGACGTGAAAACAGCGGTCCTGGGACTTTCCAGGTTGTTCGGTGGTTAAGACTGCCCTTCTAAGGCAGGGAATGAGGCTTCGATCCCTGGCCCAGGAACTAAGATTCCACACTCCATGTGTTAGTCAGTCGTATCCAACTCTTTGTGACCCTGTGGAGTGTAGACCGCAGACTCCTCTCTCCATGGGATTCTCCAGGCAAGAATACTGGAGTGGTTGCCATTCCCTTCTCCAGGAGATCTTCCCCACCCAGGGATCAAACCTGGGTCTCCTGCATTGCAGGTAGGTTCTTTACCGTGTGAATCACCAGGGAAGTCCATGCCATGAGTGAGGCTAAAAATAAATAAATGAAATAAAATCACATTCACACATTTTCTAGGGGAGGCAGCAGAGAGATCCCGGCAGTGGCCAGTGAGTGAAGATGGGATACGCTAACTTTGTCGTCTTGTGTGTGTTTCAAGGAAGTAACAGAACATAGTTACCGCTCAGTCGCTCAGTCGTGTCTGACCCTTTGCGACCCCATGGACTGTAGCCCGCCAGGCTGCTCTGTCCGTGGGATTCTCCAGGCAAGAATACTGGAGTGGGTTGCCATGCCCTCCTCCAGGGGATCTTCCCCACCCAGGGATCGAACCTGAGTCTCTTACGTCTCCTGCCTTGGCAGGGGTGTTCTTTACCACTAGTGCTACTCAGAAGTCGCCTTAAATCTATTTAAGTTAATTGCAGCCTCGGCAGGAAAGAAGCCCCTGGATTGGGGCCACCAGGTTTCGTCTTTGTGGGGGAGAATCCCACAGACAGCCCAACGTGGACATTCCCGCCACGAGGCTCTTTTCCACCATCTGCCTTTCCAAACCTGAGCTGGGACACCTCTCTGTTTGCGCATGCAAGTCAGAAAAGTCGTGGGTTATTAATAAACAGCACATGGTCTCGCTTAGCCCCCCTCCCCCGACGGTTGACACGCGGAAGTCTCCGGAGACTCGCGGTCTGACTTGTGCTCACCTATTCATTATTATTATTCAGACGCCATCGAGGTGTGCCAGGCATTTCCCGGGGCTCAAAGACGCCGACTTCCTTACTTCGAGTTTACCCTTTCAGCCCATGAATCTTTAATGATGACCCCTCTCGTGGCAGAAAACCCTCACCTATGAATAAGTCATGTCTACAAACACAACTTCCAAAGTCGTGCACGTCAACTTTTTTTTCTGTCGCTTTTTCTAGATTCCTCCCCCCCCCGCCACCTCTCACGTTTGAAATGTGCCATTCTTTTCATGAACATAAAAAGAAAAATCTCACCAGCGTTTCAGAGACCGTGAACCAAGGGGCACAGCTGGGTTTGTATGAGTGTTAATCACTCAGGCGTGTCTCTGCAACCTCGTGGACTGCAGCCCGCCAGGCGCCTCTGTCCCGGGGCTTCTCCAGGCAAGGTTGCTGGAGTGGGTTGCCAAGCCCTCCTCCAGGAGAATCCCCCCGACCCAGGGATCGAACCCGCATCTCTTGAGTCTCCTACATTGGCAGGCGGGTTCTGGACCACCAGCGCCACCTGGGATGCCCCAAGTGAAATAGATACTCAGGCGCGTGAGACTTCTTGACAAGCGGTACGCGGCCGTGGGGCTTATGGTGGACACAGCATTTTCTTTTTTTTCCTCCTTCAGTATTATGAATCCCAGAAAACACCTTCTCCATCCTATTCCTTTTAAAATCAAATTACGACGTGACATTCCATAAAATACCTTTTGTGCAGCTAATAAAATACAAGACCGTCCCAGGCTTGACAATTAAGCCTGGACATTCGACACACCTTCTCTGATAAAGTTTACAGCTTCACTTTCATGTCCAGTGTTTTCTACATATATTTATTTATTTTTTAAAGCTCCCTTATTGATTAATAGCCTTCTATGTTTTAAGAGTTTCTCTTTCTTGTGTGGAGAGGGAGGGGGAAAAAAATCATTTGCCTTTTAATGGGGTGTCAGGTTTGTTTCCCAAACCTTCTAAAAGGTTATCATTGTTACACATGGACAAGAGCTTTCTTCAGAATCAATGAAAAGCCTGTTTCCAGGGCAATTCGTGGGCCGACGGTAACCTGGAAAAGTTAATTTCGCCGTTTTGCAAAGTGGCGGTGGGGGGGAAGCGTGCCCTGCGGTTAACGATTTTCACATGGAAGAAAGGGCTTGCTGGCTCCTCACACGTACTAAATAACCGCCGGGCTGTCCGGCGAGCCGGGCACCTTGGCACCACCGTGGGGGTCAGAGCTCACGGACGTGTCCACTCCAATTAGGGACGTCGTAAACCTGCGGCGATCAACGCCCCCCTCCACCACCGCCCCGGCCAGGCGCCCGATGCCGAGGGGAGGCGGGTGAGAGCTGGGTGTGTTTCGCTTCGAAGATGCTGAGCAAGTTTTGTTCCATTGCTCGTGGCGGAAGTCCTGCCTCGGGGCGTGGTGGGCAGGGCCCATGACCCGCCAGCTGGTCTGAGCTGACAGTGAGGGTTCGGTCCCAGGGTCAGGAAGATGCCCTGGAGAGGGAAATGGCAACCCACTCCAGTATCCTTGCCTGGAGAAGCCCGTGGACAGAGGAGCCTGGCGGGCTGCAGTCCCTGGGGTCGCAAGGAGTCGGACACGACTGAGCGACTCACACACACACAAATGGACAGTCTTAGCCAGCCAACATTAAGAAGTGTTTTCTTGTCTTCTCATATTCATGGGGTGATCTATATTACTTATTTCTTTCATACCAACTCCGTGTGATCTTTGCTTGGCCAAACTTTCATCAAAAGACTAATGAACAGAAAGTTTAGAAAATAGATTAATCACCAAATAATTGTGTTCAGAGTGTGTCCAAGTATAGAAATCCAGGGCATTAGCAGATAAGAACATATTTCAATATTTATGAAGCAATTTTTCCACAATTAAAGAGGTCTGTAATAGGTTTTTCTTTTTATTGTCGTCATTCTTTTGAATCTTAATCCATAAATTGTTATCAAATCATTAAAAGGAAAATGTACAACCCTGATGTGAATACCTTCCCTTTGATGAGCTTGGTGATATCCCAGTTCTTCTAGGTTTTGGGATCACATTTGAGGATAAATAAATGCCTTTAGAACTTTCTGACTCTTTATAAGTCTGAAAATAGCCACAAAAGGAAAGAGGCAAATGAAAGATAAAGCTATCCCGAAGATGAAACTGGATGAGTCATTCTTGTTTCTGTTCCGTTGCTCAGTTGTTGTTCAACCCCATGTAGTGTATCCCACCAGGCTCCTGTGTCCATGGGATTCTCCAGGCAAGAGTGCTGGACTGGGCTGCCATTCCCTTCCCCAGGGGAGCTTACCAAACCAGGGACTGAACCCAGGTCTCCCACATTGCAGGCAGATTCTTTCCTGTGGGAGCCTCCTAGACAGATATATAAATGATGGGCAGGTAAATAAATTAGACAGATGATGAATAAATGATGATAGATAAGACAAATGATACACAAATGATTGATGTATATATATACATGTGTGTGTATAGATGACAGATTACATATATGGATAGATAGATTGATTATAGTGAGATAGCTAGATAGCTGGGTGAGAGATAATAGATCGAGGTCTTCCCAGGTGGTGCTCATAGTAAACAATCGACCTGCACATGCAGGAGAAGGAATAGACATGGGTTCGATCCCTGGGTGGGGAAGATCCCCTGGAGGAGGGCATGGCAACCCATTCCAGTACTCTTGCCTGGGAAATCCCATGCACAGAGGAGCCGGGTGGGCTGCAGTCCATGGGGTCGCCCAGAAGGAGATAGGCGACAGATACGTGATAAGTAGACAGTAGATAAATAGAGTTTGTCATAAGGAACGCATTTACACAATGATAGACGCTGAGAAGTGACGTGACCTGGCATCGTCAAGCCACATACCCAGGAGAGGTACTTGATGGAGTAAATTTCAGCTCAAGGGAAAAGGAAGACCCATGACCTTGCTCAGCATGCAGGCAGAGAGGAGACAGTCTCCCTTTCTCTACCTTCCAGTTTGATTCACATCGTCAGCTGATTAGACGAGGTCCACCCACCGTGTGTGTGTGTGGGCAGGGCGGGGGAACAATCTGCTTTAGTGAGTCCCCCCATTTAAAAGCTCGTCTCTTCCAGAAACACCCTCCCAGACACACCCAGAAATAACATGGATACCTGCCCCTGCCCACCGCCCGGCCCCGTTATATTGACACAAACAAGGAACCTCACTCACCCCAACATTGATCAGGCCTCATTTGCTTCCTGCTCGATCTTCTCTTGGGAGGGTGGAGGTCCCTCCAAACTCAACGCACATTCTCTTGGGGAAGTTTCACCCGAGCTCTGGACTTTATGGACACTCACGGCCGTGGTGCTCACAGCACGCAGTTCCCAAGGGGGTGCTCGGAGACCAGAGAGGGGAAAGAGCCGACTGGGAATGCCTGCACCTGGGTTGTCTTCTGTGCTCCGCTGTGGCCAGTCGCTCAGGTGTGTCTGACTCGCTGCGACCCCGTGGACTGCAGCCCGCCAGGCTCCTCTATCCAGGGGATGCTCCAGGCAAGAGTCCTGGAGTGGGTGGCCATTCCCTTCTCCAGGGGATCTTCCTGACTCAGGAATCGAACTTGGGTCTCCTGCACGGCAGGTGGATCTGTTGCCGACTGAACTACCAGGGAAGCCTGGAAATTGGATTAAAGGAGCGAAAGACACACGGGTCTGCCTCAGAACCAGCCTCCTTCCTTCCTCTGATGCGGCATCTCTCTCAGTCAGCGCTGAAGCCTAAAGAATGGGGCGCCACGCAAACCTTTGTCTGAGACATACCTGTGACTGTATGCTGTGATGCTGCAGTCTCGAGGACGACGGCCCTGGTTCTGGAGGACGTGCGTGTGGGTATGAGGAGACGGTGGTCTCAGGAGGGTGGGTAACGAGGTGAGCGTGTGTCAGGAGCCAAGTGGACCTCATGGTGATGGAGGCTCCAGCCCCCTGCTGAGTATCCGCATCTCATCTCGACAGGCACCAGTGATGAGTGAGGATGACCCTCCCTCCCTTCACCCAACTGGGCCGGGCACGGGAGTGATGCAGGCTCCGAGAATGGCTCTAAGTGGCTCCTAAGTCGTGTCTCAGCAGGAGAAACCTGTGGTGTTGTCGCCGGCGCTGGTTTAGTCGCTCGGTCGTGTTCGACTCTTTGCGACCCCCTGGACCATAGCCCACCAGGCTCCTCTGTCCATGGGATTCTCCAGGCAGGAATACTGGAGTGGGTTGCCATTTCCTCCTCCAGGGGAATCTTCCTGGCCCAGGGATCAAACTCGGGTCTCCTGCATCGCAGGCAGATTCTTCACCTGCTGAACCATCAGGTCATTCGTTAAGTGCGTGAAATTCTTGAAAGTGCGGCCAATGTGCGGCATCATTCATTGTCTTGGTTCGGGCTGCCTTGATCAAAGTCTGTAGACTCGATGGGGGATGAGAAACAACAGACTTTCCCACTCCCTCCACCCCCCTAGTCCTGGAGTTTGGATGTCTGCGATCCTGGCGAGGGCAGATTTAGTGTCTAGTGAGGACTCTCCTCCTGGTTCGCAGACAGCATCTTCTGTCTGAGTCCTCACCCGCAGGCAGGGGCGAGGGAGGTTTCTGTGGTCTTTTATAAGGACACTAACTTGCAGATGACACCACCCTCATGGCAGAAAGCAGAGGAACTAAAGAGCCTGCTGATGAAGGTGAATGAAGCGAGTGAAGAAGCTGGCTGCAAACTCAACATTTGAAAAACGAGGATCATGGCATCTGGTCCCATCACCTCATGGCAAATGGGTGGGGAAACAATGGAAACAGCGAGAGACTTTATTTCCTTGGGCTCCACACTCACTGCAGATGGTGACTGCAGCCATGAAATTAAAAGATGCTTGTTTCTTGGAAGGAAAGCTTGAGAGGTGAGGGTGGGCGTGTGCAGACAGAGGCCCACAAGTCCGGATATGGCTGCAGATATCGGTGAGGGGGGCCCATCTGCCGCCGTCTATAGTTGTTCAGTCATGCAGTCACGTCCCTAGAGCCATCCCATCACCACACTGGGACTCTTGGTTGTTCCTGTTCATTATTGTGTCCAAATCTTTCTGACACCATGGACTGCAGCACACCAGGCCTCCCCGTCCATCACCAACTCCCGGAGTTTGCTCAAACTCATGTCCATCGAGTCAGTGATGCCATCTAACCATCTCATCCTCTGCCGTCCCCTTCTCCTCCTGCCTTCAATCTTTCGCAGCATCAGGGTCTTTTCCAATGAGTCAGCTCTTCCCATCAGGTGGCCAGAGGATTGGAGCTTCGGCTTCAGCATCAGTCCTTCCAATGAATATTCAGGGTTGACTTCCTTTAGGATGGACTGTTCTGATTGGAAGTGGCGTGGAAGTTGCTTTAATAAATGACTCAGAAAGCGTCTTATAAATGTTAATAAGGAGAAGGGGCTTGGTGAATGCCGTAACTGCGAGGCTTGAAGGGGGAAAAAAAAAGGCAAAGCAACAGACAGACATGCAAGACATCTGTTTCTGGTGCAAAGAGGAAAGGCAGAGAGGGAAGGATGTCGGAAGGATTATCCAAAACAGAGCAGCAGGGAGACAGTAGGGACGGCGTGGGGCTGGCGGAGAGGCAGCAGGAAGAAAGGGCACCTGTGGTCGGCCAGCAGATTGCTCCACACCGCGGTGCCCGGCTTCACGGAAAGTGACGGAGAGATGTGTCAGGGCGGGCGTCCGCCGGTTTGATCTGCGGGGAGATTGAATTAGGCAGCGGATTAGAGTGGGGAACACGCTCACGCTTGCTGTTCTGAGAACACATGGCAGGTGGGTGCTCATTAGACGGGCCGGGCGCACGACCGTCCGCTGGAAACTGTTTTTATGGGAGAGGAGGACACAGTACTTGACCTTGCGTGGTTGGCGGTAGGGGGTGATTTCTGGGGTTGATTGCCAGGTGATGGGGGAGCAACGGCTGTGGTCCTTAGGGGACCACCGTGTCCTGCGTCCCCTCCGCGTGCGACCTCGTGTGCGCAATAGCGCAGACAGGCACACGCCTGCCAAAACCGTGTGCGTGCATGCACACGTGTGGGAGAAAGGACACATTTCCTCTCTGACATCTTTTTTTTCCTTTAACTTATTGCTTTTCATTTTTTATTCATTAATATTATTATGGCCGTGCTGTGTAGCACGCCGGATCTTAATTCCCCGACCAGGGATTGAACATATCTCTTCCCTAGGTTTGGCCGCACCCAACTGGGGGAGGTCAGCAGGAATATTTTGGCATTGTTTAGTCACTCAGTTGTGAACAACTGTTTTCCGGCCGAATGGACTGTAGCCCGCCAGGCTTCCTCTGTCCGTGGGATTCTCCAGGCAAGAACACTGGAGCGGGTGGCCACGCCCTCCTCCCGGGGATCTTCCCCACCCGGGGATTGAACCTGCATGTCCTGTGGCATGCGACAAGGACAGGGAGGAGGCTGGTGGCACTTCACACTCCGGGATGGTGCGCTGAGTACGTCCCTCGCAAACCATCCCGTGAGGTAGAATCGGCAAGAAACCTCAAGTGTCATGTCGCCTCCAGCATCTCAGGCACTCTTCTCCAGGGCCTCTTACAAAAACGCACAATCATGGTCGCCGGGTACCAACCGCCACCGGACGTGGGCCTTGACGCATCTTTCAGCCTCTTTCCACGCAGCTGGACGCGCCGCGGTGGGGATCAGTTTGCCGACCGGCTGGAACTCGGCGGCACCTGCTTCCAGATGAGCAGCCTTAGTGGCTCCAAGGTGCACCCGCCGAGATCGCCTGTGTGGCCGGCATGCCTCCTCCCGAGGCGCGATTCCATCGCCCGGCTCCTTCTCCCGAGTCTGGGACGGCGGCCTCCTCCGGAGTCGGGAGCCGTGCCTCGCTGGAGGGCGTGTGTGGCCCTCGGGGAAGACGCCTGTCTGGACCCTCTGTGGGCGGCTGTTGGCCGTGACCACGGGCTCCCCTGGCCGGGAGTCCATTTTTTTCCTCTCCTTGCTGCTCCTACCCGTAGTTCATAAATCAGAATGTAGATGAGAGACTCGTGGTTAATTTTCCGCACCGAGCGCGGAGTGTCTGAGCCCATAAAGCTCAGGCAGTCCCGCGCTGTGAATTTCCCGATCCTGACAAGGCAAGCAGCTTAGAAATCATCATTATAAGTTACAAGTGTCTTAGGGGTTGTTCTTCTGACATAAAACTAATTTCATGTTTTTATTCATAATGTGGGAGAGACGAGAGGCAGGGGGCCCGCTTTCCAGGGCGCTCCTGGAGACATCACAGGCTGTGTCTCCTGCCGTAATGACAGGAGACGGCAGGCCCCATCCTTCTTCTCAAGCCCCTGAATGGCCCTGGGAGCTGCTGAAGAACTCAGGGACAGTCTCTCTGCTTCTCCCAATGGCCTGCCCTGCAGCGAGCTGGTACCTCGCCAGTGAACGACCCTGCGTGTCTCCAGAGCCATCCCATCACTACATTGGCACACTTGGTTGTTGTGGTTCATTAGCTCAGTCATTTCCGACTCTTTGTGGCCCCACAGACTGCAGTACGCCAGGCTTCCCTGTCCTTCACTATCTCCTGGAGTTTGCTCAAACTTACATCCATTGAGTCAACGATGCCATCCAACCATCTCATCCTCTGTCTTCCCCTTCTCCTCCTGCCCTCAATCTTTCCCACCATCAGGGTCTTTATTCATGAGTTAGCTGTTGGCATCAGGTGGCCAAAGTATTGGAGCTTTGCCTTCAGCATCGGTCCTTCTAGTGACTGTTCAGGGTGGATTTCCTTTAGGAATGACTGGTAGGATCTCCTTGCATTCCAAGAGTGTTCTCCAACACCACAGTTTGAAAGCATCAACTCTTTGGTGCTCAGCCTTCTTTACGGTCCACCTGGACCCGAGACAAAGAACCACAGAGTTGGGGCTTAAAACAGTAAGAATAGATCTTCGGGTCACTCTGGAGACCAGATGTCTGAGATAGAGGTGTGGGCCAGCTGGGTTTTTCTGGAGGCTCCAATGTAGAATACATCCCTGGTCTCTCTCCCAGCTTCTGGGGGCTGCCAGAAATCCTTGCCGTCCCTTTTTTTGTAGAAGTGCCATCCCTCCTGCCTCAACTATCCCATGACAGTCTCCCCCGTCTGTGTTTCCACGGCTCCTCTTTTTTCTCACACGGACACTGTTCTATATTTCCTTCTGGTCCTCCCATTTAGGATTCCCCCATGCGTGTTAGTGCTTCCCAGGTGGTATTCATGGTAAAGAACCTGCCTGTCAACACAGGAGACACAAGAGACAAGGGTTCGGTCCCTGGGTCAGGAAGATCCCCTGGAGGAGGGCATGGCAACCCACTCCAGTGTTCCTGTCTGAGGAATCCCATGGACAGAGGAGCCTGGCGAGCTACAGTCCACGGGGTTGCAAAGAGTCAGACATACCGAGAAACTGAGCAGGCACATACGCACGTGTGTTTGAGAGCGAGTCTTGAAAACCTATAGTCAAGGGTTAACTCCAAGATGAATGTATGGACCAGACAAAGAGTGTGGCTCCACCTCAGATGTGGCTCTAGGTCTTAGATACCTTATATTTCTTGTCCATGTTCAATACTCAATTTTAAAAAGTCACAGTCAATATGAGATGATTATTTAGAGGGTGTGTCCCCTTTCAGAGGCTTCCCAAGTGATGTCAGTGCTAAAGAACCTGCCAGCCAAAGCAGGAGACACCAGAGATGCAGGTTCAATTTCTGGGTTGGGAAGATCCACTGGAGGAGGAAATGGTAACCTGATAGTGTTCTGGCCTGGAGAATCCCATGGACAGAGGCGCCTGGTGATCTGAGGTCCACGTGGTCACAAAGAGTCGGGCACAACCAGAGCAGCTAAGCATGTCCCCTTTCAAGTCTGCAAGCAAATTAAGTTTCCCTCCATCCGTGAAGTTGAGTCAACCTAATGGAGATGGCAGTGATACCAGTCTCATGAAAAGTGAAAGTGAAAGAAAATTAAGTCGCTCAATCATGTCCGACTCTTTGTGACCCCATGGACTATAGCCTGCCAGGATCCTCTGTTCATGGGATTCTCCAGGCAAGAATACTGGAATGGGTTGCAATTTCCTTCTCCAGGATATCTTCCCAACCCAGGGATTGAACCCAGGTCTCCCTCATTGTAGGCAGACACTTTACCATCTGAGCCACCAGGGAATGTTACCAGTCTCATAGTGAAGGCTACTGGAGACCCAATCAGGACTTTCCCCAGGGATTGGACTCAACCCTCTGGACTCTCAAAAATCTTCCTGAAGTGAAAACTCTCCACATACGCCATGGGTCTCCTCCTGAGAGGTTTTAATTGTCTGCCAAGCTTTCACGTGGATAGTTGCACCTATTTCCCTCAGGAGAGGGAAGAGTCACGACCCGGAGGTCTCCTGGGGTTCTCTGGAACTGATGGAGCAGCCCCTAGCAAGGACTGTGGTCCCTTCACTTCCGGAGATCCGTGAAACCTCCCCAAGCAGGTTCTCAGAGCTGGTGTAAAACTGGTTTCTTAGAAGGAAGCCATGGTGGTGGGTATGGAGGTTGGGGATGAAGCTAAGGTCTATATAAGCAGGGTGCCAAATATCTTTCCAATCACGTGAAAAAATGTACCATGTCCATCTGTCCCCACCATAGATGTGGCCTCTGCAGTACTTTAGAATAACAGAATATTTACATTAGGATGAGACTTAGACACTCACGTCAAATAGAAAGGGGGTGGGGGTAGCAGGGCAAAGTCTTACGTCAGACTGAGGGCTTATAGTCTGCCCACGGACCCTACAGGGTTTTATTTTGTGGCGATACCTTTCTCCGGAAGACTTCCCAGGTGGCGTAGTGGTAAAGAATCCACCCGTCAATGCAGGAGACGTGGGATCGATCCCTGGGCCTGGAAGATCCCCAGGAGGAGAGTAAGGCAACCCAGTCCAGTGTTCTTGCCTGGGAAATCCCATGGACAGAGGGGCCTGGTGGGCTACAGTCCATGGGGTCCCAAAGAGTCAGACACACTGAGAAACTGAGGACTTCCTCAAAAACTCATCTTGGATCCTGCAAAAAGACAAATCAAAGCAAAATAATAAAACCTCCATTACCACCCAAAACCCTCTTGGAGGCTCTTTTTTACTAACAGACTTTAGTCCACTGACAGCACTCAAAGCCGACAAAATTCAGAATATATGCACGTCTGCGTTTGCTTTTAAGACTCCTCATTCCGGAGGAACAGCCGTCCTGCCTGTTTGACCCGCCTAGCAGGACTCCAATCAGAAAAGATAAGAGCATGTTTAATTGATCAGCCCGCGTCGGCAGAGCGCTTTGAAGGTGAGCAGTGCGATATTATTCTAATGATGGGGTAGGCGCTGTGATCTTTGGAGAATTTCGCCTCTCGTCTGAGCTGCCGTTCTAATTTGAGGCACGCTGCCCCGAGAGTGGACTGGTTCTTGATCCCCGGCCAGGGGTCGTCTGCCAGGCTGCTCGGCGGGAAGCGCCTTGGATGTCTAGCAGCAGCTCCGGGCGTGAGGACCAGCACGGCTGCTGAGAGAGAGCAGATGCTGTGAGCTCTCATGGTGGGTGGACAGATTCAAGATGGCGCGCGGGGGGCGCTCTGGGGCGGATTCAAGATGGCGCAAGGGGGGAGCTCTTGGGCGGATTCAAGATGGCGCACAGGGGGAGCTCTGGGGCGGATTCAAGATGGCGCGCGGGGGGCGCTCTGGGGCGGATTCAAGATGGCGCACGGCGGGCGCTCTCGGGTACATTCAAGATGGCGCATGGGGAGAGCTCTAGGACAGATTCAAGATGGCGCACAAGGGGAGCTCTCGGGTACATTCAAGATGGCGCACAGGGGGAGCTCTCGGGTACATTCAAGATGGCGCACGGGGGGAGCTCTGGGGCGGATTCAAGATGGCGCACGGGGGGGCGCTCTCGGGTACATTCAAGATGGCGCACGGGGGAGGGGGGGGGTGGCGCTCTCCGGTACATTCAAGATGGCGCACAGGGGAGCTCTCGGGTACATTCAAGATGGCGCATGGGGAGAGCTCTTGGACAGATTCAAGATGGCGCACGGCGGGCGCTCTGGGGCGGATTCAAGATGGCGCACAGGGGGAGCTCTGCTGTGGGTGTTGGCTGGTCCTCACCCTTTTCTCTGAGATGCGTTGACCAAGTTTTCCTAAAGGTGGATATTCTGCCTCTTTTGGGTATCTCAGTTGGGGAGATTTTTCCATTGCTGGGGGCAGCTAGCTCTTTCCCTTCTGTTTCTTGAACATTGGAGATACACACACACACAGATATATACATACACACACACACACACACACACACACACATACATGTATATATACACACACCTATTCACATATACGTACATATGTATGCCTGTTCCCATTAGAGATATCTATATATACACATGGGCTTCCTTGGTGGCTTAGCTGGTAAAGAATCCGCCTGCAATGCAGGAGACCCCAGTTCGATTCCTGGGACAGGAAGTTCTGCTGGAGAAGGGATGGGCTACCCACTCCAATATTCTTGGGCTTCCTTTGTGACTCAGCTGGTAAAGAATCTGCCTGCAATGCAGGAGACCTGGGTTTGATCCCTGGGTTGGGAAGATCCCCTGGAGAAGGGAAAGGCTACCCACTCCAGTGTTCTGGCCTGGAGAATTCCATGGGCTGTATAGTCCACGGGGTCGCAGAGCTGGACACAGCTGAGCAACTCTCATTCATTCCCTCATTCATATATATACACATATACATATATATGACTTATCATCACACACACACACACAGGCGCACACACACACACACACACACACGTTTATATAAAACCGAGGGCTTCCCAGGTGATGCTAGTGGTAAAGGAGACGTTAAGATGTGAGTTCGATCCTTGGGTCAGGAAGATCCCCTGGAGGAGGAAGGGCAACCCACTCCAATATTCTTGCCTGGGAGATCCTATGGATGGAGGAGCCTGGCGGGCTACAGTCCGTGGGGTTGCAAAGAGTCAGACACGACTGAAGTGACTGAGCAGACCCATGTGTAACCGATTCACTTTGTTGTACACCTGAAACTAACACAAGATTGTAAATCAACTCTACTCAATAAAATTTTGAAAAAATATACACTCACTACTACACGTAGAGAACTATACTAAATGTTCTGTAGTAACTGAGAAAAAGAATTTGAAAAAGAATAGGTACATGTATGTTAATCACAGAATCACTTTGCCTAACACCCGAAATTAACACAATGTAAATCAACTATACTCTGAAAAAAACTTATTTTTCAATATATACTCACTAGTACATATAGCACAAGAGAACTCCAGTCAATATTCCGCAATAACCTAAATGGGAAAAGAATCTGGAAAAGAATAGATACAGGTATGTGTATAACTGATTCACTATGCCGTACGCGTGAAACTAACACAACATTGGAACTCAGAAAGATGCTGATAAAAGTTCTAAAAATGTCTGTACTCACTACTACATGAAAGTGAACGTGTTAGTCACTCGGTCACGTCCGACTCTTGGCGACCCCGTGGACTGGAGCCCACCAGTCTCCTCTGTCCAGGAATTCTACAGGCGCGGATACTGGAGTGGGTTGCCATTTCCTTCTCCAGGGGATCTTCCCGATCCAGGGATCGAACCTGAGTTGCGGGTTCTTTCCCACTGGTGCCACCAGGGAAGCCCAAGAATACTGGAGCGGGTAACCTATCCCTTCTCCAGGGAAGCTTCCTGACCCAGGGATCGAACCAGGGTCCCCTGCATTGCAGCCAGACTCTTTACCAGCTGAGCCACCAGGGAAGCCCTATTGAAAACGAGCTTCCCAGGCGGCTCAGTGGGTAAAGCATCTGCCTGTGGTACAGAAGCTGTAGGAGACGTGACTTCTGTTTCCCACCAGCCCAGGGGATTCTCCACGTACGTGGAACCAGGGGCCGCCCCCAGGAACCAGGGGTTGCTTCACCCTGCTGTCATTGGAAAGCCTGCCTCCCTAAGTCTCGGGGGAGTCACTCTGCTCTCCTGGGTGAGCTTTCTGGGGCTCTCTGAGCTGTTTTCCTTCAGAGCTGACAAGAGTAGGGCGCGGTCAGCATATGCACCATCAGACGTGGCGCTGGGGCAACGCCAGATCAAACCCTCCACGCAGCGGGCTCACAGCACTGTGCTGTTCAACGCAGGGGTGCTGCGGATTCAAGCAGCAAAACCCAAACCAACGGGATCTTTGTGCAATGAACCACTGTATACATACACACCCGAGAGTAACCCAGAGCTGCAGATGCAGGGCGTGTCACCCCGGGGTCTGGTCTGTGGGTGTCTGGGCTCTGCTTTCTATTTTTTACATTGGAGTACAGTTGATTTACAACATTGTGTTTGTCTCTCCCGTACACTAATGTGAATCAGCTGCGTGTGTGTGTGTGTGTGTGTGTGTGTGTGTGTGTGTGTGTGTGTGTGAGACAGTCACTCACTCGTGTCTGACTCTGCAACCCTGTGGACTGTAGCCTACCAGGCTCCTCTGTCCTTGGGATTCTCCAGGCAAGAGCACTGCAGTGGGTCACCATGCCCTCTTCCAACCCAGGGATTGAACCCTACCTCGTGCGCAGATTCTTTACCATCTGAGCCACCAGGAAGGAGACATCTCTCTCCTCCCTCTTGAGCCTCCCTCCCACCCACGATCCACCCCTCTAGGTCATCACAGAGCCCGGAGCTGACCTCCCTGTCTGCACCCCAGCTGCCCACTGGCTGCCTCTTTCACACGTGGTGGTGTGTATATGTCAGAGCCACTGTCTCAGCTCGCCCCACCCTCTCCTTCCCCCACTGTGTCCACCAGTCCTTCCGTATGTCCGCCTCTTTGCCAGACCTCCGGGCTCTGTCCCTCCGCATCCAGCCGAGAAAGCATGCTATGGGAGGGACGCATAAAAGGATGAGGGGTAGGCGAGGAAAGATAAGCAAGCTGGTTCACCGTCACAAATACATAAAACAATTAGCGATGAGCCACCGATATGTCTACAGGACTGCATTTCTGATGAAGGTATAAATAATTTAACGGGGTGTCTCTTTAGTCTTGGGAGCGTCTGCCATTATTTACTGGCCTTGTGTTGGCGGCCTCTCCCTGGTCCGTCCGAGGGACCGGCGGGTTTTCATGCTCTTAAGGGCTCCGCCAGCAGAGCCATTAACAAGCCCATTAGCATAATCCGCTGTGATACATCAACGTAGGAAAGTCCGTCCTTCCGTGGGGCTGGATGGAATGGGGCCAGGGGGAGGGGGGCGATGGCTTTGAAGATTTTATGATTCAATAACTATCCATTTGATAAGCAATTAAAAAGATGTTTGGAGACACGGGGAGTGGAGACAATGGCAGGCGTGGTGATGTCCAGAACCGAGAAGAGTTGCTAGGAGATTCGTCTGCTCGCCCTCTCTAAGTTTGCGTCCATCTCTCTGCCCCCAGGAAGACTGGGGGCTGGCTACCTAGAAGCTGTCGGATTAATGTAGCGCTTACCACATGGAGCTGGGACAGGGGCGAAGGGTGGGGGTCCCCCAGGGTAGAGAAGTGATGGGCCTACCTCTCTCCCATCTGAGCCCCCACAACCTCAGAGCAGCCCTTCTTGTCTGATGACTCCAGCTTGCTTCCTTTAATTAAAAAAAAAAAACAAAAAAAAAACCCCAAAACCTTTTAATTGGATTGGGGTATAGCTGGGAGATGGTGAGGGACAGGGAGGCCTGGTGTGCTGCTGTCCATGGGGTTGCAAAGAGTCAGACATTGCTGAATAACAAAAACATAGCCAAGGAACAATGTTGTGACGGTTTCAGCTGGGCAGTGAGCGGACTCAGCCACACACACACATGTATCCATTCTCCCCCAGACTCCCCTCCCATCCAGGCTGCCACGTGATATTGAGCAGAGTTCCCTGGGCTGTCCAGCGGGTCCTTGCTGGTTCTCCATGGTAAACACAGCCGTGTGTCCATGTCTATCCCAGACTCCCTGACTGTCCCTTCCCCCATCCTTCCCCCTGGTGACCATCAGGTTATTACAGAGTATTGAGCAGAGGTCCCTGAGCTGTCCAGCAGGTCCTTGCTGGTTCTCCATGTTAAACACAGCCGTGTGTCCATGTCCATCCCAGACTCCCTGACTATCCCTTCCCCCATCCTTCCCCCTGGTGACCATAAGGTTATTACAGAGTATTGAGCAGAGTTCCCTGAGCTGTCCAGCAGGTCCTTGCTGGTTCTCCGTGTTAAACACAGCAGTGTGTCCATGTCCATCCCAGACTCCCTGACTATCCCTTCCCCCATCCTTCCCCCTGGGGACCATCAGGTTATCACAGAGTATTGAGCAGACTTCCCTGTGCTGTCCAGCAGGTCCTTGCTGGTTCTCCATGGTAAACACAGCCGTGTGTCCATGTCCATCCCAGACTCCCTGACTGTTCCTTCCCCCATCCTTCCCCCTGGTGACCATCAGGTTATTATAGAGTATTGAGCAGAGTTCCCTGAGCTGTCCAGCGGGTCCTTGCTGGTTCTCCATGGTAAACACAGCCGTGTGTCCATGTCCATCCCAGACTCCCTGACTATCCCTTCCCCCATCCTTCCCCCTGGGGACCATCAGGTTATTATAGAGTATTGAGCAGAGTTCCCTGAGCTGTCCAGCGGGTCCTTGCTGGTTCTCCATGGTAAACACAGCCGTGTGTCCATGTCCATCCCAGACTCCCTGACTATCCCTTCCCCCATCCTTCCCCCTGGGGACCATCAGGTCATTACAGAGTATTGAGCAGAGTTCCCTGTGCTGGACAGCAGGTCCTTGTTGATTCTCCATGTGAAACATTCACCTTTCTTCCTTTTCTGGGATGTCATGGCAGTTATCTGGACCTAGATATGGGCATGGACTAATGGACATCACAGGTTTTAAAGAAGGTGGATGTAGTGGTTTAGTCACTAAGTCAGGTCCAATTCTGGTGACCCCATGGACTGTAGCCTGCCAGGCTCCTCTGCCCACAGGATTCTCCAGGCAAGAATACTGGAGTGCATTGCTATGCCCTTCTCCAGGGGATCTTCCTGACCCACGTATCGAACCCGAGTCTCCTGCATTGCAGACAGACTCTTTACTGACTGAGGTATAAGGGAAGTCCAAAGAAGGTGATTAAACATATGGGAAAAAAAAAAAAAAGAAGTGAAAGTGTTAGTCACTCAGTGCTGTCCAACTCTTTGTGACCCCATTACTGTAGCCTGTCAGGCTCCTCTGTCCGTGAAATTTTCCAGCTAAGCATACTGGAGTGGGTTGTCATTTCCTTTTCCAAAGAATCGTCTTGACCCAGGGATCAAACCCCGTTCTCATGAATATATAAAACATAAAAACGTCTACTTTCATCATCAATTTTGTGACTTAAAATACATGAACAATGATGCGCCACCACCACTACTATCTAATTCCAAAGTTTTTTTTTTTCTTTCTCATCTCAAACAGAACCCCTGTCCCAGGAAGCAGTCACTCCACACCGCCTCCTCCAGCCCCGAGTAACCACCAAGCTACTTCCTGTCTCTGTGGACTTCCTGTTCTGGAAGTTCCCTGACAGTGGAGTCACACACTGTGTGTCCTTCTGTAATGGTTTCTCTCTCTCTGAGCATCGTGTGTTCAAGGTGCATCCATGCTGTGACCTGTGTCAGAGCTTCACTCCTTTTCATGGCTGTGTCATATGCCACCGTGTGGATGGACTTCATGCTGTTTATCCATCCATCCATCCATCCATCATCCATCCATCTACTCCTCCATCCATTTATCCATCCATCCATCCATTCATCTACTTATCCATCCATCCACCCACCCACTCATTCACCCATCAAACATCCACCCATCCATCCATCTCTTCATCCATCCACCCTTCCATCCATCCATCCACCCATCCATCTTTCATCCATCCATCGATCCACCTATACATCCATCCATCCACCCATGCATCACCATCCATCCATCCATCATCCATCCATCTACTCTTCCATCTATTTATCCATCCATCCATCCATTCATCTATTTATCCATCCATCCATGCACCCACTCATTCATCCATCAAACATCCACCCATCCATCCATCTCTTCATTCATCCGCCCTTCCATCCATCCATCCATCCACCCATCCATCATCCATCCATCCATCCACCTATACATCCATTCATCATCCATCCATCCACCCACGCATCACCATCCATCCATCCATCATGCATCCATCTACTCCTCCATACATCCATTTATCTACTTATCCATTCATCCATCCACCCATCCACCCATCCTTCCATCCATCCACATATCCATCCATCCATCAATCCACCCATCCACACATCCATCTATCCATCCGCCCATCCATGCATCCACCCACCCATCCATTCACCCCTCCATCCATCTACTCCTCCATTCATGTATCCATCCATCCACCCATCCAGCCACCCACTCACCCATCCACCCATCCATCCACCCCTTCATCCATCTACTCCTCCATCCATCCATTCATCTACTCATCCATCCATCCACCCACGCATCCACCATCCATCCACCCATCCATCATCCGTCCATCTACTCCTCCATCCATCCATCCATTCATCTACTTATCCATCCACCCATCCTTCCATCAATTTACCATCCACCCATCCATCCATCCACTGTGGACACTTGGGTTGCTTCTGTCTTTGGGAGGCCTAATACAATGTTGATGAACAGTGAAAATGCTTCTGCCCTTTTGCAATGACTCTGACTTTCCAAGGAGAAGGGATCAGTGTGGCGTACACTTGGGTTGTTTCCACCTTCAGGACTTTTGTGAATAATATGTGTACAAGTATCTGCCCGAACCCCAGCTTACAAGTCTTCGGGTGTCTGGGTAGGAGCCATATCACCACATCATGAGTCAGTCTGTAAGCTTGATGCTTCAGACCCCTGCCTGGGACACCTCTCTGTCTGTAGTCACTACCGGGGGTGTGGAGACGGCAAGACACTCCTGAGTTGTATCCACACAGGCTCGCCGAGGACAGCCCCTGCGGATAGTCATGCAGGTAACGGGAGGGGAGCAGCATCCACACTGGGGTTGAAGACATCGTGCCACCCTCCAGGGCTCCACCAGACGCCGGCTTTGTCCATCTGTTTGTCCCCGTGTTTCTCGGGCTGAGCCTTCACATATACCAGTCTGCAGGGCGTGGTTGGTGGGGAGAGCAGGAAACAGGCCGAGTGCATCTGGGGGTCACGCCAACTTGCAACAGTAAGGGCTCAGAGGAGGTCGCTGCCTCATCCAGTCCTAAGAAGGTCCACCTAAGGGTTCCACCCATCCGAAGGTTAGCATGGTAGGTGCCGCTCAGGTGTGCCTCATACAGACTCTTTGTGTGTATGTGTGTGTGTGTGTGTGTGTGTGTGTGTGTGTGTGTGTGTGTGTGTGTGCATGCAAGGCTACAGGGTTTGTACAAACACCAGCGTCCTGATGGCTTCCCATGGACTATGTTGTTCTTCTTCTTCAGTTGCTCAGTTGTGTCCGACTCTTTGCAGTCCCATGAACTGCAGCACGCCAGGCCTCCCTGCCCTTCACTATCTCCTGGAGTTTGCTCACACTCATGTCCATCGGGTCAATGATGCCATCCAACAATCTCATCCTCTGTCGCCCCCTTCTCCTCCTGCCCTCAGTCTTTCCCAGCATCAGGGTCTTTTCCAATGAGTCAGATCTTTGCATCAGATGACCAAAGTATTGAAGCTTCAGCTTCAGCATCTGTCCTTCCAGTGAATATTCAGGGCTGCCTGTCCCCTGAACCCGGATTTCAGGAACGCCCAGCTGAGCTGCACGGGAGGGGCCTGGGATAGATCCCTGTCCTCCCCGTGGTCACTCAGTAACCCAGGTGTGAGACCCAGTGGTTTCATGACTTGGTTTCCCTTCTGTTTGTGGAAGGAGGACCTCACCCGGAGGCTGGTTCTGAGAATCCGGCAAGTGGCTCAGTTCTTATATGTGTGTTTGTGGCTGTCAGGGTGGGGTCCCTCTGGCTCTGTAGGTGTGTGTGTGTGGGGGGGGGGTGCTTTTTGGTCTCTCCCCAGGAAGGTCACTGGTGGCTCAGATGGTAAAGAATGTGCCTGCAATGCAGCAGACCCGGGTTCCATCCCTGGGTCGGGAAGATCCCCTGGAGGAGGAAATGGCCACCCACTCCAGTATTCATGCCTGGAGAATCCCCATGGACAGAGGAGCCTGGTGGGCTACAGTCCATGGGGTGGCAGAGAGTCAGACACGACTGAGCGACTAACACCCACCTTACCTAGGCAAATCGGGAGCACAGGGAGCAGTAGATTCTGCCGGAGGAAGGCGAGGTGAAGCCGGATTCCCATCAGGAGAGGAGCAGGTGGGGGACCTCTGAGTCAAAGTCCCTGTCTCCCTCCGGGTGAGGATGCGAGATGCTGTTGGTCCAGTCCCCGTACCCACGGCGCTGACTCCCTGGGCACAAATGCTAAAACGGGAGCCTGTGCTGGGTGGCCCACAGCTGGAGGTGACCTTGAGTGAGTGAGTGAAACTGTAGCCCTGCCAGGCTCCTCTGTCCATGCGATTCTCCAGGCAAGAAGATTGGAGTGGGTTGCCATTCCCTTCTCCAGGGGATCTCCCGACCCAGGGATCGAACCCGGGTCTTCTGCATTGCAGGCCGATTCTATACCGACTGAGCCACCGGGGAAGCCCTAGCCATGACCTTAGCAGGGGGCATCTAGCTTCCTCAAGTGCTGGTCACGCAAGCTGGCTCCAGTGGGACGGGGCGATCCCTGAAGCGGGTCCATTCTGCCCTGGATGGGAGCTGGCGGGCAGGGAGCCCCCAGGCTGGATCCTTGGAGCATCTTTGTTTGCTGGTGGGGCTGCGGGGGGTGGGGGGGGTGGAGCAGTTGGCTGAGCTGCTGAATTAACACAGAAGGTCGTTAGTGAGCCCCTTGGGGCCTGAGGAAGTGGATGAGACGTGTCAGTTTCTCCAGGGCTAGAAACTGCTGGTTCCGCCATCCGCCTCCCCCATAGCCCCAAACAGGGGAGTCATAGGGGGAGTTCCAGATGAGATCACTGGAGCTGACGGAGAGACCCCCCCAGAACCAGGGGACAGGCATTTAAATGCCAGAAGCACTGGCGTGACGGGAGATGGAGGTGGCGTGGAGCGCGGCTGGCTTTGGGGCAACAGGTAGGAGCCCCCCCAGCCCAGCTGCCCCCCACCCTGTGCGTGATGACTGATGCCCCCAGCGCCCATGTCCCCGACCCATAACCGTTTTCACGTTCCTCCGAGTCTGTGACGCCGTGGGCTGAGCTTTCGCTGCATCGAGAATTTGTGTGCGTGTGGGTCTCATTTACATTTCAATCTCGGCCTCATGAATGTGATACCGAGAGCTGCAAATTAATAACGGGAGCGTCAGGAGGTTGCCCCACCGCCGTGGAGGAGGGCCGAGACCCCGGCGGGGGAGCCCGGCCTCCACCCCCAGCTCCCACCCGCCGCTCCCGCCGGGTTCACCGCCTCGGCATTGTGTTTCCGAGGGCGCTTCATTTACGGGATGACATTACAGAGAGCGGCAGATCTGTAGTGACACAAATTTATTTCTGTCCCCGGCTCCCGCGGTATATCCTCATACAATCGGGGGGCTATTTGTCTGGGGACAATTTAGTTTCCATGAAAAATTTAAATGGTTTCTGCGGCGAGAAAATTTAATTTGTTTCTCATTTGCTACAGCAGGTATGAAAGGAGAAAGGATCGGGTGTCTGATGGGCTGAAATTGTCACCGTCCCCGCGCTGGGGTGCCTTGCCCTCTCAAGGCCATGGGGGGAGATGGCAGGGGGTGGCCGGGTGGCGGCCTGGGTCTTGCAGATGTGGACATTCTCTTCTGCCTCCGCTGCACCCTCCGCCCCCGCCCCAACTCGGAGGACCGGTAACCTTAAACCAACTTGCAGAAAACCTTTGGGAAACTGCCAATCACCCGGAAAACAACGTTTGCATCGATCCGCTGTCCGCGTGATTTATGGCTTCATTTTACGGTAATTGAGAATTAGTGGGAAGATTAACAAGACTCAACACCGCAGCGGGGTTTGCACCGCTAAGCGCAGCAATTTGTCAAGCCTTTCTTACCCCCACCGCCTCCAACCCTGCATCCTCGCGCGGGGGTCCCCATCTAATTGAATTTGGGGATGACGCCAAAATTAATTGGACGCGGGCAGCTTTTCCGAATGGGAAACTGGGCCGGGGGGAGGTTAAGGGGGCCCTGCTCTTGCGTCCCCGACTGTCCCCACTCCAGGGGTGGAGGGTCTCTCTACTCAAGGGCTGGCCGCCAGCGCTAGGGATGGGTCCCACTAGGGTCCCACGCATCCGCCCCCACCAAGAAGGATGGTATCTGGGGAATCCGATTTGGCCTCCCGTTGGTCGGCCCAAATGAACGATGGGGCGTCTCATTTTCTCTGACCGTATCAGGATGAAGTTTTGAAAATGGACTTCTGTGCAGCCGTTGAGGTTGCAATCGCATTGGGGGATGGACTCTGGGGGGTTGTGGGCAGGACTGGGGGCTATGGAGGGGGGACATGGAAGAACACAGAACTCCTAGCAGGAGTGGGAGTGAGGTGGCTGCAACCAGGGGTCTGCAGCAGGCAGGAGAGGGGATGCTGAGAAGCCGTGAGGCCCCCAAGGGCTTCCTTCAGCTCTGAATGCTTCTCTCCAGCCCCTGAGATTTGCATATTTAAGGATCTCTTTACATTTGAACAGAGACAAACGTCCCCTGGGGCCCAGATCCGGCTTCTCCTTCCACGGGCTGTTTTTTTCCTTGGGCTCCAAAACTCCCCGCAGACGGTTGACTGCAGCCGTCATATTAAAAGACTGTTTGCTCCTTGGCAGAAAAGCTATGACAAACCTAGACAGCATATTAGGAAGCAGAGACATCATTTTGCCGACAAAAGGTCCGTATAGTCACAACTGTGGTTTTTCCAGTAGTCATGTATAGATCTGAGTGTTGGACCATAAGAAAGGCGGAAGTGAAGTGAAGTGAAAGTTTCACAGTTATCTCTGACTCTTTGCAACCTCATGGACTATACAGTCCATGGAATTCTCCAGGCCAGAATACTGGAGTGGGCAACCGTTCCCCTCTCCAGGGAAGAAAAGAAAGTTGAACGCTAAAGAATTGATGCTTTTGAACTGTGGTGCTGGAAAAGATGCTTGAGAGTCCCTTGGACAGCAAGGAGATCCAACCAGTCCGTCCTAAAGGAGATCAGTCCTGAATATTCACTGAAAGGACTGATGCTGAAGCTCAAACTCCAATACTCTGGCTGGATGGTGAAGAATGTCCTCAAGGGCAACTGACCACGAAGGCAGGGAGCCGTCCACAGCAAACTGAGGCAGGAGTCAGGTGCCCCCCACCAGGGCAAAGCGATAGGAGATTCATTCCCTATTGACCAAAACTCCAAGGCGCAAACAGCAGGGCAATTGCGGGTGGACGCCGGGCCCTGCATAGACCGCATAGGCCCCACTCCTGCATTCGGCACGCTTTCTGAGCCAATGTGGGCAGAAAAGTTCCTCGGAGAGTCACGTCCAGGGATGTTTCCTCCCCCATGGGACTCTTCCCTGGAGCCTCTGGAGGGAGAAACAGCTCTGGCGACACCTTGACCCCAGATCTGGTCTGGTCCGCAGGACTGGGGGAGGGCAGATGTGTCTTGTGTTCAGGCTCTCGGCTTTGGGACACCTTGACCCCAGATCAGGTCTGGTCCGCAGGACTGGGGGAGGGCGGACGTGTCTTGTGTTCAGGCTCTTGGCTTGGGACACTTTGTTATGGCGGCACCAGGAAGCTCACGTGGTGTGGGTCCAGGCTGCGTGCATCTGTGCTATGTTGCTCAGTCATGTCTGATTCTGTGACCCCACAGACTGTAGCCCACCAGGCTCCTCTGTCCATGGGATTCTGCAAGCAAGAAGGCGGGAGTAAGTTGTCATTTCCTTCTGCAATCCACATGTACTCTATCCCTTTTCCCTCCTAATAAATACTTGAGTTGCTTCCCCACATTCTGTCTTTGTGGACATTCTCTTCTGCAAAGCAGGAGGCCCAGGGCCCTTGTTGCTGACCACTGGTCTACTGGCTAGGATATGGTGCTTTTCACTGCCGCGACCCAGCCTCAGTCTCTGGTTGGGGACCCAAGCTCCGCTCCAAGCTGTTGCCACCCCAGATCAAACCTGCCCCTGTTTCTGACGCCGGCTGCAGCAACTGCCGTCCCCAAGACCACCCTCTTGCGTGTGTGCTCAGTTCCTTCAGGTGTGTCCAACTCTTTGTGACCCCGTGGACTGTAGCCCGCCAGGCTCCTCTGTCCATGGGATTCTCCAGGCAAGAATCCTGGAGTGGGTTGCCATGCCCTCCTCCAGGGGAATCTTCCTGACTCAGGGATCGAACCTGTGTCTCCTGCATTGCAGGCAGATTCTTTACCTCTGAGCCACCATGGAAGCCTTTATTTATTTACTACAATGGAGTGCAAACTGCATTAGAAGTAGGTATTAAAAGGTTTGGAAATTCACTCCAAGGACCCGCAGAATTTGCTAGGAGCCCTTGGACTCATGGTTATGGTACCATAGGATGAAAAGTATTGGAAGTGTTCATCACTCGGTCATGGGTGACTGTTTGCAGCCTGTGGAGTATCCCACCAGCCTCTGTCCATGGGATTCTCCAGGCAAGAATACTGGAGTGGGTTGCCATGCCCTCCTCCAGGGGATCTCCCCGACCCAGGGATCGAACCCAGGTCTCCCGCATTGCAGGCAGATTCTTTACCCTCCCTGAGCCACCCGGGAAGCCCCCACCTTGCTTTGGGTGAGGTTGAACGCTCCACCCAGGGGACTTCCCTGGTCAGCCAGTGGTTGAGAGTCTACCTGCCAACGCACGGGACGCAGGGCCCGTCTGGGGTCTGTGAAGATCCCACATGCCACGGGGGCTACTAAGCCCCGAGCCGCTCCACTACCGGGTCCACGAGCTTCAACTACAGAAACCTGCAGACCCCAGAGGACGTGCTCTGCAAGGAGGGAAGCCAGCGCACCAGAGAGGAAGGTCTCCCTCGCTGCAGTGAGGGAAACGCCGGTGCGGCGGAGAAGAAACAAATTGATGAAAACTCTGCACCCAGGCCTCACGCGGCTCTGCCGGCAGCAGACCGTCCATGGGGTGAGTCTGCAGTCTTCTGCAAAGACAGCCAAGGCCCTCCTGCTTGTCCGTCCTCTGACACGGTGGAGACAGCTCTCGCGTCCCTCGTGTCCCTCATGAGGGTCCGGTGTGGACACCGGCTCGGTGCCCCCGGCCTGACCGCCAGGCAGGATGCGCTGTGATCGCCTGCATCCCGGTGGGCGCTGTATCCGGCGTTGATCTCTCTCTCGTTACCGGGAAAAAACCTGTTCCTCCGACCGCGTAATGTGATTTGCAAAATACGATCAGCCGTGTGCATGAGGCACGCACGGGTCTCTCATCGCATTTGGGGGGGCCGCGGTTGCTGCTAACACGATCCGGGAGGGACGCTTAACAGGACAAGGGAGTCGCTCACACGGTCCTCCGGAGGGGCTGGGGCAGGCGGGGACGTCCCCGCCCTGTCCTCTGTGGTCGTGGAACGCAGCGGGTAAGCACAGCTTTCCAAGGCAGAGAGGGGACGTCGTGGACCGAGGACTCTGCTTATGGGGTGGACTGGGGTGGACTCTGTCCCCACTATGGAGAAGGCAATGGCACCCCACTCCAGTACTCTTGCCTGGAGAATCCCATGGACGAAGAAGCCTGGTGGGCTGCCGTCCATGGGGTCGCAAAGAGCCAGACACGACTGAGCGACTTCACTTTCACTTTTCACTTGCATGCATTGGAGAAGGAAATGGCAACTCACTCCAGTGTTCTTGCCTGGAGAATCCCAGGGACGGGGGAGCCTGGTGGGCTGCCGTCCACGGGGTGGCAAAGAGCTGGACACGATTGAAGCGACTAACACGTTCACTTCTCTCTCTGCAGAAGTGATGGAGTGAAGGGTCTGAGATGAGGTCCTCCTGGATGGGGGTGGCCTTAAACCCAATGACAGGGTCCTTATAAGACCCAGAAGAGGAGAGACATGGACACAGAGGAGAAGCCACATGGAGACGCAGGCAGAGACGGGAGGGAGGCGGCCACCAGCCCAGGGATGGACGCCTGGAGCCCCCAGAAGCTGGGAGAGGCGGGGAGGACCCTCCCCTGGAGGCTCTGCAGGGAGCTCAGCCCTGGGACACCCTGACCTCTGGTGTCCAGCACCGGGGTAGGGGGTCTGGGGGCAATGGATGTCTGTTGTTTAAGCCTTCTGGTTTGGAGTTGTCTCTTGTGGCTTTCGCCACAGACGTATCCAGCATGATGGCGTGGACAAAGCCCGGTTGCAGTTGGATCTGGGAGTCTGGGCGTGAAACCCCGGCCTGGCTGGACAGCTCTTGGGGGCTGTGACACGCCCTGCCCATGGACAGCGCGGCTGCACCGCTCGGAAAACCCGGAGGAAGCAGTCACCGCCTGGCTGTGTGAGCCCTGCAGAAAAGCTTTTCCTCGGGTCGCCCCTGACTGCGCTTTGGTGAAAACAAGCAAATCCACGCAGCTCCGCCGGGTCTTTGCTGGTCTTTGGTCTCCGGTCCTACCGTGCGGCGGTTTCACTTCTTAATAGACCCGTTTGCCCTCGGGTCTGGGGGTCTGGGCGCCAACCCTGCATGGAGACCTACTAGTTCTGTAAGACAAATATTCTCCTTTGCTGCTGGCTGGGGGGGTGGGGGGGGTGGGGGGAAGCCACAGTTGCTTTACTTGCATTAAATAAAAAAGTGCCTATTCACGTGAGTGTCAGGGGAGGTGGGAAGCGGGGGCACCTGTTATGATCACACCTACCTTTCTGAGCTCCGGGTAAGCCGAGAAACATCTCGGAAGATTCACAATAAATCCAGCCTTGAGGAGGATGGATTCCTCCAAAATGAAATTGGGTACTCAGCTGCTTTCCATTATGGGTTTTCAAAAAAAAAAAAAAAAAGCCGGTGTTTCCTTTCGTTATTTATGGGCTCTTGCAGTGTAATGGCTGTAATGATTAATACCGAATTTCTGAATTTATTCTAAAAAGGCACTTCATAAATATTGAACAGCGCCATTATCCGCAGGTACCACCATTTATTTTATTAAAATGGAAATTCAGAAATCATCCATAAAAGGGTATTGTGCCTGGCTAGGTGGACCCAGAGAGTTGGGAGGGAAATTTTTTTTTAAACGGTACCGTCATCACCGCCTGCCCCCTCGCCAGCCACGTGAGGTCGGCTGGGTTTGACCCAACCGGCCGTGTGGGTCCTGGTTTTGGGGGGCAATGCGTCGAAACTCTTGTCGTGTGGAGTGGATGGTGGTGACATTGGAAAGTGGGTGGGCACGGCGGTATCCGGAACGACCCCTGTTTTGGTTTTAATTTGCACTGGGAAGAGCCCGCAGGGCTTCATGACAGACAGCCCCCATCAGACCTGGTCTGCAGGTGTTTTACGCCTTGAGAATGTCCCCAGAAGGAGGGGACAGCAAGGGCGACGGTGCTCAGGTGTGGGCCAGGGTGACTGTTTCCTCCAAGTTCCCTGGAGGAACCTCCCAGAAGGTGTGAACCCGTGCGAGTGTGTTTGTGTGTGTGCACGGCTGTGTCCGACTCTCCGAGACCCCGTGGACTGCAGCCCGCCAGGCTCCTCTGTCCGTGGGATTCTCCAGGCAAGAGTACGGGAGTGGGTCGCCGTGCCCTCCTCCAGGGGATCTTCCCGACCCAGGCATGCACCCCGGGTCTCCCGCGTTGGCATGCAGGTTCTTTACCACTGAGGCACCAGCGGAGCCCATTCTTTAGATGCATGAGGTGACTTTGTGTTTTAAACATTTCCTGGGCTAAGGTAGGAGACGTCAGTGTTGACACAGACTTGAGGGTTCTTTGAGTCGGAAAATCAATAAATACTGGGTATGGGCTGGCGACGGGGTGAGTTATTAGAATACTGTTGAGATTATCCAGAGAGATCCTCTTGGATGTGGAAGATGAGGTTATCACGGGGGGCAGCCCCCGGATACGAGGCTCTTGTAAACTCTCCTCATGAGTTAAGCTGGCCAACTGCTTTTGCTTCATGAACGGTCGTGATTCTCAATATCTTCCTCAAGTATTCTATGTTTTTTTGTTTTTTTTTTTGAGGACTCAAAACCTCTGTCCTTGTAGCCAGGATTTTGTGTTAACTGAAGGAAAAGAATATTTTTTTCAAACATTTATTTTTTCCAGTACATTTTAAAAACCAATTTATTGACGTGAAATTCACGTCACATAAAAGTAACTGATCTAAAGTGCAAAATTCAGGGGGGCCATTTAACACCATCACTGTGCTCTTCACTTGCCCCTTCTCTCTGGTCCCAGACATCTTCATCCTTCGGAGAGGGGGCTCTGTACTCATCAAGAGCCAGTCCCCCTCCCCTGCCCCTAGCCACCATGAACCCACTTCCTGTCTCCGTGGATTTGCCTGTTCAGGACGCTTCCTGTAAACGGAGTCACATGCTGTGTGTCTTGATGTGTCTACTTCTCTCTGGGAGCGTCGTGTGTTCAGGGTCCATCCACGCTGCAGCCCGTGTCGGGGAGGGGGGGGCTCCACTCCTTTTCATGGCTGCGTAATATTCCATCACACAGACTTTCGCTTATCCACCCAACCCTTGATGGACATCTGAGCCATTTTCTCCTCTTGGTTCTTATGAGCAGTGCTGCCAACGATCATGCGGGAACACTTTTCAGTTGAGTCTCTGCTTTCGATATTTCGAAGTGTCTGCATAGTCACGGAGGGGCTTCCTAGGTGGCCCTAGTGGTGAAGAACCCGCCTGCCAATGTGGGCAGATGTAAGTAACGTGAGTTCGATCCCTGGGTCAGGGAGACCCCCCTGGAGAAGGGCATGGCAATCCTCTCCAGTACTCTTGCCTGGAGAATCCCCGTGGACAGAGGAGCCTGGCGGGGCTGCAGTTCGTGGGGGTCGCCAAGAGTCAGACACGACTGAGGGATTAAGCTACAACAGTGAAAAAGTGGAAATTCCACGTGTCACCTTTTTGAGGACACTACAGCTAGACTGTTACGTCTCCAAGGGGAACGGAAGAGGCATGCCTACGTGAGTCTGTTTTCTCTCTTTTCTCCCAAGCTGTCTACCGCAAGGTGGAACCCATGACTGGGGGCAGGAACACGTGACCGAATGACTGGATGACTGGAGAGGGTGGAGTGAGCAGCGTGAGTCACAGAAAGGAATCTGCGGTGTGTTGGGAGGGGATCTGTCTGTCTCTCCCCTCGATGAACTGGGGGGGTGAGTTGTTTCCCCCCACCTCCTTCTCCTAGCTACTTGGCCAGCAGAGAGACACAACCTCCCGTAGGCAGTCGTCGGGACGGGAACAGAGTCAAAATTTTCTGTCACGTCATAAAACCCAAAAGCGTGTTTTCTTTTCATGCATTTTTATTTCTTCCCTTGCGCCGACGTTGAGCCCGTCTCTCCCAGGCTCCTGGCGTTTCACTTAATTGCCCCAAATAAGAGGGCTTCCTGAGCAGACGGTTTCCTTTTCGAGACTGGGGTCGACGATGGGGGCACACGAGCCTTCGCTCTGAACCGGGAGAGCCCACGGCCCCCCGGGTACCCTCTTCAGAAGCCCGTTGCCATAGTGACGCTGCCCGTCTGGGTACCAAGCATCTCTCTCATCCTCTGATGTCTCGAGTGCTTTGGTCTGACACGGTAGGACCATGTGCGAGGCTCAGGAGGACACTTTAGTTTATTTCTTGTATTCCTGGAATTTTCCCGACGGCTTTGAAGTGAGCTGGGTGGGGGTGGGGGGGTCTGTGATCTCTGGACAGAAACCAGGGGTCTGCATGTCACTTCCGCGTGACGAGTTGTCAGTAGCTGAGAGATGGTGGAGGAAGACTGGACGTTCCAAGTCAGGATGAAGACTTAGGAGCTGCGTCGTGGACTCTCTACCTGTGTCCGTCTGTGGAGTTCCATGACGCCTTGCTGAAGAAGAAGGTGGAAAGACCCCATGGGCTCTTTGTTCCCACGCCTGCCAGTGGAGTCTGTGGTCCTTGTGTGCGAGGCAAGTTGCTTCAGTCGTGTCTGACTCTTTGCAACCCCATTGATGACGCATCCTCCACTGTCTCCCGGAGTTTGCTCAAACTCACATCTATTGAGTCTGTGATGCCATTCAATGGAGAAACAAACAGGAAGCTCCTCCAAAGGAGAGAAGAAGAAATGTTCTATGGAGCTTGGGGTAAAAAGGCGGAGGAGGAGGACCAGGAGAAAAAGATGGGAGAAGAAGGTGGAGGAAGAGGAGAAGACAGAGAAGATGCAGGAGAAGGGCAGAGGGAGCAGCAGGAGTCAGGATCTTTGGTCTCACCATCTGTCTAGGACCCGGACTTCCTGGCCCTCCAGCCATGGACTCTCCTTGTTTCCAAAGATACGTCTGAACCCTGGAGCCTCAGAATGGAACCTTAGGTGTCTACAGATGTGATGGAGTGAAGGGTCTGAGATGAGGCCCTCCTTGATGGGGGTGGCCCTCAACCCAAGGTCAGGGTCCTCATAAGACACAGAAGACGAGAGACAGGGACACAGAGGAGAAGCCACGTGGAAACAGAGGCAGAGACGGGAGGGAGGCGGCCTCCAGCCCAGGGACGGACGCCTGGAGCCCCCGGAAGCTGGACGAGGTGGGGAGGACCCTCCCCTGGAGCCTCTGCAGGGAGCCCAGCCCTGGGGCCCCTTGACCTCAGATGTCTGGTCTCCAGGGCTGGGGGAGGATGGATTTGGACGTGTTGGGTTCCTCAGGGTGTGGTCATCAGGTAAGGCCGCCCCAGGAAACCCCTACAGCAGGTATTTTTCAATCCAGGACCGCATCACATGGGTCCATCGAGGCTGTCCCTCCCCCTGCCTCACGCGTCACGACGTGAGATACTTCCTGTGCCGAGTGAGGAATCCTTCTCAGCACACACATGGGGCTGGACGTGTGGTCCAGCTCCCGTCCCTCCGGAATGAGGTGGGAGCTGCCATCACCTGCTGTCTTCTCACCGTCTCCCCGACGACGGCGAAGCCGGGAGGAAGTGATGGGCCCGAGGGCGCCGTCACAGCTGGAATCCACAACGAGGGAGGGATGATACAGGTTGTCTCATGATCCCTCTCCCCACGCTTTGAAATCACCTCTCTCATCGCCGTCACTTGGGGACGCAAAGCCACACAAATCGCCCAGCCGTGCGTGGGTCATCTCAGGTTTCAGAGTCCATTTTAACCAACTGCGCCGTCCTCACCCCACCCCACCATGAGCTTGCCTGGGGGCTCAGAGGGTAAAGAGTCCACCTGCAGTGCAGGAGACCCAGATTCAATTTGGGTTGGCAAGATACCCTGGAGGCGGACATGGCAACCCACTCCAGGATTCTTGCCTGGAGAATCCCATGGACAGAGGAGCCTGGCGGGCTACAGTCCACGGGGTCACAAAGAGTCAGGCACGGCTGAGTCACTGATACTTTCACTTCATCTGACGAGGAACGCCAAGGAAACTTCTTGTGGAGATGCCGTTTACGAGTGTGTTTCCTTCCTGAGATTGCTAAGGACATTTCTCCAGCTTCAGACCAAGGAGTACAGGTTGCAAAGAGGAAAAGGCGGAAAATGCTCTGTGTTTTGTGGTTGGTCGGGTGTATCGGAATTCGAGACGAGTGGAAACAAATCAAGCTATCAGTCCTCCTCTTTCTGAATAAGTCTTACTGGGGAGTGAGGGCACTTAGGTTTCTCGTGATGAAGATAATACCGCACGGACATGACACCGGATGAACACTGCGTTCCGGAGCCCCAAACAAAGAAAACCTTTTACAAACCCCCTGTGTCTAATTTCGTTTTAGAAAATTAGATACTCGGAATTTTGCATAAGATAACTGTATTACCGGTATGCAATTTGGTCTGGGTTGCTGGCTTTACTGCATGCAGTTGCTTAATAAAAAGTGTCAGTTAAAATGAAAATACAGCTTGGGTAATTAAATTTAATTGGATCTTGTCACTTTAAATCGTCTTCGTTTTGGAGGGTTTCCACGGAATTGCAGCTTCTGGTTTGCTAATTTCTTTATTGCAAGCTGCTGCTGAATGTGACCCGTCTCTAATAAACTGAGACCTTGCTTTTTCTGGGGCTCTGAACCGTGAAGGCAACAGCAAACAAAAGGAGGGGAGGTGTGGCTGGGGGGGATAGGGTTACCTGTGGCTTATTGACTTTCACCACCAGCTGGGAGAGTGCAGTTGTTACAAGCGGAGTGCAAGTCTCAGGGCTGCAGAAAGACGCCGGGTTTGTGTAACAGCAGTGAACCCCATGGCGCAGACAACATCATGTCCAGGGACGTTCTCTGCATACGCTGCCGCCAGCACGGAGCTGAGCTCTCTGCTCAGAGCAACGTGCATACTAGTGTATCAGCTTCCCTCGTATACAAAGACTTTTATGTTGTATTGGTCTCCCTGGATTAAGCAAGAGAATCCCCCATCTCAACATTGTTAATCACATCTGCAAAACCTTTGTCCACATAAGGGTGCATCCTGAGGATTCTGATATCTTTAAGGGCCATTATGCAGCTGCCATGGATAGTACAGACGTTCCAGCAAGGATGAGCAAACTGGTGTGTGAGGTACACAGGGTTCTGCAAACTAAAGCGGTCATCCACCAGCCTGACGAACACTGGCTGCTGCCTGGAATACTGGCTGCATCGCCTGCTGGTTCTGCAAAGCTGGCTTTTGGTCCCAGAGGGATTCTGTGTCCTTGTTACAGTTCCCCTGACTCAGTGTCCAAAATCTAGAAAGATTCCGCTGTGAGGGAAAGATTGAGGCATATGCTTTGGTTCTTGGAATCATGACAATTTAAAAGGGTTTGCAAGATCCCGTAGTGCTATCTGGCCAAATCAAATGTGCATACTCTGAACTGACTTCTCCATCAGCTCACGGGTCTCTTCTCCCCACCAGAGGTTGTCAGTTCTTTTACAGATGACTCCGGCTTCAGACCCACGAAGGCCTGAGCTGGACGCTTCCTGACCTGCTGAGTTGTCTTTAAAGGCATGCAGTGGATGCTGTCCAGTCTCAGATTTCACTTCTGTAAGATGGGAATCATCTACTTTTCCAGCTTTTCCCGTGAGAAGGGGACTTTCTCCTACATGTCTCCTCTGTTCCTTGTTGTTGACCTTGCATAGATTCTTGAAGCAGGGGTTCCCATAATTCTACGTCTCCCTGGGTCTTTGATGGAACCAGGAGCCACGAATGATGAACCTTGGTGGCCCTGACTAAGAAGCTATGTCCTCACAGAAGGACGCTGGGCTGGTGGTGGGCAGAGGGGCTGTTATCTTAGCCTTAGGAAGATGGTTTTCTAGTCATCATGTACGGATGTGAGAGCTGGACCCAAAAGAAGGCTGAGCACTGAATAACTGATGCTTTTGAACTGTGGTGTTGGAGAAGACTCTTGAGAGTCTCTTGGACTGCAAGGAGATCCACCCAGTCCATCCTAAAGGAAATCAACCCTGAATATCCATTGGAAGGACTGAAGCTGAAGCTGAATCTCCAATACTTGCGCCACCTGATGCACAGAGCTGATTCATAGGAAAAGACCCTGATGCTGGGAAAGATTGGGGGCAGGAGGAGAAGGGGACGACAGAGAATTAGATGGTTGGATGGCATCACCGACTCGGTGGACGTGAGGCTGAGCAAACTCTGGGAGATGGTGAAGGACAGGGTAGCCTGGCGTGCGTCAGTCCAGACACGACTGAGCGACATCGTGACATCATATCTAGCGGCAATGACCCTCCTCCCCCCCAGAGGCAGCCCTGTCTGAGTCTGACTTTGCAGCCCTGTCTCCCTTCTCCTGCTCATTCACACCCACGTAGGGGGGTGTTTCTGACAGCCTGACACAGCCAGGCTCACGTAAGCCCCGGTAATTTATAAAGACTCAGGTTTAATCTTCCATCTTTCCTCCTGTGTCCTAAACGATCAATCATTTTAATGACATGCAGAAAGAACAAGAAGCAAATCTGAGATGACACTCTTATCACCTGTTTTCACGCAATTTTCTAAATCAAAACCCTCACCGACGCCAATAGAAAAACAAACGTATGCTTCGTAAGCAAATAGAGAAATACGCCTGGGGCTTCCCAGGTGGCTCAGAGTAAAGTGTCCTTGCCTGCCAATGCAAGAGACGTGGGTTCGATCTCTGCGCCGGGAAGATCCCCTGGAGGAGGAAGTGGCAACCCACTCCAGTGTCCTTGCCTGGAGAATCCCGTGGACAGAGGAGCCTGGTGGGCTATGGTCCGTGGGGTCGCAAAGCGTCGGACATGACTGAAGCACCCGGGCAGGCAAACACGCACGACACGGACACGCAAGGTGACTTGTTGGCTAAAGTGCAGGCGTCTACACGTGCAAAGACGACGTCAGGATGAATGAGGTGAACTTGGTGTGTGGGAAGGGCAGCTGGCAGCCACCTCTAAGAGAAGACGCGTGATGTGGACGAAAACCCTTACGGGTGTCTGCTCCCCGCACCGACGACAGCCCAGCCCACCTCCAGAAACCAAACGCACGTTGCCGAGGCAGAGAAGTAAAGATGTGTGACACTGCTCAATATTTTTGATGCTCAGATTCACCGACTCAAAGGCCACTCAGGAGCCCTCATGTTAAAGGTTTAGATTTGCAAGGTGACATGTTCGTGGAGACCATCTCAGGGGTGGGGGGGTTGAGGATTTAAATAACCTTGCAAAATGCATGACTCAGACGGCATGACTATATGTGGGAGGAAATGACCATGAAGAGAAACGTGGGAAAAATGTACTTTGGATTAACCTCAAATAAAACAAACTGGACTGGGACTTCCCAGGTGGCTGAGATGGTAAAGAACCCGCCTGTCAATGCAGGAAACATGAGACTCAGGTTTGATCCCTGGGTGGGGAAGTTCCCCTGGAGGAGGGCATGGAAACCCACTCTAGTGTTCTTGCCTGGAGAATCCCACGGGCAGAGGAGCCTGGCGGGCTACGGTCCATGGGGTTGCAGAGAGTCGGACAGGACTGAGTGATTAGCATGCACGCACAGCGGTCTGTCTAGTGGTGAAGACTCCATGCTCCCACTTCAGGGGACAGGCGTTCGCTCTCTGATTGGGGAAGTAAGATCCTGCGAGCCATGTGGTCAAAAGAAAACAAAATGGACTTCACGCTAACTGCTCCGTTTCTTAGCCATTCTCAGGAGATAAACATCCCGAATTCTGACAAACTGGGAGGGGGCATCTGTGTGCATTTGTGAAGCCTCTAAGATATCAGTTCAGATGTCTGCTTCTCGCTGGATCCATATCCAAGCGAGTACACGGATGAAAACCCTAGCCGCAGCGCTGCTCTGCAGAGGCGCTCGATAAAGGAGACTTTGATGAGAAGATGAAAGCGTGTGGAAATTGTTATATTTGGTAGGTGAAATGCTTTCGCTCATGGTAGACGAGAGACTCTTGTGCGTCCTGTGAATTATTGATTTGTTTACGAGACGGGGCTTCCCTGGTGACTCAGACGCTAAAGCATCCGCCTGCACTGGCAGGAGACCCGGGTTCCATCCCTGGGTTGGGAAGATCCCCTGGGGCAGAAATGGCAACCCAGGCTAGTATTCTCTCCTGGAGAATCCCCATGGACAGAGGAACCTGGCGGGCTACAGTCCATGGGGTTGCAAAGCGTCAGACAGGCCTGAGAGAGCAAGTCTTCACTTTGTGCACCCAGTGGAATATGACGCAGCCATGAAAAGGAGTGAAGCTCCAACACAGTCTGCAATGTGGATGGACCTGGACCCGTGGTGCTCAGTGAGAGAGGCAGACCCAGAGGGGCACGTGGGGTGTGATTCTGTCATAGGAAATGTCCTGAACAGGCAAATCCACAGACAGAAGGTGGATTCACGGCGGCCAAGGGCTGTAGGACGGGAGAGGGAAATGATAGCTCGAGGGGAGGGGAATCTCTGAGAATGTATCAGAGCCAGACAGAGGGGGTGTTTTCACAGTTGTGTGAATACACTCATTGTCACTGCTGGTCTAGTTTCTGTCTACATGTAAGGAAATGAAATGAAAAAAAAGGTTAATTTGAGAAAGCTTGCCCAGATGGGAATACTGAAAATCGCACACAGGGAAGGGAGCATTGGTGGGCGGAGCTGGCACTGAAATCCACCCCCCACTCACGGCCTCGGAGGTCCGCTTGCTCTGACACCCGATCTCTCGGCCCTGCAGCCGGAGGCGTTGTCCCACCTGGAGGCCAGTACGGGGTCACTGCCAGCGTCCCGGGCCCCTCGTGGGGCGTCCTTCACTCCGCACAGCACACGGGGCCAGTCCCGCAGCACCCAGCACCTCCCACCCTTGGGTGTGGGGCCATTTCCACGCACGGCACTGGGGGTGTCTGGGGATCCGCAACTGGGCATTTCTTGAGCCAAAGACTCTTCTTGAAAGAGAGAGAGGTGTTGTCATCCTAAGACATAGAGCGGCCCGGAATGTCTTTGAAAGGTGTCATATTTCACCCGTCACCTCTGCTGAATTATTCACAAGGAGGTCTCCAGGTTTAGCTGGCTGTGGTTACCTGTGTGGACGGCGGGGTTTGCAGACACCGCCTCACATCAGATCTGCAGGGTCAAGACGAATGGTCCCCTAGCCTGGGGACATGGGGGTGTACAGCGTCTTAGCACGGTCCTGCACTGCCCTCCGTTTATGGGGCTTCTGATTTCCACAATAGGAACACCTCCCACCCCCCACCCTGCACCCAAAGACTGAGATCTCAAGCCCCTTTCAGGAAACAAGCCACCACACAGGCACTGGAGCTGGTCCTTTATAATATCTTCCAAGACTTTTAACTGAACCTCTGCATGCATGCTTCCTTAGTCGCTTCAGTTGTGTCCGACTCTTTGCGACCCCTTGGACTGTAGCCCACCAGGCTCCTCTGTCCATGGGATTCTGCAGGCAAGAATACTGGAGTGGGTTGCAATTTTTTTCCTCCAGGGGATCTTCGCTACCCAGGAATCGAACCTGCATCTCCTCTGCCTCCTGCTTTGGCAGGTGGGTTCTTTATGACTAGTGACACCAGTTTCAGGTCAGTTTGGTTCAGTCGCTCAGTCGTGTCCGACCCTTTGTGGCCCCAGTGACTGCAGCACGCCAGGCCTCCCTGTCCGTCACCAACTCCCAGAGCTTGCTCAAACTCTTGTCCCTTGAGTTGGTGATGCCGTCCAACCATCTCATCCTCTGTCGTCCCCTTCCCCTCCCGCCTTCAATCTTTCCCAGCATCAGGGTCTTTTCCAGTGAGTCAGCTCTTTGCACCCGGTGGCCAAATGATTGGAGCTTCAGCTTCAGCATTAGCCCTTCCAATGAATATTCAGGGCTGATTTCTTTTGGGATGGACTGCTTTGATCTCCTTGCTGCCCAACGGACTCTCAAGAGTCTTCTGCAACCACACAGCTGGAAAGCATCGCTTCTTCGGCACTCAGCCTTCTTTATGGTCCAACTCTGACATCTGAACGTGACCACTGTTTCTCCTCACTTTAATGATGGGCTTGTTGGCCATGGGAGCAAGGGCAGGGTGTGACATTATTAGTTTAAACCAGAATCAAATGTGCCCCTGTCTTGTAAATTCAGAGGTGGGGAGGGGGTGAGATTGTCCCTTCCTGATTTCAATCCATAAATCATTCCGTTGCAGGTTTGACACACCCCATAACATGTATTATCCATCGCCCAGGCTCTGGCTCCCGCTGGTACCCAACTGCATATGTGCAATATAATGCATGTATTCCGGCTGTGGTAGCGGCCCTGCGCGCTCTGTTTGAATATGAAGTGGGAGCCCCCCAGCTAACTGCCCCCCCCAACACCTGCTTTGATCTGAACACCAGGCTGATCTGGATGCCGAAACCGCGGCTGTTCAACCCCATTCCCATTCAATCCGTTAGGCCAGCGCTCCGCCGGGCTCCTCGTCACCCTGACTCCTAATTTGACAATGACAAAGAACTCCGGGGCGATTTTAAATTTCATAATTTTAATCTGTCAAGCCTGACATTTAATTACTGCCCTCTCTAACCCGTAGCCAACGCGCGCAAGCTGGCTGCCGGTGGCGTTCCCTTGGAAGAAAAGGAACAAATAAAAAAAAAGATTTTTTTTTTATTTCCACCCCCGTGGAAGAGTGGATTAATAAAATCGGGCATAAGTGCCAGGTGTAAGACAGTGGTCAGGAGGCTCTATTAGCCCCAAATGTAGACAGATGAGGTTAATCATATTTTGAAGTGTGGCTTTTTATTGCATTAGGAGTGATGAAGGCTCCACGCGGCCCCCACGTGAGAGGTTTGCTGCAAACGTGAAATAGGGCGTGTGAGGAGCAGGCTTCACAGGACGGATGAACTCTGCTCGCCACGGACACCGTGGTCCCGGCCGCCTGAGGACCTGGGGGGCTGGGGGAGCCATGCTGGGGTGTCATAAGGGTGTCACTTATGATGTCTGAGGAGACAGAGGGCTTCATGGGTGCCTGGTCCTTATGATATCTGAGGAGACGGGGGTCTTCATGGGTCCCTGGGAGCCATCTGGGGTGTCTTTTCCCTTATGATATCTGAGGAGACGGGGTCTTCATGGGTCTCTGGTCCCTATGATATCTGAGGAGACGGGGGTCTTCATGGGTCTCTGGTCCCTATGATATCTGAGGAGACGGGGGTCTTCATGGGTCTCTGGTCCTTATGATATCTGAGGAGACGGGGTCTTCATGGGTCTCTGGTCCCTATGATATCTGAGGAGACGGGGGTCTTCATGGGTCTCTGGTCCCTATGATATCTGAGGAGACGGGGGTCTTCATGGGTCTCTGGTCCCTATGATATCTGAGGAGACGGGGGTCTTCATGGGTCTCTGGTCCCTATGATATCTGAGGAGACGGGGGTCTTCATGGGTCTGTGGTCCCTATGATATCTGAGGAGACGGGGGTCTTCATGGGTCTGTGGTCCCTATGATATCTGAGGAGACGGGGGTCTTCATGGGTCTCTGGTCCCTATGATATCTGAGGAGATGGGGGGTCTTCATGGGTCTCTGACCTCTATGATATCTGACGAGACGGGGGTCTTCATGGGTCTCTGGTCCTTATGATATCTGAGGAGACGGGTCTTCATGGGTCTGTGTTCCTTAAGATATCTGAGGAGATGGGGGTCTCTGGTCCTTATGATATCTGAGGAGATGGGGGTCTTCATGGGTCTCTCGTCCTTATGATATCTGAGGAGACGGGGGTCTTCATGGGTCTCTGGTCCTTATGATATCTGAGGAGACGGGTCTTCATGGGTCTGTGTTCCTTAAGATATCTGAGGAGATGGGGGTCTCTGGTCCTTATGATATCTGAGGAGATGGGGGTCTTCATGGGTCTCTGGTCCTTCTGATATGTGAGGAGACGAAGGTCTTCATGGGTCTCTGGTCCTTCTGATATCTGGGGAGATGGGGGGGTCTTCATGGGTCTCTTGTCCTTCTGATATCTGAGGAGACGGAGGTCTTCATGGGGCTCTATTCCTTACGATATCTGAGGAGATGGGGGGGTCTTCATGGGTCTCTGGTCCTTCTGATATCTGAGGAGACGGGGGTCTTCATGGGTCTCTAGTCCTTAGGATATCTGAAGAGATGGGGGATCTTCATGGGTCTCTGGTCCTTATGATATCTGAGGAGACGGGGGTCTTCATGGGTCTCTGGTCCCTATATAATCTGAGGAGATGGGGGTCTTCATGGGTCTCTGACCTCTATGATATCTGAGGAGACGGGGGTCTTCATGGGTCTCTGGTCCTTATGATATCTGAGGAGACGGGTCTTCATGGGTCTGTGGTCCTTAAGATACCTGAGGAGATGGGGATCTCTGGTCCTTATGATGTCTGAGCAGACAGGGGTCTTCATGGGTCTCTGGTCCCTATGATATCTGAGGAGACGGGGGTCTTCATGGATCTCTGGTCCCTATGATATCTGAGGAGATGGGGGTCTCTTGTCCTTATGATATCTGAGGAGATGGGGGTCTTCATGGGTCTCTGGTCCCTATGATATCTGAGGAGACAGGGGTCTTCATGGATCTCTGGTCCCTATGATATCTGAGGAAATGGGGGTCTCTTGTCCTTATGATATCTGAGGAGATGGGGGTCTTCATGGGTCTGTGGTCCTTAATATACCTGAGGAGATGGGGGGTCTCTTGTCCTTATGATATCTGAGCAGATGGGGGTCTTCATGGGTCTGTGGTCCTTAATATACCTGAGGAGATGGGGGGTCTCTGGTCCTTATGATGTCTGAGGAGATGGGGGTCTTCATGGATCTCTGGTTCCTATGATATCTGAGGAGATGGGGGTCTTCATGGGTCTCTCGTCTTTATGATATCTGAGGAGATGGGGGGTCTTCATGGGTCTCTGGTCCCTATGATATCTGAGGAGACAGGGGTCTTCATGGGTCTCTGGTCCCTATGATATCTGAGGAGACAGAGGACTTCATGGGTCTCTGGTCCCTATGATATCTGAGGAGATGGGGGTCTTCATGGGTCTCTCGTTTTTATGATATCTGAGGAGACAGGGGTCTTCATGGGTCTCTGGTCCCTATGATATCTGAGGAGACGGGTCTTCATGGGTCTCTGGTCCCTATGATATCTGAGGAGATGGGGGTCTTCATGGATCTCTGGTCCCTATGATATCTGAGGAGATGGGGGGTCTCTGGTCCTTATGATGTCTGAGGAGATGGGGGTCTTCATGGGTCTCTGGTCCTTCTGATATCTGAGCAGATGGGGGTCTTCATGGGTTTGTGGTCCTTAAGATACCTGAGGAGATGGGGGTCTCTGGTCCTTATGATGTCTGAGCAGACAGGGGTCTTCATGGGTCTCTGGTCCCTATGATATCTGAGGAGACGGGGGTCTTCATGGGTCTCTGGTCCCTATGATATCTGAGGAGACGGGGGTCTTCATGGGTCTCTGGTCCCTATGATGTCTTAGAAGACTGGGGGGCCTGGCTGGCAGGTCTTTGTTCAGCTTCTCTGTCATGTCTGACTCTTTGTGACCCCAGGCATCGCAGCACGCCAGGCTTCCCTGTCCATCACCAGCTCCTGGGGTTTACTCAAACTCAGGTCCGTTGAGTCGGTGATGCCATCAAACCATCTTATCCTCTATTCCCAGGGAAGTTGGAATAAACTCAACCCATCCTTTGTTCGTAACACTTTTGCTAAAAGCAATCATTGATTTGTCTGGTCTTAGCTGCCTCAATGTGGGATCTAGTCCCCGGACCAGGGGTCAAACCTGGGCCCTGTGCGTTGTGGGTAGAGTCCCAGATACTTGGAGCAGCAGAGCAGATGACCCTTTCTAAAAACAAGCGTTTTTGTATTTGTGCGTGCTGTGCTAAGCCACGTCAGCCGCGTCTGACTGATTGTGACCCCAAGGACTGTAGCCCACCAGGCTCCTCTGCCCCTGAGATTTCCCCAGGCAAGGGTACTGGAGTGGGTTGCCATGGCCTCCTCCAGGGGATCTTCCCGCCCCGGGGATCGAACCTGGGACTGCTTATGCAACCTGCACTGGCAGGCGGGTTCTTCACCACCGGCGCCAGCTCGGAAGCCCGTTCCTTATGTGTAGTTGGCTACCATTTTGTATAAATGCTTTTGTCTTTGTCCATAAATGAGGCTGACCTGTAATTTTGTTTTTAAATAATTCCCTGCTCAGCCTCAACCTCACAAAAATGACTTTGCAGACGCTGGAAAAGTTGTATAAAGTCGGCAATTTTTTCTTCCTTAAGCAGTCATTAAATTTACTAGCAACGATATCTGAACCTGGTAATTTCCCTGTGGCGAATTTTTAAATTATACGTTAAGTGTTTCGAATTCATGTTTTTATTTCTAAGAACTCGTTCGCGGTATCTGTGTTTTAACTGTTGGCATGAACTTGTTTTTGAATCTCTTTATTTTTTAAAAAGAAACATAAAGGATCTGCAGACATATCTTTCTTCTAGTATTGCTTTTTAATGTTGCTTCTTTATCCTTTATTTTTCTCTTGGTTAGTCTTGTCAGGGGTATACAATTTTCATTAATCTTCACACAGCCCAGTTTGATTCTGTTGATTTTTTTTTCAGTGTTATGTTCATTATTTAATTGATTCATTTCTGTTCTTCCTTTGGGTTTAAGGACTTTTCTGACATTTTAGATAATAGCTTCATTGAGATATAATTCACGTATCAGAAAATTTCCCCATTTTAAAGTCTGCAGTTCTGTGATTATTTTTTTTCTTCTAGGATTATAATACATTTTTTCCAATTATACATACAAGTGTGTCTATTTCTTTTCAAATTCTTTCCCCATTTAGATTGTTATACAATCTATACACTGCTGTATTTAACATGGATAACAACCAAGGACCTATTACAGCCCAGGGAACTCTGCTCAATACTCTGTAATAAACTGATGATTCCAGGGGGAAGGATGGGGGAAGGGATAGTCAGGGAGTCTGGGATGGACATGCACACACTGCTGTGTTTAACATGGAGAACCAGCAAGGACCTGCTGGAGAGCACAGGGAACTCTGCTCAATACTCTGTAATAACCTGATGGTCACCAGGGGGAAGGATGGGGGAAGGGACAGCCAGGGAGTCTGGGATGGACATGGACACACGGCTGTGTTTAACATGGAGAACCAGCAAGGACCTGCTGGACAGCCCAGGGAACTCTGCTCAATACTCTGTAATAAACTGATGATTCCAGGGGGAAGGATGGGGGAAGGGATAGTCAGGGAGTCTGGGATGGACATGCACACACTGCTGTGTTTAACATGGAGAACCAGCAAGGACCTACCGAATAAGACAGGGAACTCGGCTCAATATTTTCTGACTTCTTGAGTTGGGTTTTTAACTCACTAATTTCCAGCCTTTCTTCCTTTTTATGAAAGAACTTACAGCTGTAAATCCCCACCCCCAGATCTGCTTACACAGTCCTTTACTTTTGATAGCCCACGGTTTTATTACCACTCGGATGGAAACCCTATCTAGTGTTTGTTCCGATTTTCTCGTTGGCTCGTGGGTTGTTTGAAAGTGCAGTGCCTAAGTTTCCAAGTCAAGGCATTTTCTATCTTTCTGTTATTTATTTCCTGCTTAATTGCCCTGTAGTGGGAAAATGTACTCTGTATTACTTCTGCCCCTCATGCTTGTAGACTTCTGGTTAACGGCTCGGCATACGTTTAAACGGACTGCAAGGCGATGGTGGGGGCATTTCTGGAACCTTCTGCTTTTGAAGCAAGATGGGCGTTCTGGAGGCATTCTGCCTCCATCATGAAAACCTCCCAGGAAAGGGGGAATTAGGCAGGGCTGTGTTGTTTGCCTGCAGATATCTGAACGTTGGCCATGCGGATCTATTTCAACTGTCTTTCACCGTCTAGCACGTGGGATAAGGAATTGTGCTCTCAAGCGACCAAGTTCAGTGCGCACGGAGAAAGAACGTCCAAACATCAAGGAGAATTAGCTTCTTTAAGAATAGAACTTTTTATTTTGTGTTGGGTTATCGTGGCTCAGGCAGGAAAGAATCTGCTTGCAACGGAGACAACCCGGGTTCGACCCCTGGGTCAGGAAGATCCCCTGGAGGAGGGCATGGCAGCCCACCCAGTATTCTTGCCTGGAGAATCCCAGGGACAGAGCAGCCTGGTGGGATACAGTCTACGGGGTCGCAAGGAGTCGGACACGACTGAGCGACTATCAATTTCACTTTTTTTCATGGCTGATTGACAACGCGGTTTCAAGTAGACAGCAAGGGTACTCAGCCACACATACACATTTTTCACTTCTCCCCCAAACTCCCCTCCCATCGAGGCTGCAACGTGACATTGAGCAGAGTTCCCTGAGCTGTCCAGCAGGTCCTTGCTGGTTCTCCATGTTAAACACAGCCGTGTGTCCTTGTCCATCCCAGACTCCCTGACTATCCCTTCCCCCATCCTTCCCCCTGGTGACCATCAGGTTATTACAGAGTATTGAGCAGAGTTCCCTGAGCTGTCTAGCCGGTCCTTGCTGGTTCTCCATGTTAAACACAGCCGTGTGTCCATGTCCATCCCAGACTCCCTGACTGTCCCTTCCCCCATCCTTCCCCCTGGTGACCATCAGGTTATTACAGAGTATTGAGCAGAGTTCCCTGGGCTGTCCAGCAGGTCCTTGCTGGTTCTCCATGTTAAACACAGCCGTGTGTCCATGTCCATCCCAGACTCCCTGACTATCCCTTCCCCCATCCTTCCCCCTGGTGACCATAAGTTCATTCTCTAAGTCTGTGAGTCTGTTTCTATTTCCTAAGTAGGTTCATTTGTATCATTTCTTTTTAGACTCCACATGAAAGGGCTGTCACACGGCGAGAAATTGCTTCCTAACGAGGGGGTGAGCCTTGTATGTCTGAGTGCATTCAAACACATCCCGGACCCTGGTCCCAAGAGCACTGAAGACAGGTCCAAACAGGGCTCAGAGGCTCAAGCCCGAGACCCGGCAGGTCTCCTCTAAACCCCCGCAGAGGGCGGTTCATCTTCACCGGCGCCAGCATCCTCCACTGGCGTCCACGGAAGCCAGACACATCTCTCAGGCCCTGACAGCGCTGCTCGGCATCCTTATGGAACGCATCACATCTCCAGTGGAAAGAACGGCTCGGTCACCCTGGGCAGAGCCAGCAGATTCCTCGTAATATGAACGGCTGTGCAACACGCCCGCCATCTGACTCTGGACAGCATCCCTAACTCGTCCCCGAAGGAGACAGACCAGTTTGCGGCCATGCAAGAAAGGCGCCCCTTCCCCAGTTCCATTTCAGTCCGCCAGCCTACTCCGCCAAAAAAAAAAAAAAAATCCTGAAAGATCAAATTTTCTTCTCTTAGGATATCCATTTAAAAGCTCAGTCCTGAGTCATCAAGTTATTTCTTTTTCTTTTTTTAAAAAAGTCTGTATTTAATCTGCAAACGCCGCAGGGGCCTTCGATGGGCCCCGTGAAGCTGGGATGACCTCTGGATCTAGGCACGGTGCTGTTTGCGGCGGGGCGGCCAAGCGCGTGAGCTTTCTGGGGACGTTTCCTCCAGTAAATGGCTCAGGGGGCGACTCAGAGAAAGGAGACCTGTAACTTCACAGGGGGTTGGGGAAAGGTGGGTGGCTCCGTGGGACAGAAACTGCCTGCCGAGGCAGGACACACGCAAGACTCGGGTTTGGTCCCTGGGTCGGGAAGGTCCCCCGGAGGAGGGCCTGGCATCCCACCGCAGCGTCCTCGCCCAGAGAGTCCCAAGGACGGAGCAGCCTGGCGGGCTGCAGTCCACGGGGTCTCAGAGAGCCAGGCGTGACTGAGTGAGTGAGCGCATACACACGCACATCTCATCTATATGTGCACCTTTTTTATCCATGTACACGCACACACACGTATCTGAGAAGTGGCTTTGGTTTCCAGCTAAGAAACACATGTGTGAAACCTATTTTTGAAAAAATCTGAGGCCACATCCCCCTCCCTGCTCCCAACCTGCCTTTTTACTTGGAGTCCGTGTGTTTAAACAAATGTGCCCCTAGAACAGATACTTTTCAGAAGCTGCGGTCGGTGTAGCTTGGACTCCGTGTGGAGTTCTGAGGGTAACTGACATATTTTCTCCAGAATCCCTTTTCCCTCTGAGCCTCCTGCTTGGTAGATGTTAAATGAGCATTACTGGAGAGAGCGCTCATTCCCGTGTGTTTACGCAGCTTGCTAATTTTAAGCAAGCACAGAGTGCGTTTATAAACGCCCGGCACCCCCTCCGTCGGAAGAAGCACAGGTTTGTCTGTCCGCAAGCCTTCCCCCGGCATGTCTGCATTTTTAAAATACAAGTCTGACCGAGATCTCCGAAAGGCATCTGAAAAATGTCTTCATGTGTATAAAGCCTTCATCTCCCCACGGCCGGACGGCTCAAAAATAGATGAAATGGGATTTCTGAAACGTTCCCAGAAAATCCCTTTTGGGCTAAAACTAACATTCGGTGCTAGAAAAGAATGGGAAATCATAAAATACTGAAACCAAGGGGGCTTAGGCTAGCATTATAATTTCAGTCAAAAGAATAGCCTTCTTATACGGACATGAAACTCATACTTGCGGTAGCGTGGGGAAATGTGATCGGGTGATGTGGAAAGGAGACAGCGTTTCGGTGACTTCCATCGCAAATCCAAAGCGCACCACCACAGATGTATGGGATTCTGGACCCCCTCTTTTTGGCAACAAAATGTTATCGTTAGGGTTTTTTTAAATTTTTAAATAAACGTTTATTAGAGAAAGAGTTACCAGCCTCTAAATGATCAAAAGTCACAGTTTGATACACCGATCCCGCTCTTGCCTCGTTTTATCAAGAAAAGTTTAACACTGTCACCTTTCTGAATCTTGCCAGCTCTGGGATAAGGCGAGTCTTTCTCTGAGCTCCACGAGAGGAAGATTTGGAAGCACTTGGTAACAAGACACCAACAGTGAGAGTTCGAACGCAGAGGAGAATGTAACACAGGAAACAGCTTCATCTGCTCCGTATATTTTAGACGTTGAAAAATGAAGTGCTTTGGACAAAAAGAAATATCAGATTTTTTCTCCCCCCACCCCCCGATTCCTGGAATGTTCTGCTAATGCTGAACTGAAAACAAATCGAAAGAGAAAAGGAGAACTTGAGAAAAATAATATACGTACTTAGAGTCTGTTTGGAGGGTGAAATGGCGTTTAGAAACAAATTGGGTAGCTGGGATGTTTCTATTTGGTTGCAAGCTGGCCGCTGATATCACCAGAATCTTTTTCATGCTTAAAAAATTAGGCTAGGTTACCGGTCTTCAGTTTCAATTAGATCACTGCAAAATGAAAAATCCAGACGCACCAAGATATTTTTAAGGTGTAGTATTTCCAGCATGCACAAACATTTACCCTGACCTTCCCTTGTGGGATGGGGTTTGTATTGCTGAGTGCCTCCTTTTTCTGCTAATCTGTTTCCCATCTCCGCGAGGCCGCTAGAGTTGTTACCCGTGTCCAAGTAATTCTATATTTTAGACAGGTGAGGTTAGAAATGACCAGTTTATCCTGTGGCCATGGGATACACCATCTATATTAATTTCCTCTTCATTTCTTCTGGCCGAGTCTACTATTTCTCTGAAATATTTTTATGATGATTAAACATGAGTCTTTAAATATTTAAACCACCCCCAAGAGTGTGTATGTTAATTTTGAAAACTGTGGCTGCATTTTCCATCAATCTTCCCACTGTTTCTTTTTTTTTTCTTCCTTTCCACTCCTTGCTTCAACCATCATCCTGGCATTGGTTTAAGGAATCCAGATCTCACCCTTTCTGTGGCTTGAACCGGTGTCTGGAGTTTTGGTTCTAGAATTCCATGTGTTCTGGGTACAAGTGCCTGGGAGCCTGTGTAATTAGCAACTCAAAGCTCCCTGGGACTTTTCTGTCTCTCTTGGGTAATACGAATCCTGAAGGTAGGCGGCACAGATTGGGACAGAGGCTCAAAGACGTTGTGCAGGTCTTTCTGCAGCTTTTTTTTCTTTCTGTTTTTGCTTTTCCTCGGGGACTTGTCAGGCTTCCCACGTGGTGCTAGTGGTAAAGAATGTGCCTGACGACGCAGGAGACCCAGAAGAGATATGGGTTCGATCCCTGGGTTAGAAAGATCCCCTGGAGGAGGGCGTGGCAACCCACTCCAGTATTCTTGCCAGGAAAATTCCCTGGGCAGAGAAGTCTGGCACATTCCATGCAGTTGCAGGAGAGGCAGGCACAGCTGAGCACCTGAGCCCCAGTGGGCATGATTGAGCAGCTGAGCACTAATGGCCTGTCACAAAATGGCTACTGTAGCTCCTGCCATCACGCCAACATTCCAGATGAGACGAATAAGAAAAAACAACCAACAACATGGCAAAGGGCTGAGTGGGGTTTATCAAGGGAAGCTATTCCCCTTTTATAGAATTTGTAAGCCCCACCTGACAACGCAGCTGTCCAGATGGAGGAGGGAGACTGGAAAACCAGAGAAAAGTGTGTATGTGGTCGGGTATCTGGTGAATCCTACAAAAAGGGAGTTGAGGAGTGAAGATGGTGAAAATACCGTCCTCCTGTTTCTTTTACCTATGGAACCGTGGTGCTGGTGGTCTAGTCGCTCAGGTGTGTCTGACTCACGATGTGCCGTGGGTGACGCTCTGTGGTTTCTCTCAGGGCAGAGAAAATAGCTGGTCTGAAAACAACAGACCCGAGGGCCCAGTTCCCTTTCTAAGTCCTCTTTCCAGAGCAAGACAGAAATATTCCCTAGAGCGGGACAAAGGTGGTGTGTGTCTCCTTTACTTTCAAGGCCCCCTCAGCACAAGGCTTGCAATTATTTTCCCATTAAGAAGTCAGACCAGGGAGAGAGGCTAACACGGGCGTAGGGCCTGAGAATTAATCAGCCTGGGAAAAGCTGGGTGACTCCTTGGACCCACGGGGGGCTGAGCCCATAGTCCAGGGACAGCCCTGAATTCCGGTTTATTCCTCTTGTCACACACACAGGATGACTTAAAAATAGCGTTTGCATCCGAAATGCTACCATCCGTCTTCCTGAAAGACTCCAAATTTCCCCAAACCGTTGCAAAGAGCTGGATTAAAAGTCTGGCCATCAATTCTGACCAGGGCACTATACCTCACCGATATGTGTTTCCAGGAAGACTTGGTGGGAGTCATCAGCTAGGCAAGCGCTCAGTAACTCAGCCGTGGCCGACCCCATGGACTGTGGCCCGCCCGGCTCCTCTGTCCACGGGCTTCTTCCCAGGCAAGAAAGAACACTGGAGTGGGTGGTCATGCCCTTCTTCACATCAGCTAGGGAAAGGTGCTCCTAAAAATGCATTTCCCCGGTGCATACATCCAAGGACCCTCACTGGCTCCCTGGGGCCGAGTCGGTAATTCCCCTTAATTTTGCTTCCAGTCTCACAAGCTTTCCATTGCATGAAGGAAAATTATCAGTGTTCTTAATACTGTATTTACTTGCAATATTTTCAGTGGGCCGTGAGTTAGGTTCCCTGAGATGAAAGATGATTTTAAAAATTGCTAAAGGTAATGATTTTTTATAGCTTAATTTAGATTATATTGAAAATTATGAGAGGGGGGAGAAAGTAAAAAAAAAAAAAAACTCAAGATCTCTGATACCTTAATAAACATCTCCTCGTGTTTGCAATTTAAATACTAACCTCCGTCATATATTTTGTGTATTCATATTTCAACAATAAGCATTCCTAGCATGGTAATATCTTTATTTCCATGCTGTGGCTTTAATATACCACAGAGGGGCTGGGAGCAATGTTCCACCCAGTAATTATTTCCGTTAGAACCAGCAGGCTTTAGAGCTAAGGGCTGTGGCACTTTTTCCTAGGTGGAAAAAAAAAAAAATTTGTTTTTTTCTTGCCTCTGCTTTAGATGAACAAGTGAAAAGAACTGATTCGAAGTAAGTCATCTTTGTTAATCCCAAACTCCTAATCTATTCCTTTTGCACATTTCCCCTTTGCTCACCATAAGTTTGATTTCAAAACCTGTGAGTCTGTCTTTGCTTTATAGAGAAGTTCATGAGGATCTACAGAGACATACAACTATATATAAATACAACAAGGACCTATGGTATAGTGCAGGGAGCTCTACTTAATAGTCTGTAATGAACTCTATGGGAAAAGAATCTAAAAAAGAAGAATATATGTGTATGTATAAGTGAACCACACGTCTAAAACAGAATGAAAATGTGCATGAAGTGACGTGTTAGTGGCTCAGTCATGTCTGACTCTTTGTGACCCACGGACTGAAGTCCACCAGGCCCCTCTGTCCATGGGATTCTCCAGGCAAGAGTACTGGAGTGGGTTGCCATGCCCTCCTCCAGGGGATCTTCCTGACCCAGGAATCGAACCCACATCTCCCATACTCCAGGCAGACTGTTTAATAGTAAGCCGCCAGGGAAGCCCACGTATAACTGAATCACAACACAGAATAACTCAATATGCTTTAATAACCTATATGGGAAAAGAATCTAAAAGGGAGTAGATACAGCCCTATGTATAACTGAATCATGAAACCAGTTCCTGGTGCTCAAAAGGTAGGGGACCACTAGTTGAGAGGAATGGAAATACATCAAGAAAGAGATGGGAGGAAAAAAATATCAGGCAAGAGACATGATAGGAAAAGATGGGGAAAAAATGCACCTTGTTTTAAACACCAAACATATGTACAGTGGAATATTACTCAACCATTAAAAAGAAAGAAATGATGCCGTTTGTAGCAACATGGATAGACTAAGAGATTGTCAGAGTCAGTGAAGTAAGTTGGACAAAGAAAGACAAATATCATATGCTATCACTTAAATGGAGAATCAAGAAAGGAATGATACCAATGAATTTACTTATAAAACATAAAGAGACTCACAGACCTAGAGAATGAACTCGTGGTTGCTGGGGGGAAGGATGGGGGAAGGGATAGTCAGGGAGTCTGGGATGGACATGGACACACGGCTGTATTTAACGTGGAGAACCAGCAAGGACCTGCTGGACAGCTCAGGGAACTCTGCTCAATGTCACGAGGCAGCCTGGATGGGAGGGGAGTTTGGGGGAGAATGGATATAAGTACATGTATGGCTGAGTCTGAGAACTGTGGACTTCCAGATGTTCAAGCTGGATTTAGAAATGGCAGAGGAACCAGAGATCAAATTGCCAACATCCGTTGGATCATTGAAAAAGCAAGAGAGTTCCAGAAAAACATCTGTTTCTGCTTCATTGACTACGCCAAAGTCTTTGACTGTGTGGATCACAACAAATTGTGGAAAATGCTTAAAGAGATGGGAATGCCAGACCACCTGATCCGCCTCCTGAAAAATCTGTATGCAGGTCAAGAAGAAACCATTAGAACAGAACATGGAACAACAGATTGGTTCCAAATTGGGAAAGGAGAACATCAAGGCTGTATACTGTCACCCTGCTTATTTAACTTATGTGCAGAATACATCATGAGAAATGCTGGGATGGATGAGGCACAAGCTGGAATCAAGATTGCTGGGAGAAATATCAATAACCTCAGATATGCAGATGACACCACCCTTATGGCAGAAAGTGAAGAGGAACTAAAGACCCTCTTGATGAAAGTGAAAGAGGAGAGTGAAAAAGTTGGCTTAAAGCTCAACATTCAGAAAACTAAGATCATGGCATCCGGTCCCATCACTTCATGGCAAATAGATGGGGAAACAGTGGAAACAGTGAGAGACTTTCTTTTCCTGGGCTCCAAAATCACTGCAGACGGTGACTGAAGCCAAGAAATTAAGACACTTACTCCTTGGAAGAAAAGTTATGACCAACCTAGACAGCATATTAAAAAGCCAAGACATGACTTTGCCGAGAAAGGTCTGTCTAGTCAAAGCTATGATTTTTCCAGTGGTCACGTATGGATGTGAGAGCTGGACTGTGAAGAAAGCTGAGCGCCAAAGAATTGATGCTTTTGAACTGTGGTGTTGGAGAAGACTCTTGAGAGTGCCTTGGACTGCAAGGAGATCCAACCAGTCCATCCAAAAGGAGATCAGTCCTGGGTGTTCATTGGAAGGACTTATGCTGAAGCTCTGATACTTCCTGATACACCTGATTCGAAGAACTGACTTGCTGGAAAAGACCATGATGCTGGGAAAGACTGAGGGCAGGAGGAGAAGGGGACGACAGAGGATGAGATTGTTGAATGGCATCACCAGCTCAATGGACATGAGTTTGAGTAAACTCTGGGAGATGGTGATGGACAGGGAGGCCTGGCGTGCTGACATCCATGTGGTTGCAGAGTTGGACACGACTGAGCAATTTCACTTTCATATATATACAAGCACCAGCATGATTCTCCTGGAAGCCCCTAGTAGGGTCACTAGAAAGTCAGATTTTCCCTTTTCATCTCTAGAACTCAGAATGCCTATAGGGAGACCCCACAGGAATGAGTTTGGTGTTGTTATTAAGTGTTAGTCACTCACTTATGTGCAACTCTTTGCCGCTCCATGGACTGTAGCCTGCCAGGCTCCTCTATCCACGGGATTCTCCAGGCAAGGATACGGGACTGAACAGCCATTCCCTTCTCCAGGGTAATCCTCCTGGCCCAGGGATTGAACCTGGGTCTCCTGCACAGAAGGCAGATTCTTTACTGTCTGAGCTACCAGCTGGTTAGCTGCTTGGAATGAATGAGTAACTACACAGGGTCCCTGAATCTCATTTCCCTGTGGCGAAGATGAGATGCTTATTTGTTGTTTTTCTCTGCAGGAGGAAAGAAAAAGAAAAAAAGCCAATATAAGGTCCCATAGCACCGGCAGAGTTTGGCAGTGATGGTTTCATAGGAGGGCTGGGTGGTAATTACATGAGGTTAGCTCGGATCAAAATTCTCTGCAGCAGGTGCGTCTTGCCCTAGACCTGATAAGAAAGAAGTGGTTCCCCTCACCTCCCCTTTCATTGGAATGTGCCTTTGAGTAGAAATAACTTCCCCTGGCACCCCACCCTCCACACACACACACACACACACACACACACACACACACACACACACACACACACACACACACACACCAGCATGCATCTGCATCTCCCGTCTCATCCTGAATGCGCCTAATGCGATTCAATCTCCTTCTCCCGGCGGTACCATTAATATTTTAATTTAATCAGAATTTCTTGAACTCGCTTGCCATCCCAAGTAACCTAGTTACCTGTCAGCCTGCATCAGCTTGTCATATTAGAAGGAATTGTCCCCTGAATCTAATCTACTTTAAATGATTCCAGGGTGTGCCTGTCTATAAATCATAGCACGGCCGCGCTGACACGGGGAGGCGTGCGTGTGGGTAAACACGGCAGGCAGGTTCTGCACCAGCCAGGGACGGGGCAGGGGATGGGGCCTTATCTCTTTCTCCTCAATTCCTTTTTGACTTTTTGTTCTGTTCCTGGGGTTCTCAAGTAAGGATACTGAAGTGGTTTGCCAACCCATTTGCCAGTGGACCACCAGAGTTTTTGTCAGAACTGTCCACCATGACCCGTCCATCTTGGGTGGTCCTACATAGCATGGCTTGTAGTTTCACTGACTTATGCAAGGCTGGAAAAGACCCTGATGCTGCGAAAGGTTGAGGGCAGGAGGAAAAGGGGATGACAAGGGTGAGATCATTGGATGGCATCACTGACTCAATGGACATGACTTTGAGCAAGCTCCAGGCGATGGTGAAAGACAGGAAAGCCTGGCGTGCTGCAGCCCATGGGGTCGCAAAGAGTTGGACACAACTTAGTAACTGAATAGCACGTTGGTCCCTGAGCTTCAGGAGGAAAGAATGTTCTCTTTATATAGAAAAACACGATAAAGGTAAGTGCCACATGGGGTTGCCCAGGTAGGACAGGTTGACTTTCCATGGTGAATTTGGGGACAACTGTCTAGCTTGGGAACAGAGTGGCCCAGCCTCTGGGCTTCTCACGTGGCTCAGTGGTAAAGAATCTGCCTGCCAATGAAAGAGATGTGTTTGATTACTATGCTGGGAAGTTCCCCTGGAGCAAGAACTAGAAATCAACAGTATTCTACCCTGGAAAATCCCATGGACAGAGGATACTGGTGGGCTGGACTTCATGGAGTGAATAAGAGTCAAACACAATTAAAATCTGACAGAGAGAAGGATGTTGTGAGGTAAAATCTGACAGAAACTAGAGGGTTCTGATGAAAATTTGACTGAGACTAGGGGGTTCTGAGGGAAAATCTGACCAAAAGAAGGAGGATCTGAGGTAAAATTTGACAGAAATTAACGGGTTATGAGTTAAAATCTGACAGAAAGGACAAGGTTCTCAGGGGAAAACTGACAGAAACTATGGGATTCTGAGGTAAAATCTGACAGAAAGAAGATTCTGAGGTAGAATCTGACAAAAACTAGGGGGTTCTGAGGTAAAAACAGACAGACTATAGGTGTTCTGAAGTAATAGCTGACAGAGACTAGGGGATGCTGAGGTAAAATCTAACTGAAAGAGGAGGTTCTGAAGTAAAATATGATAGACTTAGGGGGTTCTTAGGTAAAATCTGACATAAACTAGGTGGTTCTATGGTAAAACCTGACAGTAACTAAGGGGTTCTGACGTAAAATTTGAAAGAAACTAGGGGGTCCTGAGGTAAAATATGACAGAAAGAGGAAGGTTCTGAGGTAAAAACCTGACAGATATTAAGGGATTCTGAGTGAAAATCTGACAGAAAGAACAAGGTTCTAATGTAAAACATGACAGAAACTATGGGATTCTGAGGTAAAATCTGACAGAAACTAGGGGGTTTGGAGGCAAAATCTGACAGAAAGAGGTTTTGATGTAAAATCTGACAGAAATGAGGGATTCTGAGGTAAAATCTGAGAAGAAACTAGGAGGTTCTGAGGTAAAATTTGACAAAAGTTCAGGGGTTCTGAGCTAAAATCTGACAGAAACTAGGAGGTTCTTAAGTAAAATCTGACAGAAACTAGGGGTTTTGAGGTAAAATCTGACAGAAAGGAGGTTCTGAGGTAAAATCTGACAGAAATGAACATTCACAAAACTAAGATCATGGCATCCAGTCCCATCACTTCATGGCAAACAGATGGGGAAACAGTGTAAACAGTGACTGACTATTTTTCTGTGCTCCAAAATCACTGCAGATGGTGACTGCAGCCATGAAATTAAAAGACGTTTACTCCTTGGAAGGAAAGTTATGACCAACCTAGACAGCATATTAAAAAGCAGAGACATTACTTTGCCAACAAAGTTCCATCTAGTCAAGGCTATGATTTTTCCAGTGGTCACGTATGGATGTGAGAGTTGGACTGTGAAGAAAGCCGAGCGCCAAAGAATTGATGCTTTTGAACTGTGGTGTTTTAGAAGACTCTTGAGAGTCCCTTGGACTGCAAGGAGATCCAACCAGTCCATCCAAAAGGAGATCAGTCCTGGGTGTTCATTGGAAGGACTGATGCTGAAGCTAAAGTTCCAATCCTTTGGCCACCTGATGTGAAGGGCTGACTTATTTGAAAAGACCCTGATGCTGGGAAAGATTGAAGGCAGGAGGAGAAGGGAACGACAGAGGATGAGATGGTTGGATGGCATCACCGACTCAGTGGTCATGGGTTTCGGTGGACTCCGGGAGTTGGTGATGAACAGGGAGGCCTGGCATGCTGTGGTTCATGGGGTCTCAAAGAGTCGGACATGACTGAGTGACTGAACTGAACTTGATGGACAAAAAGAAGGTAGTTCTGAGGTATAATCTTCTTTCTGTCAGATTCTATCTTACAGTGCCTTAGTTTCCATCTGATATTATCTCAGAACCTATTTTGTTATGTCACATTTTCCTGTGAACCTACTTCTTTCTCCTAAATTTTCTATCAGAATTTCCTTCTCTGTTAGATATTACCTCACAACCTTCTTCTTTCTGTCATTTTTACCTCACAAGTTTGTTCTGTCTCATATTTTATCTCAAAATCTTTTTTTCTTCCAGATTTGACCTCACAGCCTCCAACTTTATGTCACATTTTGCCTCAGTACATCCAACTCTCAAAGTTTACCTCTGTACTTCATTATTTCTGTCAGATTTTTTCTCTGAATCTTCTACTTTGTTAGTTTCCCTTCAGAACTGCTACTTTCTGTCAAGTTTTACCTCTGAACCTCCATCTGTCTGTCATTTTTACCTTAGAATCTTATTTCTGCCAGATTGTACCTCAGTATCCTCTACTTTCTATCAGATTTTACCTCAGAACCACCTTGTTTCTGTTAAATTTTACCTTAACACCTCCAACTTTCTATCAGACTTTGCCTCAAAACTTCTTTATGTCTGGTTTTACCTAGAATCCACTAATATCTGTTAGATTTTACCTCAGAACCCCCTACTTTCTCTCAGATTTTACCTCAGAACCTCCTTTCTTCTGTCAGTTTTTATTTCAGAACTTCCTTCTGTCAGATTTTACCTCAGAACCCACTATATTTTGTCAGATTTTACCTCAAAGCCTCCAAATTTGTGTCACATTTTACCTCACAATCTGATATTTTCTGTCAGATGGTACCTCAAAACCTCTTTTTTCTCAGAACCTCCTTCTTTCTGTCAGATTTTACCTCAGAATGTGTTTCTTTTTTTCAGATTTTCCAGAGAGCCTCTTTTTTCTGTCAGATTTTACCTTGGGTCCTCTTTTTTTCTTCCTGGTAATACCTCTGAATCTCCCTCCTTCTTTCATTTTTATCTCAAAACTTCCATCCTCTGCATCCTCTATCAGGTTTTACCTTAGAACCTCCTTTTTTTTCTATCAGATTTAACCTCAAATCCTTCTACTTTATTTAGAAGTCTGTCAGATACACACCAACACAGACTCGTAAAATCATACCCATTTTATATCTTCTACCACTCATTCTATCAGCGTTGCTTTCCTGCTCTGCAGAAAGAAAAATTTTAAACCGGGTTTGTGAGAAGGAATTACATTAGTTCTTTCCCTTCAACGGCATTTTTGCAATGATAACTCCATTTTTCAACTTTTCCAAGTTTAAGGGTAAACTGGACCATTTTTTCTCGGTTTCTCCCTTAGTTGAATTTCCACCTCACTTGGGGAAAATTATTTGCAGGGTTTTTTTTTTGCTGACACAGTTTTTAAAACCCACTTTTGCCTTGGTGGGTCCATGGTGCAAAGGGTAAGTACATGTATTGTATGTAATCAAACTTGTATTTCTAGCAAGGTGCAAGACCAGAAGAATTAAGAATGTGTATGTGGCAGCAAGAGCGCTTGATCATTTCCTCTGGTTGTGTATTATTGGCTCTTCCTAGAATGAAGGGACTTGGTGCTGTAGTGGATAATTGATGTGAATTTTATTGTTTGCCTTTCAAAGACTGGGTCAACCCTTGAAAATATCATAAAACAGTCAGGCACCCACCAGGAACTGAAGTTCTGTGGGCATGGATGTCAGGCTGTGCTCCAGACCTGCCCCCATTTCCACAGATCTGCACAGCATCCCTGGGAGATTCGTTTGGAAAACTGAAAAGTCCTCTCCTCTCTGTGGATTGCATTGCAAATGAGCTTCTTCTCTGGAGGTGCCGTGGAGGACCTCACAGAATTTAACCTTTCCTTTCTCCAGGCTTCCCTGTGTTTATGAAGTCACACAGAAGATAAGAATCAGAAAGTGCCACATATTGGCGTGTATATGTATTTATTATCATGCAGATATGTTTATTGGGGAAGGAAATGGCAACCCACTTCATATTCTTGCCTGGGAAATTCCATGTACAGAGACGCCTGGAGGGCTACAGTCCATGGGATCACAAAGAGTTAGACACAACTTAGAGGCTAAACAACAGCAACAGATATATTTCTCATCCAAAACCAAAATAATTGCAGCCATGAAATTAAAAGACGCTTGCTCCTTGGAAGAAAAGCTATGACAAACCTAGACAGTGTATTAAAAAGCAGAGACATCACTTTGCCGACAAAGGTCCATTTAGTCAAAGCTATGGTTTTTCCAGTGGTCATGTACAGATGTGAGAGTTGGACCATAAAGAAAGCTGAGCACCAAAGAACTGACACTTTTGAACTGTGGTGTTGGAGAAGACTCTTGAGAGTCCCTTGGACTGCAAGGCGATCCAACCAGTCCATCCTCAAGGAAATCAGTCCTGAATATTCATTGGAAGAACTGATGTTGAAGCTGAAGCTCCAATCCTTTGGCCACCTGATGCGAAGAGCTGACTCACTGGAAAAGACCCTGCTGCTGGGAAAGACTGGAGGCAGGAGGAGAAGGGGACGACAGAGGATGAGATGGTTGGATGGCATCACCGACTTGATGGACATGACTTTGAGCAAACTCCGGGAGATGATGAAGGACAGGGAGGCCTGGTGTGCTGAGTCCATGGGGTTGCAAAGAGTTGGACACGAGTGAGCGACTGAACAATAGCGTTTATGATCAGAGGCGGCTTGGTCCAACAAGATGACTGGGTTGTAAACGTTCAAGGTGGCTCACGGAAAGAGCAAGTTTCTTCATGCAGGGGCTGGCACGTGCATAAGACCACCAGTACTCCTTTCTGATGCCGACGACCTGTTTCCTGGATATGAGTAGGTGGTCAATTTGGCACTCAGGACGCCAGGCGTCCGAGACAAACGCAATGCATAAATTATTTGCAAGCTCAAGTACCAGCAATTTGTCTTTTTATGAGCCTGTAACAATGTCCCCAGGGATGCGTGTATGAATTTCTGGAGATCATTGCATTTTCATAGCCTTGGCAGAGGCCAGAAGGTGCTGCTTTCGATTTGGAATGTCTCCACTCATAACTAAGAGTCATTTGGGTGGTTTTTTTTTTTTTTAATGTCTGATTTTTTTTTTTTTTTTGCATGAAATATGGATAGCCTAATCCTTGCTGAGAAGTCTTCAAGGGGGCTTTTTTGGGAATGAAAATTAGACTCTGGTGCTTTCAGAAACACGTCGGGTGCCGGAGTGTGTTATCAAATCTTCAAACGTCTGTGTGCTCCTGTCTGTCTGCTGATTCCTGAAGACGGGTTTGCAGAACTAATGTGCTCCGGGGTTGAGGGAGATTTATTTCGGAACAAGGAGGGTGAGCCAGGCTGCAGGTAAGAACCCAGGGCGGGAACCCTGCCTGCTGTCTTCACAGGGCAGCTGTTGTTTGCGATACCACCGATGGGAAAAACTGACCAAGTGCAGAAGGGGAGCCCTGTCCCCTCTGGCAGGAGACGTTCCCCAGGTCTCGGGACCTGATTTCTGAATATTGAAGATGGCCGAACAGGAGGAAGGGGCCGTTGAGAACAAGGACCCCAGTCTTGGAAATTTCACGGTCAAGACGTGTAGCTGCTGTGTTCCTTGAGGCTGCCATGATAAAAGTGTCACAAACCAGGGGGATTAAACAAAAGAATTCCATCCTCCCTTCGCCCTTGGGGGGCTTCCATGGTGGCTCCATGGTGAAGAATCTTCCTGCAATGCAGGAGACCTGGGTTCGATCCCTGGGTCGGGAAGATCCCCTGGAGGAGGAAATGACAACCCACTCCAGTATTCTAGGCTGGGAAATCCCCTGGACAAAGGTGCCTGGTGGGTTACAGTTCATGGGGTCACTAAGAGTCAGACATGATTTAGCAAGTAAACCACACCCGGTGTATAACAGAATGCAGAGTATAATGTGTTCCATCCATACGTGTGATATCACATATGTGTGACATGTGTGTGCACGTCTGTAGATACACATACGATGGACACACACAATGAACCCGTGAAATAAGGAAGGTCTCACCATCTCATAGAAACCGGAGCACGGCTGAGATTAGCTCAGGAGACACGGACCCAGAAGAGGCACGTGGGACCCTCCCTCCCGGTTGTTGGAACCAATCCATTTCTCAACATGAGCAACATAACGAGAGGTCGTGTGTAAACACCTCTGTGCTCAGTCCCTCAGGCATGTCCGACTCTCTGCGACCCCGTGGACTGCAGCCCGCCAGGCTCCTCTGTCCCTGGGATTCTCCAGGCAAGGATACTGGAGTGGGTTGCCATGCCCTCCTCCAGGGCATCTTCCCAACCCAGGGATCAAACCCGTAGCTATGGGGTTAGTACTACCAGCCCTCTTCTGCACCTGGGCCAGGCTGCCTGGACAGATGACAGGAAATGAGATTTCGAGCAGCTGAATAACAAATACAGCAGCTGTGCGCTCCTGCACTCTGCCCCGTCTTACTCTCGATCGCAAGGGAGAGACACAGACACGGAGAAGTCACGGGAGGGAGGCGGCCACCAGCCCAGGGACGGACGCCTGGAGCCTCCAGAAGCTGGAAGAGGTGGGAGGGACCTTCCCTGGAGCCTCTGCAGAAGCCCAGTCCTGGGACCCCTTGACCTCAGATATCTGACCTCCAGGACGTGGGGGGAGATGGATGGAGGTGGATTTCAGCTCCCCAGTTTGGGGTGCTCTGTTACGGCCGCCCACCTGCCGCAGAGCGAGTCTTGGTGAGTCTTGGTGGCCAGCTTGCCCCACGGAAGGTGAACGTCCTGTCCCCCCTCCCCAGGTGAAGGATCAGACGTCCCTCCCCTCAGCCCCCTCAGGGATGACGAGCATCTGGCTAAGATCCGAGGCACTTCCGAAATGCGCCAACACGTTGGCCACCTGATGCCAGGCCCGGGCGACGGGGAAGGACGGGGAGGCCTGGCGCGCCGCAGTCCATGGGGTCGCGGAGTCGGACAGGACTGAGCGACCGAACAAGCAAAGCGGCCACACACCCCAGCGCCCTCACGACTGTCTTATCGTCGTGAGACGCGGAGACCCTAATTGTGCTCGCTTGTGACGACAACGCCGTGAAACCAATTTACACCGCAAGGAAAACCAACCACACGTGTTCCTCTACTTACGCGAGGACCAGCTGATGAGAAAGAAAATCCCACAGACACAGTGGTCAGGAAAACAGGAGGACGGGTCCCACCCCTTCTCTACAGACGCTCAGAGCGCCTGCCCTGCGAAAGCGAGCGTGCTTGCTCTCACACGGCCCCAAATGTTTCAGCGTCTTTCCTCCGTCAAACGTAAGCCATAAGGAAAAAACAAATTGCAGTGCTTGAAGCAACAGAACACAGAATGCAAACCCCGAGACGAACGCTGAGCACCGCGGCTACGTCAGGAACCGCCCGCCGCCAGGTGAGCCTCCTCGGGCAGCCGGACAGGTGAAGGAATTTGAGATTCTTTTCTAAAAGCCACGATAACCACGGCACTGGGAGGTGATTAGCAAAGTACAGACAGGACCTAACTGGTGTTCTAGAGAATTCTGACATGGGAGAGGAGAACGGCTTGCAGGGAAAACATCAAGAGCAGAGCGGTCATCCAGGAGGAGGTGTCCGCTCTAAACCCGTGGGAACAAAAATGAATACTTGAAGGAAAGCTGTTTCTCTGCTCATAGCTCTTCCGACACCCAAAGCGTAGGTTTTCCACACAGAACAGCCTTCTGGGTCTCTTCAGACACTTGCTGGGTGCCCTACGGTTCAGTTCAACCCCGATATGAGCTGACTTAGTGCAGACCCCAAGGGGGTAAAGGGCTCAGCCCCCCAGGACGCCCCGAGTTCAACTCCAGCCACAGGGGGTGGGCCTCCGGGTCACTCACTTCTGTCCAGCGTGACTCTAACCGCAGGGTCCCCACGACCCGCTCCTCACAGACCTTAGGGAACACCTGACTTGCTGTTTATCCTCAAGGGGCCAACAGCCTCAGGAAGAGAGGACGCCCGAGACCCGGGCAGGTCAAGAGCTTCTGTCTCCGTGGAGTCTGGGGGCAACACGCTCCCAGCTTGCGGGCGGGCTCCCCGACCCTCGAAGCTCTGAACCCCTTCATTGGCAGTTTCCGTGGGGCTTCCGTTAGGTCAGACTGCGTAAATCCCTGGCCGTCGGTAGCAACTCAATCCACGGTCCCTCTGCCCTCCGTGGAGGCTGGGGGTGGATGAAGAGGGCCAACTCTCTGACCACGTGGTTGGTTCTGCCGGCACCCAGCCCGCACCTCCAAGAGCCACCTCATTAGCATAAGCCCAGGTGTGGCCGGGCTTGTTCTGAGCAACCAAGGATGCTCTTCTCACCTGCATAACCCAGGAAGCTCCTGGGGCTTCCCCAGTGTCCAGCGGCTAGCACTCCATGCTTCCACTACCTTGGGCATGGGTTTGATCCCTGGTCAGGGAACTATGATTCCCATATGACGCTTTGTGAGGCCAGAAAAAGAAAAAGAAAACAAAGAGAAACGTTTAACCGATGGACACGTCATTCACTCAAACCAATTGCAGCAGAGGGGGAGAAACTTTCCTATATCCTCTTATGTTCTGACCTGAGGGCTGCGAATTAAAGTGATTATATGCATTGTTATATATATTGTTATATGTATATAGTGTATATATATACATTGTATATATATAGTTATATATTGTTATATATATATTTATATTGTTGTTGTATATATTGTTATATATATATATATATAGTATATATATTGTTATATATATATGCATTGTTTCCAATGCATATAAGGCCTTTCAGAAAAGAAGGTTTTTAACCTCAAGGAAGTCTGGACTGGGGGCTTTCTATACCATTTAAACAAATGGTGATCAATTTATGAAGTGACAAGACACAGGAAATGGAGTTTTGGGGCTTCCAGGAAGGTACATTATGGGAAGTTACGTATTTAGGAGAATCTAATGACCGATAAGGGTCAGTCCTAAAGGAAATCACCTGGAATATTCACTGGAAGGACTGGTGCTGAAGCTGAAGCTCCAATCCTTTGGCCACCTGATGCGAAGAACTGACTCATTGGAGAAGACCCTGATGCTGGGAAGTATTGAGGGCAGGAGAGAAGGGGACGACAGAGGATGAGATGGTTGGATGGCATCACCGAATCGATGGACATGAGCTTGAGTAAACTCCGGGAGATGGTGAAGGACAGGGAGGACTGGCATGCTGCAGTCCAAGGGGTCGCAAAGAGTTGGATGTGACTGAGTGATTGAACGACAACAGGTATAAAGTGGCTGGCGTGGGAGTAAGGTGGCCACAGAGAGAGAAGTGACTGAAACTTCTCTTGTGACCAGCTGGCCGCGGTAGGCAGAGAGACCAAGCGTGCAGAAGGAAACAGACTTCACCCTGAACGAAATATCCACTGGGATTAGTGGGCTGCAAAGCCCCTGCTACGGACTCTTCATGGATCGACACCAGGCTCGAATCACGTCTCTGTGAGTCCTCGGTGGGTCAGATGGAAATGCCCCCACATCCCCGGCTGCTCACGGTGCAAAGTCACCTCTCGGCTTAGCTGGAGTCCTTTTACTTTTATTTTTTTCTCAAAAAGTTACACTTGCTCCCACCCTTTTCCTCCTCGAGGTCATTAGCTGGGGCTTGAGAAGGGCCATAACTCTAATTGTCGTCCCTGTTGGGAGGGGGTGGTTTGGGAGGCGGGGCGCCCAGCCCTGCCGTGACCTTGCTCCAAGTGCCAAAGAAAATGCTGGACTGCCTCCCATTTTGTTCATTCTCGTTTTCCTGCCCACTTAACAAAATTATATTCAATGAGCTGTGGGAGAAATCCACAATTACGGGCCATGTAATACAATTTCTGGTATATATTCAGGAAAGGGGGGGGAGTCCTACATTTTCTTTCATTTCTGTCAAAATCAATCAAATTGTACGAAACGGAACATAATCTCTCAGAAAGAGAACGAGGCATTTCCAGTGAAATAAGCCTCCTCTACATGGTAACACACACATATTTAAGAGGTGTCTGTTTTAGTTTTTTTAATCATGCCTAATTAGTTTTTTTTTTTTTTAATCACGCACACAACGAAGACTCTCGCCTGCATAATTTATGACATAGAGGGACCGGTGTCAGAAATCAAATGTTGTAAATTAAAAATAACAAGTTTGAGGCGAGTGATTCAATTAAAACCCTCGAAAACATTGGATTATGCATAATTGAGAGGTTGTGCGCGGGCCTGCATGTCACGCTTGTCAGTTTGGATGGAAAGATTGGATTGGGGATGTCAGGGGTGTTTAAATCAAGTCAGTTTAAAAAAATGGGAAAACAAAGATGATATTTATTATTAACTTGCAGTTTCAAAAATGACACCAAGAGGTCTTTAAACCGAATGCTTAGATGGGCAGCCTTTATTTCGAGGGTAAAGTCCGCAACACATCGGCGATCAGCTGGCTGAGAGCATGGTTCTGACTGGTGGGCCTTGACCGTCTAGGCAGGGCCTCTCTGGACAGACCGTAAGAAAACCGCAGAATCCCCTGTCATCCGTTCAGTCCCGCCTCTGCAGTTTCTCTGAATAATGAAGCTGTCTCTACTTACTCTTTTCCAAAAACGTGTACGCAGGGTCTTGGCACAGACTTACGACTGTCTGCATCGCAGGGCAATTTCCCAACCGGGAAGAGTCAACTCGATCAATCGCAGCTCAAAAAGACAGGGATGGCAGGAGAAACTTCTGCAGGAGGACAGGTGCTAGGAAGATGGGAAGGTCAGCTTTGGGGGCCTCGCTGTGAAGAATGGGTTGTGGGCCCCAAGGGAGACGGGAAGGCGTGGAATTTGTCCCCACCAAAGGTGGTGTGGAGGGGCTGGTGGGAAACAATCCACCTTCACGGCAGGAGACACAGGTGACGCGGGTTCGATCCCTGGGTCGGGAGGATGCCCTATGGGGTCTAGAATCCTTTGTGTAAAAGGGTTGTCTCACAGCAGAGCTCAGACAGCCCTGATCACTGACCTCAGATCGTGACTTTTTCAGGGCGGGTTCTCAGCGGGACTTCCCAGTGAGTGGATTCTGCCTTCCTGCAAGTGTCTGAGTTTCTGGGGTGGGATCGGCAGACAAGGGTCAGTGGGAAGCACCGTCTTCGGGGGGTGAAGCCTTGGACGGAGGCTCAGCCTGCCCACGGGGCGGGGAGGGTGCCTCCCTTGGTTGGGTTCTCGGGGATGGAGCCCGTGGAACGCTTGAGGCCGTCGCCAAGACTGATGTGATGAACCCAAGCTTCAGGGAGACTCCAGGCAAGGAGGTAAAGGTGGGTACAGGTGGTTTCAGGTAGTGGTGAGCTCTTGGAGTCTAGCAGGCTATGGTGCACGGGGTCTCAAAGGGTCAGACACGACTGAAGCGACTTTGCGCCCATGCACGCACCAGCTCTGGGAAGGACCTGAAATCCTGACTGAACTACGTGCAGCCTGGCATGCTGCAGTCCACGGGGTCGCAAAGAGTCGGACGCGGCTGAGTGACGGCACAGCAGATGCTCTCAAAATTAGTTACTTGTGACTAGGACTTGCAACTACCATGGGTGCTGTATATTGATTTGTTTTAAATCCAGCGGCCTTGCTAAATTCTCCATATTAATTCTGATTTTTATCCGTAACTGTTAAATGGTCATATCGACATTTATATTATGCACGAGGAACGAAAGTTTTACTCCTTTTCTGGTGTATATATTTTTTATAATTTTTAGTAGTTTATGTTTTTAAGTAGTTTGGCTAAGACCTCCTAGACTATATTAAAATGAACTCGGGGAGAGTTGGGTCCTTACCCGGCAACTCATCTTTAAGGCTCTAAAGATTTAAAGTGAAAGAGAGAGTGTTAGTTGCTCAGTCATGTACGAGTCTCTTAGAAACCCCACGGACAGGCTCCTCTGTCCATGGAATCCTCCAGGCAAGAATACTGGAGTGGGCTGCCATTTCCTTCTCCAAAAGAGGGGGAAGACAGAGTCTTGGGTCTGGTGCCTTTGACCACTTGGCCATCCTGACATGACAGTAAACACTTTGTGGTTATAAGCTTTCAGCATTTCACCATTGCGTGTGGCAATAGCTGTAAATCTTTTGTAAACATCTCATCAGATTCAGGACAGCAGCTACTATTTCTAGCTTGCCCAGGTATTTATTTATAGGTTGATTTGCTTGTTTTCATCATGAATGAATGGTGACTTTTATCCATTTATCTGCACTCATGGAGAGAACTATGTGATGTTTCACTTTTTATACTGTTAATGTGATCATTCATTCTTCATTCTGAAAATAAACCTGACTCAGTATGAGATATTATCTTTTTTACATTGTTAATGTTTCATTGATTATTGTTCCATGTTTGCAAGAGACATTACACTGTCTTTTTTGTTCCTAGGTGAACAAAAATGCCAGTGAACAGGCTATGCCACTTACATGAAAAAGAGTTGTGACTGCATCCTCTTTTCCTAACTTCTGGAATATTTTGAGTAATATTAGCATTATTTAATTCTTAAATATTTGGTAGAATATAAGCGTAAAGCCTTTTTGGGTGAAGAATTCTTCGTGTTCAGTTCAGTCGCTCAGTCGTGTCTGACTCTTTGCGACCCTGTAGACTGCAGCACGCCAGGTCTCCCTGTCCATCACCAACTCCTGGAGCTCGCTCAAACTTGTAGCCATTGAGTCGGTGATGCCATCCAACCATCTCATCCTCTGTCGTCCCCTTCTCCTCCTGCCCCCAATCCCTCGCAGCATCAGGGTCTTTTCCAATGAGTCAGCTCTTCACATCAGGTGGCCAAAGGATTGGAGTTTCAGCTTCAGCATCAGTCCTTCCAATGAACACCCAGGACTTATCTCCTTCAGGATGGACTGGTTGGATCTCCTTGCAGTCCAAGGGACTCTCAAGAGTCTTCTCCAACACCACAGTTCAAAAGCATCAATTCTTCGGCACGCAGCTTTCTTCACAGTCCAACTCTCACATCCATACACGACCACTGGAAAAACCATAACCTTGACTAGATGGACGTTTGTTGGCAAAAGTCAACATTTACATATTCTTTGTGTAAATATGTATAATTACAGATTCTCGTCTGTGGTTGAAAAACGTTATATTTTCCATTTCTTTGGGTGTCAGCTTTGGAATTGTGTATTTTTACAGATGTGTTCACTCTAGCCACAGTTTCCATGTTATAGGCATAACGTTTTTTCACATCACTCTCTTACAAAACCTTTCATGTTTTCAGAGTCTGTAGTAGGTTCCTATTTTTTAAAAGACTTTTTTCGATGTGGACTATTTTTAAAGTCTACTGAATTTGTCACAGCACTGTTTTTTTGTTTTGTTTTGTTTTGTTTTCCTCCTATTTTGGTGTTTTGGTCTTGAGGCATGTGGGATATTAGCTCTCCAACCAGGGATCGAACTCACACCCCCATACATTGGAAGGTGAAGTCTTAACCACTAGGCCACCACGGAGCTCCTAATTTCCTGTTTTTCATCCGTGATATTACTTCCTCCTGCCTTCTCTGATTTCACTGATCAATATTATCAAGTTTTCCCCCACACTGTTGGTCTTTGGATTGCAGGGTCCCAAATTAGGCAACCATTTCCCTCTTGACTAATTGAGTTTTTATTGTGTGATTCCCACTGATTCATGTGGGTTTCTGCCATTCTTTTTCTAATTTCTTAACTTGTTGTTTTGCACAAAGATTTTTTTTTTCCCCAAATATTTTCTGGTTGCTTTTAGAGTGCACATTTTGTACTCGGCATGGTTTTCTAAGTCATGTCTCTAACGTTTTGGTGTGTTTTATTTTCATTGTCTTACAGGTTATAATGTTTCCCAATGTCTATTACGACCCATGGGTTATTTAGAAATTTAATTTCCAGGCACATGAGTATTTTTCAATAATTGTAATATACCTTTACTCCCTCGCTGTGAGCTTCGTACTTGTCCCTAAAAGGTTTATGTGTTTTGTTTCTTTTCTTTATTTAGAAATATTTGAGGTTTTCGTGGTTTATTATAATGACTCTCCTGACCACCATCACTCACTCTGAGCTCATATTTCCTTTCATTATTTTTGAGAAGATTACCCTTAATATGGCAACACATACCCCTGGGTTTTCAAAGTCTAACATTCGTTACTTTTACTTTCTTAACAGAACAATGCAAATGCCTCAGAACACATACGTTCACTTACTCACACACCACTGTTCTCATGCATCTTAATTCTTTCTCCATTTTAACTCCCTCAGGAGGGTGTGGTTTTTATCCTGCCAGTATTTATTCGCAGTGATCCACGCTCTCAGGCATCTTTACCACTTCCTGATAGACATTCAACTCCATCCCATGGTGACTTTTCATACACTATTTGGGTCACTCCTCTCAGACTCTGGAGCATTTCCTTTGGTGGAAGTCTGTTGGTGGCGGATTTTCTCAACGTTGGTGTCCTGAAAAGTGTCTCGCTTTGAACCCAACTGGGATTTCATTGACGGATGGCTTGTTTCCCCGTCTTGTTCAAAGGAGCCATTCTGAACGGAAGGCAGTCTTCTCAGGACTAGAGGGACAGACCTCACCAAGAGAACCTGAGCACGCATCCTGGGGTTTGCCGCGTGTTTTATGGACTTACCTGGTGGCTCAACTGGTAAAGAATCCATCTGCCTGCAATGCAACGCAGGAGACCCGGGTTCGATCCCTGGGTCGTCAAGAAGACCCCCTGAAAGAAGGAATGGCAACCCACTCCAGTATTCTTGCCTGGAGAGTCCCATGGACTGAAGAGCCCGGCGGGCCACAGTCCATGGGGTTGCAGAGCGTCGGACACTGCTGACCAACACTCACGTTCTGTAGGTGTGGATCGCAGCAGAAACTCACATGTTATCCACCGCACAGGTGAGCACGGAATCTCCCAGGATACCCCGGTAATAAGAGGGGAGGAGAGAAAAAAACTAGAAGAGACAGCGAGGTGGAGGCTAGACAGACAGACAGACCGAGAGGGGAGAGAGAGAGACGACCCAGGCATCTCTGGTTCGCAGATAACACTTCTCTGCTAGCATCCCCTGGCCAAAGTTTACAGGTGGGGTGCAGTTAGACCTCGCTTCTGAGACTCAGAAGCTGTTACTGCCGGCTTGGAAGGCAGGGAGACCCCTGTCCACACACAGGGGGGCTCGCTGTAAGGGGAGAATCTGCAGAGACTGCTCACAGACACCCCAAGACCCCAGAGTTGGACCGTGAAGAAGGCTGAACGCCAAAGAGTTGAGGCTTTTGAAATGTGCTGTTGAAGACTCTTGAGAGCTACTCAGGCTGCAAGGAGATCCAACCAGTCCATCCTAAATGAAATCAGTCCTGAATATTCATTGGAAGGACTGAGGCTGAAGCTGAAACTCCAGTACTTTGGCCACCTGATGCAAAGAGCTGACTCATTAGAAAAGACCCTGATGCTGGGAGATTGAAGGTGGGAGGAGAAGGGGACAAGAGAGGATGAGATGGTTGGATGGCATCACTGACTCGATGGACGTGAGTTTGAGCAAGCTCTGGGAGCTGGTGATGGACAGGGAAGCCTGCTCTGCTGCAGTCCATGCGGTTGCAAAGAGGTGTCAGTCCACACACCCAGCACGTGTTTGCAGCCACCTCAAACTCTTGCAGGTGAAAGGGCAGCAGGTCCGTAGCAGCCTGCTAAGATGGTGAGGTCCTGATTGGGAGGCTTGGATCGGGAGAGCTTCTCTAATGGAGGGGTGCGGGTAGGGGTGGGGGCGCCTCACAGTCGGGGTGCTGGGGTTCTGGGGTCAGTGGGGAGTCTGTGAGCACACGTTTAGAGTTTCTCCTCTTACAGGCAGCCCTCCTGTGTGCAGGGGGGAACCCCCGCCCGCCCCCACCCTGCTCTCCGAGCCTGCAATAACACTTTTTTGATTTTCAGCCTCTGCCCAGTAACGCTGACGAGATGAGAACGGGCAACTGCCTGTCCCCCTGCTTTGATAATCGGACAAAGGAGATTTTAGCAGATTGTTCTGTGGCGTGTTAACTCTTCCCGGGGCCCTTCCAAAACCATGACCCTCTTTAAACATTTCCTGTAAACTCGCCACGCCAGGGGAGGCGCCCAAGAACCCACGTGGGCCTCCCCACCCCCTACCCACTTCGAGCTCCTTTTCATCTCCCTTTGATGTTCATGTGACTTGCTAAGGTTTACTCTCGGAAATCCTCACGTTTCCTCCTTGAGTGAAATCAAAGTGTGAAACGTGTTAAGCTGTAAGGGCGGCTCGAATTTCTAACCCCTTCCCCCCACCCCGGTCCCCACCCCAGACCAACCCAGAGGGGAGGAGGGGAGCTTTTCAGCAGAACGGCAGGGAGACGGAACGAAAACGAGATGGACAGCAAAAGTGGTTGTAATTTCTGCCGTCCGTGAAATCTGGGTGTTCTGGCTGAAAGGTTAGAGGGGAGTGGAAACGCTATACCGCCCTCAGATTAAAAGCAGTTTCACGGGGCTGAAAAAATTGCACACACGTTGTGGCAACAAGCTTCGTTCCCTTGCTGTGACGGAGGGATGCTGAGATTCACTCCCGAGGTCTCCTGCCGGGAAGGATAGAGATCGGATAAAGGTCAGAATCTCAGCCACGGGGCAATTAACAAAAAACCCTTTCACCCAAAGACTCGGATGGGAGCACACATCACAAAGGAGTTTCCAGGGAGCCAAGGAAAAGCCAGGGATGCCCCTGCTTCAGGCAACTCTCTGTAATTTCTGCAGGCCCTGAGAAGACTTTCAGACCGTTTTGAGAAGGAAGAAATGTTAAGAAAGGGTGTGATGTAGCGGCAGCAGGAGGTATTCGTTTGGGCGTTGATTTACTTTCGTGCCTGGGGGTTCCAGCATTGTATTTTTTTTAATTGCTTTTAACTGGAGGAAGCTGAAGCTCCAATACTTTGAAGACACGATGCAGAGAACCGACTCATTGGAAAACACGCTGATGGTGGGAAAGATTGAAGGCGGGAGGAGCAGGGGGCGACAGAGGATGAGATGGTTGGATGGCATCACCGACTCAATGGACGTGAGTGTGAGCAAATTCCGGGAGATGGTGATGGACAGGGAGGCCTGGCGTGCTGCAGTCCATGGGTCGCAGAGAGTTGGACATGACTGAGCGACTGAACACTCACAGGGGATGCAGGCAGTGTGGGCGTTCCCCCAGAACTGACTCTGAGAGTGTCAGGAAGCCGTCTCCACTGACCGAAAATAATGAGTTCTCAGAAACCGATCCCGTCTGGAATGTCCTGGGACGACTGACAAGAACTCAGGACCACGGATCACGAAATTAATTGCTTACGAGAGCAGGTTCCGACGTCCAAAACTATGCCAACTACGGCAGTGTTTGGAATTCCCAAAATACAAATCAGAAAGACTTCAAAGAAAGCCCGTCTACCCACCGACAACTGGAACAGTGCTAATTAGCAACAATACTCTTTAATCTATAAATAATAAAGTGATCCCAGAGGTCCCCAGAGAGGTGTAAAAAGAAAAAAAGAAAGAAAGAAAAAAAAAAACCACGCACACAAATGATTTCACAGACTGCGGTCAAGGCTTGACACCAAACTTTGGCCAGTCCCTCGGAAATCCTGTCTGACATTCAGCGAGAGAGACCCTTTTCAAAGGCAAAGGACGCTTCCCGAAATTAAGGTCTATTTGAATGAGATCACCTTAACTTACGGGACTTTCCCGATGGCTCAGATGGTAAAGAATCTGCCTGTAATGCAGGAGACACCGATTCAATCCCTGGGTCAGGGAGATCCCCTGGAGGAGGGCATGGCAAGCCACTCCAGTATTCTCGCCTGGAGAATCCCACGGACAGAGGAGCCTGGCGGGCTACAGTCCACAGGGTCGCAAAGTAACAGACACGACCCAGCCACTGAACAATAACAACAATAAAATAAAAAGTTTTTAAGAAAGAAACAACAACAGCAAAAGATCAATAAAAAAGAAACAAACGAGAATAGATACACGTCTATGCATAACTGAACCCTTTGTATATACCGGAAGCTAACACAACGTTGTAAATCAACTCTGTTGCTGTTGTTCGGTCGCTAAGTTCTGTCTGACTCTTTGTGACCCCATAGACTGCTCTGCATACGAAGTCACTTCAGTCGTGTCTGCGTCTTTGAGATCTCATGGAGCCCGCCAGGCTCCTCTGTCCATGGGATTCTCCAGGCAAGAATATTGGAGTGGGTTGCCGTCCCCTCTTCCACCGTGGACTGCTATACTCCAGTGTAAGATAAAAAGTTACAAAAAGAATAAAGATGAAAAATGAAAAGACCAGGGTGGCCCAAATAGCAGATTCTGTAAAGCTCTCAGCAGCGGTGTTGCTGGGAAAACAAGACTGGGTCAGAGCACAGAGGTCCAGGAACATCACGCTAAAAAAGATTTTAGGATTTACATTGGAGAGCAAGGATGGGAAATGTGTTTTCAGTTCAGTTCAGTCGCTCAGTCGTGTCCGACTCTTTGAGACCCCACGGACTGCAGCTCACCAGGCTTCCCTGTCCGTCACCAGCTCCCAGAGTTTATTCAAACTCATGTCCATTGAGTTGGGGATGCCATCCAACCATCTCATCCTCTGTCATCCCCTTCTCCTCCTGCCCTCAATTTTTCCCAGCATCAGGGTCTTTTCCAGTGAGCCAGCTTTTCACATCAGGTGGCCAACGTATTGGAGTTTCAGCTTCAGCATCCGTCCGTCCATTGAATATTCAGGACTGATTTCATTTAGGATGGACTGGTTGGATCCCCTTGCAGTCCAAGGGACTCTCAAGAGTCTTCTCCAGCACCACAGTTCACAAGCATCAATTCTTCGGTGCTCAGCTTTCTTTAAATGTGTTTTACATGTGGGTAATTTCTGGAAAATTCCCGGCTGGAGAAACAACTGTACTGGGCAAAGTCATGCAAGGTCCCACCTGGCCTCACAGACCCGAGGGCTCTCTGGGGGACTAAAGATTCTTGACTTTGATTCCTTTGCCCTCCGACTGTGTCATCGTGGCTCCAGGGAGAGGAGAGGTGGGAGACGATTTGACAGTCAAGAGTGGGGAGGTGACAGTGATGTCGTAGGGAGATTACTGCAGCGGGGAGGGGGCTGATGTTGGAGAAACTGGAGGGGAGACCCTCATGGAGGGCCCGCTCGTCCAGCCAGGAGTTGCTCACAGCCAGGAAACGGTGCTTGCTTGGCCTGAGCGGCCGCCACTGATGTAAGAAAAACACACCCCAGGGGTCTTGTGAAGGCCTCGCTCGCTCGATGCCTCCCAGGGAATGAGAGTGTTTATTTTACAAACACAACGGGTAAGGACATTCATTCTGAAGCTGCTCTGCAAAGCACTGTAGTGAGGCTGACGGGCAGGAGGCAGTTCAGGTAAAACGTACCAGGTTCCTGGGGCCTGGGGATGCTTTGGACACAAAATAGGTGGCTAGATGGATAGGCACATAGATAGATGATAAAGATGGATAGATGGATTGACTGATGATAAAGATGGGTGATAAAGATAGATGGATGGATTGATGATAAAGATGGATAGATGGATTGACTGATGATAAAGATGGATAGATGGATTGACTGATGATAAAGATAGATAGAGGGATTGACTGATGATAAAGATGGATGATAAAGATAGATGGATGGACTGATGATAAAGATAGATGATAACAATAGATAGAGGGATTGACTGATGATAAAAATAGATGATAAAGATGGACAGATGGATTGACTGATGATAAAGATGGATGATAAAGATAGATGGATTGATTGATGATAAAGATAGATGATAAAGATGGATAGATGGATTGACTGATGATAAAGATAGATAGATGGGTTGATGATAAAGATAGATGATAAAGATAGATAGATGGATTGATGATAAAGATAGATGATAAATATAGATGGATGAATTGATGATAAAGATAGATATGGTGATAGATGATAAAGATAGATGGATTGACTGATGATAAAGATAGATAGGGTGATAGATGATAAAGATAGATAGATGAATTGATTGATGATCAAGATAGATAGGGTGATAGATAATAAAGATACGCAAATACTCAGATGATAGAGACAGATGATAAGAGAGAAATAAATAGCTCGATAGATGATAGAGACAGATGATAAAGATTGATTGCTTGACTGGTACATGATATTGATAGATAAATATAGATATAGATGGATAGATACTCTAGTATTAGGATTTACCAGATAAAGATAGATTGATAGATGATAAGGATAGATATATTGATAGATGATAAAAATAGATTGATAGAGGATATAGATAGATGATAAAGATGATTGATGGACTGACTGCTAGATGATATTGATAGATAAATACAGAGATAGATGAATGGATAGATATTCTAGTATTGGGATTTAACAGAATATTATGGAAACAAAACAATAAGTACGTAAGTAAGAGTTAGTTGCTCAGTTGTGTCCGACTCTTTGTGATCCCATGGACTACCACCCACCAGGCTCCTCTGTCCATGAGATTTTCCAGGCAAGAATACTGGAGTGGGTTGCTGTTTCCTTCTCCAGGGGGTCTTCCCAACCCAGGGATCGAACCCAGGTCTCCTACACTGCAGGAAATTTCTTTACCGACTGACCTATAAGCACTTAAGTGAGATGACTGTCTTATTTCTCTCTGATGTGACAGGAGGCCAGAGTGAACTGCTCAGGGTTGCTATGGAGATCCAGGATGTCAGGCATCCTCCACGTTATGGCTCCATTACCCTCAGTATGTGACTTTCTACTCATGGTCCAATGTAGCTGCATGGACTCCAGCCCTCATGCCTGCATTCCAGTCAGCAGGAACAGAGAAGAGAACAGCTCACACTTACTCTTCAGAAAGTCTCTTGAGAGTCCCTTGCACAGCAAGGAGATCAAACCAGTCAATCCTAAAGGATATCAGTCCTGAATATTCACTGGAAGGACTGATGCTGAAGCTGAAGCTCCAGTACTTTGGCCACATGACAGGAAGAGATGACCCACTGGAAAAGAAAGATGCTGATGCTGGGAAAGATTGAAGGCAGGAGGAGAAGGGGACGACAGAGGATGAGATGGTTGGATGTCATCATTGACTCAATGGACATGAGTTTGAGCAAGCTCCGGGAGATAGTGAAGGACTGCATGCAGTGAATGGCATGCTGCAGTTCATGGGGTCGCAAAGAGTCGGACACGACTGAATGACTAACGTTTTCACTCTTGCTCATAATGTAAAGTTCACCATGTTAACCAAAGGGGACAAGTCAGGGGCATTTAGTGCATTCACAACTTTGTGCAGACACCACCTCTGTCTGGTTTCAGAACCTTCTCACGCCCTCAGAAGGAGACTCCAACCCCATGAGCTATTGCACCACCTCCCCCAGCCCCCACACCACTAGCCGAATTTCTGTCTGTGGAGTCACCTGTTCTTGACGTTTCCTGTCAATGTCATAACACACTGTGTGTGTCCCTCTGTGTCCGCTTCTTACACTATTTCTGCTGTCTGTTTTTCAAATCACAGGAAATCAACACCCCATGCTCAGAAGATTCTACAAGGTTCTAGGTTTGCAAAAAATGGAGAGGTGGTCCCCAATCTGAGTGGGGGTATCCCACGGCCAATCCAGGGAGCAAGGCATCTCATCACCTTCAAAAAATGTTTGTGCTTTTCTCATGACTATGCTTTTTTTTTTTTTTAGTTAAATGATCCCCATCCCATGATATCATTTGCTAAGTTCCTTCACTCATGTCTGACTCTTTGCGACCCCATGGACTGTAGCCCACCAGGGCTCTGGAAATCATGGGATTCTCCAGGCAAGAATACTGGAGTGGGTTGCCATTTCCTCCTCCAGGAGATCCTCCAGACTAGGGGACTGAACCCATGTCTCCCACATCTGCATTGCAGGCGGATTCTTTACTGGTAAGCCGCTGGGGAAGTCCTGTTAAATGGAAACAATTTCAAATCAACTCTGACAGTATTCCATGAAAACAGTCACTTGTCTTTCTTTAAATCGTTGCACTTATTTTTCTGATTGATTCATTTCCTCATGTCGCTGGGCCAACTTGAACCTCTTCTTTGAATAAACCAATTGTGTCTCTGTACATATTTCTTTTAATAAGATCAATATTTTTTAAAGATTTTTTTTAATGTGGACCATTTTCAAAGTCTTTATTGTATTTGTTACAATACTGCGTCTGTTTTATATTCTTCGTCTTTTGCCCATAAGGCATGTGGAATCTTAGCTTCCCAACCAGGGATCAAACCCACCGCCCCTGCGTTGGAAGGTGAAGTCTTCACCACTGAATCACCAGGAAAGTCCCAAGTTCAATATTTTTAGGTTTAGAAACTCTAAAAAGTTCATAAATAAGCCAAGACATTTTACTGTGCAAGCCACTTGCGGCAATTGGCTCCACTCAACACTAGTTCATCATCTTTTTTTTTTTTTTCATCAACATCAGTTCATTTTTTTCCACCCAACACTGCCGGTTTGTTCAGCAGATAGGCTCAGCGTCTTAGAAATAACTTGCTGTGAATTTACCCAGCTGGACAGTTCTGGAACCAGAGGAGTGCTGCTTCCATGGTGACCAGCCAGCCCCACCCACCCTGTGGTCCGGGGATTTAAAAAACAGCGAGAGTGTTAGTTGGTCAGTCATGTCTGACTCTTTGCAACCCCGTGGGCTGTAGCCTGCCAGGTTCTTCGGTCCTTGAAATTCTCTAGGCAAGAACACTGGAGCGGGTTGCCATTCCCTCCTCCAGGGATCCAGGGATCAAACCTGGATCTCCCACGTTGCAGGCAGATTCTTTACCATCTGGGTCACCAGGCAGCCATCAGGGAAGTCCAATAGCTCTGACGACTCCGCCCAGGGATAAGGCAGCATCTTTACCTGAAGGGCTCAAGAAATGCAGAAAGCAGAGAGAATCACACGGAGGAGACCAAGGTGGGATTTTGAATAGTCTAAGCCAAAATTGGGAAAAGAGTATGTCAAGGCTGTATATTGTCACCCTGCTTATTTAACTTATATGCAGAGTACATCATGTGAAATGCCAGGCTGGATGAAGCACAAGCTGGAATCAAGATTGCCAGGAGAAATATCAATAACCTCAGATATGCAGATGATACCACCCTTGTGGCAGAAAGCGAAGAGGAACTAAAGAACCTCTTGATGAAAGTGAAAGAGGAGAGTGATAAAGTTGGCTTATAACTCAACATTCAAAAAACTAAGATCCATCAGGTCCCATCACTTCGTGGCAAATAGACTGGGAAACAATGGAAACCTTGAGAGACTTAATTTTCTTGGGCTTCAAAATCACTGCAGATGGTGACTGCAGTCATGAAATTAAAAGACGCTTACTCCTTGGAGGAAAAGCTATGACAAACGTAGACAGCATATTTAAAGGCAGAGACATTACTTTGCTGGCAAAGATCTGTCTAATCAAAGCTATGGTTTCATTATGGATGTGAGAGTTGGACCATAAAGAAAGCCGAGTGCCAAAGAATTGATGCTTTTGAACCGTGGTGTTGGAGAAGACTCTTGAGAGTCCCTTGGACTGCAAGGAGATCCAACCAGTCCATCCTAAAGGAAATCAGTCCTGAATATTCATTGAAAGGACTGATGCAGAAGCTGAAGCTCCAATCATTTGGCCACCTGATGTGAAGAACTGACTCATTGGAAAAGACCCTGATGCTGGGAGGGATTGGGGGCAGGAGGAGAAAGGGACGACAGAGGATGAGATGGTTGGATGGTGTCAACGACTTGATGGACATGAGTTTGAATAAGCTCCGGAGTTGGTGATGAACAGGGAGGCCTGGTGTACTGCAGTCCATGGACTCACAAAGAGTCGGACACGACTGGGCGACTGAACTGAACTGAGCTGAAGCCCACTGGAAGTGTTGAGGGCTCTCTCTTGCATCAGGCCTGGGGGTCACGTTGGGAGTATCCTGACACTTCACAGACAGGCCTCCACACAGTCAACACCCTCCCCTGACCCCTCTTCCTTCTCCGGGAGGGGTGGGGGACGCATGTGGGCAAAGTCCGTTCCGGCCCCCAGCAATTTCAGGGTGAGTAATTTCCGAGCATGCAATTATAAGTGACTCCAAGACCAAGTGGTCCCTGAAGCACTATGGAGATGCCTGGATCCCGCCTGTAATTGCATCCAGATCCTAACCTCAGTGTGGCCTGTGTCCTGGCTCTAACCTGGGGCCCCCCGCTCCATTCTCCGACATATGGGATGGTTTTGAAAGTTGATTGCTGCGAGCTGATGAAGGGGAGTTATGCAGCATCTCAGGAAGGCCCTCCAACAGCTGCTCCGAGAGAGCATCTCCTGCCCGATCAAGCTCAGGCTCGTCCCTCAGAAGGAAAGGGACGCCTCAGGGTGTACGGGAGGCAAGTGCTGGAGTGGGGTAAGGGTGAAATGCAATCAGACAAAAAGAAAAACTCACAGTTTCCAAAAGATGGGAGCAAGAAGGGGAGATAAAGGAGGTGGAAGAGATGGAGGAGAAGATAGAAGGGGAGATGGGGAAGGAGATAGAGGAGATGGGGGAGGAGGTGGAGGAGGAGAAGGAGGAGAAGATAGGGGAGGAGATGGAGAGGATGGAGGAGGAGATGGGAGGGGATGGAGGAGATGGAGGGGCAGATGGAGGAGCAGATTGAGGAGGAGATGAAGGAGTTGGTGGGGGAGATGGGGGAGGAGATGGAGGAGGAGGATGAGATGGAGGAGGAGAAGGAGGAGGAGATGGAGGAGGAGATGGAGGAGAAGGAGGAGGAGATGGAGGGGGAGGAGGAGATGGGGGAGATGGGGGAGGAGATGGAGGGGGACGTGCGGGAGGAGGCCGTGAGGGAAGATGGCTGAAGGGGAAGCAGGCCTTGCTTGCTGTTCTGCACCCCTTGGCTTGTGGCTCCATTACGCCACCACCTCCCCTCACTCCCTCTTGGTTTCTCCTCTGTGCCCCTGTCTGTGACCAATCTCCCTCTCTTACAGGGACCCCAATCATATGGAATTAGAATCCACCCCCACGACCTCATCCTGCCTCCATCATCTTTACAAAGACCTCCGTCTCCAAATACAGTCCCATTCTGACGTTCTGGGGATGAGGACTCCTTCATGTGAATCTGGGGTCACAGGATCCACTCCCGGGAGGGTGTCCGGGGGACAGACACCGGCAGCTGCAGGAGAAATCTCCCCTGTTCATCGACGATGGAGGGAGTTCCAAGTGTGAACACCTGTATGGGGACCAGGAGCTCTGCTGGGAGAAACATACGGGCCAAAGGCTAGATGTCAGAGTTTGAAGATCCCTCACCAGTGGGTTGAGGGTCTTGTAGAGGGAGACAGATGTGGATTGTTCTGAAAGTGAGAAGGTGACAGCCCTTCTCTGGGCGTTTCTTTTTCCTATTCCCATTTTGCCCTGTAGGCAAAGAGCTGGCTCATTGGAACAGATCCTGATGCTGGGAAAGATTGACGGCAGGAGGACAAGTGGGTGGCAGAGGATGAGATGGCTGGATGGCATCACTGACTCGATGGACATGAGTTTGAGCAAACTCCGGGAGATGGTGAAGGACAGGGAGGCCTGGCGTGCGGCAGTCCATGGGGTCACAAAGAATCGGACATGACTTAGCAATTGAACACCACCACCACCAAGTCAGAAGGTTATTTGCAGAAAACCAAGATACCTCACAATTTTTCACACCTGGACGAATACACTCACGTTTTCTTAATGTTATATTTAATTTTGATATTTTTTATTATTGTGGTAAAATGCACCACACAATTATAGCCTATAAAATATACCTTATGGTATATAAAATACATCATAAAATTTAGCGCTGAAGCTATTTTTAACTGTATAATTCAGCTGCACTAACATTCACACTGCTGTGTAACCTTCCCCAGCATCTGTCTCCAGAAATTTCTCGTCTTCCCAAAATGAAACTCTGTCCCCATTAAATACTATTTTTTCGTGCCTCTCCCCTGTCCCAGATGACCACTCTTCTAGTTTTTGTCAGGGTTTTGTCTCTGTGAATCCTGGGGACCTCTTATAAGTGAAAGCCTGTACTATTAGTCCTTTTGAATGTCTGACATTTCATTTGGCATCACATTCTCAAAGTACATCCACATGGTATGCAAGTGTGCTCAATCGCTTTAGTCACGTCTGACTCTTTGGGACCCCAAGGACTATAGCCCACCAGGCTCCTCTACCCACAGGATTCTCCAGGCAAGAATACTGGAGTGGGTTGCATGCCCTCCTCCAGCGGATCTTCCCGATCCAGGGATCGAACATTCGCCTCTTAAGTCTCCTGTATTGACAAGTGGGTTCTTTATCACTGTCGCCACTGGAAAGCCTCCATACTCCAATAATTAAATTAAAAAACAAAAAATAGGAAACAAAAGAGCAAAACCAACATAGGAATTCCCTGGCAGTCCACTGGTTCAGACGCTGAACTTTCATGATTGATGGTGTCGATTTGATCCCTGGTTGTCGGGGAGTTAAGATTCCAAAAGTTGCATGATGCAGCAAAACCAAAAAAAAAAAAATGGGCAAAGTACCTGAATTTTTCTTTCTCTGAAGAAGAAGATATACAAACAACTAAGAAGCACGTGAAAAGATGCTGAACATCTATCGGTTCATGTTGATGTATGGCAGAAACCAACGCAATACAGCAAAGCAATTATCCTCCAATTAAAAATCAATAGTTTTCTAAAAAGGCGCTCATCATCATTAGTTATTAAAGAAATGCAAGTCGAAACCGCAGTGAGATACCACTTCACATCCATTCAGGATGGCTATCGTCAAAAATCAAAACCCAGCAAGAAGGGTTCTCCACGTTGAGAGCGTGGAGCAAGGGACACCTTTGTGCACTGCTGGTGGGATGTAAGATGGAGCAGGCCCTGTGGGAGACAGGAGGACTGTCCTCAGAATACGAAACACAGAACGACCGTGTGATCCAGGAACTGTCCTTCTGGGTGTGTGACTTCTCAGTGGGGACTTGGACGTGTATTTGTACCTATGTATTTAGATGTGACCTATGGTCAAAACAGCATTATTCACAAGAGCCAAGAGTTAAATGCAACCCAAGTGCCCACCGATGGCTGGCTGCTGAAATTGGGGATGGATGGATGGATGGACCGACACCTGATGGATGGATAGATGTATGGATGGAAGGAGGTATGGATGGGTGGATTGATGGATGATGGATGGATGATGAATGGATAATGGATGATTGCTAGATGGATGGATGGTTGGGTAGATGCATGGATGGATGGATGGATGATGGATAGATAATAGATGATTGATGGGTGGATAGATGATGGATGGATGGTTGGGTAGATGCATGGATGGATGGATGGGCATAACAGTGTGGTCCATGCACACAGTGGAATATTATTCACCCTGAAAAAGGAAGGTAACTCTGACACCTGCTACTTCATGGATGCCCAGAGGAGGGCATAGCAACCCACTCCAGTATTCTTACCTGGAAAATTTCATAGACAGAGAAGCCTGGCGGTTGCAGAGAGTCGGCCATGACTGAAGTGACTTAGCATGCATAGCACTGGAATAGAATAATTTCACAATTTTATCTTGGTCTCTTCTGCACAGCAACATGAGAATCAGACATATGTATACACATCTCACCTCCCTCTCGAGCCTCCCTCCCACTTATCAACTGAGCAAGCTCTTGGTTAAGACACAAAAATATGGCTTTCAATAAAGCCCACTATGCCAGCATCAGTGTGGTTCTGTGTCAGAGAACCAGAAATAGGAATTATCAATTTAGGGCTGGTTAGTAAGAAAGCAAGACTTTGCAATCACCACTCATGGGTAGAAATGTGAAGACCCCTCCTCAACACTCTCATCTGACATTGAAGGTTCTGGGGGGGGGAATGTCTTTATTTACACTTTACAAAGAAAAGAGAAGTGGGACAACATTTACTGAGTCATCACTGAGCTATGGCCCAACGCGCCACGTATCTCGAGTCCTTTTTGATGGTCTGGGGGAGCACGGGGCCGTATTCCCATTTTACAGAGAGACATGGGAGGCATGCAAAGGTCTGACGACTGATGCCCACCATGAAGTGTCCAAGCAGACACTGGAAAAGTGAAAGTGCTCATCGCTCAGTCGTGTCTGACTCTTTGTGACCCCCTGGACTGTAGCCCGCCAGGCTCTTCTATCCATGGAATTCTCCAGGCGACAATATGGAGTGGGTTGCCATGACCTCCTCCAGGGATCTTCCCCACCCAGGGATCGAACCCGGGTCTCCTGCATTGGCAGGCGGATTCTTTACCAGTGAGACACCGGAGACTGGATCCTAGTGAATTTTCCTCAATGGACCTTATTTTTTTCTTCAATGCATCCAAAATAATCTCCATCCTGAAGTTGTCTGGAAAGAAAATGTCACATTCACAGCTACAGAGAAAAGATCCGCTTGTCTTTCTACAGAGGGACTAATATTTATATAGCCCTTTCATGTTAAAATTTCAGCTCAGTCCCCAGACACCTGTGAGACATTTCAGAGAACCACGCCGGCATTTTAAGGAAGAGGCTCGGGAACTTCAGAGGCGTAGAAGGGGACTGCCCAAGGCGATTCAGAGGGTGAGTTGTAATGCTCACAAGTTCTAAGTCTAAAAATCGAGCCTTATTGAGTCATTCTGTTCCCTACACCCAACGTCTTATCTGTTCCTCCTCCATAAAAGGCACTATGATTCAGAGGGATGCTATTGTCCTTATGAACCAATGGCTCAGTAGTAAAGAATCCGCCTACCAATGCAGAAGATTCAGTTTTGATCCCTGGGTCGGGAAGATCCCCTGGAGAAGGGAATGGCCACCCACGCCAGTTATTTTTGCCTGGGAAATGCCATGGGCAGAGGAACCTGGCGGGTTACGGTTCATGGAGTTGCGAAAGGGTCAGACAGGATCACAATGACACATTGTCCTTACAATTTTACAAAAAATGACAGATGCCACCTGGCATATTCACGGGCTCCTTGCTGGTCCTGCAAAAGGATGAGAGGGTGATGGTTGGAGCTAGTGATATGAGTTTCAGCATCACAAATGCCATGACTATTAATCAACGCTCATGGATCCAGAGAGTTTTGGCAAAGCATTCCTGTTTGCTCATTCCTCATCATCCGTGAAGCAAAACGGACTTTTCAAGCCATGTTTTAAAGGATTAGTGTGTTTCCTCAAACAGAGGTTAAGCCCCAAATGGAAGTGATTGGAAAATGCTTCCAAGTCTTGTAGCATTCACAGTGCTGCAAGCATTACCCCAAGCCGGATAGAGACGGTGCTTCCTCCAAAGTCCTTCTTTAGGAACTTTGTGCGGGCTGTTATCATTCACTCAGTCATGTCCCACTCTCTGTGACCCCATGGACTGCAGCCCTCCAGGCTTCCCCGTCCATCACCAACTCCCGGAGCTTGCTCAAGCTCATGTCCATCGAGTCAGCGATGCGGTCCAACCATCTCATCCTCTGTCGTCCCCTTCTCCTCCCGCCCTCTATCTTTCCCAGCATCAGGGTCTTTTCCAAGGAGTCCGTTCTTCACATCAGGTGGCCAAAGGATTGGAGTTGCAGCTTCAGCATCAGTCCTTCCAATGAACACCCAGGACTGATCTCCTTTAGGATGGACTTGTTTGATCTCCTTGCAGTCCAAGTGACTCTCAAGAGTCTTCTCCAACACCGCAGTTCAAAAGCAGCAAGTCTTTGGCTTTCAGCCTTCTTTACCGTCCAACTCTCACATCCATACATGACTCCTGGAAACTAGGGCTGTTTGATGAAGAGTCGCTTTGGGGAAGTGAAGGTCCGTGATCCAGTGAGGGCTGGCTCATGGAAAGACCAAGAATAGTCAGGGGATTCACGGGACTGGATTTGCAGGTCAAGTCTATAGCCAAGGAATCTTCAGATGAGAGTGTTCTCTCTCAGCTGCTGGGTCAGTATTACATGTGAGTATGCCATCAACATGGGCTTTCCAGACGAATGGGCAGTGATATGAATGCACATCAAAAACAACTATCATGGGCATTACAACCTCCACAAATTGGTGGCATGGTTAAGAGGTAACAGAGACTCTGGTATCTACACGAACTGCTTTTGCTTTGTTTTATTTATTTTTATTTATTTGATTGCACCAGGTCTTGGTTGCCGCACGTGGTGTGCAGGACCTAGGTGCTTCCCAGTTGGCGCTAGTGGTAAAGAACTGCTTGCCGATGCAGGACACGTAAGAGATGCAGGTTTGATGCCTGGGTTGGGAAGATCCCCTGGAGGAACTCTCTGCGACCCACTCCAGTCACAACCCCCTGAGAGGCATGGTAACCCACTCCAGTATTCTTGCCTGGAGAATCCCATGGACAGAGGAGCCTGGCGGGCTACAGTCCATGGGGTCACAGAGTCAGACACAGCTGACTCTGTGTCCAACTTAGCATGGATGCGGGAATCTAGTGTTCTAACCAGGTATCAAATCTGGGCTCCCTGCACTGGGAGCGAAGTGGCTTAGCCACTGGACCACGAGAGAAGTCCTTGCAAAACCGAGGTTTAAGAGAAAACACTAATAATTTCCCGGAAACCGAACAGAAGGTGGAAAGTTCTGGAATGAGAACCATCCTTTGGTCTTCTAGAGCACCTGTGTGGACTGCAGTATGGGAGCATCTCCCATCTTTGGCTGTGGGCAGGTGCTTGCAGGAAGCCTGCCTCCCTGTATCGCAAGGGAAGAACAAGTCTGGCTTCACATGGGAATCTGTTTCTTTTACTACAACCTTTACGTTCTACTGCTTTTGCTACAAGATAAGAATGTTGCCTATAGCCTAAAATATACAGAATAGGCCATTCTCAAGGCTCTGATCATTAAAAGTGTAACAAGTTTCCATTCATATAGGGATAAGAGGTTGCAGAACAAAGGATAACATGTTGGAGGTTTACAGGAATGTCATGCGTGACCTGAGCTACTTGGACAGTTGCAAGAACCAAGGATTCCAGCCCGGACGGGTTTGCAGCAATAGCCACACCGTCTCCCCTTTGCGTATCGAAGGAGCCTGAATTCGGTCTTGGGGAAGATGATTCTTTGGGACGCTAGTCCACCATCTTCTTGGTCTGCTCAGTTTCTGGACAAAGGGCTCTATGCTTTGCCCCAACAACGGTCTCTTAGTTTTTACTGGCCTAAGCTGGACGGGCCTGGGTGCAGTAACACCTGTTTCTGTCATAAATTAGCGTGTTAATTGCATGCACGGGGCTGTCTATTTGCGAGGTGTGGGAGTGAAGGCCTCCAGCTGGGATTTCCAGAGATCCTGTTGCTGGCTTGCTTAGGAGAAGTGTTTCACAGCCCTTCTTAATGTGCTCCTAAAAGTAAGTGACAGACGTTTTAACATCTGCCGAGCTGCAGACGTGTGTGGAGCATGGCTCCCTTCGCTGGCGAGGACGAGATTCATTTTCGACATGTCCACGGTTGCCTCAACACCGCCCATCAGGCATCCCACTGGGGCAGGCTGACCACTTGGCTACTTCTTTTATTGCCTTTTTTTTTTTTTTAAATAAACCTCTGTTCGAAAATATACTCAGACATTCTCTGTCACAGACTGAATCTGTTACCAATTTCTTGTCCAAACAATGAAAAATATACAAGCGCATTTTCCCGGGGACCCTTTCTGACCTTTTCAAAGGAAAACGGCAGCCGGCACAGAGGTTGATGCTTTCTAGACGTTTGATCTGAAGTGGAAGCCACCTGTTTCCACAACTCATCGGCTAACATTTGACTACGCTCCCCGAAACTGACATCCCAGAAGGTTGTAGATCTAAGCTTAGGAAAACAGACATTCAAAGATTTTTGAAGTGTTTAAATGACTTCTGCTAATTTGATGGTGTTGACTATGGAGATAATCGGTACCAAAGTGAAATGAGCGGTTATATCATTAGACGTATTCCCCAGATCCTTAGAAATAGAAATTCTGTGTGTGTCTGTGTAGAGAGAAAGAGAGGGAATGATATAGTAGATCCACAGACAGATAGAAATTAGATGAAATAGATGATAGAGATGGATAAATTTAGATGACTAGTTGATAGAACATGATAGATAGATAGGTGATAGACAAGTATAGATTCATGGATAGATACATGATACATGATAGGTAGATACATGAATAGATACATGATATATAGATGATATGAAACATAAATGATAGATAATAGTGAGATAGAAGATAGATGACAGGTAGATTGATGCAGGATAGATATGAAAGATACATAGACAATAATAAGATAGATAAATGACTGATGATCGATCAGTTGATAGATGTTTGATACATAGCTAGATGGGAAGATAGAAAGCTAGCTAGGTAGCTAGACAGCCCCATGGAGCTAGACAGCCCCATGGACCGTAGCCCACCAGGCTCCTCTGTCCACGGGATTCTCCAGATAAAAATACTGGAGTGGGTAGCCATTCCCTTCTCCAGGGGATCTTCCCAACCCTACAGGAGGGCATAGCACCCGTCTCTAGTGTTGTCGCCTGGAGAATCCCATGGACAGAGGAGCCTGGGAGGCTACATTCTGTAGGGTCGCTGAGACTCGGACACGACTGAGCGGCTGGTACTTTCTGCTTTCTGCCTGGTAGAGCTGGCCATACGTGGGTCAGGGTTGAGGGGGGGTAGGCATTTGTACCTCTCCATCTCAGGATGACTATGCCCAGCACATCTTGCAACTGATGAACAAACGTAGGAAAAACAACAGCAAATAACGCCAAACAGTAGCGTGGGGTGAATCCTCAGGTTTTCCCATTCAGGGCCAATGATCTCAAACTCTGTTGACTGGAGGCCACTAAACTTTGTTTCCAAAGCACTCAGAACCTCTCGCCTTCGTGGTGAATTGCGTGTCCTTCTGTTACCCTGCCGACACCCGTCAGGCCCTCTTGGGGGGGACCCTTCTGGAATTCCTCCACCCAGGACCTCGAAGCCGGAAACAGCATCAAAGCCACCCCACGGGACAGGCGGGGCCCTCCCCCTGCCTCTGCCAGAGGCCCCGAGGTGCTGTGCAGTCCGGCCCTGGTGGAAAATAAACTTGTTAATGCGACCGGGATCAACCGGCGGGCTTCTCTCTGTGATACATTCAAGCAAATTGGGTGTAATTGGCTCAACGGAATTCCGAGCAAGTCCTGGTCTGACCTTCCGCCTCGTGCTCTGCTGGCTCGGGGGGAGAGAGCTGGAGCTCATGACATCATGCAGGCAGTTGGCACACGTTTATACAATTTGTCGTCATTCTGTCCGCATCGTCTGGAGGCTGGAGAATTTCCCTCTGGCGTCCCTGTGAAGTCGGGGATGTGGGAATCACATGCTGGACGCACATGTGTGGTGTGTGTGTGTGTGTGTGTGTGTGTGTGTGTGTGTGCTGGTGGCGTGGATCTGCTGGGCGTCGGTGGATACCCCCCGACAGACACCAGAAAGCATCCTAGGACCTCAGGGTGCCGGAACGGGCACAGACGCGCCCGTGAGGCCCCCGAGCCAGTGGACGCGCCGGGCTGCAGGGGCGCCTCCCGCGGGCCCCGCTATGCACACGGCCGCAGGTTCCGCCGCAGCAGGTCGGACCTTGTCCGTCCCGAGCCCCACGCCGTGTCCACCGGGAAGGGACCCCTGCCTTCGCCTAAATGGTGTCTTAAGGCTGAGCTGGCATGTTGGACTTGCCAGGGAAACGCAGCATCGTCGGCAGAACGTGAATTTCAGGAACGCAGAAGTGACATTTTCAGGGTCAGCACGTCCAAAGTGAAGGGCTTCCTCGCTGGCTCAGCGGGGTGAAGAACTCACCTGCCAAGGCGGAGTCACAGGAGATGCGGGTTCGATCCCTGGGTGGGGAAGATCCCCTGGAGGAGGACACGGCAACCCACTCCAGTCTTCTTGCCTGGAGCATCCCATGGATGGAGGAGCCTGGTGGGCTACAGTCCGAAGTGTTGGAAAGAGTCAGACAGAACTGCATATGCACACACACACACACACACACACACACACACACACACGTGCAGCCTTGACATGTGGTATTTGCCTGACGTCTAGCTTCAGCGGAGCTTCCTGCCCGTGTAAGGGCCAGCCATAGCCACCTGCAAAGAAAACAAACAATTTTCAAATCTGCCTGCCCCCCGACAAAGTTGCAAATTTGTTTAAACCAAAGCCAAGCAGTCTCTTGCGTGCATGCTATGTCCCTTCAATCGTATCAGACTCTTTGTGACCCCATGGACTGTAGCCCACCAGGCTCCTCTGTCCCTGGGATTCTCCAGGCAAGAATCCTGAAGTGCGTTGCCATGCCCTCCTCCAGGGGATCTTCCCGACCCATGGACTGAACCCACATCTCTTCTTTACCACTAGCGGCCCCTGGGAAGCCCCCTGAAAATCGTGTACATGGCATGTATTCCCTGCAGAGGTTAGGAGGGCCCTGGGTTACCCAGCAGCGGCAAGTCTCTGGTGGAGTTGGGGACGCAGACAGAGGGGATGGGGTGGAGGACGCGGGAGGGGCGGGTGTGAGCAGGACGCCCCCGTGGAGACCGGTCTGCTGGGGGCGGGCTGGCGGGGGCCATCTTCGGGCCGGCCCGTCGGGATGGAAACCTCAGAATGCGTTTGTGAACTCGCCACAAAGGAGTGTATAAAAGCAGATGAGGCATGACGGAATTAAAGTCTTTTTGAGTCGCGGGCCGGCCGTGGCACCCCGCCAGCTGCGAGGCAGCCGGCTGGCCCCGCCAACCCACGGTTCCAATTAGATGCTGGGATGACCTCATGCACAGGGTATACTGCCCGAATATTAAAAATTCCTGGGGCAAGTGGCATTAGGGAGAAGGGAAGGAGGAGGCGGTGTGTGTGTGTGTATGTGTGCATGTTTCATTTTATTTCAACACCCGCTCCGCAGGCCGGGGCAATGGAGAGAGGAAATTGCTAGGTCTCGGCTCCGTGTTTGAGTGGATGGAAGACAGATTTACAACACATGGAAGAAACAATTAGGACGGGGGGCTCCGCCGACTACAAAGTGAGGAAATAAATTCCCATAATGAGATGGTGTGGCGGCGGGGGGGAGCGCGGGGCAGGAGCGAGCCGTGTGCTGGCGTCCAGAGGCTGCGGCGGGTCGCCGTGGACCTGCCCTCAGCCACACATGGCCCACACATTCCTCGGCTCCTCCCGCTCACGGTTTCGTGAGGCGCTCCCTGCTGCCCGGCCCCAAACTCTGGCCCAGAAACGTCATCAGGGCACACAGGCATCTGTGGAACGAAGCCTTGATGGTCGACTTGGACACCAAGGAGGGGACGAGAAGAAGGTGAGGGGCTGGGGGTGTGGAGTGGCGCCTGTGACGTGACACTGGGCAGATGTGTTTGTCTGCAAGGGGGCAGAGCCTCTCACATGCAGAGGAACTGATCAGAGGGGCCTTCCAAAAAAAAAAAACATATATATATATATATATATATATATATATATATATATGAATGAATGCAAGGGAATAGTATACAGCCACGAAAAGAAGGGAGGCTGGTTGTCTCCTGTAAATGGAATCACCCACTGTGTGTTCTTCTGTGTCTGCTTCTCTCACTGAGAATCGTGCACTCAAGGTCCATCCACATTTTAGCCTGTGTCAGAGTGTCACTCCTTTTCATGGCTGCATAATATTCCACTGTGTACATACTCCTTGCTGTTTATCCATTACCCATACATCCACCCATCTATCAACTCATCCATCTTTCCATCCATCCATCTATCCATCCACCCTTCCATCCACCCACCCATCTACCCATCCATCCATCCACCCATCCATCCATCCATCCACCCACCTATCAACTCATCCATCCACCTATCAACTCATCCATCCACCCTTCCATCCGCCCACCCATTCATCCACCCATCCGCCCACTCATTCATCCACCCATCCACCCACCCATCCATCCATCCATCTATCAACTCATCCATCCATCTATCAACTCATCCATCCATCTATCCATCTATCCTTCCATCCATCCACCCTTCCATCCACCCACCCATCCACCCATCCACCCATCCATCCACCCATCTATCAACTCATCCATCCATCTATCTATCCACCCTTCCATCCACCCACCCATTCATCCACCCATCCACCCATCCACCCATCCACCCATCCACCTATCCATTCATCCACCCATCCATCAACTCATCCATCCATCCATCCATCTATCCATTCACCCATCCATCCACCCATCCACCAACCCACCCACCCATCCACCCATCCACCCATCCATCAACTCATCCATCCATCCATCCATCCATCCACCCATCCACCAACCCACCCACCCCCCCACCCATCCACCCATCTATCCATCCAGTCATCCATCCACCCATCCACCCATCCATCCACCAACCCCCCCACCCATCCACCCATCCACCCATCTATCCATCCAGTCATCCATCCACCCATCCACCCATCCATCCATCTATCCATTCACCCATCCATCCACTCATCCACCAACCCACCCACCCATCCACCCATCCACCCATCCATCAACTCATCCATCCATCCATCCGCTCATCCATCTCCTCCCCTCCCTCAGCCCCTAGCCACCACGAGTCCACCTCCTGTCTCTGGGGACTTGCCTTTTCTGGGCATTTCCTACAAACAGGATCACACACTGTGTGTGCTTCTGTGTCTGCTTCTCTCACTGACCGTTGTGTATTCGCGTTGTAGCCTGTGTCAGAGCTCCACTCCTTTTCATGGGTGCATGATACTCCACGGTGTGGATGGACCTCATGTTACTTAAGCCCCCGTCCATTGAGGGGTTATCTTTTAAACCCTTTGGGCACTGTGTGACTCTCCAGCTATTTTGGAAATGGGGTCCTTGTCCCACGGTGTCTCCCACAAGCTGATGGGGTGAATGGAATTCATGGGACACATCTCTCTGTCCCTCCCATGGCCTGCAAACTTGTAGTAGGGTATGGAAGCCTGGTGAATTCAAATGGAATCGCATTCCTGCTGCATCTCACCACACGGGGCAGGATATCAGAGTGTCTGTTCTTTGGTGCATCATCCTTAATTAGAGCCTTATTGGTAGTAACTAGCATAGCCAGCCGTTCCAGCATCTGTAAAGTCCCCCATCTTTCTTTGTACATGGATGGTTTGAACACCTAAAAATGATAATCATGGCATCCCAAGTGGCTCAGGGGATAAAGAATCCATATGCAGTGCGGGACGTGCAGTCTGGTATGGATTCAATCCCTGGGTGGAGAAGATGCCCTGGAGAAGGGCATGGCAACCCACTCCAGTATTCTTGCCTGGAGAATCCCCATGGACAGAGGAACCTGGTGGGCTACAGTTCGTGGGGTCCCAAAGAGTGGGACACGAGTGAAGCGACTTAAAACGCATGCACTCACAAATGACCACAGATTTGTTTGCTTGTCTTTCAGTCATGGAGAGGTACAACTCCATAATTTGTTCTGCATTTCTGAGCTCGAATTCTTTATAACGTCCCTAGTGGTCCAGTGGTGGTGACTTCACCTTCCAATGCAGGGGGTGCGTGTCAAATTCCTGCTCGGGGAACTAAGATCCCACAGGCTTTGAGGACCAAGACAAGCAAAGCATAAAACAGAAGCAAATATTCTAGCAAATCCAACAAAGACTTTAAAAATGACCCACATCCATAGGTATACAAAAATCCCCTGATGCATGGCAGAAACCAACACGATATTGTAAAGCGATTATCCTTCAGTTTAAAAGGCCAGTTTTCACTCCAATCGCAAAGAAGGGCAATGTCAAAGGATGCTCAAACTACCGCACAGTTGTACTCACCCCACACGCTAGCAAAGTAATGCCCCACAGTCTCTGAGCTCGGCTTCAGCAGTATGTGAACCGAGAACTTCCCGTTGTTCAAGCTGGATTTACAAAAGGCAGAGGAACCAGAGATCAGATTGGTAGCATTCGCTGAATCATAGAAAAAGCAAGAGAATTCCAGAAAAACATCTACTTCTGCTTCATTGACTGCGCTAACATTGATTGTGTGGGTCACAACAAAATATGGAAAATTCTTTAAAGTGGTGGGAATACCAGACCACCTGACCTGCCGCTTGAGAAATCTGTATGCAGGTCAAGAAGCAACAGTTAGAACTGGACATGGAACAACAGACTGGTTCCAAATAGGAAAAGGAGTACGTCAAGGCTGTATATTGTCACCCTGCTCATTTAACTTATATGCAGAGTACATCATGAGAAACGCTGGGCTGGATGAAGCGCAAGCTAGAATCAAGATTGCCGGGAGAAATATCAATAACCTCAGATATGCAGATGACACCACCCTTATGGCAGAAAGTGAAGAGGAACTAAAGAGCCTCTTGATGAAAGAGAAAGAGGACAGTGAAAAAGTTGACTTAAAACTCAATATTCAGAAAACTAAGATCATGGTATCTGGTCCCATCACCTCATGGGAAATAGATGGGGAGACAGTGGAAACAGTGTCAGACTTTATTTTTCTGGGCTCCAAAATCACTACAGATGGTGACTGTAGCCATGAAATTAAAAGACACTTCCTCCTTGGAAGAAAAGCTATGAGCAACCTAGACGGCATATTAAAAAGTGAGGCATTACTTTGCCAACAAAGGTCCGTCTAGTCAAGGCTATGGTTTTCCAGTGGTCATGTATGGATGTGAGAGTTGGACCATAAAGAAGGCTGAGCACTGAAGAATTGATGCTTTTGAACTGTGGTGTTGGAGAAGACTCTTGAGAGTCCCTGGGACTGCAAGGAGATCCAACCAGTCAACCTTAAATGAAATCAACCTTGAATAGTCATTGGAAGGACTGATGCTGAGGCTGAAACTCCAATACTCGGGCCACCTGGTGGGAAGAGCTGACTCCTTGGAAAAGACCCTGATGCTGGGAGGGATTGGGGGCAGGAGGAGAAGGGGACGACAGAGGATGAGATGGTTGGATGGCATCACCGACTCGATGGACATGAGTTTGAGTAAACTCCGGGAGTTGGTGATGGACAGGAAAGCAACTGAACACCAACAACAACAAAAAATAAATTTTAACAAATCAATAAATAATTTTAAAATGTGGATTGTTAAAAAAAATGATCCACATCAAAAAATCTGTTAAAAAATCCCTCCCTCTAATGTCTCCTGCTTGTGCTCAGTCAGGCAGTCGTGTCCGACTCTTTGCGACCCCGTGGACTGTGGTCCACCAGGCTCCTCTGTCCATGGGATTCTCCAGGCAAGAACACTGGAGTGGGTTGCCATTTCCTCCTCCAGGGCATCTTCCCAGCCCAGGGATGGAACCCGGGTCTCCTGTATCGCAGGATTCTTTACCATCTGAGCCGCCTGGGAAGCCCACTTAATGTGTAGATAGTCGGAAATGCAGAATACACGGAAAGACAAGAAATTGAAAACTTTTTTTTTTTAGTTCTCAAAAACTGATTTTTGGAAAAGTGCCTCGGTGTTGTGGTTTCCTCCAGAGGTAACACACGAGCGTCTCTCTCTGTGTCTCTTCCTCTCTCTCCTCGTCTCTCTGTAGTAGAGCAGGTCAGAGATTCGCCATATTTGATGAGCTTTGTCGGATTCCCGGCGCTGTTGATGTGGGTTCTCGCTCTGCATCGGCGCAGGTCGGGGCAGCCCTTGTGATCAGCCCCAGTCTCCTTTGGCCATGAAACAGTCACTCTTTGATGGCTTTCATGCCGACTGGTGATATAAGCAGCCCCCAACTCACCTTGTGTATTTCCTACCCAGACCTGGAGGCGTTTGTTCATGGGGGTCCTGGCCCCTGATAGCCATTGAGCATACAGGGAACGCGAAATCAGGTTTTCTTACAGAGAACACACCAAAGATGCTAACACTTAACGTTTTGCTTTGTCCATTTCTGGGCTTCTCTGCTGGCCCAGATGGTAAGGGATCCACCTGCCAACGCAAGAGACCCAGGTTCAATCCCTGAGTCGGGAAGATCCCCTAGAGAAGGAAACGGCAAGCCACGCCAGCATTCTTGCCTGGAGATACTCCAGCATCCTTGCCTGGGCAATCCCATGGAGAGAGGAGCCTGGCGGGCTGCAGTCCGTGGGGTCGCAGAGAGTCAGACAGGACTGAGTCACCATCACTTTCACTTAGTCCTTTGTAGGGAATAGATGATTGGTGATTTGCAACACATAAGGCAGAATAGCACATAAAACATGCCGGAAGTTTCAAAGTTATCATAGGTAATCGTACACACAATACTTAAAAATGTTATCAGCTTTCGCATTGGGCATATTTTTAAGACTTTTCTTTGATGTGGACCATTTTTAGTTTTTATTGAAGTTGTTATTTGCTTCTCTTTTGTGTTTTGATTTTTTTGGGGCCGCGAGGCAGGTGGAATATTAGGTCCATGACCAGGGATCGAACGTCCGTCTCCTGCATTGAAAGGCACAGACCTAACCACTGGACCACCTGGGAAATGCCAGATAGCACATATTTTGAATTAAAAAAACAAACAAACAAACAAAAAACCAGTGGCCCCAACGCTTTCCAAGGGAAGATTCTGCTCAAGGTGACTGTCATCTCTCTGTGATAATTCCCTCCTGGCGTCCTCGCTATTGAATAAAATTCAGTAATATAATTTGCTCAGATCAAACCCCACTTAAGGAGTCCATCCAATTCCCCGAGCTGCCAAGTCTGAAGGGGTTAATGCTCTTTTATGCTTGAGATTACCATTTTATGACCCATGCTTTGCGAAAGACCCATTATCATAAAATTGAGAAATCCCATCAACCCCCCCTCCCAGCTCCTGCCAAGTGAAAGAGAACAAGCTTTTTTTTTCCCCCACCCGCCCGAACAAGTCAGACGGTTATGCTAGGCAATTACCGGGTGACCGTCGTGGTCTGTGTGCCGAGGATTAAAAATAAAAATTAAAGTAACGAGGCATGCGTTGGATTTAAGGAAGTGCGGCCATACTTCATTTGCGTTTGTATTGAATAATTTAAACCCTCTATGCCTGCCCACACGCATCCACTTGTGTTTGTAGGCTTGTCGTTGGGTGGGAGGGGGTGGCGCGGAGACAGGGGCTTCCTCCTTCCCGGGATGGGGAGCCTGGGGAGCTGCTAATTAGTGATGTGATTTTTGTTTAATGAAGGGAAAGCTAGATCTGGGGCTGAGTCTGTTCCCCACCCACGGGAGGTGGAGGAAGGGGGTGAGGTGGGGGGGTCAGGTATTGATTCACAGGTCATTCTCCACAGACGTGAGAAGGTCCTCCTCCCGGAAGGAGGTCTCTGCGGGGAAAAGGACGATTGATCCGGCCATAATTACGTGATCATCTTCTCACCTCCAATCTGCAGACCCAGGCATGCGTCTACACATCCCACTTATGGGTGTTAGGACGCTCGCGTTCTTGCGTCTCTTAAACCCACCCCGCAAAATCCCAGGCATTTCTTTCCTGGCTTTTTGTCTTCCAGAGGTGATAGCAGGAGCTAGTTTTGAAAATACCAGTGATCCACCATCTTGGGGCTTTTTTTGTTTTTTATTGGCCTATGGTGGATTTATAATGTTGCATTACCGTCAGGCGTACGGCGAAGTCACTCAGTTATACGTACATACAGACACACAAATGTGTGTGCGTGTATATATGAAGGCCTGCATGCATGCCACGCTGCTCCAGCCGTGTCTGGCTTTGTGCAACCCTATGAACTGTAGCCTGCAAAGCTCCTGTGTCGGTGGGATTCTCCAGGCAAGAACACTGGAGTGCGTTGCCATGCCCTCCTCCAGGGGGAGGAGGATGGAACCTTACCGACCCGGGGATGGAACCCAGTTCATCTCTTGCATTGGCAGACGGGTTCTTTAACACTAGCACCACCCGGGAAGCCCATAAACACACACACATACATATACATAGGGAACCCACTCCAGGATTCTTGCCTGGAGAATCCCACGGACAGAGGAGACTGGCGGGGCTACAGTCCATGGGGTTTGGAAAGAGTCAGACACAACGGCAGTGAGTAAATAGCAGCTGTGTACATACACAAAAATCCACTCATTTTTTAGATTCTTCTACCATAAACGTAATTACAGGCTATTGAGAGTTCCCTGTGCTATAGAGCAGGTCTTTATTAGTTATCCATTATATGTTGCTGTTTTAGAGTAGAAAGTGGCAATCCACTCCAGGATTCTTGCCTGGAGAACCCCATGGACAGAGGAGCCTGGTGGGCTAGAGTCCACAGCATCACAAAGAATTGGACACGAGTGAGCGGCTGACCACACATCCATACACACACCTTGTTGTTTAGCCGCTAAGTCGTGTCTGACTCTTCGGTGACGCCATGGACTCTAACCCATCGGGCTCCTCTGTCCGTGGGATTTTTCCCAGGCAGCAATGCTGGGGTGGGTTGCATGCCCTTCTCCAGGGGATCTTCCTGACCCAGGGATCAAACCCATGTCTCCCACATTGGCAGGTGGATTCTTTATATACACACACGCACACACACACACACACACATAATGTTATATATACATACATATATCTCTGTGTGTATATATATACACACATTATATATAATATGCACACATGTGTGTGTACATGAATATATCACTACTAGTGTGTATACCCAAGCAATCCAGGAGAATCAGTTGCTGAACTCCTGGTGTGTAGTTTCACGATAAACGGACGGTATGGGGCGTGATTTCGATGGCAGAGAAACCACCACCACTTCTGATTCTCACGTGAGACCCTGAGGGTCCCTCGTTAATCGACCAGATTGAGACAATCTCTCACCGGCTGACTAGGAATTTCACTCAATCCTGGGCTCGCCCCTCCCTCCCAGCCAGCCCTCTGGGGTTCTTAAGACGGAAGTGTTGAAACGCGGCTCTCTGGATATGCTGTGTTGAAAGAGGTTTCATCAGGGTTTGGGGGTTTTTCTTTCAACACAGGAATCCCACTAAAAGAGTCCAGGGGAAAAGTTAAAAAGACAGGGTGTAGAAAATGCAGCTCAAATAACTAGCTAGGGGGTTGCGACAACCAACCAGAGGTCCTGCCTGCCCCTATCTGCACGTCTCCGACATGGTGAGAACCCACTTTGTGTCTCTGCATCACCGATTCACCGGCCATGAACCTGGGCAAACTCCGGGAGATGGTGACGGACAGACAGACGGGGCAGCCTGGAGTGCCGCGGTCCACGGGGTCGCCAAGAGTCGGACGCGACTTGGTGAGTGGACAGCAACAACAGATAACCCCAGAAGGAGCAGAAGCGGAAATGCAGTGTGCAGACCGGGAGAAAATATTTGCAAATGATCTATCTGATGAGGATCTGGCGTCTGTGGGATACTGACGAACGCTTACAATCTGGCAGTGAAAAGACAGCCTCACTGTTTGGTGACACAGGGCGGGCAGAGGGGAATCTGACATTCGTCTGACGCTGGCACTGAGTTTAGTGTTGCCTGGGTACTGGTGCAATAATGGTGCATTTAATAGTGTTGGTAATTAGTCTAGGATTAATACTTAGTGTTAGTTTGGAATTAGGATATGAGTCCTATTAGTAATTAGCTCATGGTTAGTATTCACTTAGTGTTACTTGGGTATTAGTTTAGAGTTTAGAGTTGTTACCTATTTTAGTACTGCTATTTAGCTCCGTGTTAGCATTGCTTTCGTATTTAGTATATTGGTTTTGTCTTAGTTTAATATTAGTATTCGTTTAGTCTTTAGCGCTGCTGATTAGTTTAGTCCCAGTACTTCGCTTTTCATGAGTTCGGTAGTTTGCATTAGTGACTAGTTCTGTATTCTGGTCCTAGTGCTGAGTTTGGCATTAATTTGCTATTTAGAATTATTCATTAGGATTTAGTTCAGTATTACTGCTGAGTTTGGTGTTGGGTTTGCATTAGCTTAATATTTAGTATTAGTCTACATTTAGGACTAGGAATTAGCTTAACCCGAGCACTTTGATGCAGCTCAGACGGCAAAGAATCTGCCTGCAATGCAGGAGACCTGGGTTCGGTCCCGGGGTCTGGAAGATCCCCGGGAGGAGGGCATGGCAGCCCACTCCAGTATTCTGGCCTGGAGAACCCCACGGACAGAGGAGCCTGGCGGGCTACGGTCTGTGGGCTCCCAGAGAGTCGGACACGACTGGGCGGCTCGCACGGCTGCTAACACGCATGGTGATATTACTCGGGTGTTTGTTACCGTTAACGTTTTGTTCTATATTAGCTTTCTACCCATTCAATACTAATATTATGTAGCAATTGGTGTTGTTACCTAGTTTAGTATCAGCATTAGTTCAGTGTCAGTCTGGTGTTTGCCTAGAACTATGCTTTAGTTTTCGTTTTGTCTTTGTTCAGTATTAGCTCGATACTTAGTATCAGTCATCGGTTGAGGGTTAGTTTTTTCCTTTAGTTCTTGTGTTTGTTTCACATCAGTACCTAGCTCAGTATTGGTGTAGCAGGAGTATTTAGTTTAGTATGTACCGCCAGCAACTAGCGTCAGAGTAGCATTTACTTTGTTATCAGAGTAGCATTTGTTTAGTAAAAGTACTTAGTAGCTACAGCTAGCAACCAGTATTAGTACATAGTATCAATCTGGTATTGGTTTAGCACTAGTTGATACTAGTAACTCACGCTTCTGAACTGTGGTGCTGGAGAAGACTCTTGAGAGTCCCCTGGACTGCAAGGAGATCCAACCAGTCCATCCTAAACGAAATCTGTCCTGGGTGTTCATTGGAAGGACTGATGCTGAAGCTGAAACTCCAGTACTTTGGCCACCTGATGCAAAGAACTGACTCATTGAAAAACACCCTGATGCTGGGAGAGATTGAGGGCAGGAGGAGAAGGGGACGACAGAGGATGGGATGGTTGGATGGCATCACTGACTCGATGGACATGAGTTTGAGTGAGCTCCGGGAGCTGGTGATGGACAGGGAGGCCTGGCGTGCTGCAGTTCATGGGGCCGCACAGAATCGGACACGACTGAGGGACAGAACTGGACTGAACTGAACTGAGTAATTAGTTGAACACTACTCTGTTACAATTATTTTGTTTTGTGTTAATTGGGTGCTAGTTTAGCATGTAGCATTAACAATGACTTTAGTGTTAGTATTGGTTTAGTATCCAAGTAAAAGTGAAAGCCGCTCAGTCGTGTCCGACTCTGCGACCCCATGGACTATGCCGTCCATGGAATTCTGCAGGCCAGGATACTGGAGTGGGTAGCCTTTCCCTTCTCCAGGGGATCTTCCCAGCCCAGGGGTCGAACCCACGTCTCCCGCATTGCAGGCAGATTCTTTACCAGTTGAGGCACCAGGGAAGCCAGGTTTAGTATGCAGTGTGATTATTAGTATTTTACAGGTGAGGAGCCCCCACTTGACACATTGATCCATTTGTCTCATTCTTCAACTCTGAGCACGCTTGATTCTCGGCCACAAACGATGCAAAATTAAACACTTCTGGGTCCTCCCCCCACCTCCCCTACTCACATGAAATGTGTTTTCTCAGTTAATATTGTGATTCTGCGAGAGGTATGTTGGCAACTTGAAAGATCACGCGCCTACACCCATTTCCAACAGCATCCGTTGGCTCCTCGCTCTCATAAAATCACCCCTTGTATCCCCCGTTCCACCGCGTCCTCCCCTCCCCCATCAGATGACAAATGAAATTTGAACGTGTTGTTACGGTCCTCAGCTTCCCCTGCAACCTCAGACAGGTCTGTGCTTCACGTGCGTGCCGGTTCTGCTCAACCATAAAATCCAGTAACTGCCCTCACCGGTGCAGCAGCTTACATAGCGTGCGCTGTTGGAATGAAGTCGTGGAGAGGAAATGAAAGTCCAAACATTAAAACAGCATGGAGGGTGTGAGCTTGCAAAGCCCGAATAACATTAGAAAAGCATCTGAACTTTCTGGAGGTTTTCCCTGCCTGGCTTGTGGAGGTGCCCTGGCTTGTGGAGTCCGGAGACTCTCCATGTGGGTTTTCCCCTCCTTTTTCCTGCTGCTTGTTTTGGGTGTGGAAGTTGTTGCTCAGTGGCTCAGTCGTGTCTGACTCTCTGCGACCCCATGGACTGCAGCGCGCCAGGCTTCCTTATCCTTCAGTATCTCTCAGAGTTTGCTCAAACTCATGTCCATCGAGTCGGGGAAGCCATCCAACCATCTCAGCCTCTGTCATCCCCTTCTTCTCCCACCTTCAATCTTTCCCAGCATTAGGGTCTTTTCCAAGGAATCAGCTCTCTGCATCAGGTGGCCAAAGTATTGGAGCTTCAGCTTCAGCATCAGTCCTTCCAATGAATATTCAAGGGTTGATCTCCTCTAGGATGTACTGGTTGGATCTCCTTGCAGTTTGATAGACTCTCAAGAGTCTTCTCCAGTGCCACAGCTGGAAAGTATTGATTCTTTGGCGCTCAGCCTTCTTTATGGTCCAACTCTCACATTCGTACATGACCACTGGAAAAACCATAGCTTTGAATATTCAAACCTTTGTCGGTAAATTAAGGTCTCTGCTTTTTAGTACGCTGTCTAGTTTTGTCTTAGCTTTTCTTCCGAGGAGCGAGCATCTTCTAACTTCATGGCTGCAGGCATCATCTGCAGTGATTTTGGAGCCCAAGAAAATAAAGTCCATCACTGTTTTCACTGTTTCCCCATCTATTTGCCATGAAGTGATGGGGCCAGACGCCGTGATGTTAATTTTTTGAATGTTGAGCTTGAAGCCAGCTTTTTCACTCTCTTCTTTCACCTTCACCAAGAGGCTCTTCAGTTAAAAATGAAGTGATCTCAAAAGTAAAGTTTCTATGACACAGTGTGGAGAATCGATGAGGTGGGCTTGCTTTTCTGCGGTTTAAAGACCAGGTCCCCCCAGTGAATTCCAGTTCAGGAGTGGGGACAGCTTGCAGAGTCCAAGGAAGAACCAGCATCTACACGCTGCCTTGTGTGTGAGGAGGGCTCTACATCCCACACAAATAGAGCTTTCACAGCAACTTCCGAAGTCTGTGGTCCCCACGGACTAGCTGCAGGAGAAATGGATGTTGCATGAGCCCAGAAGAGCAGGTGATGGGACTCGATGCATGAAAGCAGGAACCTTCAAAGTTGACCGTTTATCCTCGTGTGGACCACTGGCCGATCCTTTGATGGCCAAAGTACCCTGTGCCGGGGACAACCATTGAACAGGGTCTGCAAGATTTGCCCCCTGAGGTTTTCTGCCTCTGACAGTCCTTCTAACTACATTTTGGATTCTAACACCCTTTCTCCAGCTGTGTCAGGCCATTCATTAGGTCTCTGTGAAGTCAAAATCGCCCACACACTACCCTATGGACATCATTATCAGTCTGTGCTCTGACCCAATATGATGTGACTTCAGACATTACCATGAGACTGTCTGGTTTCTGCTCCATGACCCTATGTTTCTCTGAGGTCACCATTTACCATTTGCTGTCCCCTCTTCTCAAGCAGAGATTTCCAATGTGGCACTCCATGTCTATGCAAGATGATGAGAACTGTCATCTCGGAAAGAGTGAAACCAGAGGCCTTCGAGTCTCCATGCTGGACAGCTAAAGAGACTGGTCATTTTGGCAAATCGGCTGGATCCCTTCAGGCCTGAGTCCCTCCCCCAGGACACGGCTGCATCTCTCAAGTCATTGAACTCAACTGAGGCCAGACTGAGAGTGGGTTGACCTAGCTGACACTTCCCTTGGGTTTACACCATGCCATGCTGGCTTTCTGCGGACTTTCCTGGTGGCTCAGCTGGTGAAGAATCAGCCTGCTGTGCAGGGGACCCAGGCTCAATCCCTGGGTCGGGAAGATCCCCTGGAGGAGGAAATGGCAAGCCACTCCAGTGTTCTTGCCTGAGAGATCCTGCAGACAGCAGATAGAGGAGCCTGGTGGGCTATGACTCATGGGATTGCGAGTTGGACACGACTTAGTGATTAAACCTCCACCATGTTGGTTGTCTAACATTTACACCCTTGGTCCTCTCACCGGCTCGTTGATAAGGACTCACAAGCGATCCGGTTATTTTGTCACCTTGCCCGAGCTTTACTAACCTTCAAACGCGTTGTGAAGACAGCCTTCACGTCAACCGTCTTAAGCCGGCTTGGCCCAAGGTTTACGTGGGGAGAAAAGTGTGTGTCTTCAGGACATTCCGCTGCCTCTTTGTCTCTTTCTGGGATATCGCCCACGGGGCCTTCTTGCTTTGGGACCATGAGTTCACCAAGCTGTGTGCAAGCATTTGACCCCGAGTGAACGGCTGAACCGCTCACACGGTGCAGAGGGGCGGGTGAGCGGGTGGTGGTGAGGGGGATGCGAAAACAGAATCGTTGCAACATGGTTTGAATAAAAGATGACAGCGGAATGAATTTAGAGCCGTAAGAAACGCAGACGTTTCAGGGTCTCGGAGGACTCGTGTGAACATTTTTTGGGGGGTGGCGGGGGGGAAGGGTGCAGAACCGATTAGCATTCTGTGAGTTCGCATTTGAATTTCATTTCTGAACCGTGTCCCGGTGTCAAGGCGAGCGTGGCCGGGGTGAGCTCTGCAATAATTAAGTTTTGCATAAGCAACCTTGGAAATCTGGCTGCAATTGACATTATGCTCTGCACAGCTCCAGCGCAGATTGACCCTGAGAGTGGAGTTGGTGGTAGAAATTAGGCCGCGGGGCCGGGGGTGGGGGAGGGCTCTTCAAAGAAAACATTTGTGCCTCTCACGGCCGGGAGGGAGAAGTCTGCCCTGGAAACGAATGAGATTCCCTGACTCCGTTTCCTTTTCAAGGAGGGAGGGTCGATGCCCGACCAGTGGTTAGCCACGGACCAGGTACCCACGTGGATCATTAGTGTGAGCGTCTGGGGAGGCTCGCCTGACCTGGGGTCTTTGTCTCTCTCCCTCTCGCCCTCTGTCTAGCTCCCCTCTGGGTAAAATTCTGGAGGATTCTCTTTGGTGTCTTCTGGGGAAACAGTGAGAAAAGAGATAAGGAGCTAGGGATGGTCTAGGAGTCACGGTCTACCTCTTCCCCGGGTGGTTCCAAAAATTCCGCCCACTCTCAGCCAGCACCTCTGTTTCTCCAAGTGGCTTACCTTGAGGGATCTTCCTCTGTCTTTATCTATCATCAATATTCCTATCTGTATTTCTACCTATTTATCTAGCATCTATCAATCATCTACCTATCGCCTATATACTTATCATTAGTCACTCTATCTATGCCTTTTTATCTACCTTTACATCTACCTATGTCTGCATGCATCTGTCTTTAATGTCATTCATCTGTTTTTCTCTTAATCTACCTGTGTATCTATCAATATCATCTGTATCTATAACTCTATTCATCCACCTATTGCCTATCTACCATCTATCAACCTGTCTATCTTGTCTACCTTTATATCTATCTACCTCTATATTCATCTGTCTGTCTTCTATCTGTCATTCTACCTATTAATCTACCTACTAGGTATCTGTCTATCAATATCATCTATAACTCTCTGTGTTCATCCACCTATGCCTATCTACCATCTATCAACCTATCTATCTTGTCTACCTGTATATCAATCTACCTCTCTATTCATCTGTCTTTCCTTTATGTGTCATTCTATTAATCTGCCTACTAACTATGTATCGGTCTATCAATATCATCTATAACCCTATCTATTCATCCACCTGTTGCCTATGTACCATCTGTCACCCTATCTATCTTTTTGTCTGCCTTTGCGACTATCTACCTCTATATTCATCTCTCTTTTGTCTGTTATTCCATCTGTCAATCTGCTTCCCAGGTGGCCCAGTGTTAAAAAACCCACCTGCCGAGGCAGGAGACGCAAGGAACCTAGGTTCGATCCCTGGATCAGGAAGAACCCCTGGAGGGGAAGGTGGCCACCCACTCCGGTATTCTTGCCTGGGAAATTCCGTGGACAGAGGAGTCTGGTGGGGGACAGTCCGTGGGGTCGCAGAGAGTCAGACAGTCCAGCACAAACACATCTATCAATGAATCTATCCTCCTGTCTTCCTACCTATTTAAAGTCTGTCAATCTACGTGTCCATCCACTCTCACCCATCTACTTATTTATCTACAATTTTTCAACCTAACTACATTTTATCTTTATATCTGTCTCCATATTCATCTAGTTTTTAATTTGTCATTCATCTATCTCCTTTCCTGCGTATCATATCTGTCTATCCATGCATCTATCCACCTATCATCTATCTGGGCGCTAAGTCACTTCAGTCATGTCTGACCCTTTGTGACCCCGTGGACTGTAGCCCGCCAGGCTCCTCTGTCCATGGGATTCTCCAGGCAAGAACACTGGAGCGGGTTGCCATTTCCTCCTCCAGGGGCACCTTCCCCACCCAGGGATTGAACCCAGGTCTCCTGTATTGCAGGTGGATTCTTTACCACCTGAGCCTCTGGGGAAGCCCGACATCTTAGGAGACACAGTAAGAGGTGAGGTATGCAACTCTGATGGAGATCTGATTTTTTTTTAAAAAAGAGTGGACATCTTTGAAAGCCGTAGATGAGACTTTCACGTATAAGTTTCAACATCACAGTGTTGAGAGGTACTGAGTGTCTCGGGCAGCCAGAGAGGAATGACAAATCCCTCTTACTGTCTTTCTGTGAAATACACAGGCACCGCTCCATAGATACGGCAGACTTGTTTGGAGTTATCCCGAAGATGACTCAGTTAAGAGCACTTCCTCTCAAGCCCACAGCCTCATGGACGCAATGTCAGCCACAAATCCCAGGAACTTGTCCACCTGCTTTCCCTTGACTCGAGAGAACTCCCATCTCCAGGGCTTCCCTGGTGGCTCAGCTGGTATAGAATCCGCCTGCAATGGAAGGGACTGAGGTTCGACCCCTGTGTTGGGAAGATCCCCTGACGAAGGAAACGGCCACCCCCTCCAGTATTCCCGCCTGGAGAATCCCACGGACAGAGGAGCCTGGTGGGCTGCAGTCCCTGGGGTCGCAAGAGTCGGACACGACCCAGCGATTAAACCGTGAAGCAGCCAGGGGTGTCTGAAACCTGCATCCAACTTGGGGGTGGTGGTTATCAGACTTCTGCGTCTCCCGCTGTCATCAATCTGCTCCTCAGCTCAGCACTTATTTTTCTAATTCACCTCCAGATTCTTAATATTTATGGCTCCATAGAAAGCAATACGCGCTTTGCCGGAGAGAAGGCATTCTGGCTTAATTTCGTGCCGAGCTCCTTGCTGTCCTCTTCCCGAGACCGGGATTTTTCACGGCTCCCCCGGCCGATCCATTTTCTGAAATATGTAAAAGCGTGCATTTGAAACATTGATGAGCGCGCACCGCGGGGCCGTGAATCAACGTATTTAAAGATCAGCTCTTATGGCTTGAAAGATACAATGTAATAAATGACTGTAGGAGTTGATTAAATAGTGAAACTCTGCCGAGGCATTTAATCTATCTCCCCGCGCGTTTACCGGGGGAGCCGGCCGCCCCGGAGCCGGAGCGGTGATTGCAAGTTATGTGACAAGCCATAAAGCGAAAAATAGAAAATATACTGGATGGAAAGTAATAATATTGTAATCAAAATGTATCTACTTTACGCCGGAGACAAATGCGCGGAGAATAATTCCAGACGGACACACGGTACCTCGCTTCGACAAGGGTGGGGATCACTGCTAGCAAGGGAGGATTTTTCGGGCTGACTTCAGGGGACGGGAACTTCTATCAAACTAAGATCAGACGCAATAGATAATTCTGGAGACCCTCCCCCTGAGGTGACTACAGGCCAAAGTCCTCGTTGTGGACATGATCCCTGACCCTGTCTTCACGGCCATTTCCACCGCGTGTGTTGAAAACAACAGCCTGAAGTGAGTCCTTCTGAAGAAATAATGCTGTTCCTGGTGGCGTGGTTTGCCGTGTTGGTGCAAATTGCTTAACAGCCTGTGTTACTGACTGTATGCGTTTCCTAGGGTGGCTGTAACCAGTGACCACAAACCAGGGCATTTTTAAGAGGAAATCCACCCTCCCCAGTCCTGGGGACCAGACGTCTGAGGTCCAGGGGTCCCAGGGCTGGGCTCCCTGCGGAGGCTCCAGGGGAAGGTCCTCCCCGCCTCGTCCAGCTTCTGGGGGCTCCAGGCGTCCGTCCCTGGGCTGGTGGCCGCCTCCCTCCCGTCTCCGCCTCCGTCTCCACGAGGCTTCTCCTCTGTGTCCATGTCTCTCCTCTTCTGTGTCTTATGAGGACCCTGTCCCTGGGTTTAGGGCCACCCCCATCCAGGAGGACCTCATCTCAGACCCTTCACTCCATCACGGCTGCAGGGACTCTGTTTGCAAATGAGCTCCCACTGCTGGTCCCAGGGTGTCAGACATGAACATTTCGGGGGGTGTGGGCAGGGACCAATCAACCGCTTACAGGGGGGCACACACGTACGCCCGCTTTTACGGGGTCAGGCACTTGGCCACGTGACTCGTGGGTCCCACGCATGTCGGTGGAGGTAACACAAACAGAAGCCTGAAATGCACCTGCATGCTTGGGTTTGCCCCCCTTGTGAGTCTACATCACCGTGAGAAGAACTTGACTCGGGGGTGGCTATTGCCCCTTCATCGCGGGTCCCGGAAGGAGATGCGAGGAGCCCGGGGCACGCCCTGGGCGCACGCTGCTAGCACGAGCTTAGCAGATGCACGGCGCAGACCCGGGACAGTCTGTCGCCCGCAGCTCAGATCCGAAGCCCGGGATCCATGGTCCAACCGAGCCCAACTGGACTACAGCTGACCCACAAATCTCCTCTGAAAAAAATGTTGTGTTTTGGCCACCTCGTTCCAGGGTGATTTCTTACAGAGTGTTCTTGTGGCAGCATCTGACGATCACGACAAATAGCGTATTAAAAAGCAGAGACATCACCTGGCTGACAAAGGTCTGTCTAGTCAAAGCTGTGGTTTTTATATGTAAAGTCATGTATGGATGTGAGCGTTGGACCATAAAGAAGGCTGAGCGCCGAAGAATTGATGCTTTCGAACTCTGGTGTTGGAGAAGACTCCTGAGAATCCCTGGGACTGCAAGGAGATCCAACCAGTCCATCCGAAAGGAAATCAACCCTGAATATTCATTGCAAGGGTGGATGCTGAAGCTGAAGCTCCAGTACTCTGGCACCTGATGGGAAGAGCTGACTCACTGGAAAAGACCCTGATGCTGGGAAAGATTGAGGGCAGGAGGAGAAGGGGACGACAGAGGGTGAGATGGTTGGATGGCATCACCGATCCGATGGACATGAGTTTAAGCAAACTCCGGAAGATAGTCAAGAAGAGGGAAGCCTGGTGTCCTGCAGTCCATGGGGATGCAGAGACTCGGACACAACTGAGCAACTGAACAATAGAACAAAGTTCGAGGGCAACAGTTGTGATTTTGAGATGCATTTCCACTCAACGTAGAGAAAGTCGCAAAGGAGACTTTTCAGTGCCTCGTGTTACGAACTAGCTCCTCATGGCTTTAACGAAGAACATACTTGAGCAAATTTTTTCTTTTTTTAGTTCTTTAGGCCTTTTCCCCTACAAACAGAGCTATTTTTATGACAGTGATGTCGGCGTGCCCCAAACATCGCAAAATGATTACACACGCTCCGTCGCAAGATTTTAATAATTACGAAAACATCTGAGTACAATTAGAACTTCCTGTGTAACTCCTCAGTTCCTGCTGGCCTGACGAGTTGCCTCTGCGGGCTGAGGGACTGTGAGGCATTCTTTATGCTACGGGGCAATTTAAGAGCAAAACAGAGGCCTTCCTCCTGAGCCGGAGACGTGTGGGGGAGGGGAGCGGGTCTCTGGTTTGAGGGGGCTCTGCGTCCCACTGGCTATTGTCAGAAGGTTCGCTTGCTCGGAGCATGGGGCGAAACCTGGCGTCTCAGCTTCTGTCTTTGCAGGCTCTCCTCTGGAGTGGAGAGCGGCCCCTCCACAGAGACCCTTCTCGTTATCAGTGGACACAGAGAGAAGAGTCAGATGGCTTGGGGGGGACCCCAAGTGAGATTCCTTGGCCAGGATGTTCCGTGAGGGGGTGAGTCCCCAGACGAGGGGACAGACAGACTCAACACCTGCTCGTTATCCATTGCAACCGTCCCCAATCTTTTTGGTGCCAGGGACCGCTTTCATGGAAGACAATTTTTCCGGGGACTGCGGGCTGGTTTCGGGATGATCCAGGCACACTGCATTTACTATGCCTTCTGTTTCTATGATTAGGACATCTGTTTCCATCTCAGATCATCAGGCTTGAGATCCTGGAGGTTGGGGACCTCTGATGAGGAAGAAGGGTTCTAGAAGGACCTCAGCAGCTGTGTCTTAGATGCCCACCTAGAGATGGGCACCCCCTTCCCAGAGCAGGAAGCAAGGAAAACTCCTCGTTGAGGCAGAGAGTCACGTGTTGCTTTCGCGCTTCGCCCAAGGGGAGGTGTTGACCCGCAGACAGGTACCACGGGAGCGGGATGGATGAAGGATGCAGACGCAGACGGCTCTGGGCAGCCCTTGATGGGCTGTGTTCAACGTTCATAGATGCACAGTTGAGGATGGACGAGGAGGTTCACGGGGACGTGAGACCCACACTCACAACCAGGGTGTCCACAGGAGAGAACTCTGGACTCCTGGGAGCTGACAGAAAAGCCATCCCGGGTGGAAAAATCAAACGGCGATGTTGTCTGAGGTGAAGTGTTGGTCACGCAGTTGTGCCTGACTCTCTGCCACCCCATGGACCGTAGCCCGACAGGTTCCTCTGTCCGTGGGATTCTCCAGGCAAGAACACTGGAGTGGGTTGCCATTTCCTCCTCCAGGGGATCTTCCCAACCCAGGGATTGAACCGGGGCCTCCAGCACGGCAGGCAGATTCTTTACCATCTGAGGTACTATGGAAGCCCCAGTGTGTTGAAAGCGAGGTTTTTATTTGGGCAGAAGTGACCGAAATCAGGACAGCATGACAATGAATTCAAACACCACCACTCTACACAAACGTGGAACGTCCAGGTCTGCATGCAAAGAATTGGGAGGGCAGAGAGGACCTCCACAGTGGACCCCGTGAGTAGAGAATTCTTAATAATTAGAGCGATGCGGCACCCTTAAAATATGGTACGGCCAACAGTGTTCTATGCTCTAGAAGGTTTTGTCTGAAAACCGAGCTTTCAGCATCTCCATCATTGGATGACGCGCTGGATACACATTTTAAAGTAGAGATTCATAGGCTTGGACTCTCAAGACGATGTGTAAATGACACCCCCCTATCCTTCTATTAAACTAGTGGGGAGAGATATTTATGAGACAGTCTCCCCCACACATAAGAGATTACAGGAAGAATTGAAGACAGCAGGAAGGATATTTCCCTCAACAAGGTTGCGTGAAAAAGATGGATGTAATTGCAAATAAGGAATTTATGAAATGCATTCGCTATGTTCGTCCTCGCAAGACAGTTACAGCGACAGAAGCCTCACCAACCCCCGCCCTCCACCCCCGACCAGGGACAGCCCTGCTTGGGGTTTGTCATGATGCTCTTGGCTTTCTTCTTGCCGCTGTTTCATATTATTCCTCTCTGGCTTTTGTCTGTCTGTCAGACAGGGGACTCCCGTATGAACCATATGAACTACCAAAGAACCACCGTATGACCCAGCAATCCCACCACTGGGCATATACCTGAGAAAACCAAAACTGAAAGAGACACGTGCACCCCGAGTGTTCATTGCAGCACTGGTTTGGTTGGTTTCTTAACAACGGCTGGACGCAAACCTAGATGTCAATTGACAGATGAGCGGATACAGAAATTGTGGTCCATGTATGTATACAATGGAACGGTGGCCTGTTTTTAAAAAGAACCCGTTTGAGTCGGTCCTAATGAGGCGGATGAACCCAGAGCCTACTGCACAGTGTGAAGTAAGTCAGCAAGAGAATGATCAATCCTGTATATTAATGCATGCGTATGCAATCTAGAAAGATGATACTGATGAACCCATTTGCAGGGCAGCAACGGAGATGCAGACACAGAGAAAGGACCTGTGAACACAGAAAGGGGGGAAGGAGAAAGTGGGACGAGTTGACAGAGTAGCGAGGAAACATATACACAGCCGTGTCCGAGTCGACTCTTTGCAACCCCGTGGACCGCAGCAGGCCAGGCCTCCCTGTCCATCACCAGCTCCCAGAGCTTACTCAAATTCATGCCCATTGAGTCGGTGATGCCATCCAGCCATCTCATCCTCTGTCATCCCCTTCTCTTCCCGCCTTCAATCTTTCCCAGCATCAGGGTCTTTTGCAATGAGTCAGCTCTTCCCATCAGGTGGCCAAAGGATTGGAGTTTCAGCTTCAGCATCAGTCCTTCCAGTGAACACCCAGGACTGATCTACTTTAGGATGGACTGGTTGGATCTCCTTGCAGTCCAAGGACTCTCAAGAGTCTTCTCTAACACCATAGTTCAGAAGCATCAATTCTTCAGTGCCTAGCCTTCTTTACCGCCTGACGCTCACATCTATCATCTGTTCATGATCGCTGGATATACGGCAGAGGCCAACACAGTACTGTAAAGCAATTATCCTCCAATAAAAAAATGGCGGGGTGAAAAAAAAAAGAATTCAGTTGAAAGGACTTCCCTGGCAGTCCAGTGGTTAAGACTTCACCTTCCAATGCAGGGAGCGTGTATTCAATCCCTGGTCAGGGAGCTAAAATCCCATGTGCCTGGTGGCCAAAAAAGAAGGCAGGAGCAACGTTGCAACCAGTTCAGTGAAGACCTTAAAATGGTCCATGTCAAAGAAACACCTTTAAAAAAAAAAAAAGGAATTCAGTGGAAGACAGCTGAAATTTGTCTCCAGAAATGCAGAGGAAGGTGAATCCTGAAAACCTATCCAAGCACACTGTGCTTATGGTCAATTTTTCTTCCCCCCAGACCTGTGCACTTCTGCCAGGAATTTTAATTGCCCCAGAAATTATACATGATAATTCCAGCTTATAAAAAAATCTTTTGTAAAATTAGAACTTGGATTCGTCTTCAGAGAAAAGGAAACCCAAATCCCACTCATCTCGCAGGCGTATTTAGTATCGAAAAGGCAACCCGCATATTTGCATATAATATTCTAAATAAGAACCATCTGCTTGCAACACAGCTGAAGCAAGGCAGAGTTCACATAAAACAAGAGTATCCCTTTATTAAAAAACATTTGCACGAAATGTTTGCGTGTAGGGACGTTTTCTTCCACACGTCCCAAGATAGTTGCTCTAAAATGGTTAATTTTTTTTTTTTTTTTTTGGATTCTACCACGTCGAAGAAAAGTTGCAGGCATTAAAATCCAACACATTAATTTTGTCTCGCTGAAAACCTTCTGGCCGATTGTAGACAAGCTCCCGGGGCCGCCCCACGAGTAAATTCACTTACTCTCATGATGTGGGCACAGTCTCCTGCTTCTAATACACTCTGAAGCAGTGACAGTATTGATCTGATGTTATTAGATATATTAAAACTCCAAAACTACTTTTGAAAATGTAATAATTCTGCAAGTTTTCAGAAACTTAAGAACGTTAAAAAAAAAAAAAAAGAATAACCCATAACCGAACGTCGGCCAAAATATAATTCTGTCTTATGAATAAAATCATCTTTAGATTCCCAAGAAAAACTCAGGAAAAAAAGTTGTCTGCCAGTTTCTAGCCAGGCATGATAAATATCTCTGCACAGAGCCCTCTTCGAAGCAGAAATTAAAGGGATGGTATTGTTGGGATTAAATTTCTTCTGGAAAATTAGTGCTCCAGGAAATATCCCCAAAGAGTTGATTGACCCATGTGTTGAGAGTTATCCTTCATGTGATGTGAACTTGCCGTGGCGTGCAGAAAGAGGAAAATGGAACCGAGGAAACATTCCTTAATTAGTACAATTATATCTGTCCATCACCAATTAGGAGGAAATTATAAACCCCTCAGAAATGGAGGAGGGATGTTAAAATCAATTCTTGCTTTTATACCTTTTTTTTTTTTTTCCTGTCATATTGAAACTTCAGTGCCCAGAGCTCCGGGGCTTTAAAGAGTCAAACTGAATACAATCCAATTAGGGTTAATTTGATGTCTCATTTGTGGTTCAGTGTGGTGAGCCAGTGACGAGGTTGATGAACCCAGAGAGCACACAGAAATTAGCCTCAGTTGCACCGTGCTGGGTGTAACCCTTTAAGCAGTAACTTTTCCAAAGAATTTAGCGTTTACAGGAGTGCAAATAATTAAACACACGGGGGCTCGGTGTGACCGGCAGACAGCTGTGTCCGGAGACCAGGCGCTCGACCCCCTTAAGCAAGGGGGTTCTGGATAGGAGCTTTGTCTTTTTTTCCTGGTAACACAGGTAACACAGGTAACACACACTGGTTTCCCAAGGGCCCTGTCTCAGAGTGCTCTCATGGGTAATGAGTTGGGGCCGGGGTGGCTGAGTTCTCTTTACATCCTCTGTCTGCGTCTCTCCTGCCCTGGGACCTTCTGCACCTCTACCCTTCTCCAGCTGCCCAAGAACTCACAGTCATGTCGAGAAAGTTCTGTTCAATTATGTCAAGATATAGTGTCATCCATTCATGCACCCACCCACTCACAATCCATCCATCCATCTCTCCACCCACCCATTCACCCACCCACCCATCCATCCAATCATTCATCATCCATCCACCCATCCATCTGTCCATTCATCCATCTATCCACCTATCCATCCATCCATCCACCTATTCACTCATCCACCCATCCATCCACCAACCCATCCAACCATCCATCCATCCATCTATTCACCCACCCATTCACCCATCCACCCATCCATCATCAACTTACCAATCATCCATCCATCCAAGCATCCATCTATCCATCCCCCCACCCACTTATCCATCCACTCACCCATCCATCCATCTATTCACCTACCCATTCACCCATCCACCCACTTACTCATCCATCAACCCATCCATCTATCTATTCTCCCATTTTTTCACCCATCCACCCATCCATCTACTTATCCATCCATATGTTCACTCACCTAACCATCCATCCACCCATCCATCCATCCACCCACTTATCCATCCATCCATCCACTCATCCACCCACTTATCCATCCATCCATCCACCCATCCATCCAACTATTCTTTTACTCACCCACCCATTCATCCACCCACCCATCCATCCATCCACCCACTTATCCATCCATCCATCCACTCATCCACCCACTTATCCATCCATCCATCCACCCATCCATCCACTCATCCACCCACTTATCCATCAATCCATCCACCCATCCATCCACTCATCCACCCACTTATCCATCCATCCATCCACTCATCCACCCACTTATCCATCCATCCATCCACCCATCCATCCAACTATTCTTTTACTCACCCACCCATTCATCCACCCACCCATCCATCCATCCACCCATTCATCTATCCATTCATCCATCTATCCACCTATCCGTCCATCCATTCACCTATTCATCCATCCATTCATCTATTCACCCAACCATTCAACCATCCACCCACTTATCCCCCATCCATCTATCCACCTATCACTTCACACATCTATCCATCCATCTATCCACCCATTCATATATAAATCCAACTACACTTTTAGATCCATCCATCCATCCATCCATTCACCCTCTTACCCGTCCATCCATTCACCCATCCACACATCCATCTATTCATCCATCATCCATCCATCCATCCATCATCAACGTATCAATCATCCATCCATCCAAGCATCCATCTATCCATTCACCAACCCACTTGTCCATCCACCCATCCATCCACCCATCCACCCACCATCCATCATGAACTTATCAATCATCCATCCATCCATCCTCCATCCATCCATCCATGCACCCATCTATCCAGTCACCCACCCACTTATCCATCTACCTATCCATCTATCCACCCACCCATCCATACACACATCCATCATCCATTCATCTATCCACCTGTCTATCCATACATCCATCCATCCACCCACCCACCTACTCACTGATCCACCCATTTACCCATCCATCCATACACCCACCTATCTGTCCATCCACCCACCCACCCTCTGCTCACTGAGAAACAAAATAGACATCTTCCCCTTCCTCATAAACAGTCCAGCATCCCCTCGGTCACAACCAGCATTATCATACGGAGCCATACTAGCAAGACGAATGATGTAACATCGGGCCCGGAGATGCAAGCACAGAGGCCCGTGGGAAAGGCAGAACCACGCCTGACCCCCTCACTCAGCAGCTAAAAGAGGAACATGGAATCAACCAGCGTACAATCGTGCGACTGACAAATGTGTCAACTGGACCCCGCTGTATCGTTTATTTTTTAATAATTTTAAATTAACTAATTTATTTGACTGCACTGGATCTTATGACCTGTGGGTCCTTTAATTGCAGGATGTGGAATACAGTTCCCCGACCAGGGATCAAACCAAGACTGCCTGCATCGGGAGCACAGAGTCTTAGCCACTGGAACACCAGGGAAGTCCCGACCCTGCTGTATTTTTTAATAAAAATCTTCCCAGCTTGCATAAGCATGACTTCTCAGCGGACTCCTGCCTCTTCACCACTTCTCAGCGGGCAAATTCCTGGGGGTGTGCTTTATGGAATCCCTATCAGTAAGACGTTATTTGGAATTACAAAAAAAAAAAAAAAAAAAAAATCGTTCAAAGTGACCCTAGGGAAATCTCTCACGTGTATCCTGTAAAAGGTAGCTGGCTTGCATTCCCCATCAGCAAAACCTTCTGAAGCGTGGGGCAGGGCGGGAGGTCCTAGAGGAAGGTGGTAGCTGCCGTGAGCTTTTTCCGGCTTGACTGACAGGCTCAACAGGTGCCATCTTCTCCCTCTTGGCTTTTTCAAGAGGTGAGTCTGGGGTGCAGGGACCTGCAAGTCTGCTTTCCGTGAATGGTGAGTGGGTAGGAAGAGGGACATCTCCAGGAGGGAAGAGTCAGCATCTCCAGGGGCCTTCACTTCTCCAAAGGAATGCTTCCCCTTGACTTTCTGTCTCCTTTCTCCTCTGAAGTTTTGCAGGTAAAGGTTCTCATTTATAAAAGTGGTTATAGGCTTGGGTGAGAGTTGGACCGTAAAGAAGGCTGAGTGCTGAAGAATTGACGCTTTTGAACTGTGGTGCTGGAGAAGACTCTCGAGAGTCCCTTGGACTGCAAGGAGATCCAACGACTCCGTCCTAAAGGAAAATCAGCCCTGAATATTCATTGGAAGAACTGGTGCCGAAGCTGAAGCTCCAATCCTTTGGCCACCTGATGGAAAGAGCAACTCAGTGGAAAAGACCCTGATGCTGGGAAAGATTGAGGGCAGGAAGAGAATGGGACGACAGAGGATGAGATGGTTGGATGGCATCACCGACTCAATGGACACGAGTTTGAGCAAGCTCCGGGAGTTGATGATGGACAGGGAAACCTGGTGTGATGCAGTCCATGGGGTCGCAAAGAGTCAGACATGACTGAGGACTGAACAATGGACTTGAATACTTGGGGTGCCTGTGGGTTTGCCCTCAGAGATGCCAAACCTGGGTAGCTGGCATGGTTTCCCCTTGGAGATGACCAGTTACCTGGGTTATTGTTTAGTCACTCTGTCGTGTCCGACTCTTTGCAGCCCCATGGACTGTGGCCCGCCAGGCTCCTCTGTCCATGGGATTCTCCAGGCAAGAATACTGGAGTGGGTTGCCATTTCCTCCTCCAGGCGATCTTCCTGACCCAGGGATGAAACCTGCATCTCCTGCATTGGCAGGCGTGTTCTTTACCGTCTGAGCCACCTGGGAAGCCCCCAATGCCGTGTAGCTGGCATGGTTTATCCTCAGCTCACAAAGGCACCCCCGTCTCCTGCCCCCAAGGGGACCGTCTCGAGTCCCCTCACGAGTCCCCGCTGGCTGCTCAGCAGCTCACCCTGGTCCTTCCCGGAACCTCACTTCCCTGCCCATCGTTGTCATCTCCAAGCTGCGCTGTACCTTCACGTCTCTCTGCGAGGCGTTTACGACCCCTCCTGACCTCACGTCCTCTGTCCAGAGTATCAAATCCGGCGTCTCTTCCCGCCGTTAATGAAACTACAGCAGAACCGCGGGTCCTTCTCAGAGGTCGCTCAGCTGTCCTCCCTGCATCCTCCCAACCTGATGGGGCGTCATTAACGATGACTCCGCCGGGTTTGACTTTTCAGACAGCGGCGGCGTAACAATGCTGCCTTCCGACGTCTCCCTAGTTTCTCGCTGAGATGCTGGGCCCGGGCTCTGTTAGGTTTTAATAGGATTCAACGGCGGCCGGTTCAACATTTCCCCCCCTTCCTCCCTCTCTGGATTTTTCTTGCCCTGAAACGAATTCATCTCTTTGACAGGATTCAGGTGAGAAATTCCAAGTGTGGTGTCTTATGATTGAATCACTCAGGGAACTCAAAGGCCCCCTTTGATAATCTGAATGTTGCTGCCTTGAAGGGCTTCCCTGATGGCTCAGATGATAGAGAATCCGCCCGCAATGCGGGAGACCCGGGTTCAATTCCTGGGTTGGGAAGAGCCCCTGGAGGAGGAAACTGCAACCCACTCCAGTATTCTTGCCTAGTGAAACCGATACTTAATTCTTCTCTGGAAAAAAACTAAATGGCTCCAGACGTTCCTGTCAGTCCAGCAGTTAAGAGGCTGCCTTCCAATGCAGGGGTTGAGGGTTTGATCCCTAGTCAGGAAGCGAAGATCCCACATGCCTTACAGGCACAAAGCCAAAACAGAAAACAGAGGCAATATTGTAACAAATGCAGTAAAGATTCAGAAAATGGCTCACATCCAAAAAAAATAAATAAATAAACTAACTTAACGGCAGTGGCTTCCCCTGCGGCTCGGTGGTAGATAATTTGCCTGCAAATGCACAGGTTCAATTCCTGGGTCGGGAAGATCCCCTGGAGGAAGAAATGACAACCCGCTTCAGTGTTCTTGCCTGGAGAATCCCACGGACAGAGGAGCCTGGTGGGCTGCAGTCCACGGGGTCACAAAGAGTCCAACACGATTGAGCAACTGAACAACAAAATAGCTGATTCACAAAGCTGTGTTCCTTTCAGGCGGATAGCAAAGTGATGCACTTAAACTTATGCACACACACGCATTTTTTTCCTTTTTATTTTCCCTTTATAGGTGATTCCGAAGTATTGAATAGAGCGAGTGTAGTTCCCTGGGCTATATGGTGCGTGCTAAGTCGCTTCAGTCGTGTCCGACTCTTTGTGACCCTCATGGACTTTAGCCCGACAAACTCCTCTGTCCACCGCATTCTCCAGGCAAGAATCCTGGATAATCCTGGGCTGCTGTTTCCAACTTCGGGGCATCTTTCTGACCCAGGTCCTGTGCATTAGCAGTCAGATTCTTCACCCTCTGAGCTACCAGGGAAGTCATATCTATCTATCTATCTATCTATCTATCTATACATACATACATATGTATGTGTGTGTGTAATATGTATGTGTAACTGAATGACTTTAACGTATACCTGAAGCTAACACAACATGATACATGAATTACCCTCTAATATAAAACAAAAGTAAATTTTAAAAAAGAAAACAAACTTAGTCAAGGAGAAAAGGGGTGAGAGGAGGAATAAATGATGAGTTTGGGAGTAGCAGATACACACAGTACTACATATAAAATAAGTAACCAGCAAGGCCCTGCTGGACAGCCCAGGGAACTCTGCTCAACACTCTGTAATAACCTGATGGTCACCAGGGGGAAGAATGGGGGAAGGGATAGTCAGGGAGTCTGGGATGGACATGGACACACTGCTGTGTTTAACATGGAGAACCAGCAAGGACCTGCTGGACAGCCCAGGGAACTCTGCTCAATACTCTGTAATAACCTTATGGTTCCCAGGGGGAAGGATGGGGGAAGGGATAGTCAGGGAGTCTGGGATGGACGTGGACACACTGCTGTGTTTAACATGGAGAACCAGCAAGGACCCGCTGGACAGCACAGGGAACTCTGCTCAATACTCTGTGATAACCTGATGGTCCCCAGGGGGAAGGACGGGGGAAGGGACAGTCAGGGAGTCTGGGATGGACATGGACACACTGCTGTGTTTACCATGGAGAACCAGCAAGGACCTGCTGGGCAGCTCAGGGAACTCTGCTCAATACTCTGTAATAACCTGATGGTCACCAGGGGGAAGGATGGGGGAAGGGATAGTCAGGGAGTCTGGGATGGACATGGACACACTGCTGTGTTTACCATGGAGAACCAGCAAGGACCTGCTGGGCAGCCCAGGGAACTCTGCTCAATACTCTGTAATAACCTGATGGTCACCAGGGGGAAGGATGGGGGAAGGGATAGTCAGGGAGTCTGGGATGGACGTGGACACACTGCTGTGTTTACCATGGAGAACCAGCAAGGACCTGCTGGACAGCACGGGGAACTCTGCTCAATACTCTGTAATAACCTGATGGTCACCAGGGGGAAGGATGGGGGAAGGGATAGTCAGGGAGTCTGGGATGGACATGGACACACTGCTGTGTTTACCATGGAGAACCAGCAAGGACCTGCTGGACAGCACAGGGAACTCTGCTCAGTATCTTATACTAACCCATAATGGAAAAGGATGTGAAAAAAAAAAAAAGATGCGTATGTGCATGTTTGTATAAATGAATCACTTTGCTGTGTACTTCAAACCACACAAACATGAAAATCAACTATACTTCAAAAAAAATGAATAAAATTGAAAAAGAAAAAAACAGACGCAGACCCGACTGAATTCTCCACGGAGCCACGCAAACAGAAATGAACATCTAGGTACCATTTGGGGCCTGTTCTTTATTCCTCCAGGCATAGAGATAATAAACCTACCAAGAAAAGATCTCACGAGGCTGTTGGTTCAGAACTCACCCTGACAAGGGGGTTGGCCCCTGTGGCTCGCACTTGGCGGAGGCCCCAAGGCAGGCAGAGGAGAAAGAGAGCTGTGGAGTGGAAGTCCGTAAAGAAAAGAAAGAGGTCATCTCGGGGGGAGCGGTCTTCCTGTCTCTTTCCTGCAGGGACGAGGCATCTCAGTAAAAAGCCTCACACTCCCCGAGTGGGTGGGCCTCGTCTAATCAGGCGACGGCCAGCAGAGTGAGAACAGGTGCGGCGTGGATAATTCTCCATCTCTCTCTCTCTGTCTCTCCGTGTCTGTCTCTCTATCTCTCTGGGTCTGTCTCTCTCTCCTTGAGCTAGGACACTGTCTTCTCCCACCCTCCAGGCTTTGTCCTTGGACGGAATATACCTCCAGCTTTCCTGCGTCTCCTGCTTGCAGACGGCAAGTGGGGTGTGTTCTCAGCCTGTTCCTAAGATCCACCGCGTCTGTGCGTGCTAAGCAGCTTCAGTCGTGTCCGACTCCGGGCGACCCCGTGGACTGCAGCCCGCCAGGCTCCTGTGTCCAGGGGATTCTCCAGGCAATAGCAGTGTGGTGGGTTGCCATGCCCTCCTCCAGGGGAGCTTCCTGACGCGGGGATGGAACCCGCGTCTCTCGTGTCTACTGCATTGGCAGTTGGCTTCTTTACCACTAGCGCGCCTGGGAAGCCCTAGATACATACTATCTAGGTATATGTGATACATACGAGATATCTCATATGTATCTAAATTCAGCCTGTGGGTTTTATTTCTCTGGAGAACACTCACTGATACTGTATATGTCTCTGGAACTTAAAGGAATAGGCATTCCTCCCAAATGTGCTCACACGTCCCTGTTAATATTGGGGTGCATCTCACAGCGATGAACGGCCCCGATGATATGTGGATAAAATTACGTCTATAGACGGTGCATTCAGGCCCCTCCAAGCCAGCCTTGGGAAGTCCGGTCCTTAAAGAGCAGAGGTGTTTCCTGACCCAGTCCCCATTTCTGTATCCAGAGAGATGCCGGCCTGTTTACACACCACGGACTTCCAAGGAACGACTGCATTTGTTTTCATGCACTATCTGCAAGCTTTAGGGAGCACCCCAGTCAGTTATGTTGCAAGCCCCTATTTTTTTTTCCAATGTGAGTAAAGTGGACCTTTCGCTATTATTTACTTTTTAAGAAAAATCTCCCTCCATACAATGCCATGCATTTTGCAGCAAAACTGTCTCTTCCTCTCCCTGTTTCTTTTTGTTTGTTTGTTTGGCAGAATATAGTTATTTTCGAGGCAGTCATGGCAACCCACTCCTGTATTCTTGCCTGGAGAATCCCATGGACAGAGGAGCCAGGTGGGCTACAGTCCACGGGGTTGCAAAGAGCCAGACACGACTGAAGCGACTTGGCACGCACACAGGCAGTCATTTTCAAACATGCCCTTTTAATTGAGACAAAACCAGCCATGAGATTGTTCAGTCCATTTACTAGTCCGGCAGAAAACATATTTGATTCAGACGCATGCATGTTTTTTCCGCACCCATCCCCCCGCCCGTACCTCAAAAACACGGTGAGTAGAAATGAAGCCATATGAAAATGAACTCCTGTCTATGAAATATTTCCACCACGGAGCTGGGATTCTGTCCACAGTTTCTGCCGTACAGAGCCTGGCTGGCAGGCTGCATAATCAGCCTTCTATGGGGACCCATCAATTCTTGCATGATTTTCTCATGCACCAAATGCATGGACTTCATATCTCAACAATTTGAATTAAACCTTTCCTTATAAGCTTACTGATTTTTTTTCCCTCCACGGACCCATAAAAGGGTGGCTGAACATTCATTTCCCTACAAAATGCCAGCGCTTCCGTTCAAAATAAAATGCAGGCATGGTTGAGTAGAAGAACATTTTTATCATTCTTTGAAGATGTGGGGGTATGAATGAGAGCTATCTAATAAAAAAAGATTCCAGTGACTACATTTTTTTTTCGTAGATGGTCTACCAGAAATAAGCAATCTCCACATGCAAGTTTTTCTTTTTCTGTAATTTTTTTCTTTGTAGAAGGGAAGTTTGTTCAGATGCTGTTTGCACAGAATTGAAACGATACTAATTCCAAGGCAATCTTAATCAACTTTGAACACACAGTATAAATATTGGGATTGCTGATGACCGTAGGAGATTTTGTTTTCACTCTTGTTCCTTAAACAAGGCAGGCTGCCGGTGCTGCTAAAATTTGGACTGGAATAGTTAAAAATAGCCTGGAAACATTTTGAATTAAATTAAAATAGCAACTGTCACTTCCTTTGCTTGTCAAGTTCGGGATCGCCCAGCGTTTGCATATGTTGATTTTTGTCCCCCGCCACCCTCCCGCAAATTGGAAGAATTGTCCATAAAAGTGGTATCAAGAGATGATTTCCTGTATGCAAATGATTTGCTGTTTTCAGTTTAATTTTAGAAAAGCAAGGCAGAGGAGGGGGGCAGACAGCTGGCCGCGGTGGGCGTTAGCACCTTGTCGGAGGTATTGTGCGTGTGAGCAGGTGTGTGCAAACACGCATGCTTGTGTGTGATGTGGGCGGCACGGGGGTGTTCTGAGAAGGGACACATGTTCCAGGCGGGGCTTCACCACCCTGGGGGAAGCGGGCTTGCCCGGGGACCCACATTCCAGCCAGACGGTCACCGGACCTGAAGGAACCCCTCCACGCTGCTGTTTCAGGCCGCGTGTCTTCACTCGCCGAGACGCTGGGCCCAGTCTGATTTTGGAGCTCGGCGGATATTTTCGAAAGCGGTCTCGACACGCAACCGTGCTCCGCAGCTCTGCTGTAAAAATTTGTTTTGAAAATGCGAATCTGTTCCAGAGCAACTGATCTCTATTAGAGAAACAAGTTGGACCCAACGGGAGTTCTGCATTTGTTTATGCAAAAAATCGCATGCTGGAAAGAAAAAGGCAAGGTGAGTGCAGACAACCGCACACGGGTGAAAACGAGGCCTTGAGGAGGAAGACACAGACAACGCACCCTGGGGCGGGCACGCCTCCGGAAGCAACCAGGGCCCTTTGTTCACGGGGGTACCAGGAAGGACCCCGCCTGTCCAGTCCGAGGTTACACCTTTCTGTCTGAAAACAGACAGAGCTTTTCCCCACTTCCTCACCTAAGGCCGCAACACTGCTGGTGCCCAGTTCCACCAGCAAGCCGCTTATCTGACCCTTTCTCAGGTCCAGTGCCACAGGCAGTGAAGCAGGGAAGCATGCCTTACCTGTTTAGCAAGTATAAAATCACACCAGCACTTTTCTTAGAGTCCTACCTTTTTCGTTTATTTATCTTTAATTGCGGGATAATGGCTTTACAATACTGTGTTGGTTTCTGCCGTCCGTCAGCATGAATCAGCCATAGGTACGTGCATCTCAGCTCCCTCTTGAGCCTTCCTCCCGCCGCCCACCCCATCCCTCCAGGTCGTCACGCTAACGCCTGCTATATCGCTTCCGTCGTGTCTGACTCTCTGCGACCCGCATGGACTGTAGCCCGCCAGGCTCCTCTGTCCGGGGCTCCTCCAGGCAAGAACCCTGGTTGTCACAGAGCACCGGACTTCAGCTCTCTGGGTCACAGAGCAAATTCCCACTGGCTGTCTAATTTTTAGGTGGTGATGTCTATGGGTGCCCCTAATCCCGTTTCCCCTCATCACATCCGTGGTCAGGCAGTGATTTTGCACAGCGCATTGATTTTCCAACACGCATGTATCTATTGGAGCAAAACCGACTTCCATATCTCCGTTAAATTTCAGTTTTCTCTCAGTTTGAATGATTTCTATCTTCTGTGTCTGCGAAAGAGAAAGACGAGATTGCATATTATTCCGTGTGGGCTCAGCCACTCAGTCGTGTCCGACTGTTTGCGACCCTGTGGACCGTAGCCCCCCAGGCTCCTCTGTCCGTGAGATTCTCCAGGCGAGAGTACTGGAGTGGGTTGCATTCCCTGCTCCAGGGGATCTTCCCAACTCAGGTATCGCACTTAGGTCTCCCACATTGCAGGTGGATTCTTTACACTCTGAGCCGCCAGGGAAGCCCAACAGTACTGCAGTGGGCAGCCTTTCCTTCTCCAGGGGATCTTCCCGACCCAGGAGGCAAACCGGGGTCTTCTGCATTGCAGGCAGATTCTGCACGAGCTGAGCTACCAGGGAAGCCCGTGGGTATGTATAGGTGACCCGAACTGAATAGGTCACCTCAATAACATGGGGCACCCCAAATAGATATGATATTGCAACTACATGGGGTACCCCACCTGCATACGCTACTCCAACTACACAGGTTACCTCCATCACATGGGCGCCCCAAATATACAGGATACCCCAGCTATCTAAGGTACCCCAACATATATAGGACATCCCGACTATATAGGGGGCATCCCCAGGGGCTCAGTCAGGAGCCCGCCTGCCCAGGCAGGAGATGCAGTTTCAACCCCTGAGTCGGGAAGACCCCCTGGAGGAGGACATGGCAACCCACTCCAGTGTTCTCGCCTGGAGAATCCCACGGACAGAGGAGCCTGGAGGGCTACGGTCCACGGGGTCGCAAAGAGTCGGACACGACTGAGGGACTGAGCCCACACACAACTCGGGTGTGTGTGTATAGGGTACCCCCACCTGCGTAAGGTGTCACAACTGTATACGCTACGTTAATAACCCAGGGTACCCCGAGGACAGAAGACAGCCCAACTACAAAAGGTGCCCCATCTACCTAAGTTATCCCAACTATATAAGACCCCCATCTGCAGTGAAAATTTTACCTTCACAGGGTGCCCCACCCACGCTTCATCAACCATCCACCTGTGGAATTCTCACGCTGCCCCCTTTTAAACACATTATGTATCAGTGGTCCAGTATCCTCAAAGACCTCAGCATCACACATGAACGTCTAAGTTTTAAGGAAGCAGTTCTGAATCAAGGTACTAAAAAGCGCATTAAAAAGCAGAGACATCACTTAACCGGCAAAGGTCCGTCTAGTCAAAGCTATGGTTTTTCCAGTGGTCATGTACAGATGTGAGAGTTGGACCATAAAGAAGGCTGAGCGCCGAAGAACTGGTGCTTTTGAACTGTGGTGTTGGAGAAGACTCTTGAGAGTCCCTTGGACTGCAAGGAGATCCAACCAGTCCATCCTAAAGGAGATCGGTCCTGGGTGTTCATTGGAAGGACTGATGCTGAAGCTGAAACTCCAGTACTTTGGCCACCTCATGCAAGGAGCTGACTCATTAGGAAAAGACGCTGATGCTGGGAGGGATTCGGGGCAGGAGGAGAAGGGGACGACAGAGGATGAGATGGGTGGATGGCATCACTGACTCAATGGACGTGGGTTTAAGCAAACTCCAGGAGATGGTGAAGGACAGGGAGGCCTGGTATCTTGCAGTGCATGGGGTCGCAGAGAGTCAGACACGGCTTGGCAGCTGAACAACCGCACTCAGAACTGAGGACAGTGCACACGTCTGTGATGAGTGAAGATCCGGATAAACAACCCCCGGGGTCCTTAACAAACGCACTGCGTGGTCAGAGCGGGAGCCGCCAGCACGGTGCCTCCGCCGTGGGGACTCCCGGGTCTCATCCCCGCCCTCCCCACCGCGGAGGTCTCCTCAGAGGTGGCTTTCAGCCCCGCTTAAGCCTGTTTCAGAACCAGAGAAGCCTGGCGTTCCAGGCCACCTCTGCTTTCCGCGTGGGTTTCTGCGGACTCTCACACGGGTTTATTTTTCGTATCTCTGTGGCTCGATGAACAGAGCCAGCGGGGAGCGGGGGGGAAGGCAGGCTTTTTTCCTGCTGAGGACAAATTCCCGGCGCCTTAATTGACGAGGAAAGTGGGTCATTCACTTGCCTCGTGTACCTTTTTTACATAATAGGTTACTTTTAATGGCTCCTTGAAAACAATTTCTCAAAAATCGGGTAATTGCCAAAAGTACTGCCCTAGCTCTTTTTTTTTTTTCCTTTTTTTTGTCCAAATATGCCAATTTTTTTTTTTCAAAGTCTGACCTACTCTCTTTTCCCTGAATTCCGTTGCTTGATTGAAAGAGATAACTTTTTAACGTGGTACGTGATCACCCAATTGTGTCAGGGCACATATCATTAATGAGATGTAACTAATGTTCAATCCTAAAGGAAATCAGTCCTGAATACTCACTGGAAGGACTGATGCTGAAGCTGAAGCTCCAATCCTTTGGCCACCTGATGCGAAGAGCTGACTCATTAGAAAAGACCCTGATGCTGGGAAAGAGTGAGGGCAGGAGGAGAAGGGGACGACAGAGGATGAGATGGTTGGATGGCATCACCGACTCGATGGGCCTGAGTTTGAGTAAACTCTGGGATTTGGTGATGGACAGGGAGGCCTGGCGTGCTGCGGTCCATGGGGTTGCAGACACGACTGAGCAACTGAACTGAACTGATATTCACAGGTGTTAAAAAATCTGCACTAGACTTTTATTTTTCCCCTAATGGTCTTGAGTCTCTTGGACACCCTCAATCCCGGTCTATCAGAATGAGGGCATTAGGACACTCACAGAAAACAACGAGGTTTCATTCTTATTTTGACAGGTAAAGACCTTGGCCAACGTGCTTGACAGGGAGATGGGGATTCAAAGATGTCTTCATTTCACCGGTGTTTGAAGGCTCCACTTCATGATTTGCAGTGTATCAGTGTCCCAGGGCAGTCGTAACGAAATACTCCAAACTGGGGGCTTTAACAAGAGACACACATCCTCCCCTGGGGACCAGACATCTGAGGTCAACAGGTCCCAGGGCTGAGCTCCCCACAGAGGCTCCAGGGGAGGGTCCTCGCCGCCTCTTCCAGCTTCTGGGGGCTCCAGGCGTCCGTCCCTGGGCTGGTGGCCGCCTCCCCCCCGTCTCTGCCTCTGTCTCCACATGGCTTCTCTGTGTCCGTGTCTCTCCTCTTCTGTGTCTTATAAGGGTCCTGGCACCGGGTTTAGAGAAGGCCACCCTCATCCAAGAGGACCTCATTTCAGACCTTTCACTTCATTAGCTCTGCAGAGACCCTGTTTCCTAATAAGTTCCTGTTCCAAGAATTGGAATTTGGAGGGTACCGATTCAGCCCCGGGCAGGCGAGAATCAGATTGGGGAGAAGCCGAGAGCCCCAGGGATATCTATAAGAACCGAAGACTTGGCCAGACACACGCCCCTCTCAGCGGACCACGTCGCTGCGCAGCTGGCAGAGAAGACCCAGTCGGGTCCTGCCATCGCTGGCCTGCCACTTCCTTCCTCCAACAAAAGTTCCCAGAACCAGACTCATCTCTGCCAGAAAAAGAGCCCGAGAACACACACCCAACACCCACCATGCTGGGGGAACTAAGGACTTCCCAGCAGCTAAAAAGAAAATAATACACTTCACCCCGGCTCCCTCTTCATCTCGTTTGCATGTCAATTGGAGACATCACCTTAACCTCCCGGATGGATGGTCTCTCCTTGTCCCTGAGAAGTGACATCTCTTCTTCATCAAGTCGGAGGGCGACTCTGAGGCTCCCAGGAAACCCACACTCTCGGCAGGTACCATATTTGATCTCTGGAATCTGTGATCACGTCCCGTGTGTGCACGCCTCCTGTGATCGCGACAGATTTGGTAGGGAGAAAAAAAAAAAGTCGGCGAGTCTACACTGGGAAAAGGGACCTCTTTCACCGGCAGCTGTCAGGGCTGTGAGCAGCTCCTGAAACAAGCAAAAGCATGCTTTCTGTAAAGCCTGGCTTCTGGGGGAGGGAAAAAGAAAGTGTAAAAAAAAAAAAGACATGTTTTCTCTTGCAGCAGGAAGGTCAGGTTAGTCCTGAGTTGGACTCTTTAGCATGAAGCAGGTACCCTGGTTCATTTTGGATAAACACTAGTTATACATATCTGGTACATAAAGATGCTTTTGCATTATCTGGGGCTCCTCTTTATGGTTGATAAAATAAAGTCCCCAATAAGAAGTGGGCCTTCTGTGTTGGCTCAGATGGTTAAAACAAAAAAAAAATCTGTCTTCCATGTAGGAGACCTGGGTTTGATCCCCGGGTCGGGAAGATACCCTGGAGAGGGGAAGGGCCACCCACTCTATGATTCTTGCCTGGAGAATTCCGTAAACAGAGGAGCTTGGAGAGCAGCTGCAGTCCTTGGGGTCGCAAAGAGTGGGACACAGCTGAGCGACTAACACGCAGCCCGTGAGAACTTCACCGTGCCGTATTTCGGGGCTCTGTCTTGCTCCCTGTTTGTTTCACCTTCTGAGACGGCCCACGCTCTGTCTGTGGAGTGCGTTTCTCTGAACAAAACCGCTTCCTAACCGAGAAGGAGGAGGGACCTCAAGTTCACCGGCAACAGCCGCAACGCGAGCTGCGAGGTGCCTCAGCTCCCGAGACGATGGAGACCAAAGTGCTCAATATTCAGCCAGTGTGGGGGCAGAGGCTTCTTGTCTGTAGGTGCAGGAACGGAGGCGGCATGCTCGGCTTCCTGGGGGGCTCACCTGTGTGGCGAAACAGGCCCCTTCCAAGACCTCTGGCTCCGTGGGTGCACCCAGGATCAGTGACCACTCACGGGTGGGTGGTAGGAGGAGATGCTGAAGCTCAAAGTGGCTTTGGACGACGCCCAGCTGCCACTCAGCGCACGGGCCCCTGCTCCGGGCTAAGTAGGAGCCCCGGCGCTAAGTAGGGCCCCGGCGCGCCTGTAACCTTGTTTTATGGACCCGCCGGGGCCGTAGCCCGTAAATCTGCCCTGGGCTGCCGTAAAATCCCGACATCTCCCCTTCTCTCTCCCAGCTGGGGCCACCTGAGCGAGCTTATCAGACCACCATCCCCACAGAGTTCCTCGCAAAGGTGGGGACAGGGACGGGCCACCGTCTGGAGAGGGTGGCCAGCTCTTTTGTTCGTGGAAGGCAGTGCCCCCGAGATGAGAGACGGGAGAGCCCCTGAGAGTCAGTCTGAACAGCACGGAGGCTGGCTTGCCAAGAAAAGTCGTGGGGCTGCGATAAAACACAAGCTAGGAGAAGTGAGTCTGGGCTCTAGAAAGAAGGCTAAGCTGTTTACCCACACAGGAAATTTTGCCTGCCAACCTAGGATGCTGGGGAGAAGAGGGGTGCCCAGAAGGAGATACCAGTGTTGAGTCTCTTGGGCAACCTAAGGGCATCTGGAAAGTGGACATTGAAATGGAAAATCATATACATGTGTCCAACGCAACACAAGTCAGAACGGCCAAAAGGCAGAGGCAACCCAAGTGTCCTTGGATGGATGGGTGGATAAATGGGTGAGTGGATGGATGGATGGATGGATGGATGGGTAGGTGGAGGGAGGGATGGACAAATGGATGGGTGGATGGACAAATGGAAGATGGATGGGTGGATAAATGGATGGTGGATGGGTGGGTGGGTGCATGAATAAATGGATGGGTGAATGATGGTGAGTGGATAAATGGATGGACAAATGGATGGTTGGATGGATGGTTGATGGATGGGTGGATGGATGGTTGATGGATGGGTGGATGGATGAAAGGATAGATAAATGGATGGTGGATGGGGGGATGGGTGGATGAATAAATGGATGTATGGATGATGGATGAATGGTTGGATGGATGGATGGTGGATGAGTGGATGGATGGTTGGTGGATGGGTGGGTGAATGGATAGATGATGTATGGATGGGTGGATGAATGAATGGATAAATGGATGGATGGAGAAGGAGGGAAGGAGAGGGGTACAGAAAAGGAGATATACCAACAGTCAAAGTCAAACCCATCCCCCCACTTGGACTTTCTCTAAAGCCAGAATCAGTGAATCAGAGAGCTGGAATAACTAGAAGAGAGTCCATTCGATCTTCTCGTTTTTCAGCTGGGGATTCTAAGACCTGACTGCATCTAGTCGCCCAAAGATATTTGAAAATAGGTCTTCAAGCAAAAACTGGCTCATGGACATTCGTAGCAGCATTATTGACACAGTCTGAAAGGTGGAGATAGGTGCTATGTAGCCAGCTTTGCAGGAGAACTGCCGTGGCCTTCTTGCTCCCATGAGGGCCATTGAAGGTGGGCCATCCCCAAGGAGTTTAGCGGGGAGAGATGGGAAGGAAAAAACACAGACACATGCAGCTGAGCAAAGCGCCTTGATCGAGCCATTCCTGAAATCCACATCACAGATGTTTGCATTACATTAAGCAAATACTTTCTGTGTCACTTTAACCCACTAAGGTTAGGGTGTCTCTGAGTGGTGCCCCAACATCCACACATCCCACCATCCTTCCTTCTTCCTTAAAGTCCAGCTTTGAGAATGGGGTTCCCACTTCTGATGCCATGGCTTAAAAACCACCAGTGTGCCTCAAAGGAGCCTCTAATTTCTAGGATACCCTGAAGAACTGGGTGTTTCTTGTTTTCGGGGTGAGATTCCCCTTGAGGGCTGGATCAGCCCCGTATTTGAGGACACGTTACAGAGCCATGGGCTTCCCTGGTGGTGCAGATGATAAAAAAATTTGCCTCATTACGGGAGACCTGGGTTCAATCCCTGGGTCGGGAAGATCCCCTAGAGAAGGGGATGGCTACCCACTCCAGTGTTCTTGCCTGGAGAATTCTATGGTGGGCTACAGTCCATGGGGTCACAAACAGTTGGACATGACTGAGCAGTTATCGCTTTTCCTACAAAGCCATAGCCTCAGATGATATTGTCGAAAATGCGTTTGTGGATGCGAAAACCCCTTCCATGGAAAAAGAACCATGTCTAATTTCACAGCAAGAATGCCAGCGAGCTGCAGTTCTATGTCAAAAGGCATAAATATATAAACAGACAAAGAAAAGCTTTAAGCATTTTTATACTATTCTAATTAATTAGATGTGAAGCACTCAGCAGAAAAATGTAGGATTTATCCTATGGCCTGATTTTGTACGGAGGGGGGAAAAAAAAAACAGCATTGCTTGAATGCTAAACAATGGGAATTTTGTTCCAATTTCCATCATTTCACTACTGATTAAACCTGAAAAGGTGAAAGGGAAATAGACCAGCTCGAACACATGCTTTTAAGGAATAAACCTGAGGTTTACATCCTTTGTGAATTCGGCTGTGTGTTGTAAGGGTGTGTGTGTGTGTGTGTGGGTGTGTGTATGCACGAGAAAGGGAGTTGTTTCACGTTTCCAGATCATAAGAAATATAGACGTCAAGGAATTAAGGGGGCAACATGTAAATACGATCACTTAAACCCTGAGCATATTTCAAGTGGAATGAGACTGCACCCAGGCGCACAAATTTATCGCAGACGCGGGGAGGCCGTTCTTGGGCACTTCTGCTCGAGGAGGCCAGAGGTGCCAGCCAGGGGGAGGTTCAAGGATCGCAGAGACTCCTACTTTTATTTTATTTCGCTTTATTTTATTGTGGCCGCCTCTGACCCTGCAAAGAAAGACCCGATTCATAAGGAAACTGCAGGCTCGCCCTCCTGGACGTGATCCTCATTAACACTCCCCAATTGCAGGCGAGTGTATTTTCAATTTGCTAAATGGCGAATAAAACTTTACAGCCGCGGGGCCTAGCCTGTGAGTGGCAGCCCGCGCGCGGTGGAAGCCGCCACCCAGCGCCAAGGCCGCGGAGGAAGGCGAGGGGGCCAAACGGAGACACCCCGGACATGGTTTCAGGCCAGCAGACGGAGCAGAGAGCCTCATGGAGGTGGGGGAGGTGGGGGGAATGGGGCGGGTCGGCAGGGGCGGCTGGTGGGGAACAGCCACATCTGTGTGCAACAAACAAGGGAAGCAGAACACACGCTTGTGTCTGCACTCTGCCCGATAACACGTGCGTGCGTGCTAAGTCGTGTCCGGCTCTCTGCAACCCCACGGATTGCAGCCCACCAGGCTCCTCTGCCCATGGGGGTTCTCCAGGCAAGAATACTGGAGCGGGCTGCCATGCCCTTCTCCAGGGGATCTTCCAGACTGAGGGATGAACCCGCGTCTCCCGCAGAGCAGGCAGATCCTTTGCGGTCTGAGCCACCACGGAAGTCCCCATGGCCCAAGGAAGACGGACATGAAACAATTCCACAGACGCTTGGTACGATTCCCAGCTTCCCCACGGGGTCTGGCACGAGGCGGCCTGGTCATCCGTGTCCGTTCCTCTCCTTCCCGGGAACAGTGACCCAAACGAAAGCAGCGCTTCTCGCGAATGCAAAAACACCGACTCGGGCTGCATTCTGCAACTGTGCCTCGTGACCGTGGGCAATCGCATGGGTCCCCTCTATGCCCCGATTTCTGCCACGCTGCCTTTCTTTAAGAGATCCGGGCTCAGCAGAGATCCCGAGGAGGGGTTCCCTGGGCCTGCATCGTGCAGAGCCACGACCACCCCAGCCAGACGGCCTCACCCTATGCAGAGGTGGCACCTGGAAGCTTATTGAAATGTGAGCACTCATTATTCCGCTGCCGTCTAATTGTTATTTTGCCGCGAGAAAAGCCCGGAGTTTGCTCTTAAGAAGGCAGGAACACGATGGGCCTTTCGGGGGTCCCCCCCGGGAGAGGGGGGGAATCATCTTGAAAAATTTCCCTCCCTGTTTTTTTTTTTTCCCAGCGGCGTGAAAGCCTGCCATCAGGTTCAGTTACTCTGCAGTTACTCCCGGAGGCAGGGAGGAGGTGATGAGGAGGGCGGGGTGTTGAGATTCCACCCTCTGGCTGGGAGAGAAATCGGTGAGGGTTCTCCAAACTCGCGGCCTTAAAAACCCTTGACAGCCTGACATTCTCGCCGCTAAGTGGAAGCGGCGGAGGCCCGTCAAGAGCACGACAGGCTGATGGAGGCTGGCAGGGATCACGCCAGCAGCGTGATGGGAGCTGATGACTCCCGGCCCCGCGCAGGCAATTGCGCTTCAGTCGTGGCCGCTTGTCTGACGGGGCCCGGAGAGGAAGTCGTTCAGAGGAAACCTGTGTTCGCCCCATTTCCACCTCCGTCATCTTGGAAAGAGGTTGCAAATTGTTTAAACTGAACCCCCATCCACCCACCCACCCACCACCACCGCCGTCGCCCCAAAATACGGCGGAATGAATACCTCATTATGACAACGAGTTTTGATACATCTGGGGGAGAATTTAAAAAAACGAATAGGTTCCACTGATGGGTTTCAGATGTGGGTGTCCGCCAAGGCCGAAAACGCCAGGCGCACGATGAAATCACACACACACACACACACACACACACACACGCACGCAAAATCAGAAGGCTGCTGTCACGGGCCTTGCCGGTACTGTTTCTCTGTCTGTCTGTCTCTCTCTCCACGTCTGTCTGTCTGTCCTCATCTCTGTGCCCCTCCATCTTTCTCCGTGTCTCACTCTGTCTCCACGTCTGTCTGTCTCTCCATGTCTCTCTCCCCGTCCCTCTCTTCATCTCTCTCCATCTTTCTCCGTGTCTCACTCTGTCTCCACGTCTGTCTGTCTCTCTACACGTGTCTCTGTCTGGCTCCATGTCTGTCTCATCTCTCCCTCTCTCCATCCCTCTCTCTCCATCTCCCCGTCTCATGCTCCATCCCTCCGTCTCCTCTGGTCTTTCTCTCTCTCTCCCCGTGTCTCTCTCTCTCCTTTCTGCCTCCCCCGCCAGGACCCAGCCGCGTTAATGAGAGTCTAGGCAGGCCGCGCTTACCTGTGACCTTTCACGTCCAGGACCGGCGGAGACACGCCGCCTCCACCCGAGTGACGGGCAACCGGCCGGATCTGAAGGCTGCCCGCGGTCCTGGCTAGAAATGATTTCTGACAAGTCTGAGCTGAATTCCCCCAGCGCGGGCACGGCCGCCTTCCCCTCCTTCCCCTGCCATTTTTTTTTTTTAAATTGTCCCAAATTGGCTGTTTAATATCTGAGCGCTTACAGAGTCCCCAAGGATGTGGAAACGGAAGGCAAGGGCTGGGGCCACCGGAGGGGCCCCCGCAGCAGGTAAGACGGCTCTGATGACAGTTCCCGGGGAGCCCGGCGCCCCCAGACACATGCCACCCTCCCCCCGCCGCCGCCGCCACCCCACCGGGGGTGACCTTCAAACACCACGTAGGAAAAAACTTAACGGAAGGCTTTGGGGGCTTACCTTCCTTCCCCGTCATCCTGCTGCAAGAGAAGCAGTCAATAAATTAACAGAGAGATGAAATACGGGCCTTTCAGGGCCAGAACCCGTTGACAAAAATGAAGCCTGAGACGTGGGGAGAGGGGCCGGGATGGAGCGCCGGCAGGAGAAGGCCTCCTTGGGGTGTCCGGGGGAGCGGTCCTCATAGAAGAGCCAAGAAGCCCTGCGCCCTGACTCCGCAGTGGGGCTCGGGAGAGAAGTCCCGTCCAGAGAACGCAAGCGCTTCCAACTCCACCATCACATGCGCGTCAGCATCAAGGAAAGGAATCTGAGGGGAGAACAGTGAGGACCTGGAAAGGGGCTTGCCGGTCTGAAAACCCGGTGAAGGTCCTTACGAATGCCTGCATTTCGTAAGATACACACCCACGTCCTCACCTGGAGCTTACCGTGAACAGGGACAGTCGCTCAGTCGTGTCCAGCTCCTTGACATCTCGTGGACAACACAGTCCATGGGATTCTACAGGCCAGAGTACTGGGGTGGGTGGCCTGTCTCTTCTCCAGGGGATCTTCCCGACGCAGGGATCGAATCCAGGTCTCCTGCGTAGCAGGGAGATTCTTTACCAACTGAGCCGCCAGGGAAGCCCAACCATGAGTATGTGCATTCTATAGGATATACACCTCTGTCCAAGACCTGGGGGACCTGGATCTACATGGAAACACGTCTGGAGTCCATCTGAGGACCTCGGTCTATATAGAAACACACCTGTCCCCCTACTGAGGGCCTCGGTCTACATAGAAACACCCCTGACCCCCCGCTTAGTGCCTGTGTCTATAGACACACCTGTCCCCCCTGAGGGCCTCTATCTATAGACCCCCCTAACCCCTCCCGAGGGCCTGTGTCTATAGACACCCCTGTCGCTTCTGAAGGCCTGTGTCTACAGACACCCCTGTCCCCCCTGAGGGCCTGTGTCTATAGACACCCCTGTCCCCCCTGGGGGCCTGTGTCTATAGACACCCCTGTCCCCCCCGAGGGCCTGTGTCTATAGACACCCCTGTCCCCCCTGAGGGCCTCTGTCTATAGACACCCCTGTCCCCCCTGGGGGCCTGTGTCTATAGACACCACTGTCCCCCCTGAGGGCCTGTGTCTATAGACACCCCTGTCCCCCCTGAGGGCCTGTGTCTATAGACACCCCTGTTCCCCCTGAGGGCCTGTATCTATAGACCCCCCTAACCCCCCCCGAGGGCCTGTGTCTATAGACACCCCTGTCGCTTCTGAGGGCCTGTGTCTACAGACACCCCTGTCCCCCCTGAGGGCCTGTGTCTATAGACACCCCTGTCCCCCCTGAGGGCCTGTGTCTATAGACACCCGTGTCCCCCCATGAGGGCCTGTGTCTATAGACACCCCTGTCCCCCCTGAGGGCCTGTGTCTATAGCCACCCTGTCCCCCCTGAGGGCCTGTGTCTATAGACATCCCTGTCCCCCCCGAGGGCCTGTGTCTATAGACACCCCTGTCCCCCCTGAGGGCCTGTGTCTATAGACACCCCTGTCCCCCCTGAGGGCCTGTGTCTATAGACACCCCTGTCCTCCCTGAGGGCCTGTGTCTATAGACACCCCTGTCCCCCCCTGAGGGCCTGTGTCTATAGACACCCGTGTCCCCCCTCAGGGCCTGTGTCTGTAGACACCCCTGTCCCCCCTGAGGGCCTGTGTCTATAGACACCCCTGTCCCCTCTGAGGGCCTGTGTCTATAGACACCCCTGTCCCCCCTGAGGGCCTCTGTCTATAGGCACCCCTGTCCCCCCTGAGGGCCTGTGTCTATAGACACCACTGTCCCCCCTGAGGGCCTGTGTCTATAGACACCCCTGTCCCCCCTGAGGGCCTGTGTCTATAGACACCCCTGTCCCCCCTGAGGGCCTCTGTCTATAGGCACCCCTGTCCCCCCTGAGGGCCTGTGTCTATAGACACCCCTGTCCTCCCTGAGGGCCTGTGTCTATAGACACCCCTGTCCCCCCCTGAGGGCCTGTGTCTATAGACACCCCTGTCCCCCCTGAGACCCTGTGTCTATAGACACCCCTGTCCCCCCAGAGGGCCTGTGTCTATAGACACCCGTGTCCCCCCTCAGGGCCTGTGTCTATAGACACCCCTGTCCCCCCTGAGGGCCTGTGTCTATAGACACCCCTGTCCCCCCTGAGGGCCTGTGTCTATAGACACCCCTGTCCCCCCTGAGGGCCTGTGTCTATAGACACCCCTGTCCCCCCAGAGGGCCTGTGTCTATAGACACCCCTGTCCCCCCAGAGGGCCTGTGTCTATAGACACCCGTGTCCCCCCTCAGGGCCTGTGTCTATAGACACCCCTGTCCCCCCTGAGGGCCTGTGTCTATAGACACCCCTGTCCCCCCTGAGGGCCTGTGTCTATAGACATCCCTGTCCCCCCCGAGGGCCTGTGTCTATAGACACCCCTGTCCCCCATGAGGGCCTGTGTCTATAGACACCCCTGTCCCCCCTGAGGGCTTGTGTCTATAGACACCCCTGTCCCCGTGAGGGCCTGTGTCTATAGACACCCTGTCCCCCCTGAGGGCCTGTGTCTATAGACACCCCTGTCCCCCTGAAAGCCTGAGTCTATAGACACCCCTGTCCCCGCTGAGGGCCTGTGTCTATAGACACCCCTGTCCCCCTGAAAGCCTGAGTCTATAGACACCCCTGTCCCCCCTGAGGGCCTGTGTCTACAGACACCCCTGTCCCCCTGAGGGCCTGTGTCTATAGACACCCCTGTCACCCCTGAGGGCCTGTGTCTATAGACACCCGTGTCCCCCCTCAGGGCCTGTGTCTATAGACACCCCTGTCCCCCCTGAGGGCCTGTGTCTATAGGCACCCCTGTCCCCCCTGAGGGCCTGTGTCTATAGACACCCCTGTCCCCCTTGAGGGCCTGTGTCTATAGACACCCCTGTCCCCCCTGAGGGCCTGTGTCTATAGACACCCCTGTCCCCCCTGAAGGCCTGTGTCTATAGACACCCCTGTCCCCCTCTGAGGGCCTGTGTCTATAGACACCCCTGTCCCCCCTGAGGGCCTGTGTCTATAGACACCCCTGTCCCCCCTGAGGGCCTGTGTCTATAGACACCCGTGTCCCCCCTCAGGGCCTGTGTCTATAGACACCCCTGTCCCCCCTGAGGGCCTCTGTCTATAGACACCCCTGTCCCCCTCTGAGGGCCTGTGTCTATAGACACCCCTGTCCCCGCTGAGGGCCTGTGTCTATAGGCACCCCTGTCCCCCCTGAGGGCCTGTGTCTATAGGCACCCCATTCCCCCCTGAGGGCCTGTGTCTATAGACACCCCTGTCCCCGCTGAGGGCCTGTGTCTATAGACACCCTTGTCCCCCCTGAGGGCCTGTGTCTATAGACACCCCTGTCCCCCCTCAGGGCCTGTGTCTATAGACACCCCTGTCCCCCCTGAGGGCCTGTGTCTATAGGCACCCCATTCCCCCCTGAGGGCCTGTGTCTATAGACACCCCTGTCCCCGCTGAGGGCCTGTGTCTATAGACACCCTTGTCCTCCCTGAGGGCCTGTGTCTATAGACACCCCTGTCCCCCCCTGAGGGCCTGTGTCTATAGACACCCCTGTCCCCCCATGAGGGCCTGTGTCCATAGACACCCCTGTCCCCCCTGAGGGCCTGTGTCTATAGACACCCCTGTCCCCCCCTGAGGGCCTGTGTCTATAGACACCCCTGTCCCCCCTGAGGGCCTGTGTCTATAGACACCACTGTCCCCCCCGAGGGCCTGTGTCTATAGACACCCCTGTCCCCCCTGAGACCCTGTGTCTATAGACACCCCTGTCCCCCCTGAGGGCCTGTGTCTATAGACACCCGTGTCCCCCCTCAGGGCCTGTGTCTATAGACACCCCTGTCCCCGCTGAGGGCCTGTGTCTATAGGCACCCCTGTACCCCCTGAGGGCCTGTGTCTATAGACACCCCTGTCCCCCCTGAGGGCCTGTGTCTATAGACACCCCTGTCCCCCCTGAGGCCCTGTGTCTATAGACACCCCTGTCCCCCCTGAGGGCCTGTGTCTATAGACACCCCTGTCTCCCCTGAGGGCCTGTGTCTATAGACACCCCTGTCCCCCCTGAGGGCCTGTGTCTACAGACACCCCTGTCCCCCCTGAGGGCCTGTGTCTATAGACACCCCTGTCCCCCCCTGAGGGCCTGTGTCTATAGACACCCCTGTCCCCCCTGAGGGCCTGTGTCTATAGATACCCCTGTCCCCCTGAGGGCCTGTGTCTATAGACACCCCTGTCCCCCCTGAGGGCCTGTATCTATAGACACCCCTGTCCCCCCTGAGGGCCTGTGTCTATAGACACCCCTGTCCCCCATGAGGGCCTGTGTCGATAGACACCCCTGTCCCCCTTGAGGGCCTGTGTCTATAGACACCCCTGTCCCCCCTGAGGGCCTGTGTCTATAGACATCCCTGTCCCCCCGAGGGCCTGTGTCTATAGACACCCCTGTCCCCCTGAAGGCCTGTGTCTATAGACACCCCTGTCCCCCCTGAGGGCCTGTGTCTATAGACACCCCTGTCTCCCCGAGGGCCTGTGTCTATAGACACCCCTGTCCCCCCGAGGGCCTGTGTCTATAGACACCCCTGTCCCCCTGAGGGCCTGTGTCTATAGACACCCCTGTCCCCCCCTGAGGGCCTGTGTCTATAGACACCCCTGTCCCCCCATGAGGGCCTGTGTCCATAGACACCCCTGTCCCCCCTGAGGGCCTGTGTCTATAGACACCCCTGTCCCCCCCTGAGGGCCTGTGTCTATAGACACCCCTGTCCCCCCTGAGGGCCTGTGTCTATAGACACCACTGTCCCCCCCGAGGGCCTGTGTCTATAGACACCCCTGTCCCCCCTGAGACCCTGTGTCTATAGACACCCCTGTCCCCCCTGAGGGCCTGTGTCTATAGACACCCGTGTCCCCCCTCAGGGCCTGTGTCTATAGACACCCCTGTCCCCCCTGAGGGCCTGTGTCTATAGGCACCCCTGTACCCCCTGAGGGCCTGTGTCTATAGACACCCCTGTCCCCCCTGAGGGCCTGTGTCTATAGACACCCCTGTCCCCCCTGAGGCCCTGTGTCTATAGACACCCCTGTCCCCCCTGAGGGCCTGTGTCTATAGACACCCCTGTCTCCCCTGAGGGCCTGTGTCTATAGACACCCCTGTCCCCCCTGAGGGCCTGTGTCTACAGACACCCCTGTCCCCCCTGAGGGCCTGTGTCTATAGACACCCCTGTCCCCCCCTGAGGGCCTGTGTCTATAGACACCCCTGTCCCCCCTGAGGGCCTGTGTCTATAGATACCCCTGTCCCCCTGAGGGCCTGTGTCTACAGACACCCCTGTCCCCCTGAGGGCCTGTGTCTATAGACACCCCTGTCCCCCCTGAGGGCCTGTGTCTATAGACACCCCTGTCCCCCTGAGGGCCTGTGTCTATAGACACCCCTGTCCCCCTGAGGGCCTGTGTCTATAGACACCCCTGTCCCCCTGAGAGCCTGTGTCTATAGACACCCCTGTCCCCCCGAGGGCCTGTGTCTATAGACACCCCTGTCCCCCTGAGGGCCTGTGTCTATAGACACCCCTGTCCCCCCTGAGGGCCTGTGTCTATAGACACCCCTGTCCCCCTGAGGGCCTGTGTCTATAGACACCCCTGTCCCTCTGAGGGCCTGTGTCTATAGACACCCCTGTCCCCCGCGGAGGGCCTGTGTCTATAGACACCCCTGTCCCCCCTGAGGGCCTGTGTCTATAGATACCCCTGTCCCCCTGAGGGCCTGTGTCTATAGACACCCCTGTCCCACCCTGAGGGCCTGTGTCTATAGACACCCCTGTCCCACCCTGAGGGCCTGTGTCTATAGACACCCTTGTCCCCCCCTGAGGGCCTGTGTCTATAGATACCCCTGTCCCCCTGAGGGCCTGTGTCTATAGACACCCCTGTCCCACCCTGAGGGCCTGTGTCTATAGACACCCCTGTCCCACCCTGAGGGCCTGTGTCTATAGACACCCCTGTCCCCCCTGAGGCCCTGTGTCTATAGACACCCCTGTCCCCCCTGAGGGCCTGTGTCTATAGATACCCCTGTCCCCCTGAGGGCCTGTGTCTATAGACACCCCTGTCCCCCCTGAGGGCCTGTGTCTATAGACACCCCTGTCCCCCATGAGGGCCTGTGTCTATAGACACCCCTGTCCCCCTGAGGGCCTGTGTCTATAGATACCCCTGTCCCCCCTGAGGGCCTGTGTCTATAGACACCCCTGTCCCCCCTGAGGGCCTGTGTCTATAGACACCCCTGTCCCTCCTGAGGGCCTGTGTCTATAGACACCCCTGTCCCCCCTGAGGGCCTGTGTCTATAGACACCGCTGCCCCCCTGAGGGCCTGTGTCTATAGACACCCCTGTCCCCCCTGAGGGCCTGTGTCTATAGACACCCCTGTCCCCCTTGAGGGCCTGTGTCTATAGACACCCCTGTCCCTCCTGAGGGCCTGTGTCTATAGACACCCCTGTCCCCCCTGAGGGCCTGTGTCTATAGACACCCCTCTCCCCCTGAGGGCCTGTGTCTATAGACACCCCTGTCCCCCCCTGAGGGCCTGTGTCTATAGACACCCCTGTCCCCCCTGAGGGCCTGTGTCTATAGACTCCCCTGTCCCCCCCTGAGGGCCTGTGTCTATAGACACCCCTGTCCCCCCTGAGGTCCTGTGTCTATAGACATCCATGTCCCCCCTGAGGGCCTGTGTCTATAGACACCCCTGTCACCCCCTGAGGGCCTGTCTCTATAGACACCCCTGTCCCCCCTAAGGGCCTGTGTCTATAGACACCCCTGTCCCCCTGAGGGCCTGTGTCTATAGACACCCCTGTCCCCCCTGAGGGCCTGTGTCTATAGACACCCCTGTCACCCCCTGAGGGCCTGTCTCTATAGACACCCCTGTCCCCCCTAAGGGCCTGTGTCTATAGACACCCCTGTCCCCCTGAGGGCCTGTGTCTATAGACACCCCTGTCACCCCCTGAGGTCCTGTGTCTATAGACACCCCTGTCCCCCCCTGAGGGCCTGTGTCTATAGACACCCCTGTCCCCCCCTGAGGGCCTGTGTCTATAGACACCCCTGTCCCCCCTGAGGGCCTGTGTCTATAGACACCCCTGTCCCCCCTAAGGGCCTGTGTCTATAGACACCCCTGTCCCCCTGAGGGCCTGTGTCTATAGACACCCCTGTCCCCCCTGAGGGCCTGTGTCTATAGACACCCCTGTCACCCCCTGAGGGCCTGTGTCTATAGACACCCCTGTCCCCCTGAGGGCCTGTGTCTATAGACACCCCTGTCACCCCCTGAGGGCCTGTGTCTATAGACACCCCTGTCACCCCCTGAGGTCCTGTGTCTATAGACACCCCTGTCCCCACTAAGGGCCTGTGTCTATAGACACCCCTGTCCCCCCTGAGGGCCTGTGTCTATAGACACCCCTGTCCCCCCTGAGGGCCTGTGTCTATAGACACCCCTGTCCCCCTGAGGGCCTGTGTCTATAGACACCCCTGTCCCCCCTGAGGGCCTGTATCTATAGACACCCCTGTCCCCCTGAGGGCCTGTGTCTATAGACACCTCTGTCCCCCCTGAGGGCCTGTGTCTATAGACACCCCTGTCCCCCCTGAGGGCCTGTGTCTATAGACACCCCTGTCACCCCCTGAGGGCCTGTGTCTATAGACACCCCTGTCACCCCCTGAGGTCCTGTGTCTATAGACACCCCTGTCCCCACTAAGGGCCTGTGTCTATAGACACCCCTGTCCCCCCTGAGGGCCTGTGTCTATAGACACCCCTGTCACCCCCTGAGGGCCTGTGTCTATAGACACCCCTGTCACCCCCTGAGGGCCTGTGTCTATAGACACCCCTGTCACCCCCTGAGGGCCTGTGTCTATAGACACCCCTGTCCCCCTGAGGGCCTGTGTCTATAGACACCCCTGTCCCCCTGAGGGCCTGTGTCTATAGACACCCCTGTCCCCCACTGAGGGCCTGTATCTATAGAGACACCTTTGTCCTCCTCCTGAGGGCCTGTATCTACTTCGAAAGACCTCTGTCCTCCAGCTGATGTCCTGTATCTACAGAGAACACCCCCTTTCCTCCACCTGAGGCTCCTTATGATAATATTTATTCCCTCTCTCACCATCATGACTTCGTCAATTGAGAGAAGTGACTTATCATTTATCACTCATGATCCAGTACTCTTAACCTCATGTTTTTACAATTTCGCTGTTTTTATTTTGTTGCTATCTCCGGAAACCGAGTTTATAGAGTCTCTTGCCCATGAAGACCACTCTCTTGTTTCTCTCTAGAAAGATTCCACAAAAAATTCCTTATGTTCCCAGCGTTTGTCTGCCAACGATCCCAAGTTTCCAAGGTTCGCCTGCCCCTACCAGCCACTTGAGTTTAACGTTCATGGTGACGCTCTTGAAACGTTACCCACTCCTAGAGGGATGTGCCCACGAAGGGCGACAGTCACCGAGAATGAAATGTTTCCCTGAAGTGTTAAAATGCATGTCACCCTCCCGGCTTCCTATCGGCGGGGCCCCTCCACTTTCTGTGGTGACAACCCGAGCGCCCCCGGCCTCTCCTGGAGGAAACACCTGTTTTTTCTGTACCCCGGGGGCTGAGCTCTGCCCAGGTGCCTCCGTCCCCTCCTGCTCGGTCTCCCAGGTCACCTCAGGCAACAGGTGTTTTCTCTCAGAATCGGCTCTCGTCTGAATTCAGCCCAGGAATCAGAGGACTGCGGGGTCAGGGGTCAAATGCAGCCGCGCGGATTCCCCCGGGGGGCCGAGGCTTACCAGGTGTTTAATATTATCAGCCCTCATTTGCCGAGAGTCTGATGGTGTGTTCTCCGCGGTCCCAAATAAATTTAACGAGAGTAACTTTCAAAGCCCGCTTATTAGAGCGTCTGCTCAGTGGACGGGCCGGTTAACGGTAATTCGAGGAGGCAGGTGGACCCTTTCTGAGAGGGAACACATACGCTCCGCGGCCTGGCCCCATTTGCGGTAATTTTGGGGTCTCATTTCCATTTGTAAGGAAGATAACTACTTACATATGGAAGCAATAAATAAGAGAAGTCATTAAAATTTCTCTCATTTAGGAAAAAAAAAATCTTAATGAAGTAATATCTTTGCCAGGGCAGGCAGAAATGTAAATTAGACATAGGAACGAAACCTATTAAAGAGAATTGCTGTGTTGCTAGTCTTTTTTTTTTTTTAATCTAATGAATTTATGAATTGTTGGTTGTTGGGTCACAGACTTGGTTAATTTCCGACGTGTTTAGCTAGGCTGAAAGGAGGAGGGAAGGGGCTGCTTAGGAGGCCACAATGCTGAGTCCATTAGTGAGATCTCGCTCATCGGAACGCAAATGCCAATAGCGGGGGCCTGATGTTAAAAAACGTGGGTTCGCGCTTTTTGATTCTGGGATTTTTTCCCTCCAACATCTCTCAGTTGTCATGAGAGAACTGAAACAGCAGAAGGCACGGCCCACCTGCTCCACCGGCCAGCAGATTATCAAGTTTACGGCGAGGTTCTGCTAATGTCTCGTCACCCACTCCTTCTAGCGGGATGTGCCCATGAAGCAAGATGGTCACTGAGAAACGCATCAGGTAGTTGTTTCAGAACAGAGGGAAGTGCTGAACGGAACACGAATCTAATTTAGGGGTCCCTGGGCGGCTGTGTAATAAAAAGAGAGGTTTCTCCTACGCCACCGTGGCTTATGTGGGGACTTGAAAAGCCCTTTGCTTGAATCTGCAGGAGAAGGGCTGCTGTGGGTCTCACTGGAGTTTCAGGGGGGTGAAGCTGTGTGCACCCCTTCACCAAAACAGAGTCAGGCAAGATTCCGGTGTCTGGAAATGTGTAATCGCTGTGAGATTCCCGGTGGTCAAGGTTTTCGCCAGGAACAGCTAGCACATGTGTCTAAGCCGCCCAGGGACCATGCTGACCTCCCAGAGACGCGTTCACCTGGAGACCCCAGACTGAAGCTTCAATGATCCGTTTCCCTGTGATCCAATAGCTGTGCGTGAGTAATGTGTCATGGCTTTTCACAGAAACCTCATCCTAAAAGTAGAAATGGACTCTGGTCTTAGTGAATGTTGGAGACTGAATTCTGTCTCCCCCAAATTCCTACATTGAAGTCCTAAACCCCCAGGACCAAAGGACGTGGTTGGATTTAGAGATGGATATCTACAGGGGATAAAGGTAAAATGAGGTCACTAGGGTGAGTCCTGAACCCCGAAGGACTGGGATCCTTAGAAGAACAGGAAATCAGGTGACACACACAACAGGGGGATGAACACCCATGACACAGGGAGGAGATAGCCGTCTACACATTCAGGAGATAGGTAAGCCCTGCAGACACCTGATATTGGACTTCCTATCTCCAGTACTGGAAGCCAACATGTTGTTTTTCAGTCACAAGCTCATTATTGACTCCTTCCAACCTCATGGACTTCAGCACAACAAACTTCCCTGTCCTTCACTATCTCCTGGAGTTTACTCGGGCTCAAGTCAATTGGGTCGGTGATGCCAAGCAACCATCTCAACCTCTGTCACCCCCTTCTCTTCCTGCCCTCGATCTTTCCCAGCAACAGGGTCTTTTTGAATGAGTCGTTTCTTCATATCAGGTGGCCAAAGTGTTGCAGCTTTAGCATCAGTCCTTCCAATGAATATTGGGGCTTGATTGTCTTTAGGATTGCCAGGTTTGATCTCCTTCCTGTCCAAGAAAATATCAAGAGTATTCAAGCACCATTCTTTGGCACTAAACTTTCTTTATGATCGAGCTCTCACATTTGTACATGACTACTGATAAAAGAATAGCTTTGACCATACAAACCTTTGATGGCAAAGCGATGGCTCAACTTTTTTGTAATGACAGAAGATGTGATACTTAAGAGCTAAAATCTGACAGAAATTAGGGGTTTCTGAGGTAAAATCTGACAGAAATGAGGGGGTTTTGAGGTAAAATCTGACATAAATGAGGGAGTTCTAAGGTAAAATCTGACAAAAAGATGGAGGTTTTGTGGTAAAATCTGACAGAAAGAAGGATTTTCTGAGGTAAAATCTAACTGAAAGTAGGAGTTTCTGATATAAAAATCTGACAGAAACTAGGGGGTTCTGATTCCAAATTTGATAGAAACTAGGGGTTCTGATGTAAAATGTGACAGAATGAAGGACGTTCTGAGGTAAAATCTGACAGAAAGTAGGCACTTCTGAGGTGATATCTGACATGAACCATGAGGTTGTGAGGTGTAATCTGACCAAGTCTAGCAGGTTCTGAAGTAAAATCTGACAGAAATTAGAGGGTTCTAAGATAATATCCCATAGAAACTAGGAGGTTCTGAGGTGAAATCAGACAGAAGATAGGGAGTTCTGATATAAAATCTGATAGAAACTAGGGAGTTCTGTGGTAAAATCTGTAAGAAACAAGATGATTCTGATGTAAAATTCACCAAACTATGGGATTCTATGGTAAAATCCGACCAGAAGATGAGGTTTTGAATTCAAATTTGACAGAAAGAAAGTCTTTGTTATCACCCAAAATTCTGAAGTAAAATCTGCTAGAAAATAGGTGTTTCTGAAGTAAAATCGGACCGAAAGAAGGAGATTCTCAGGTAAATCTGACAGAAAGTAGGAAGTTCTGAGGTAAAATATGATTGAAAAAGGAAGTTCTCACGTGAAAATTCATAGAATACAGGAGGCTCTGTGGTAAAATATGGAACAACAGGAAGCCAGTTTCAGGTACAATCTGAAGTTCTGATGTGAAATGTGAACATCAAATAAAGTTCTAAGTTAAAGTCTGAAAGAAATAGGGAAGTTCTGAGGTTCAATCTCAGGTTCTGTTGTGACATTTGACAGAAAGAAGGAGGGTTTAGAAGACTGGTCAAAGGATTCTTGAGTGAGGTAGCGTTTCAAGGAATTTTCATGATGGAGGTTATGAGGGAATGATGGAATTTTGAGACATGTATGATGACAGGGATTTCTGTGAAAATTAGATAGAGAGGTTACTCTAAGAAGAGGAAAATAGAGGTCATCTAATAGATGGATGGTGAGAATGTTTTCTGAGTAAAAATGTGTGAGTCATTTCTGCAAGATACAATGTGAGTGAGGTCTCTGACACATTGGGAGGATGTGAGGAAATTCTGAGAGGAGAGTGAGAGGCACTTCTGAGTAGGGGAGTGATTGGAATTCTGATGAAGGTTAATGAGGTCATCAGTGTGGGCCTTGATCCCATAAGACTGGGGTCCTTATAAGAAGAAGAGATCAAGATATAGACACACACAGAGGGATGACAATGTGAGCACACAGGGAGGACATGGCCGACTACACACCCACCAGAGAGGCCTCAAGAGGAACCGGCCCTGCCCACACCTGGGTCTCAGATTCCAGCCTCCAGCACTGGGAGGAATAAATGTGGTGTTTGAACCACCCGTGTGGTATTTACTCCGCAGTCCCGAGCAAACTCATACCCTGACATACATACCTGGATTTTCCAGCATCATTTAGGGAGAGTTCACCTTGTCCCATGGAGAAGAGATGGCTGGGTTACAGAGTGGCTGCTGCTGGAAATGGGGTCCATTCTTTGGCTCCATCCAGGCGGAAGGTGTGCCAACAACTGCACGATGACTGGAAACAGAAGTGGGGTCAGGTTCTTCCAGGAGAGGAAGGTGTGCTCTTCTCGGGGGGTGCAGTCCAGCTGCCTCATGTCCTCAACGCTCTTGGTGTCAATGAAGTCTCTTGTCAATGAACAGACCAGGAATCCAGAAACCTGATTTTTGGCAGCTCTGTCTACACACACAGGTGGCGCTAGTGGTAAAAATTCTGCCAGCCAATATAGAAGACTTGAGAGACATGGGTTCGATTCTTGGGTGGGGAAGATCCCCTGGAGGAGGGCACAGCAACTCACTCCAATATTCTTGCCTGGAGAATCCCATGGACAGAGGAGCCTGGTGGGCTACAGTCCATGGGGTCACAAAGAGTCATGGCAGGTTGGTTACGACTGACACACACTTACAACTAACACACACACACACGCACATGTGATTGGTTTATGTTTCAGGCTTCCTCGGATGAGAAACACAGTCTCAAAAGGGATACATGTGGTCTGGAGGTCAAAGGGGGCAGTCCGGGTTGACCTTGCTTGGAGATCCCACGTGCCGGTGTGGTAAATAAAATAAATAAATAAATAATTTGAGAAATAACAAAACAGATGATCAACAAGGACCTACTGTATAGCCCAGGGAACTCTGCTCAATATTCTGTAGTAACTGAATGGGAAAAGAAGAGATACTTGTCTATATCTAAGTGAATCACTTTGCACCTGAAACTAAACCTGATATTGTTGGTCAACTCTATTCCAATATAAAATTGAAAAAATCCTAAATAAAATAAAATAGCTTTATTTATGCTCCCAGAGATGTGAAACTGGCATTTGCTCCCCCATGTTCATTGCAGTGTTATTCACAATAGTAAGATATGAAAAAAATTCAAGTGTCCGTGGTGTAGATACACAACAGAATAGTATTCAGCCTTGATACAGGAGACTGACATGACTCTTTGTGACCCCATGGACTGCAGCCCACCAGGCTCCTCTGTCCATGGGATTCTCCAGGCAAGATTACGGGAGTGGGTTGCTACTCCCTTCTCCACAGCAGATTTTTTTGTGCATCTGGACATCCATCCATGACTCCAAAATTCATATTTGAATACAAGGTACAGTGACAAACACTGGTTTCTTCATGGGGTGCTCTTGCAAGCAATAGGTGCATTGTGAAGGAAATTTTTTCCAAGCGCTCAGACTGGCGAAGATCTAGTAGCCCTGTTCTGTTGTTGTTCAGGGCCAATTCTTTGAGACCCCATGGACTGCAGCACTCCCTGTCCATCACCATCTCCCGGAGCTTGCTCAAACTCACGTCCATCGAGCCAGTGATGCCATCCAACCATCTCATCCTCTGTCGTCCCCTTCTCCTCCCACCTTCAATCCTTCCCAGCATCAGGGTCTTTTCCAATGAGTCGGCTCTTTGCATCAGGTGGAGCTTCAACTTCGGCCTTGTTTGGTCAAGAAAAAAAGAAAAAGCTAAAGCGCTGGGGGCTGGCAACTTTGAGAAGGTGCGTTGAGAGGCAGGCATGGAGAAATCCACCGCAGCGTGTTGTCGATTTTATGTCCTGACCACAGCGGGTGTACATGGAAATACTTGGGTGGGTTTGTGTGAATTAAAACATTTATAGAGCCCCCGGCTCCCGTTACCTCTTAGCCGTCTTATTAAAGTCCCGTTAGTGTCGACACGGGGCTTGTAAACCTGGTGGGCCCCGGCACCAATTAAAATAATAAAAAACAAGCAGCTGCCATGGAGCGGAGGGTGTTGGGACGAGGTTGATGGAGGAGCAGGGAGGGGAGGGGAGGGGAGGGGAGCCCCCCAAGCCGGCTCAACCAGGAGGCAGGGCTTGGCTGGAACAGAGGGCGAGCCCCTGGGCTCCTGTCGTGACTGAAGCAGGGCGTTTTCAGGGACTGGGACGGAGCTTAAGGCGTGTGTGAGCCTTTGGGGTGAAAAGAGAAAGGAAAGGACAGGTCAGTCGCTCAGTCGTGTCCAACTCTTTGCGACCCCATGGACTATAGCCCTCAGGGCTCCTGTGTCCATGGGATTTTCCAGCCAAGAACACAGGAGTGGGGTGCCACTTCCTCCTCCCGGGGGTCTTCCCAACCCGGGGATCAAACCCAGCTCTCTCTCACTGCAGGCTGATTCCTTACCATCTGAGCCACAAGCGAAGGCCTAAACTGTGAAATGACAGGAGAGCCCTAAATTGTTGCAGAAGCGAGAAATAAGGCTATGGACCAGCTAGCTAGACGGGTTGTCTGGAACGCGATGGGTCTGCACCCACCCTCCGTCTCCAAGGATGCAAGGAGGGGAGGTGGGGTGTCCACGCCCTCTTGGCAGACCACGGACCCAGGATGGAGGGGATAGGGACATCCCCACTTGGCTGATGGGCCAGGGCTGGTCCGCGTCCCTTCCTCCTCCACCCACCTGACTCCCACCCTTCACGCCTTTATATCACCACCTCCTGCTCCAGCACTGCTGCGGCCCGCTCCTTTATCACGCACGCCTCCCACTCCACCATCCCCAGGTCCTTCCCCACCAACCCCGGTTTCCAAGATCCAGTGTCTCCTCTGCAGGGTTTCCTGCCTTGAGTCCACCCCTTCCCAGCTTCCAAGATTCAATCTCTACTTGCCATGTTTCCTATCTTCTGTTCATCTCTGCCCGTCACTTGTGGAGGCGCCAAGAGGCACAGAGTTTCCAAGCAGGGAGTGTGTCAGGGACTTGACCAGTAGAAGCAGTGGATGACTGGTGGTAGATGGATGGGCCGCTGGTGGTCTGAGAGCCCCCATGTGTGGGAGAAGCTCAGAACTTATTCCGATCATCAGTCAAGGACCAGGACCTGGGCTCTTGGAAGTGCTGTGATTCTTAAAGAGATATGAATACCAGACTACCTGACCTGCCTCTTGAGAAACTTGTATGCAGGTTAGGAAGCAGCAGTTAGAACTGGATATGGAACAGACTGGTTTGAAATAGGAAAAGGAGTAGGTCAAGGCTATATATTGTCACCCTGCTTATTTAACTTATATGCAGAGTACATCATGAGAAATGCTGGGCTGGAAGAAGCACAAGCTGGAATCAAGATTGCAGGGAGAAATATCAATAACCTCAGATATGCAGATGTCACCACCCTTATGGGAGAAAGTGAAGAGGAACTAAAAAGCCTCTTGATGAAAGTGAAAGAGGAGAGTGAAAAAGTTGGTTTAAAGCTCAACATTCAGAAAATGAAGATCATGGCATCCAGTCCCATCACTTCATGGCAAATAGATGGGGAAACAGTGGAAACAGTGGCTGACTTTATTTTGGGGGGCTCCAAAACAACTGCAGATGGTGACTGCAGCCAAGAAATTAAAAGACACTTGCTACTTGGAAGAAAAGCCATGAGCAACCTAGACAGCCTCTTAAAAAGTAGAGACATTACTTTGCCAACAAAGGTCCATCTAGTCAAGGCTGTGATTTTTTCAGTGGTCCTGTATGGATGTGAGATATGGACCATAAAGAAAGCTGAGTGCCAAAGAATTGATGCTTTTGAACTGTGGTGTCGGAGAAGACTGTTGAGAGTCCCTTGGATTGTAAGGAGATCCAACCAGCTCATCCTAAAGGAAATCAGTCCTGAATATTCATTGGAAGGACTGATGCTGAAGGTGAAACTCCAATCCTTTGCCCACATGATGCAGAGAGTAAACTCATTTGAAAAGACCCTGATGCTGGGAAAGATTGAAGGCAGGAGGAGAAGGGGACGACAGAGGATGAGATGGTTGGATGGCATCACCGACTCAATGGACATGAGTTTGAGTAAACTCCGGGAGTTGGTGATGGACAGGGAGGCCTGGCGTGCTGCGGTCCATGGTGTTGCAAAGAGTCGGACATGACTGAGCGACTGAACTGAACTGAACAGGCACCTGAGCTACCGCCTGGAGGGGAAGGCTGGGAGGGGCTGGGGCTGGAGGCAGATGTGGGAAACTCTGCTCATTGGAACCGACAAGGCGGCCAGGCCAAACGCCGGGGAACTTCCAAGAAGAGCTTGTTTGTAGCAGACCGGGCCGTCCCAGCCTGCCGTTGGGTCAAAGAAACATCTTTAAATGATTTTTTTAGTTTTCCACTGCCCGCCCTGCTCTTTTCCGACAGCCTCTCCCATTTCCCAATTCATGAAGGTTCTCTGCCGAAAAGTGAATCCATCTGGTTCCCATTTGATGGCCGTTCACTGGCAGGTCGTCCTGGTGGTTTTTGGTTTTTTTTTTTTTTCTTTCTAGGTTGACAGGCATTTTAGGAGATGAGCTGGAGCTAGGAGAGTTCTGACAACGGCAAAACGCGTTTTCGAGGCTAAAAGTTGAAGAGTCCAGATGTCTAGTGTTATATGCACACAGCTCATCCGTCCTCCAGTCTGGGTGCAGGAGAAGGGGGCACTTCTGGAACCTTCCTTGGGGAAGCATCCTCCAATGAGCCCACACCCCAAGCCCGAGAGAGCTTGGCCAAGGGTTGACAGATAGTTACGTATTTTAAATGCAGCAGTGTGTCCATGTCCATCCCAGACTCCCTGACTATCCCTTCCCCCATCCTTCCCCCTGGGAACCATCAGGTTATTACAGAGTATTGAGCAGAGTTCCCCGTGCTGTCCAGCAGGTCCTTGCTGGTTCTCCATGGTAAACACAGCCGTGTGTCCATGTCCATCCCAGACTCCCTGACTATCCCTTCCCCCATCCTTCCCCCTGGGGACCATCAGGTTATTACAGAGTATTGAGCAGAGTTCCTGAGCTGTCCAGCAGGTCCTTGCTGGTTCTCCATGTTAAACACAGCCGTGTGTCCATGTCCATCCCAGACTCCCTGACTGTCCCTTCCCCCATCCTTCTCTGGGAACCATAAGTCCTGGTCTAAGTCTGTGAGTCCGAGAAACTGGATATTTTGGATCAATTGGGTGTTTGTTGCTATTCTAGGCATAGAAATCAAATTCTAATTACCAGATTCAGTCATGGTGAATCCGTTTATTCACTCAGCATGTTGTATTCCATTTTGACGATTCTCTGCCGAAAGGATACCTTATCCTCTATTTTTTTCCTAAATGGAAGCTTCTGTCTGCTCACATGCAAATATATAAATATTCAATTAGGGGCCGTAGATAAACAAGATCTGAGCCGTAGTATAAAGTGGTTTTTAAAAGTCTATAGTTGATTAAAGACTGTATTTACTGGAATTTTATAAATCCCCCCAGTGTGTTATAAATTAATAATTCGCTATATTTATTTGTGTGCCATCTATGTAATCCAGTCAATTATTAATGAATACATTTATTGCATATAAATAGTAAAAATTTCCGTCTCATAACACGACCGATGCCTCGTGTTAATATACTGAGAATAGCACATAAATAATGAAAGAAAGGTAGAATAAATAATTGTATCGGAGCTGCCAAGGCTTTGTTTTCATTTTTTTTAATTAAAAAAAATTTTTAATGGAAGCGTGCTTGACGTACATTACAAGCATTTATTTTTATCCAGACACTGCAAAATGATGTCTGAAAAGGCACAGAAAAGACAGGCCGTTGAGCTCAGAAGGATATTCACGTAAATAACTTGTTCTGCAGACAGGTTGAAGCCTTGTACAAAGAACCTTCCAGGTTAGATGCACATTCACGTTTCTGCCCTTCAGTACAACAAGCATTTATTGGGTACCTACCGTTAGCCAGACCCTGGACGAGGGGTTGACGTATCCTCTGCTTAAGGCTCCTGGTCCCCTGCCAAGTGGATGCCGTTACCCTCAAAACCGGAGCTGTGCTTTATGATCCAATCGTCGTGTACGGATGTGAGAGTTGGACCATAAAGAAGGCTGAGCGCCCAAGGATTGATGCTTTCCAACGGTGGTGCTGGAGAAGACTCCTGAGAGTCCCTTGGACTGCAAGGAGATCCAACCAGTCCATCCTAAAGAAAATCAGTCCTGAGTATCCACTGGAAGGACTGATGCTGAAGCTCCAATCCTGTGGCCATCTGATGCAAAGAACTGACTCCTTGGAAGAGACCCTGATACTGGGAAAGATTGAAGGCGGGAGGAGAAGCGGACAACAGAGGATGAGATGGTTGGATGGCATCACTGACCTGATGGACATAAGTTTGAGTAAACTCCGGGAGATGGTGATGGAGAGGGAAGCCTGGCGTGCTGCAATCACTTAGGATTGGAAGCACGGTCTTGAAGAGATATTTATACACGTGTTCAAAACACCGTGACTCACAGCAGGCAGAAGGCAGAGGTAGCCTGGTAGTCCGAGGCTGGATGACAGATAAAGAGAACGTGCTCTGTGCCCTCTGGGACAGCGGCTTCCCGGTGAGGTCTTTGTGGACACCACACGCCCTCTCCGTGGAGAAGACGCCCATCCCCGAAGCTCCACTGACACGTTCAGATCTTCATCTGTGCTTGTTTTCCACTCGATTACGCCCCCAAAAGCTTGTGGTACCCAGGGATGTGATGCTATTTACCCCTGCATCCCACACAGCTGGAAATTGGTCGGGTTTGTGGTTTTGCAGGAAAAGGGAGCAATTTCAGAAGACAGAACTCTGTGCCTGGAGTTCCCAGGAGAGGGAATGAGCCCCAAGTCTGGTCCTGTTTTGGCCGTCTGGTTACCTAAGTCTCCAGTCTGCATCCCCACGGACCTCTCTCTCCCCACCACCCCGCGGGGCACTGCCTGTCTCCCAAGTCCTGTGCATCCTTAAAAACTCTGCAAGCGTGCTGGCGTCTTTTCAGGACGTCTTTGCTGATTGCCCAGGCAGAGGACGGCGGTGAGTTCTCCTTAGGTCTTCACGTGAGGTCGGCCGCTTGGAAGGGATGGCCGTCGGCCACGTGTTAAGAAGGGTTCTGAGGTTCCGTTCAGCTTGAAGGGAAGGAAGCTGCGCCGTCCCTCAAGAAGGGGCCCCTGTGGTGTGTCCCAGGGAGGGAGAGGCAGAAAAGAAGTCGGAGGGAAGGCACTTTCTGTTTTCTTTCTGGAAAAAACCCAGAGAGAAGGAAACCGCATCGGCTGAGCTATTTGGAGGCGGGAGGGGCTAGAATTTTCAGCCTAGAGTCTATAATACCGCTTCTTTCCTTCCTTCCATCCTTTTTTCTTCCTTCCTTTCTTTGTCCCTTCCTTCTCTCTCTCTCTCTCTCACCCGCCTCCCTGTCTCTGTTACCTATCTCTATTCTATAATCTATCAATATGTTGTATCTACCTATCAATGTAAGCATCTACAGGGCTGCCCTGGTGCCTTCAGACGGTAAAGGATCTGCCTGCAGTGTGGGAGATGCAGGTTCAATCCCTGGGTTGGGAAGATGCCCTGGAGGAGAGCGTGGCCACCCGCCCCCATATCCTTGCCTGGAGAATCCCATGGACGGAGGAGCCTGGTGGGCTACGGCCCATGGGGCTGCAAAGAGTGGGACACGACTGAGTGACACTTTCATGCATGTATCGATTCATCTATCTACTCATCCACCCTATCTATCTATCCGTTCTCTCATTTATCTCTCATCTTTTATATGTATCAGCTATCTATTATATCCAGGTGTGTCCTCATCCATCCATCCATTCATCCCTCTCTCTTTCTGTCCATCCGTCTGTCCGTCCATGCCCATCCATCTATTATCTGTCTATCTATCTATCCATGTATTTATCTGTCCATCCATTGCATGTAGCTCGCTACTGATTCTGTCCCTTGTCCATCTATACACCTATGCATCTACCATCTCTCACCTCTCTCCCCTCCTCCCTTTTTTCTTCCTCTTTTCCTTCCTTCTTGCCTCCCACATTCACCTCCTCCCTTATTCACTCTTCCCCTCCCCCTCCACTCCTTCCATTTCCTTCCCTGTGAGCGGATTCTGTTCACGGATTTGTCTGTGGCACTCTGGGCAGAAAGAAATACAGCTGCAGGCCGAGTTTACAGACGTCTTCAGTATCAACTCAAAACTGGAGAGGCATGCGTGAAAATGAGATTAACCATACTCTCATCAACAGAGACTCAATAGAGTAAGCCCTATCTATCAAAGCTTAGGATACCTAAGAATACATACGTACGTCCACAATGACTCTTTGTAGGCACATACAACCAAATGTCAAAAAAAGAAAAGAAAAATCCCAGACAGTACACACACAAAATATGTGATGCTTATTTAGCACCGTTTAAACTTATCAGATGAGCGAAGGGCAAACTTCCAAGCACATGGATGCTAATTCAATGTTTACTTGGGATTTTCATCGTGAGAACCTTATCTGTAACGGGATATTGTAAAGAAAACACGAGAAGGAAAAGAATCTCTCAGATTTTGGAGAGCAAATTTTGCAGTGTTCGACCTTCAAACTTTTCCTCGTGTCTTTGAAAAAGGGTTGCGGTTTTCAAATACGGCAACTGTCTCAGAGCTGTAAGGCCGGCAGTGTGACCCAAACTCCTTGCATATTCACATCTTCAAGTGTTTGTGTGTGTGCGTGCTAATTCACTTCAGTTGTGTGACTCTTTGCGACCCCATGGACTGTAGCCCACCAGGCTCCTCTGTGCATGGAATCCTCCAGGCAAGAACACTGGAGTGGGTTGCCATTCCCTTCTCCAGGGATTGAACCCTGGTCTCCTGCATTGGAGGTCAGATTCTTTACTGTGTAATGAAGTTGACCTCAATTTCTTAATTTTATGCCACTTTACCACTTTTCCAAGGGCTTCCGTCATAGCTCAGTTGGTAAAAAATCTGCCTGCAGTGCAGGAGACCCTGGCTCAATTCTTGGGTCAGGAAGATGCCCTGGAGAAGGGATAGGCTACCCACTCCAGTATTTGGGGGCTTCTCTGGTGGCTTAGCTGGTAAAGAATCCTCCTGCAATGTGGGAGACCTGGGTTTGATCCCCGGGTTGGGACGATCCCCTGGAGAAGGGAACGGCGACCCACTCCAGTATTCTGGCCTGGAGAATTCCATGGACTGTATAGTCCGTGTGGTTGCAGAAGAGTCGGACGTGACTGAGCGACTTTCACTTTTCCTATGTATTCCAAACTTTGAAACAGAGACTTTTAAAATACCTCTCTGTTCATTCATGCAATGCATTGTTCTCTTGAACATCGACAGCACCCCCAGATAGCCACACAGAAGCAGTGTGAGCTGTGTGTACCGTGGGGACTTGTTGTTCTTCACTGTTGCTCACTCGTTAAGCCGTGTCCGACTCTGCGCGACCCCATGGACTGTGGCCCGCCAGGCTCCTCTGTCCGTGGGATTCTCCAGGCAAGAATACTGGAGTGGGTTGCCATGCCCTCCTCCAGGGGATCCTCCCGACCCAGGGATGGAACCCGCGTCTCTTTATGTCTCCTGCTTTGGCCAGTGGGTTCTTTGCCACTAGTACCACCTGGGAAGCCCTTTCCCGTGTTTGATTCCAGTCGTGTTTGGCATCCCCGTGTGTACGCAGGAGGAACTCCAGACTACTCTGCATCCTGAAACAATCTACTGCAGTCTCAGCACCCTGAAGGTTATGGAGAAGGAGCCCACACTCCCATAGAGATAACTGCATTCTTTAGGATGACTTTCTAACGACAAGGGGGTCTAAACGTTATCCAAGGAACCGCGAAATCCACTGAACCAGGGATTCCAGTCATCGAGCGTAGATGCACAGGACTCTCTACGGCCTAGACCTTACTATCCGTAGCGGGACTGTCTGTCTGTCTGTTGTATCTGTCCCTCTATCTTTGTATATATCATCTCTGTCATCTACCTAATCTGTGCAAGCATCCATTGGATGTGGCTACCGTCCACCCACCTGTCCACCCATTCATCCGTCTATCGATCTCTCATCTTTATGACTGTATATCAATGCAACTAGCTACCCATCCATCATATCTATCTATACATCTGTGTATCTATCATCTACCTATCTGCATGCACTATATCTACCATCTAGCTAACTATCCATGCATTCTTCTAGTTATTCACTTATCATCTATACAATTGTCTATCAATGTAACTAGTTATCCATGCATTATTTATGTACCTACCCATGTCATATATCTGTCTATCCATCTGCTCATCTATCTATTGATCTACCATCTATGTAACTGTACACCCACATAACTGGCTATCCATCCATCATATCTAACCATGTATGATCTACCTAGCCGCGCAGGCATTATATCTACCATCCGGCTACCTGTCCATCCGCTCATCGATTTTTTCACTTATCATCTGTGTAACTCTCCATGTAACTAAGTATCCATCCAGCATCTCTGCCTGCCCATCTACCTCACGTATCTATCTATCCATCCATCCACTCTTTCTTCCTCCCTCCCTCCAGCCATCCCTTCATTGTATCTATCCATACATCCTGTCTATTTTCTCTCCACCTCACAGTCGTTCTCACATGCAAATGACTTTGCCTTCCTGAGAACATCCGTCGATTCGTGGAGACATTTCTGGTTGTCACAACCGCAGGAATGGTTCCGCTGGCAAGTGATGGGTGGAGACCAGGGCCGCTGCTCGTACACCCCACAGGGCACAGGACACCCCGCATCAGAGGGCCGTCCAGCCCCGGACGGCAGTGGTGTGAGGCTGAGAAAGCCTGCCTGGGCGTGACTGATTACCTCTCTATCTACTTATTCTATCTGTCAGCCTTCTTAGTCTATGTGTCTGCTTAGTCTGTGTATCCACTTAGTCCATCCATCCACTTATTCCATCTATCCATTCATCATCTATCTGTGCATCCTTTCACCCATCTGTCTACTTATTCTATTTGTCTGTCCACTTATTCTATCTGTCCATTCACCCAACTGTCTATGTACTTATTCTATCTGTCCACGCATTCATCCATCTACTTGTTCTATTTATTCATCTACTTATTCTGTCTAGCCATTCATCCATCTATCTATCTGTCCGTCCATTCACCCATCTGTCTAGCTACTTATTCTATCTGCCCCCCCATTCACCCATCTATCTACTTATTCTATTTATCTATCCACTTATTCTATCTATCCGTCCATTAACCCAACTATCTATGTACTTATTCTGTCTGTCCACCCATTCATCTGTCTGCTTATTCTATTTATTCATCTATTTATTCTGTCATCCATCTGTCCTTCCATTCACCCATCTATCGACTTGTTCTATTTACCCATCTACTTATTCTGTCCAATCATTCATCCAGCTATCTACTTATTCTATTTATTTATCTACTTATTCAATGTATCTATCCATCCATCCATTCATCCATCTTTCTTTCTACTTATCCTATTTATCTACCTGCCTACTTATTCTATCTCTCTACTTATTCTATCTATCCATTCATTCATCCATCTATTAATCCATCCATTCATCATCTATCCACCCATTCACCCATCTGTCTACTTATTCTATCTATATATCCAGTCATCCATTCACCCATCTTTCTATCTAGTTATTCTATTTATCTGTCTACTTATTCTATCAGTCTACTTATTCTATCTATCCATCCATTCATCCATCTATGCATCCATTCACTCATCTATCCACTTATTCTATCCACCCATCCATCTACCTATCTGTCCATCCATTCACCCATCTATCTACTTATTCTATCTGTCCATCCATTCATCTACTTATTCTATCTATCTGTCCATTCATTTCCCCGATTTATCTGTCCACCCATTCATCAATCTATCTACTTATTCTATTTTTCTGTCTACTATTCTACTTATCTATCCAGCCATCCATTCACCCATCTTTCTGTCTAGTTATTCTATTTATCTATTGGCCTACTTATTCTATCTATTCATTCATTCATCATCTATCTATCCTTCCATCCACCCATCTATCTACTTATTCTATTTATCTATCTACTTATTCTATCCATCCATTCATCTATTTATTCTATTTATCTATCTGCTTATTCTATCCATCCATTTATCTATCTATCTACTTATTCTGTTTATCCATCTATCTACCTAGCCTATCTTTCTATCTAACTATCCATTCATCCACCAGGCTATCTATCCATCACTTCATCCATCCATCCCTTTATCTGACGATGGCTGTGGTTCACAATCTGGGAGGATGTTTGCCCCCAGGGGACACTTGGCAAAAGCCTGGGCACGTTTTGCTTGCGAACGCGGTGGGGGGGCGAAGTGCGCCTGGCCTGTGGGCTGGGACGAGCAGAAATACGCCTTTCTCACCCCACGCGGTGCCCCGGGGCGCCCCACATCACAGAGTCACCCCGCCCCAGTGTCAGCAAGGCGAGGCTAAGCAGCTCTGACCCAGACAAATGCCTGATGCCTGTCCATTTGGCAGCTCCTCAAGAATCTTCACTCCTACCCCTTTTCTCGTAATTTTTTTGCCTGTCACGCTTCCCCTGAAATACAGAATGTGGTCCCAAAGCCAGCAAAGTGCACTCGGAATGACAGCCCATGGCCCACCTTGAAGGAAATCGTGAAGCCAGAAACGCAGGTTGATCGTCTGCTGGGGGGCCTGGCGGCGAGTCAGACTCTCTGGGGGTTTTCTGGGCCCGTCGCAGCGGCTTTTCCCTGCGGCCCGGGCCATTGTGGGAAGACAAAGCAAAGAACGCGCCCCCGCCGAGACCAGCTGTGCCTGCGTCCAGCCTTTCTGAGAGCCTTTCGTATTCAAATGCACGCCCGCCCCAGCCCCGGGGTTGGCGGTGGGGGGCTGTAGCCTCACCAAACTCCTTCCTCCTCGGAGGTGGAATTTGGAAACCTACACCCCCTCCCCACCCCGCGCTCCCCCAGCCTGGAGGATCTCAGCTCAGACCCAGGGCCGGGCCACTGCCAGTCCAGGCCAGTCTGTCTGCCAAGCAGAAGCTCCAAGAATGTCTCCCAAGGAGCCCCTGTTGCCCGGCAGGACGTCCCACCCCACAGCCAGCCGCCTTTCCGCCTTTCACTGTGTTGAGCGCGACCCTCTCACGTTCTTTCCATTCACGCGGTTCTCAAGGCAGGAATGCTGCAGGGGCCTGCCATTCCTTTCTGCAACCATTGGGCCACCTGATGACTGATGCAGAGAGCTGACTCCCTGGAAAAGACCCTGATGCTGGGAAAGATTGAGGGCGGGAGGAGAGGGGGACGACAGAGGATGAGATGGCTGGATGGCATCACCGACTCCATGGACATGAGTTTGAGCAAACTCTGGGAGTTGGTGATGGACAGGGAGGCCTGGCGTGCTGCAGTCCGTGGGGTCGCAAAGAGTCGGACACGACTGAAGTGACCTAGCACGCATGCACAATGCTTGTTAACAACCGTGAAAACTGAAGGAAGGAATTTCCCTGGAATAAGAAAACAGTAAGGTCACATCTTTTTCTTTACAGAGAAATAAAACCAGGGAGTTGGCCATGAAAGGCAAAGCAAGAAGAGAGGGCACGTGCTGCAGGACTTGCATTTCATGGAAGGATAGGTGTTCTCTGTGTCCACAAACTTAACAGATGAAACTTTCAGAGGACAGGATGACTGAATAAAGCCCTTGGTTATATTTCTTGAAGAGAAGCTAAAAAAAGAAAAAAAAAACTGCTTAAAAATAAAATGCTTGCAAATGCTAATGAAAGTACAAAGTACTGTTACAACTGCATTTAACTTAAGCTTGTCCGTGAAAGTCGAAGCGTTGGTTGCTCACTCATGTCAGACCCTTTGCGACCCCGTGGACAGCAGCAGGCCAGACCTCCCTGTCCATCACTAACTCCCGGAGTTTATTGAAACACGTCCGTCGAGTGCCGTCCAGCCATCTCGTCCTCTCCTCCCGCCTTCAATCTCTCCCAGCATCCGGGTCTTTTCCAAGGAGTCAGATCTTCGCATCGGGTGCTCAGAGGATTGGAGCTTCAGCATCAGTCCTTCCAATGAATATTCAGGACTGATCTCCTCTGGGATGGCCTGGTTGGATCTCCTTGCGGTCCAAGGGACTCTCTCGAGAGTCGTCTCCAACAGAGGCAGAGTTAGGAGCAAATAGAAAGCTGGCTTTAATTCTCAGCCAGCAGAGAGGGGAACAGAGCAGGTTCCTGCCTCAAGGCCTGTGCACCGCCCCCTACGAAGGGTCTAGTGTCCCCTCCCTCCCTCCCTCGTCCCCTGACCCCCCGCCAGACTCCATGAGAAGTCTAGGGACTTAGAGAAGGCAAGCGTTCACCGTCAGGAGTTGGTGACGGGGCACAAAGGTGATAGCATCTCGACTTCTTCCTCTTGCGTTGTTTCGGAGACAGTCGTGAATGTCAGTAACCCAGTAACGGGGTCTGGCAGCTCAGCGGCTCTTCAGTCTTGTTTCTGAAACACGTGACTACAAGGGGGAAGGGTGTCGTAACGGTGAACAGCAGACAGGGGATGCATTTAGCACAGAGTCCAAGAGAAATAGGTGCAAAGAGTAGCTCCTGCAGAATTAAGGGGCAGGAAAGCAAACTTAGTTATACACACGTTCAGAGTTAGGAGCAGTTAAAACTAAAAACAAAACAAAACTAGGAATGTTCAGGCCTCACCGCTGTCTTCTTTGTTCTCAGGAAAGGGAAAGAGGAAAGCTCACTCCTCCTTTTTTCTCCTGTTCACCGCAACACTGCTATCTCCTGGGCTAGAAGTCCTGTAAGCTCCCAGCAAATAGAACACAGCTCTCACGACGTTTAGGTCGTGAGGAATTTTTTAGGTCGACGGTACCACGTCAGTGCATCGCTTCCTAATCGACGTAATGGATGTTTTGGGCAAAAGATGCCTCAGAGGGCGGGGACCCAGGGGCGCAGGCTGGCTGAGCCCTCCCGGGGTACAACCCCGTGTTCTTGGAAAGGCAGGAATTAGGCAGTCCAGGGGTGACGCCGGAGATGCAGGAGAAAGGGCCCCCTCGCTGGGGATTGTCTGCTTCGCAGGTCTTCTCGATGCCATCGGGCAAATCCCTGACTCCCAAAGGAACAAGCCTGGCTCAGAAGACTTGGGTTCGTTGTGTGCTCTAAACGCTGTCTTCTCCCGCTTCCCCATAGAACTGCCGGTCAAGACCTTTCCAGGAGCCCTCAGAGAGTTCTGCTCACCTTGGTGTATTCATCTCCCTACCTCCAACCACGGTCCAAAGGATGCCATTCCCCTAAAATGCACAGAGCCCAGACTTTATTCTTTGCCCTTTTGAAAATCTACACATTCCTGGGAGGAAAAAACAAAAAAAAAAAAAAGGAAAAAACCTTAAATGCTCTGCAATTGTGAACTGTGTTTGTCATCTTTGCAAATCAAGACACCAGCTTATTGTTCTGATATATAGACATTTCATAGACATTCTAAGCGTGCAAAGGGCCTTCATCCTACATGCAGGGTGTGGGATGGCACACGCCGGGGCATGTGCGTTGAGTAACTGACAATGTTTGCGGTGCCTGCTTGGGGGAAGAGTTTCAGTGAGGACGGAAATACCGTTGGGCTAGTAAGAGATGCAGGCAGGAGGAGCAGGGGGTGACAGAGGATGAGACGGTTGGATGGCATCACTGACTCGATGGACAGGAGTTTGAGCAAACTCAGGGAGCTGGTGATGGAGAGGGAGGCCTGGCGTGCTGCGGTCCAGGGGGTCGCAAAGAGTCGGACACAGCTGAGCGCCTGAACTGAACTACTGTATTTCACATATGAGATGGTTGGATGGCATCACCGACTCGATGGACGTGGGTTTGGGTGGACTCTGGCAGACAGTGATGGACAGGGAGGCCTGGAGTGCTGCAGTCCACGGGGTCGCAAAGAGTCAGACACGACTGAGTGACTGACCTGAACTGACCTGAACGGGGGTTTCCAATGGAGTTCTGGCCCCAAAGCGCTAGTGGGGCTCAGGACATGAGACCCCAAATGTGGCACCTTGCCAGATGGAATATTTTAGGCTGAAAGGGTTCTAGAAAACAGAACAGGGAAGTTCAGTCTGACCACATCAATGTGATATGTCAGGAAAGCTGGCTTGGAGGGCTTAGTGAGTGGGGTGAGGGGAGGAGGGGAATGTGAGAGACAGGAGACAAAACGCATATCGGGAAGAGGGCACTGTTGTATTGTTCAGTCGCTCCGTCGTGTCTGATTCTTTGTGACCCCATGGACTGCAGCACGCCAGGCCTCCCTGTCCTTCACCATCTCCTGGAGCTTGCTCAAACTCATGTCCGTTGAGCCGGTGATGCCATCCAACCCTCTCATCCTCTGTCGTCCCCTTCTCCTCCCGCCCTCAATCTCGCCCAGCATCAGGGTCTTTACCGATGAATCAGCTCTTCCCGTTAGGTGGCCAAAATTTTGGAGTTTCAGCTTCAACATCAGTCCTTCCAATAAATATCCCAGGACTGACCTCCTTTAGGATGGACTGGTTGGATCTCCTTGCAGTCCTAGGGACTCTCAAGAGTCTTCTCAACACCACAGTTCAAAAGCATCCATTCTTCAGCACTCAGCCTTCTCTGTGGTCCAACTCTCACATCCAGACAAGAGGGCATTAGCAAGGAGCTTCGGCCCCGAGACAGAAAAAGCCGTGACATTATGGAACTGCAAATGGAGTGGCATCAGGGAACGGGTTTGTAAAATGGTGACAGGAAATGGACTTCTCTAAAGTTGAAACGCTGCCAGAATTCACGTTGATGACACTGAAAATGTAATGAGGATGGATCATCACCAACCAGTAACTGGCCCCAAAATAACAATAATAATTCGGTTAGGAAAGGCGTACGCATGACGAAAAGACAGCACGTAGATCATACAGAGAGCATGTAACTATTACAACAAAATCGGCTTCATGAGAAGCGGACGTGGGCTATTGAAGACAAAAAACGCAAAGCTTCACTGAGAGGCACATAAAAGAAGAATTAAGTTGAGACGCGTATTGCCTTTCTGGATGTAGAGGTTTACGATTGTAAATATGTCACCATTTCCCAGATTAAAATATGGACTTCATCCCCTAGGAATTTTTTTTTCCAGATTTGAAAAGAGTAGAGTGATTCAAAAAATGTGGCCATAAGCATAAATTTGGTTAAAAAAAAAAAAGTCCAAGTCATTTCTGAAGAAGAGTGGAGAGAAGGAACATGCATTAGCAGACAATAAAATCTTTTATAAAGACCTAATAAATGAAACCAGGAGCGTCCTGGCATAGAAGCAGACAGATCCATGACAGTTGAGAATTATATCGAGGGTTTATGACGTGACGAAGGTGGTTTCTCTAATTCATTCCATAAAAATATCCAAGACTTCTGTGAGTCACAAAATATATGCAAAATTAAAGGGTACATGGGGTGGGGGGAACATTTGGAAAATACATCATGGACCAGAAAACATCATTAATTCATAAACGGCTGTTTCGAATCAAAACTAATGTTCCCCAATCCGAGAGCCAGAGGACGTGAGACAATTGGCCAGTAATCAAAAGAAAATGTTTGAGTCCAGTAAACATTAGACTCTTGAGAGTCCCTTGGACTGCAAGGAGATCAAACCAGTCCATTGTAAGGGAAATCAACCCTAAATATGCGCTGGAAGGACTGATGCTGAAACGGAAACTCCGATACTTTGACCACCTGATGCGAAGAACTGACTCCTCGGAAAAGACCCCGATGCTGGGAAAGATGGAAGATGGGAGGAGAATGGGATGACAAAGGATGAGATGGTTGGATGGCATGACCGACTCGATGGACATGAGTTTGAGCGAGCTCTGAGAGTTGGTGAAGGACAGGGAGGCCTGGTGAGCTGCGGTCCATGGGGTCGGACATGACTGAGAGATTGAACAATGAGAAATGATGTTGGAGGGAAGTGGGTGACACGTTAGACCACTGCCCTTCCTCGCCTGGACTGGCTGGCCTCCAGGTTGCATGCTTAGAAGCAACAGGGGTAGGTCAAGACACTGTCAGATCCTTGATGCATCCACTGAAACATCTGTTCTGTAGGTTTTTTTTCCTCCCTTCAGCAGCCCATGTCTCACCAGAAAGGAGGAAATGCAATTAAAATGAGAAGGACTCAGGGACGTATTTCTGAAGGCGGTTCTTGGAATTTCGGTGGTGACCTGGGATTGGACCATAAATATAGAATTCATATGTGCCTGGCTTCCTGCCCGTAATTACCTATCAAAAGGTTCAGGCGTCTAAAAGAAGTTCTTTATGAAGGAGAAGCGGCCTCATCGTAAGGCTCTGGCTGGCGCTCCCTCGCCGAGCCCCTCGCAGGCCCGCCTCACCCCGACACACACAGGAGGAAGACCCGTTTTCACATTTCGAAGACATACGATGGCATGTGGACTCCAGGCACGCTGAGCGTTGCAGTCCTATCATCAGATGTTAGTTTATTTTACTAATGTTCCTCGTGGAACGTTTCCTTCCTGCTCCTGCGTGCTGAGTCACTTCAGTCGTGCCCGACTCTTTGCAACCCCGTGGGCGGTAACCCACCAGGCTCCTCTGTCCTTGGGAGTCTCCAGGCAAGAACACTGGAGTGCCTTGCCATTTCCCCCTCCGGGGGACCTTCCCAACCCAGGGACTGAGCCTGCATCTCCTGCCCGGATGGGGAGATGCTTTGCCACTGAGCCACCTGAAGAAGTGATGGTCGCTCAGTCACGTCTGACTCTTTGCGACCCCGTGGACTGCAGCCCGCCAGGCTCCTCTGTCCATGGGATGCCTCAGGCAGGAATCCTGGAGTGGGTCGCCACGCCCTCCTCCGGGGGATCTTCCCGACCCGGGGATCGAACCCGCAGTCTCTTACGTCTCCTGCATTGGCAGGCGGGTTCCTTGCCACTAGCACCCCCTGGGAAGCCCTTCTGCTCGTGAACCGTGTGTGATGGGCGCAAACAGGTCTCGCCCTGCAAAATGCCGGAACGTGGCGTTTTGTGAGCCGAGGAACTGGGTTGCCTGTTTGCAGTTCCCCGGCCATTATTGGCACGTCACTGACAAGCACGTCATCCCACCTCGGATGTGAAAGTTCTACGGGGCGCAGACAGTTCCTTGATTTTCTTTTTGGCCTCCTTCTGTTCTAAATTCTTCCAGGAAGCCTTTAATCACAGAAGGCGGGAAGCTTATTGTTTTTGCATTGTATCTATCATTTCCTCCGTGTGGACGTGCGTCTGTTCTCAAATTTCTGCTCGTGTTTCCGGAGACTCTGGGTTGTCTTGTCTGCTAACAAGTACCACGGTACCGCTCGCAGAATGACAGATCCATCTCGTGCATCGCCGTGGAGAGCGGGAGACCTGGGGGCGGCGGGGGGCTTGAAGAAAGGATCGGGGTGCCGAAACCAGCCGTCACTAACGCTTTTCAAAGGCTCGCCGATCGTCTGGCAAATCAATATAATTCTAATGGATGTTTCTGCCTGCTCTACAAATAAGGCTGGGCCATGTGTTACAAATTTCTCCCCCCTCTCTTTTCCTCTGCATGTAATTTTTAAACTCTTTTTTTTTTTTTAACCCTTCTCGCTCCCGCCTCCCCCCCCCCCCCCGCCCCCCTTCCTTGGCTTAGCTGCTGAGACGGAGCTAAATCAAACTAATTCTGGAGAAGTACAAATTCCGGGTTAATCGGAATCTGTGCTTGTTAAGATAAAGACCGTGTGACATCTGGTCTTTATTTGCAGGGAGCAATTTGCAGAGAGAAGGGGGCTGGCGGCTGCAGTCTGGGGAGTGGGGGGAAACGTGTGATGCGTCCGGTGTAGCCTGTGGCCCACGGATCCGAAGGAAAGAGGCCTGAGAATCTCAGTTGCAGGACTGACTGTCTTTGACTGGGGCAGGGAGGAGCCATCTCCAAGGCTCATGGGGGGCGGGGGGGAGTGGAAACCTCCGGCTCTCACCTGTAGGACCTCAGCCTGAAACCTTGCGGAAGGAGCAGCCGTCTGTAAACACGCCTCGCTTCTCAGCAGTTCAGAAGGACTTCTCCTCTCTCACCTCTCGGCAGCCCGGCCGGATCCGACGCGTGAAACCCCGGCCTCGGGGACGTCCCTGCTGGTCCACTGGTTAACAATCTACCTGCTGGTGCAGGGGAGGCGGGTTCGGTCCCTGGTCCAGGAAGATCCCACATCCTGCAGAAAGACCAAGCCCGTGGACCACAAGTACTGACTCTGTGCTCGAGAGCCTGTGCTCCGAAACAGGAGAAGCCGCCGTGCTGCGGAGCCTGGGCACCCGCAGTGGAGAGTAGGCCCGCCTCACTGCAACCAGGGAAAGGCGGGATGCAGCGGTGAAGACCCAGCACAGACAAAAATAAACAACTTTCTTTCATTTAAAAAAATTATGAAAAAAAAGAAACTAGGTCTTCAGAAGACAGGCCACATCGGAGAGCAAAGGATATTTTTCAGAATTAAAAGTGGTAACCTGATGTCTCCTCCTGCCTCCTCCAAAAAAAAACAAAATTAGGTAGAAAAATCCCTTAAGCATCATGTAATATATATTTAAAAACAGTGCTAGGCTTCTCTGGGGGCTTAGATGGTGAAGAATCCGCCTACAATGCGGGAGACCCCGGTTCGATCCCTGATTTGGGGAGATCCCCTGGAGGAGAGCGTAGCAACCCACCCCAGTATTCTTGCTTGGAGAATCCCGTGGACAGAGGATCCTGGCGGGCTACAGTTCATGGGGTTGCAGAAAGTCGGACAGTGTTTCCCCAAATCACAATCCTCAAGCTTCTCCCCGGGTTGAATGAGCATGCCATCATTTCAGGAAACTCTATCACCCCTAAGGGATGCTTCTCCAATGGATGCCAAGGACGAGCTCCAAAAGTTTAATTTTGGGATTTTCCAGTTACATGTACCATGTGTCGCTATCTCCAGGGCTGAGTTAACACAATGGTGTGGTTTAGTCTCCGAGTCACGTCCGACTCTCTGCGACCCCACGGATTGCAGCCCGCCAGGCTCCTCTATCTGTGGGATTCTCCAGGCGAGGATACTGGAGTGGGTTGCCATGCCCTCCTCCAGGGGATCGTCCTCACCCAGGGATTGAACCCAGCTCTCCTGCATTGCAGGCGGTTTCTGTATCATCTGAGCCGCCTGGGAAGCCCCTGCCAGTCGGGTCCATGTGAGGAAACGCAGTGGATTGTGAGACCCAGCCTTTCACGAACCTCTGCCTTCTCCCCAGCCGAGCGGATGCGTGGACGACGCGTCTAAAGACGGCTCGGCCGTAATGACCCACAGAGGTCAATAACCGGGAGGTTCTCATAAGTGACTCACTTACCACGTGCAAATTGAAATCTTTCGAGTCTTGGTTGGTTCATTAGCAAAATAGGCAACGTTACTCTTGTCGTCCCGGAGACAACGTGATAGATGACCTAACGAGCAATTAACAGGTTCATAAGTTATCTGACGCGTCGATACTGAGGCTGGACTCTGTCCATTATTTAGCCATCAAGATATCTGATTAGGATCGACCCCTCAATGTCAGAGGAGTTCCGATGGACCCTCACGGCAGCCGGACTAACGGATGCTCCCACACCAGGGCACCCACAGGTGTGAACGTTCCCTCTTAAACACAGGGGGTCACCCCGGGTCGGCTTTCCTTCTGGCCAGTAGCTCTGGTGGCCACTCAGGAGAGGACCTAATGCGAGGCAAGTGAGGCTTTGCCTCGGGAACGAAATTTACCGGGGGCTCCAAAAACTCACTCAACGCAGGTATTTTAATGCCATGTTGTTCCTGTTCTGTCGCTGAGGCACGTCCAGCTCCTTCGTGACTCCAAGCACTGTAGCCCGTCCAGGCTCCTCTGTCCGTGGGATTCTCCAGGCAAGACTACTGGAGTGGGTGGCGATGCCCTTCTCCAGGGGATCTTCCCCACCCAGGGATCGAACTCACGTCTCCTGCACTGCAGGTGGATTCCTTACCACTGAGCCACCTGAGAAACCCTTCTAATGCAATTGTTCTAAACAAAGTGAATATCAAAGAAAAATGTGCAATGGACAAATATCAATTTATGGAGAACCAGCAAGGACCTGCTGGACAGCACGGGGAAGTCTGCTCAATACTCTGTAATAACCTGATGGTCACCAGGGGGAAGGATGGGGGAAGGATAGTCAGGGAGTCTGGGATGGACATGGACACACGGCTGTGTTTAACACGGAGAACCAGCAAGGACCTGCTGGACAGCCCAGGGAACTCTGCTCAATACTCTGTAATAACCTGATGGTCCCCAGGGGGAAGGATGGGGGAAGGGACAGTCAGGGAGTCTGGGATGGACATGGACACACTGCTGTGTTTAACATGGAGAACCAGCAAGGACCTGCTGGACAGCTCAGGGAACTCTGCTCAATACTCTGTAATAGCCTTATGGTCACCAGGGGGAAGGATGGGGGAAGGGATAGTCAGGGAGTCTGGGATGGACATGGACACACGGCTGTGTTTAACATGGAGAACCAGCAAGGGCCTACTGGACAGCACAGGGAACCCTGCTCAATACTCTGTAATAACCTGATGGTCACCAGGGGGAAGGATGGGGGAAGGGACAGTCAGGGAGTCTGGGATGGACATGGACACACTGCTGTGTTTAACATGGAGAACCAGCAAGGGCCTGCTGGACAGCCCAGGGAACTCTGCTCAATACTCTGTAATAACCTGATGGTCACCAGGGGGAAGGATGGGGGAAGGGACAGTCAGGGAGTCTGGGATGGACATGGACACACTGCTGTGTTTAACATGGAGAACCAGCAAGGACCTGCTGGACAGCCCAGGGAACTCTGCTCAATACTCTGTAATAACCTGATGGTCACCAGGGGGAAGGATGGGGGAAGGGATAGTCAGGGAGTCTGGGATGGACGTGGACACACTGCTGTGTTTAACATGGAGAACCAGCAAGGACCTGCTGGACAGCCCAGGGAACTCTGCTCAATGTCATGTGGCAGCCGGGATGGGAGGGGAGTTTGGGGAGAAAGGATGCGTGTATATGTAAGGCTGAGTCCCTTGGCTGCCCCCTGGAATCTTCACAACATACTTAACCAGCTACACTCCAGTATAAAATTGAAAGTTTAAAACATAATAAATAGGGCCAAGATATTTGAAAAAAAACTTTTAAAAGTATTTCAGGAATGTGTGATTCAGGGACAAAGATGTTTGAAAGAGTGACAGCATATTTCTTCTGAGTCTTGCCGGTTGAAGCATCAGCCACAGAGGTGTGCCCCACACCCCCCTGAAGAAGTGCCATGTGACCGAGCAATTCCACCCCTGGGCGTCTACCCTGACAAAACCATAATTCAAAAGGCCACGTGCACCCTGGTGTTCACGGAGGCACAATTCACAATGGCCAAGATGTGGAAGCAACCTAGGTGTCCATCAACAGAGGGATGGATGAACGAGATGTGGTAAATATGCACAGTGGAATATTACTTAGCCATGAAAAAGGAACAAGAGTGGGTCATTTGTAGTGATGTGGATGCAGCTAGAGCCAATCATACGGAGTGCAGTAAGTCAGAAAGAGAAAAAGAAATACGGTGTATTAACACAGACATTTGGAATCAAATAAAAGGGTAGAGGTGAAGCTATCTGCAGGGCAGGAATAGAGACGCAGATGTAGACAGTGGACTTGTGGATGCAACAGGGGGAGGAGAGGAGGCCATGAATTGAGGGAGAACCACTGACACGTATCCACCACCATGCGTGAAAGGGACCGCTGGTGGGAAGCTGGTGTAGCGCCCAGGGAGCCCGTCCCCGGGCTCTGCGATGACCTAGACGCGTGGATGGGATGGGGTGGGAGGTGGCGTTAACTGACTTGAGGGTGGTAATTATTTCACAATCTATTTGTATATCAAAAAGAAAAAAAGAAAAAACACTCTGCCTGGCGAGCAGGAGAAAGACCTGCAGCTTGGGAAGGGGGTGAGACGGGCAGGGTGGGGGTGCAGAGGGCAGGAAGCGGCCTTAGACACGTTTTCCGCAGGTTGAGTCTGGAGTGCTTTCGGCCGGGGAGGTGGAGACACGCGGGGCTCTGGGGCTGAGCAGGACGTGGAGATTCGGGCCTGCGTTCAGGATGGAGCTGGTCACACCTCAGGGGCCAGGCTGGGTCCCTGAGTGGGTGCGGTCCGGCCCATCTCGGAAGGGTCTGCGGTTGTGGCGGCTTTGCCCATCGGGAGAGAGGAGACGCAGGAGGGGGCGACGTCCCAGGGCGGGCTGGATCGAGGGCTTGGAAGGCACCGAGGCGCCCTTCGGGCTGGGCGGCGTGGCGGGCGGTCCTCGCCGGGGTTCATCTGGACCACGGGCAGACCCGTCGCTCCGCGAGGCCACACAGGGCGCCGGCTGGAAGGGCCATAAAACTCAGCAATCCGCCCATCCGCGTCGCATATTTGGCATCGGGCTTTTATTAACATGACTAAGCGCCCGGGGAGGTGGAGGCTGTGAGCATGGGAAACTGTGCTGAAAAAAATAAAAAAAACAGGAACACTCTGGGTCTTTTGAGTTAATGCTTTAATTATGCAACCCGGGGATTTATTTCCACGGCGCTCACGCTAAGCCGGCATGCGGTGGGTGGGTGGGGGTTTTCTTCTTGGCCTTCTTGCACGCCCGGGTCTGCAAAGACAATCGGCCGATTGATGACGGAGGTGGATCTGAAGGAGACGCGATGGCAGAGTCTATGGTGAAAGGGGGGTTGAGATGTGGGAAATCCTGGGTTTTGGGGACCCCCTGAGAGCTGAGCCGAGGACATAATTAAAGTAGATGTCTCGCCCGACGTCCGGTCTGTGGAGTTTTCTCCTCCTGGAGCCCGAGAACCCCAGAGAACCAACACAGTGGACAGAGGAGTTTGGAAGGATGGTGAATAAAGAACCCAGCCAGTTAGTTCCCCCTGAAACACACACACACAGCCTGGTGTTTTCCGGCGGAGGCTCACTCACAGGGCTCGGCAGGTACCCTCTGCCGTCAAAATGAAGGTGGGCCCTCTCCACGATGGGTCCCGTGCAGGCCAGGGTTTCTGCAAAGGGGCAAACACCACCTGCTAACAGCCAGAGAGGCTACCTGACCAGAGTTTACCCCTGTGGAGCACCGGGAAGGCTCTATCTCTGTCTGGGGCATGTTCTTCTAACCTCCTGCGTTCCCCCGGTGGCTCAGACGGTAAAGAATCCACCTGAAACGCAGGAGACCTGGTTTCGATCCCTGAATCGGGAAGATCCCCTGGAGGAGGGCATGGCAACCCACTCCAGTGTTCTTGCCTGGAGAATCCCATGGACAGAGGAGCCTGGCGGGCTACAGTCCACAGGGTTGCAAAGAGTTGGACATGACCGAGCGACTCCCAGGTCACCATGGAATGTGAGGTATTGGTGCCTGTCTGATGCACGTCTTATGAGAAGGAATATTTAATACTAAAAATCAGAGTGCCCTGAAGGCAAATCTGAGTCCCGGCTGGTTGGCTGAACTTAGAGGAATGTGGTCATGAAAGACAAGAGTTTTTCCTACACAAGAAGCGTTCACTGTTATCACAGGCTTCTTACCCACAAAGAGCCCGGAAACCAAAGGCAGGGCCAGACACTGGACGTCCGGCCCGCTTCTGCAAGCCTCGTTTGCCCCAGCAAGCTATTCCATTGACCAATTCTCTGTGCAGTCACTCAGCCATGTCCGACTCTGCGACCCCATGGACCGCAGCACGCCAGGCTTCCCCGTCCTTCACCATCTCCCGGGGCTTGCTCACACTCGTGTCCATCGAGTCGGTGAGGCCATCCAACCATCTCGTCTTGGACCCGAAACTTGGCGGACATGGAAAGACCCCCCAAGAAATGATGGAGTCCCACCCTCTACGTTTCACAGACGCAGGAGCTGAAGTAGAGAGGGATGGTTTGGCTTCCCAAGATCATACTGACAGTGGGGTGATTTTTTTTTTGTCAACCCCCATTCCCAAGCCCTGTCCTGTTTCAGGATACTGCACTTTCTCAATTCCTTGAATGTGAAACTGTTAATTGCTCTCTCATGTCCAACTCTTTTCGACCCCGTGGACTGTAATCCACCAGGCTCTTCTGTCCACGGGATTCTCCGGGCGGGAATACTGGAGTGGGCTGCTATGCCCTCCTCCAGGGGGTCCTCCTGACCCAGGAAGATGGAACCCAGGTCTCCTGCATTGCAGGCAGACTCCTCACCATCTGAGCCACCTGGGAAGCCCCACAGGTGGTCCCAAGGGATGGAGCGGCAGAACCCACGCTAATGACCTCATTTCACCTTCACCCCCTTTGTAAAGACCTCTGTCTCCAAATATACTTGCATTCTGAGGTCCTGGGAGCTAGAGAGTCACCATAGGAATTGGGGGGAGGGTGGACCCCATTCAGAGGCGCTAGTTGTAGAGAGGCTGCCTGCCAATGCAGGAGACTTAAGAGACTGGAGTTTTTGATCCCTGGGTCGGGAAGGTCCCCTGGAGGAGGGAATGGCAACCCACTCCTTGCCTGGAGAATCCCATGGACACGGGAACCTGGCGGGCTGCAGTCGATGGTGTTGCAGGGAGTCGGCCACGACCTCAGCCCAGAACAGGGGTAAGTTCTATACCACGGCTTTCCCGGGGAGCTCAGAGGTGTAGCCGCGGAGGGCGCGCCGTCACCCGGGCTGATGGAGCGCGCGTTGAGGGCGCGGAACGTGGTCCAGCTGACCGCGCAAGGCTCCGTTCCTGCCGGAGAGAGAGACATCCTGTGATGCCGTCCACGCCGCCCAGCGCCAGCCTGCTCTCTGCGGAGATGAAAATCAGACAAGCGCTGGCGGATCTCGGGGTGCGGCTCCCCCAGGGTCTGGCCAGCTGAGTAAATTAGCACGGCGCTGTCATTGCAAGCGCGCGGTCGTGGTGGGACGGGGCGGGGGCGGCCGGCGTGATCAAACGGAGCCTCCGCCGAGCTGACAGCGGAGGCGCGGGAGATGCCGGCGTGGCCCCCCTGGTCCCCTCGCTCCGGCAGCAGGAGGGGCGGAGATGCGCCGCTGCTCCCCCTGCGCTCAGAGGCGGTTGCCGGGGCAACCGGGGGAGCGGCGCAGACACTCGGGAGGGGCGGGGCCCTCGCAACGCACGTGGAGGCCCATGTTAATCAGGGGGCCTGGGGGTGGGCGGGTGGCGCCCGCCTGTCCGGAAGGATGCTCTCGGCGCGGGACCCCGGGGACGTCGGGGGGAAGCTGGCACGTGCTCCTCGTTGCCGCTGAGAAGCGGGTCCTCGCCTCCCCTGCGAGGCAACTGATTTCCGTCCGGACGCCCTCCAGTTTAAAGCACTCTCTGATCTTGCAGGGGTGGCGGAGAGGGGACCCAAGTGATGCCCCGGTGCACGGCTCCAGGCGGGGCAAAAGGAGTGTTGGTACCTGGGGGGGTCCCCCAGAGCTGGCACCTCGGAGCGTCGTGTTGGGCTTCCCAGGTGGTGCTGGTGATGGAGAATCCTCCTGCAACGTGGGGACCTGGGTTTGATCCCTGAATTGGGGAGATCCCCTGGGGAAGGGATGAGCTACCCACTCCACTATTCTTGGGCTTCACTTGTGGCTCAGGGAGAAGGCAATGGCAGCCCACCCCAGTCCTCTTCCCTGGAGAATCCCATGGACAGGAGGAGCCTGGTGGGCTGCAGTCCATGGGGTCGCAAAGAGTGGGACAGGACTGAGCGACTTCACTTTCACTTTTCCCTTTCGTGTCTTGGAGAAGGAAATGGCAACCCACTCCAGTGTTCTTGCCTGGAGAATCCCAGGGATGGAGGCGCCTGGTGGGCTGCCGTCTATGAGGTCGCACAGAGTCGGACATGACTGAAGCGACTTGGCGGCGGCAGCAGCTTGTGGTTCAGTTGATAAAGAACCCGACTGCAACGTGGGAGATCTGGGTTTGATCCCTGGGTTGGGGAGATCCCCTGGAGAAGGGATAGGCTATGCACTCCAGTGTTCTTGATCTTCCCTTGTGGCTCAGCTGATAACGAATCCGCCTGCAAGGTGAGAGACCTGGGTTCGATCCCTGGGTTGGGGAGATCCCCTGGGGAAGGGATAGGCTACCCACTCCAGTGTTTGTTCTTGCCTGGAGAATCCCATGGACAGAGGAGGCTGGGCTCAGAAAGGGTCGGACACAGCTGAAGCCACTTAGCATGTATGCAGGCGACTCGGCCTCTTGTTGTCCGCAACGCCCCGGGCTGACTCCCAGGACGAGGAGGTGTTGCTGGCTTGGCTTACAGCTTCCCTGCAGAACACATGCCTTTTGCAGTATAGGGTCCCCCCCGGAGGTCCTTACTATACATGCATATGTTTCAGGAGCTTTCGCGTCCTGGGTCCTTTCTGTCCCGGCCAGAAGAAGGAGTGTGAGGACAGTTGGAGCTGGGAGTGCCGTCTGCTCATCACCAGGGAGCTTGTTCAAGCAGCCAGGCAGAGAGGAGAGATATCTCCCTTTCTCTGTTTCCTGTTTGCCTCAGACCGTCAGCTGATTAGACGAGGCCCACCCTCATCGCCACCCACCCCAGTGAGGACCATCTGCTTCACTCAGTCCACGGATTCAAACACTCGACTCATCTAGAAACATGCTGCAGACACACCCAGAGTCACATTTAAGCAGCTCTCTCGACACCTCTCAGACGGGTCAGGTGGATGGCTAGAGTTCACCAGTATAGAGCCCTCACACAACCAGATATCAAGAACTCCTCCAAAGTGGAAACGCACAAAACAGCAAGAAAGAAATGCCTTAAAGAGAATTTGGATGGAGACCCCATTGGGTTTAGAAACGCAAGCTCCCCCCCACAAATGTCACATCTTGCTTAGTAGAAGATGTCTCTCTACTTCTGTTCCTATAGTAATAAAAAGTTTTTTAAGGATGCTTTGGGTAGGGAGTTCCCCGGCAGTCCACTGGTTAGGACTTTGCCTCCCAATACAGAGGGTGCAGGTTCGATCCCCGGTCACAGAGTTAAGACTCCACGTGCCTCAGGGATCAAGAGACCAAAATATAAAACAGAAGGAATATTGTAGCAAATTCAGTCAGTTCGGTCACTCAGTCATGTCTGACTCTTTGTGAACCCCTGGACTACAGCACGCCAGGCCTCCCTGTCCATCACCAACTCCCGGAGTTTACTCAAACCCATGTCCATCGAGTCGGTGATGCCATCCGCCCACCTCATCCTCTGTTGTCCCCTTCTCTTCCTGCCCTCAATCTTTCCCAGCATCAGGGTCTTTTACAGTGAGTGGACTTTCTGCATCAGGTGACCAAAGCATCAGCTAAGTGTACACACACACCCCCTCCCGCCGGAGCCTCCCTCCCACCCCCACGCCCACCCCTCTAGGGCAGCAGAGACCACCAAGCTGAGCCCCGCGTGTTGCCCAGCAGCTGGCCACTAGCTGTCTAGTTGGCACGTGGCACTGTGCATATCTAGCAACTCTCTCCGTTTGTCCCAGAGATGCCGTGTCTCTCGACAGCTCTCTTTCTCGTGGAGCTGCTTTCTGAGTCACTCTTAGAGTATTCCTCATGCTTCTCCACATGGTTCCCGCCAGGAAGCATTCACAGACCAAGTTCCAGGGCATAGACTAATGAGGAGGAAGGGTGGGGGGCCCCAGGCACCCATCTCTGGTGAGAAAAGCGCCACTTTCCAGGACTCTTCATCATTCAAGCTGTGCTCAGAACCCACATACGCTTCTGCACGGGGGAGAGAGGAGGGTATTGTGGGAAGGGGGTTTCGGGTGCTTCGAAGCATCAGGGGTGCTGGTTACAAACGGGGCGCCTCTAATTACCTCTAATCTACAGGCAGAGCGACCAGGGACAGCTCCAAGGACTGGTAATCTATGGAGATGTAAGCTAATGACTTAATCACTTGCATTTGTAAATCGCATTATTGGAAAAGAAATTACTCTGGTGATCGAATTACAGATATTTATCTGCTAATAGGCCTGATTAACTGGTGATGCTAATCTGTCATTTTGAAAGCTAATATTAACAGCATCAATCTCACCGGAAAATAAACAGTTTATAGGAAATAAAACTCGGGTCCGTTTAAGGAACGGAGGGTTGGGAGGAGCTGGAGCCGGGGTGCTGTGGGGTGGCATCTCCCTCGGCCTGTTAACCCTTCCAATGGGGTCGTTCACTCCCTCAGTCGTGTCTGACTCTTCACGACACCGTGGACTGCAGCACGCCAGGCCTCCCTGTCCATCACCAACTCCCGGAGTTTACTCAAACTCGTGTCCATCGAGTCGGTGATGCCATCCAACCATCTCATCCTCTGTCGCCCCCTTCTCCTCCTGCCCTCAATCTTTCCCAGCATCAGGGTCTTTTCCAAATGAGTCATCTCTTCACTGAACATCTGAGTAACTTTGCTGTACATCTAAAACTATCACAATCTTGTAAATCGACTACACATCAACTAAAAAAAAACCCTACAATGGAAGTCATTAAACAAAAAACTAAGGTTGCTTGAAATATCATGTTTTTCCTTAAAGCTCTTTCGAATGAGATTCCTATTCTCCCAGCTTCTCTCTTTTTCCATCTCCGCTTATCTCTTCTTCTCACCTCCTGACTTTCCAGATGCACTCATCTCTTGGCAAAGGAAGGTCAGGTCCTTCTTAGATTCACTCACTCCGGGAGGCCAACACTGTCGACCCCATCAGCTGTCCATGTGTGCCCAGCTCCACGGAAACTACAGAATTTTTGCTGCCGTCTTGTGAAACTATATGTTTTCATTCCCTGGGAAACAAGACACGTTTTAAATCGAAGATGCCATAAATGGTTTTTTGATGAGGTCGGGGTATTGACGCCCTATACGCTTAGCCAGGCTCAACATCCTTGTTATCAAAAAAAATACGTGGAGCACGTTATCACAGGAATGTGTCGCCGGGTGGGGAATTCTCAGAAGAATACAAGGAAACCATCAGAAGGCATTAGAGGGCGGCCCTGGGGGCTCCGTGGTAAAGAATTGGCCCAGCAATGCAGGGGACACGGGTTCGATTCCTGGTCCCAGAAGATTCCGCATGTCGGGGAGGGACTTAGCCCGTGAGCCACAATTCCTGAGCCCGCGTGCTGCAGCTACTGAAGCCAGCACTTTCTAGAGTCTCTGCTCAACACACAAGGAGAGAAACCGCCACCACGAGAAACTCACGGGCCACAACGGAGAGCCGCCCCCGCTGACCACAGCTAGAGAAAGCCCGCATGCAGGAAGAAAGACCCAGCACGCCCCAGGATAAATGAATGATAATTCTGAAGGTCCGTCTGGTCAAAGCTGTGGTTTTCCCAGTGGTCACGTATGGATGTGAGAGTAGAGAGTTGGACTATAAAGGAAGCTGAGCGCTGAAGAATGGATGCTTTTGAACTGTGGTGTTGGAGAAGACTCTTGAGAGTCCCTTGGACTGCAAGGAGATCCCACCAGTCCATCCTAAAGGTGATCAGTCCTGGGTGTTCATTGGAAGGACTGATGTTGAAGCTGAAACTCCAGTCCTTTGGCCACCTCATGCGAAGAGCTGACTCATTTGAAAAGACCCTGATGCTGGGAAAGATTGAAGGAGGGAGGAGAAGGGGACGACAGAGGACGAGATGGTTGGATGGCATCACCGACTCAATGGACCTGAGTTTGAGCAGGCTCCGGGAGCTGGTGATGGACAGGGAGGCCTGGCGTGCTGCAGTCCGTGGGGTCACAGAATTGGACACACCTTAGTGACTGAACAGAAACACCCAACACTGTGTGATGGCAGCTAGAATGTTCTCCCTAGAGCTTTGAAGACGATCGTTTCCCTGCCGTCCAAAGACGCTCTGACCTTTCAGGTCCAGACAAATCACTTTCACCGGTTTCCCCTGATATCTTGTAAAAAAAAAAAAAAAAAAAATCTGTTAACTGATTTCCTTTAATAACCTCGACGTTCCATTCTATCTTGAAACTTCCTAAATCGGTCTCATGGCATCCCTGGAATTTCCTTAGAGGAAGTTGTTTCACTTTGATTAAGTTGTGTGTTTGCATCTCTCTCCTCTTTCTGAGTACCCAGTCCTCTGAAGCACATTTTTCATCCTTTTTCCACTACACGCTCCAAGCGGTCACCAATATTTTTTGACCAATGAGTGCTAAGGTTTCACACTCGATTGAAAAAAAAGAAAAAAAATCCACCTAAGTAAAAAATTCAGAGTGTGTGTTTAATGAATCATTCAGGCTTCTTTGGATTCGAACATGAAGGAAATAAAGAAGGAAAATGTGAAGGATTTAGGGTTCAAGTCATCCTTATATCTCGGTGTTCAGAAGCTCCTCTGGGATCCTTTCCATAGTGCCAACGTGGGTTCTCCCAGCCCTGGGCATCACATTCCATGGGGACTGTGAACCCAGTGATGGAGATAAACCGGGAGCCATTGCAGAAAGAGAAGTTCCTTTTTCTGCAGGAAATTGGCCCCTCCAGAGTTCACAAGGGACCATGTTTGACCCGCTCAGCTCAACCCCATTGGTGGAATTCTTTCTTTCAAGGCTGAACTATGACCAATGGCGTCTGGTCCCATCACTTCATGGCAAATAGATGGGGGGGGGGGGGTGGAAATAAATGGAAGCAGTGACAGACTTTATGATCTTGGCCTCCAAACTCACAGCAGATGGTGAGTGAAGCCATGACGTTAAAAGATGCTTCCTCTTTGGAAGAAAAGCTTCTATCAACCTGTGTGCCTGTGAGTCACACAGACGTGTCTGACTCTTTGCGACCCCATGGACTGTAGCCTGCAAGGTTCCACTGTCCATGGAATTCTCCAGGCAAGAATACTGGAGCGGGTTGCCGTTTCCTTCTCCTATGATCAACCTCGACCATATTAAAAAGCAGAGACATCACTTTGCCGACAAGGGTCCGTATAGTCAAAACTATGGTTTTTCCAGTAGTCATGTATGGATGTGAGAGTTGGACCATAAAGAAGGCTGAGCGCCAAAGAACTGATGCTTTCGAGCTGTGGTGCTGGAGAAGACTCTTGCAATTCCATTGGACTGCTAGGAGATCAAACCAGTCCATCCTAAAGGAAATCAACCCTGAATATTCATTGGAAGGATTGATGACGCTGATGCTGAAGCTCCAGTACTTTAGTCACCTGATTCAAGGAGGCAATGCGTTGGAAAAGACCCTGATGCTGGGAGAGATTGAGGGCAGGAGGAGAAGGGGGCGACAGACGGAATATTCTTTGCAAAGAATACTCAGGGCTGGGTTAGGATCCATCTTAACTTGATTATATCTGTGAATACTCTGTGACAAATGAGATCACAATGGCAGGTGGCAGGTGTAGGGCTTCTACACGCCTTTGGGGGCGGGGGTGGATGGCAGAGAAATCAGCTCGCAAAAGCCTGCCCAGCACCGCTTTCTCTAAACACCGACACGTCCCAGCCCGCATTGTCCAGCATCGGAGCCACCCACTCTTACTTGTGACGGGACCACTGAGGGATCGATGGCCTAATTTAATTAATCGCAATTAATTTCCATTGAACACACCCCATATGGCTACTGCGGACTGGGAAAGTGGCTGGGGCGCTGGAGGAATTGAATGTTTACTTTAATTAATTGCACTTCATTTACATTTAAAAGCCACATGTGGCCGGTGGCTATTGAACCGCCCACCATTCTAGGGAATTTTTCTTTTTTTTTTTAAACGCTTGTGGGGGCCAGAGAGGAAGCCGATAGGAAATTAATTCTTCCCAACCAGAACGCATTCGTTGAGAGCTTACTATGACCAGCCCGGTCCTCAAGGAGGTGATATTTTCAGCACGTAGACAGACGAGAGAGAAACCGGTATCCTGTGGTTTGGGGGTGTGAGTGCTCCCGAGTAAAACACAGCCAGGTGAGGGTGATGGGGTGCAGAGTGATGGATGGGCATGGAGACCTGTCATCAGGGTGCTCAGGGCAAGCCCTCACTGATGACCTAAAGTACGTCCAGGAGAGCGGTGCTGCCTCGTGGTCAGAACTGTGGGGATCGAAGCCAGTTCCTCAGCCTGCATGTTCCGAAGTTTCCTCATTCTGCAAAAAAAATAAAAAATGGTGCAGCTGTGCTAACTCGCTCCAGTCGTATCCGACTCTCTAGGACCCCACGGACTGTAGCCCGCCAGACTCCTCTGTCCACGGGATTCTCTGAGCAAGAATACCGGGATGGGTTGCCATGTCCTCCTCCAGGGGATCCTCCCGACCCAGGAATCGAACCTGCATCTCTTACGTCTCCTCCACTGGCAGGCAGTCTTTACCACTAGCACCGCCTGGGAAGCCCGAAGAAAAGAAAAAGGAGGTGAACAACAAAATTCCAGTGTGGAGTCGATGAGCTGATGGAGGCTTCCCTGGTGATTCAGTAGCAAAGAGCCCACCTGCCAACACAGGAGACTCGGGTTCCACCCCCGGGCGGGGAAGGTCCCCTGGAGGAGGAAATGGCAACCCACTCCAGTATTCTTGCCTGGAAAAGCCCGTGGACACAGAAGCCTGGCGGGCTACCGTTCACGGGGTCGCAGAATCAGACAGAACTGAGCAACTGAGCGACACCAGTTGGTTTACAAGGGTGTGTTCATTTGTGCCACGAAGCAAGCCGACTCGGTGACACACACCTATAATTCTTTTTCCAAATGTAATTTTAATTGGAGGATCATTGCTTTACACGTTGTGTGGGCTTCCGCTGTACAGTAGCATGAATCAGGCATAAGTGGACAGAGATCTCCTGCATCTCGAGCCTCCCTCCCGACCTCCACCCCATCCCACCCCGGAAGGTCCTCCCAGACCATTGCAGGGAACTCCCCGTGTTATACAACAATCTCCAGTTCGCTCTCTCTTATACACACATGATAACATGTGTCTCAATATTATTGGATGCATTTATTTTTATATTCTTTTCCATTACGGTACATCCTACAAGAACTAGATGTCTCTGTGTGTATGCACCTTTACTTTTATTATAACAAAGCGACTTCGATACTTTTAACATTTAAAACAGAGCGCCACCCTTCTTTTCCAATAAAAAGGAAAATTGCCAAACAAACAGGAACAAAATGACAACAGGGAATGTCAAACGCAAGCAAGATCCTACAGGCTCTACTGATTCTTCAGTCAAGCTGCAGGGCTCATCATCAGAGTTTAAGATGACACTTTCATTCTTTTAAAAGCTTTGTATTGGGGTATAACCAATTAACAGTGTTGTGATAGTTTCAGGCGGATGGCAAAGGGCCTCAGCCATAGGTTTACATGCATCCCTTCTCCCCCAAACTCCCCTCCCATCCAGGCTGCCGCGTGACATTGAGCAGAGTTCCCTGAGCTGTCCAGCAGGTCCTTGCTGGTTCTCCATGTTAAACACAGCCATGTGTCCATGTCCATCCCAGACTCCCTGACTGTCCCTTCCCCCCTGCTCCCGGGAAGCCTAAGTTGATCCTCTAAGTCTGTGAGTCTCTTTAAGATGACCCTTTAAAATTCTCTCCTAATGATGACTTGAACTGGATGCATGTTAGTTAATGACACGGAATGCTTTTGAGCATGATTTAAAAAATAGCACCATCTTGGAAACTACGCTTGGAGCCGTGGCGGACAGTTTCCGGACCCCGTCCTGTCTGACATGAGGGACAGGGGGAGGAAATTGAAACATAGAAGCTTGACATCTTTTAGTATCTGCTTGCTGGGATGCTAGCGTCTCCCAGGTATCACTAGGGGTAAAGAACCCTCCTGTCAATGGAGGAAGCATTCGAAAGGCTGCTTCAGTCTCTGGATGGGGAGGGTCCCCTGCAGGAGGGCATGGCAACCCACTCCAGTATCCTCGCCTGGAGCATCCCAGGGACAGAGGAGCCTGGCGGGGCTGCAGTCCACGCGGGGGCAGAGAGCCAGACACGCCTGAGCGGCTGAGCACAGTTCTCATCCGGGCGCCCCTCCTTCATCCGCCCCCCCACCCCCCGTCGGCATCGGCATCCGCGATTAACTCAGTAAAGAGATGCCACGCACGCCTGCTATTTGTTCCCGATGAATCGACGCCTCCGTCGGCCCTGTGAGGGGCCCGCCGCATGTGCAGACATCACACCGCCTTTCAACAAGCATCGTGGAGATGCGTGAGAGCCTGGGGGCTGTCAGCCCCACGGGCTGGTGATCCTGTCGGCTTCAGACGGCACAGGAGGCTCTCACCGGTCCCTTGAAAGCGCTGTCAGAGAAGACAGTCTCCACAGCCCCTTTTAAATTTTTTTTTCTTTTCCTCTTGAAATGAAAGGTGAGCTGATAATCAGCCTTCAGTGTTGGGACGAGATCCCACGGTGGGGCGTGAAGAAGTTGTCGGCCGGGGAGATGCTTCTGTGGCCGCGAGAGAGGCAGATGAACGTGGACACTGCGGGGTTTCCGGAGGATGCAGAATCAGGGGCAGTCAGTTTAAAATGTCCCAAGTAGTCAAGTCGCTTTTGTTACAGTGATGCTAAATGTGCGCACACACACACACACACAAATAGATCCAGTTCTCCTGGCATAAGCCACAAGGGAAAAGAGTATTAAAAAGAATGTATACAGAGTAACACGGAGACCTGTGCATGACCTGTGTGCCAAAAAGATAGCCGATGGGAAGTTACTATGGAACCAGACAGTTCAGTGCCAGGCTCTGCGAGGACCCAGAGGGGTCAGATGGGCAGGGAGGGTCAGGAAGGAGGAGATCTGTGTATAGTTGAGGCTGATTGACGTTGGGGTACAGCAGAAATCAATGCAACTTGGAAAGCTACCATCCTCCAATTAAAAATACATTTTAAAAAAAAGAGCTACATGTGTGTATAAGCGAGTCACTTCGCTATGCGGAGCAAGTGAGCTCGACGCTGTGGATCGACAGCCGTTCAGTCGCGCGGTCGGGTCCAACTCTGCGACCCCGTGGACTGCAGCCCGCCAGGCTCCTCTGTCCGTGGGATTCTCCAGGCGAGAATACTGGAGTGGGTTGCCTTGCCCTCCTCCAGGGGATCTTCCCCATGAGGGGAGAGGACGGAGGAATGGAGAGACCCTCCCCCAGCTCCCTTCGCAGTCCTCTAAGAATTCCTTTCCTGCCTTGACCGCCCCCACGCCAACCCCCGCCCGCCCCAATAGAAAACACCGCCGCTGAGACGTTTGGCCGCCAGATGCAATTCCATCGGCCTTCAAGGCACACCTCCTGGGTTACTGCGGTTCGATCTGCGATATCAAAGGAGGCTTCCTCTAGATTTATCGCCGTGTCCTACAGTAAATCACCGTCCGACACTAATCCCCCTCGGGGCCGAGGGCGGCCCAACACACGTGTGGGGGCTCCGGCCGATGGCGCGGCGGCAACCCCGCCTTCCAGCCTTCCCGGCCGGGGTGTCCACGCCGGGCACACGGCCGAGCGCTGGGCGAGGTGGGGGGGAGGCACGCCTGGTGTCCTCGGGACCGGGGACCCTCCGCTGTGGCCGCAGCTCGGGTCCCTGGCTGAGCACGGTGACCTTGAGAGTGTCAGCGCTGCCCCCGAGCAGGGAGCAGTAGGCTGAGTGATGTCGCCAGAGACAGACACCCACGTCCTGACCCCTGGTGTCCATAAGTAGGACCTTAGTGGAAACAGGCTCTCTGCAGACGTGATGGAGTGAAGCGTCTGAGATGAGGCCCTCCTGGATGGGGGTGGCCCTAAACCCACGGACAGGATCCTTATAAGACACAGAGGAGGGGAGAGAGGGACGCAGAGGAGAAGCCCCGTGGAGACAGAGGCAGAGACTGGGGGGAGGTGGCCACCGGCCCAGGGACGGACGCCTGGAGCCCCCAGAAGCTGGAAGAGGCGGGGAGGAGCCTCCCTGGAGCCTCTGCAGGGTCTAAGCCCTGGGACCCCTTGACCTCAGACATCTGGTCTCCAAGATGGAGGGAACACGGATGAATATTTGCTCTTTTTAGCCACCCATTTTGGGGTGAGGTGTACTGACAGTCCCAAGGCCCACACAGACACGCAATACCCGAGGAGCTTAGGTTGAAACAGCAGCAGGCAACGCTCGAGGAAGGCTCTGAATGAGAAGAGCGGCAGGCACGGTGCAGAGAATGACGTCTGTAGCCGTGACGCAGCAACGTGTCTGTCCAAGGCTCCCTCACCCACCCAGAGTTAACATAGAGCTTCCGCACTCAGGGCAAGGCCACGTGGCGTTGGAGAATGGATGGGAAATAAGCCCGCAGCAAGACAGCTCTGTCAATGGATCCTCGAGAGGCTTTCATGTCTTGGCTGGCGGCTGTCCTGGGGGCTCGAATGGTAAGGAATCTGCCTGCAGTGCAGGAAACCCAGGTTCAATCCCTGGGTCCAGAAGATCCGCCGGAGGAGGGCATGGCAACCCACTCCAGGATTCTTGCCTGGAGAATCCCATGGACAGAGGAGCCTGGCGGGCTACAGTCCCCGGGGTCACAAAGAGTCGGACACGACTGAGCGACTAACACTTTGACTCTCAAGAATGCTCTGCCTTCATCTCCTCTCTTTCCCCATCAACGGAGAGTGGGCCAGCATGGGTCTACCTCCCCCAATTCACCTGGGAGAGTGAGCTGATGCTGGCTACCAGACTGGTTAATATAGAGGGTCTGTCTGCATCATTTCTATTTAGATTCCACACGTAAGGGATGTCATGCAATATTTCTCCTTCTCTGCCTGACCTACTTCACCTCATATGATGATCCAAATCCAAGATTCAGCCATGTTGTTGCAGAGGACGTTGTTTCTGTCTTTTTCATGGCTGAGTAGTATTCCATTGTGTATACGGGCCACCTCCTCTTTGTACATTCACCTGTCCATTGATGGGATGGGCATTGTTTGCCTCCATGCGTCGGCTACTGTAACCACTGCTGCTCGGAACATTGGGAGGCTTGAAGTAGAAACAGACCTAGATACTTAGAGAAAAAATTTAAGACTGCCGAGGAGAAGGATGGAGGAAGGGATACTCGGGGAGTCTGGGATGGACATGGACACACGGCTGTATTTAACATGGAGAACCAGCAAGGACCTGCTGGACAGCCCAGGGAACTCTGCTCAATACTCTGTAATAACCTGATGGTCACCAGGGGGAAGGATGGGGGAAGGGATAGTCAGGGAGTCTGGGATGGACATGGACACACTGCTGTGTTTAACATGGAGAACCAGCAAGGACCCGCTGGACAGCACGGGGAACTCTGCTCAATACTCTGTAATAACCTGATGGTCACCAGGGGGGAGGACGGGGGAAGGGATAGTCAGGGTGTCTGGGATGGACATGGACACACGGCTGTGTTTAACATGGAGAACCAGCAAGGACCTGCTGGACAGCTCAGGGAACTCTGCTCAATACTCTGTAATAACCTTATGGTCACCAGGGGGAAGGATGGAGGAAGGGACAGTCAGGGAGTCTGGGATGGACGTGGACACACTGCTGTATTTAACATGGAGAACCAGCAAGGACCTGCTGGGCAGCACAGGGAACTCTGCTCAATACTCTGTAATAACCTGATGGTCACCAGGGGGAAGGATGGGAAGGGATAGTCAGGGAGTCTGGGATGGACATGGACACACGGCTGTGTTTAACATGGAGAACCAGCAAGGACCTGCTGGACAGCTCAGGGAACTCTGCTCAATACTCTGTAATAACCTTATGGTCACCAGGGGGAAGGATGGAGGAAGGGACAGTCAGGGAGTCTGGGATGGACGTGGACACACTGCTGTATTTAACATGGAGAACCAGCAAGGACCTGCTGGGCAGCACAGGGAACTCTGCTCAATACTCTGTAATAACCTTATGGTCCCCAGGGGGAAGGATGGGGGAAGGGACAGTCAGGGAGTCTGGGATGGACATGGACACACGGCTGTGTTTAACATGGAGAACCAGCAAGGACCTGCTGGGCAGCACAGGGAACTCTGCTCAATACTCTGTAATAACCTTATGGTTCCCAGGGGGGAAGGATGGGGGAAGGGACAGTCAGGGAGTCTGGGATGGACGTGGACACACGGCTGTGTTTACCATGGAGAACCAGCAAGGACCTGCTGGACAGCCCAGGGAACTCTGCTCAATACTCTGTAATAACCTGATGGTCACCAGGGGGAAGGATGGGAAGGGATAGTCAGGGAGTCTGGGATGGACATGGACACACGGCTGTGTTTAACATGGAGAACCAGCAAGGACCTGCTGGACAGCCCAGGGAACTCTGCTCAATACTCTGTGATAACCTTATGGTCCCCAGGGGGAAGGATGGGGGAAGGGACAGTCAGGGAGTCTGGGATGGACATAGATACACGGCTGTGTTTAGCATGGAGAACCAGCAAGGACCTGCTGGGCAGCACGGGGAACTCTGCTCAATACTCTGTAATAACCTGATGGTCACCAGGGGGAAGGATGGAGGAAGGGACAGTCAGGGAGTCTGGGATGGACGTGGACACACTGCTGTATTTAACATGGAGAACCAGCAAGGACCTGCTGGGCAGCACAGGGAACTCTGCTCAATACTCTGTGATAACCTTATGGTCCCCAGGGGGAAGGATGGGGGAAGGGACAGTCAGGGAGTCTGGGATGGACATAGATACACGGCTGTGTTTAGCATGGAGAACCAGCAAGGACCTGCTGGGCAGCACGGGGAACTCTGCTCAATGTCACGCGGCAGCCTGGATGGGAGGGGAGTCTGGGGGAGAGTGGATACACGTATGTGTCTGACTGAGTCCCTTCGGTGTTCAGCTGAAATCATCATCACAGTGTTAACTGACTATGCCCCAACACAGAACGAAAAGTTCGGAAAGAAGAAAGACAGGAATAGAGGGTTTCTCTGCCGCTGTGAAAGGACAGTCCCCGAGCCAACAAGAGCGCCTCTGGTGATTTCAGCACCCCTGCCATCCTCAGAGTCCACGTCTGTCTGCGCCCGCTGAGTCACAGGCAGGAGACGGAGTTCCCGCAGACACCGACATCGCGGTTGTCTCTCTTCATCAAAGGAGACCCATCGGCGAGGCCCTGGGCGGCAGAGGAGGCTTGGCCGGCGCAACAGAGAGGAGAAATCACAGCCGCTTCTGCCGGTGCCGATGGAAGCGAGCCTGTGTCCACAGCACCTCGAATTACCCCCGGACAACAAAGAGCCTTGTGGTTTCCTGAGCCGTCTGCCCCGCCGCCCGGCCACCTCTGCGGGCATCCGAGGAGCCGACGAGGAGATCATTAAAGGAACGCCTCGGGAGGAGGGTGGGGCGCTCTTCGCTGCGGTCCACAGAGCGCCCAGCTCACGCCTCCACGACCCCGAGTTCCTTGCAGCCACACAGAGAGGCCTTTCCACCACGGACGGGCTCACACCATGTAAGCCGCGGAATCCCTTACAAGGACTGCAGCGTGGGGAGATGGATGCTGGAGTAAACCTCCCGTGGAGGACTTCTGGGAGCATCTGTTGGATGATGGGTACAGAGCAGTGGGAGGTGGCAACAGAAATCCACATGCCTGAGTGTCTGTCTCAGGAAGATCTGCAGGGGAAACAGTGTCAAACGCGCACGTCACGATGTGCAGACACGGGTCGCCTCTCGGACTGGCCGCTGCCCCTGGAGCAGACGTGACGGAGAGGCGTCTCGGTGAAGAGCACGCTGGAGGCTGATTTGGTGGTTGAGTCGCTGAGTCATGCCCGACTCTCAGGACCCCGTGGACTGTAGCCCTCCAGGCTCCTCTGTCCATCGGAGGATCACAGGGAGCGAAAGATGAACCGTAACTCACAATCCCAAGAGATGCTGAGCTCCAGAGCTGGGGGACACTTGCTCCTTGGAGGAAAAGCTACAACAAACGCAGGCAGCGTATTAGAAAGCAGAGACATCGCTTTAACCACAAAGGTCCATCTAGTAAAGCTATAGTTGTTCCAGGAGTCATGTATGGATGTGAGAGTTGGACTGTGAAGAAACCTGAGCACTGAAGAATGGATGCTTTTGAACTGTGGTGTTGGAGAAGACTCTTGAGACTCCCTTGGACTGCAAGGAGATCCAACCAGTCCATCCTAAAGGAGATTAGTCCTGGGTGTTCATTGGAAGGACTGATGCTGAAGCTGAAACTCCAGTCCTTTGGCCACCTGATGTGAAGAGCTGACTCATTGGAAAAGACCCTGATGCTGGGAAAGATTGAAGGCGGGAGGAGAAGAGGATGACAGAGGATGAGATGGCTGGATGGCATCATTGACCCAGTGGATATGAGTTTGTAGAAACTCCTAGAGATAGTGAAGGGCAGGGAAGGCGGCGTGCTGCAGTCCATGAGCTGCAAAGAGTCGGAGATAACTGAATGACTGAACAACCGCTACCAGGGCCGGTGGAATTAAGACTCCGAGCGCTGTGCTAGCGTTTGCTCCGAGTCTTCAGGGTCTTGGGAATAAACAGTTGGATGGCTTTGAAGACCACGGCAGATTATACACTTGAGTTATCTGTGAGCTGAAACTTGGCGATGACTGTGCTTAAAAAAAAAAAAAAGCTTTTCTCCCGTAAGACAACCTCTTTCTCCACTTCTCCAGCCCTGTTCTCGGTAGTCCATGATCTAAACTATTTCCAAGCCGCCGCCTTATTCCAGGGCTTGTCACTGATGTCGCCAAGGTCCTCCCTGCCTATCTACAAGGACGGGGCAGCTTGCTTTTCAGCCAGGAGCCTCCCTCCTTAAGCATTTCGTGACGCTGGGCTTTCTTCCGGCGGCTTGCCTCTCTGGTCATCTCAGACGTGGTTGCTAACGCCACCGGATGCCAGCAGGTATGGACGTTGGTCCTGCCTGCAAACTGTCTCCAGCACGGGTATGTATCACGCCACCACTGGGGTCCCCGTCACCCTCTCGTCCCCGGCGTCCTGGGACGGCTTTCAGCCTGTGACCTCATCCTACCCCGAAGTTCTCGTTACGTTTTAAGTGTTAGACGCTCAGTCATGTCAGACTCTTTTGCGACCCCCATGGACTGCAGCCCTGCCAGGCCCCTCTGTCCACCGGATTCTCCAGGCAAGAATACTGGAGTGGGTTGCCATGCCCTCCTCCAGGCGATCTTTCTTCCAAGGACTGTGGGTCTCCTGCAATGCAGGCAGATTCTTTACCATCTGAGCCACCAGGAAACCCAAAGTTACCCCCTAATCTCTCCATTCCTCTCCATCCTCTGCTGGAGGCATCAGTCACTTACCGGGTCCTTGCCTTTAGAGACCTTTCTAATTATTCTGTGCTGTTTCTTTCTCCAGGCATGGTTTGCTTTATTTATATTTTTTCCACTGATCCAATAACTACGCTAGCACAGTTTTCCAAGGAGTAGACCCGTGGCAATTCAGCTGGACCCTGGTACCCCTGTGTGAAGGAAATTTACCTGGGTAGCAGAAAAAGCGCTTCCAAAGAGTTTCTTCTGCTTTTCCTTTAATCTCAACTTCCAGCGGGGCTTCCCAGGTGGCTCAGTTGGTAAAGAACCCGCCTGCCAATGCAGGAGACCCAGGTTCAATCCCTGGGCGGGGAAGATGCCCTGGAGAAGGGAATGGCAACCCACTCCAGCATTCTTGCCTGGAGAATCCCATGGACAGAGGAGCCTGGCGGGCTGCAGTCCACGGGGTCACAGAGAGTCGGACACGGCTGAGCACGTAGGCAGGCAGCCAACATCCAATACACATGGCCCCAGCCGAGTTTTCAAATTCTCGTAATTAATTCAGCCCCAATTCAATCAAATCGGTTTTGTTTGCTGCCGTCTTGCGGTTTTCTCAGACAAGCTTCAGTACCTTTTAAGGTCCTCCATGGTTTTTTGTTGTTTTTTTTTCTTTTTACATTGGTTCCTTTTCCACCAGGTTCTGTTTCCATCAGCCCGAAATCCTCTTCCCATGAAAGAAATAGAAGCCAAGACATTAAGGATGAAACGGGCTGAGGGCAGCGTTCAGGAGACAGGAGGGCGGGCTCCGTCTTTGAAAGCTGTGAGGTCTCCTGCGGTAGCCAAGATGCCGATGGTTCCCGGCAGCTGGGCCAAGCCAGGCAGATCCTCTATCAGCTGAGCTTCCCTGGTAGCTCAGACGGTAAAGAATCTTCTTGCTAATGCAGGAGACCTGGGTTCGATCCCTGGGTCGGAACGATGCCCTGGAGGAGGGCATGGCAGCCCACTCCAGTATCCTTGCCTGGAGAATCCCGTGGACAGAGGAGCCTGGCGGGCTACAGTCCCCGGGGTCGCAGAGAGTCGGACACGCCTGAGCGACTAGCGCACACATGCACTTTTCCATCAGGGTTCTGTCTCCATCAGCCCCACAGACTCTTCCCGTGGAAGAAACGGAAACCAAGACAGTAAGGATGAGACGAGCTGAGCGCAGAGCTCCCGAGGCGGGAGGGCAGGCTCATCCTCTGCCCGCTGAGAGATCTCTCCCCGGAGCCAAGATGCTGAGGGTTTTGGGCTGCTCCGGCCAAGCCAGCCAAGGCTCTCTCCAGGGGGCGGGGGTGGGGCTGCCCTGGGAGCCGTCCGAGGCTGGACGTGGGAGGTCTAGCCGGGGGATACAGCAGTCTCATGTTTCATGTGGCGATCGGAACGGCGGACCCCACGACCGCTTGGCCCTGCGCAAAGATATCACACCTCCGCTGGAACCCAGACCTGGCGGCCCTGCTGCGGACGCGGCCCCAGCTTCCAAGGCATTGCTGTGGGTGGGGGCTTGAGATCTTGCTTCATCAGCTTTCTTGTCCTGGAGCTGAAAAGTAAACACCGGGTGGGAGCAGCAGGAAGCCCGTGGCGGGGACAGCGACCCCCACCTCCCAGGGACCTCTCGGGGGGCTGCGGGCTCTGCAGACAACACCCAAAGACGGAAATCGGGCTGGAGGTGGGCAAGACCTGCACAGATGAGAGCCCTTTCCGACGGAGAATTGAAACTCGAAGCTCTGCTGCTAGGCTTCCCTGAAGAACTCTGATGTTGGCACCCTCTCACGCGGCATTGCCCTGGCAGACTTGAGAGTGGGAAACATCTCATAAAAACGCGCTGGAAAGCAGAGACCAGAGCAGACAGCTGTATGCACAAGATTTCCCGCACTTCACGATCTCTCTTCCAGGGCACTTGGACAGCAAGCAGATCCAACCAGCCCGTCCTAAAGGAGATCAGCCCTGACTGTTCATGGGAAGGACCAATGCTGAAGCTGAAACTCCAGTCCTTTGGCCACCTGATGCGAAGAGCTGACTCATTGGAAAAGACCCTGATGATGGGAAGGATTGAAGGTGGGAGGAGAAGGGGACGACAGAGGATGAGATGGTTGGATGGCATCACTGACTCAATGGACATGAGTTTGAGCAAGCTCCAGGAGTTGGTGATGGACTGGGAAGCCTGGCGTGCTGCAGTCCGTGGGGTCATAAAGAGTCAGACGCGACTGAACAACAGCAGAAAGTTAAAGCCTGTCCGCGACCCCCAGTGCGGGGTCACTGAAACTGCTCATGGGCCTTCATTTAGATAAAGGGTCTTGTTCCTGGCAGGGCTGGAAGAACCTGCATTTTCCACCTGCTGGGAGCCTCTCTTCTCTGTGTGTGTGTGTGTGAAGTGGTGATTTTAATGCTGTTGTTTCTATATTTTGCAGCATCCTAATTCCTTTTTCGCCTGCTCAAATGATCAGTGACAAACTAAATGTGCGGCCAACTCCCACCACGGTAGGCAATTTGTGAATTTTTTTTCCTTCTTCCTTTATAAGCGCGAGTAAAGCTGTGTCATTAAGGACCGCGTGCGTGCAGGACCGTCATGTCTTCTCCCTAATTGAAACGTTTATAATCACACAGCGACTGTATCTCTTCTCACGCATTTTTTTTCCCCCTTTAAAATTCTGTTTTGTCTCCTCTTGATGTAGCCTTTTAATTCTCCACTTTTCGGTGTCTTTATGTTTCAGGGACGCTGTTTGCCAACAGCATTGAGCTGATTTATTGTTTTTGTTTTAATACGGCCTCGAGTGGAGATTTTAAGTCTGTTTAAGGCAGTAGGTTTCCAGTCAGTTTAAGGAACTGAGTCGCTGGAAAAGACCCTGATGCTGGGAAAGATTGAGGGCAGGAGGAGAAGGGGACGACAGAGGATGAGATGGTTGGATGGCATCACCGACTCAGTGGACATGAGTTTGAGTAAGCTCCAGGAGTTGGTGATGGACATGGAGGCCTGGCGTGCTGCAGTCCATGGGGTCGCAAAGAGTCGGACACGACTGAGCGACTGAACTGAGGGGGATATGTCTTGATTTTTTTTTTTCTGCAGTTGTATTCTGTACTCCAGTGTTCCTGTTTTTTAAATTTGTTTTCTCGTGTCTTGCCATCTTCTGCTTTAGTTGCGTCTTCGTCCTCTTTTTAACAGTTTGGAAGTGATTCCTCCTCTCCCTCCACTTTCAGCGTCTGCTTTAAAAATTCTAACATTTGTATTTAAGGTAACAGGTTATACACTTAATCCTTCTCCTCGTCAGCCTGGTGAACATCCCCACTAAGAACGCCAGTCTTCTCTCTCTAAGCTTATGCTTGTGGCTTGAAGTGTACTAGGAAATTAGGTGGGTGGTGAGAGAATTTGGGAGTTTTCACAGAAAATGAGTTTTCAAAACTATAACGCCCCAGCAGGTCATCTGAAGTTGCCCCTCAGCATGTCAAGATCAGTCATTTGGAGTCTGTCTCATTAAATTCATTTTCTTTTGTAGGCCAAAAAAAAAAAAAATTGCAATCCAGCAAAAGTCTCTTGCTCCTTGGAAGGAAAGCTATGACCAATCTAGACAGCATATTAAAAAGCAGAGACATCACTTTGCTGACCAAACTCCATATAGTCAAAGGTATGTTTTTTGTAGTAGTCATGCATGCATGTGAGAGTTGGACTATAAAGAAAGCTGAATGCAGAAGAATTGATGCTTTTGAACTGTGGTGTTGGAGAAGACTCTTGAGAGTCCCTTGAACTGCAAGGAGATCCAGCATGTCCATCCTAAAGGAAATCAGTCCTGAATATTCACTGGAAGGACTGATGCTGAATCTGGAGCTCCAATACTTTGGATGTGAAGAGCTAACTCTTTAGAGAAGACCCTGATGCTGGGAAAGATTGAGGGCAAGAGGAGAAGGGGACGACAGAGGATGAGAGGTTGGATGGCATCACCGACGATGGACATGAGCTTGAGCTAGCTCCGGGAGATAGTAAAGGACAGAGAAACCTGGCGTGCGGCAGTCCATGGGGTTGCACAGAGTCGGACATGACTGAGCAACAACAATCCAGCCATCAGGTTTCTTGGTGTTTCCACAAAGGAGTTGAAAACTTTGTTGACACAAAACTCTGCACATGGATGTTTATATCAGATCTGTTCCTAATTGCCAAGACTCAGAAGCAACCAACATGCCCTTCAGTAGATGAGGCATAAACTGTGGTCCATCCAATTGATGGAATATTATTCAGCACTAAAAAAGAAATGATCTCTCAAGCTATGGGAAGACATGGAGGAACTTTAAATACACTTAATGACGGTGAAAGAAACCAGTCTGAAAAGGCTACAGACTGAGTGGGTCCAACTCTGTGATGTTCTAGGGAATGCAAAACTATGGAGACAGAAGAATTCTCAGTGGCTGTCAGCAGGGAGAGGGAGGGATGAACATATGCGGAGCATAGAGGATTTTAGGACAAAGAACATCCTCTGTACGATGCTATAATGACCGATGCACACATGTCTGCTTAATCACTGAGTCGCGTCTGACTCTGCAACCCCATGGACTATATAGCCTACCAGGCTCCTCCATCCATGGGCTTCTCCCAGCAAGAATACTGGAGGTGCTGTGCAGAAAAGTGAATCTGAGACTTGGGAGAGTGTCTAACACAAACAACAGATGGACAAGGAGAAAATTCCTTGGCCCCCATGCCCATCCTTCTTGTTAGGAATTGGATCTTGAGGGCGTGATGTGCGGCGCTCTGGCAGCCACTTTGTGACAATGAGGCTAGACATTTTCCTCCGCCCCCAACATGCTGGATGGCATTACCTGTGCTCACCCTTTGGATTTTTTTTTTTTTAATGTGTGTGTATAACTTGACTTTGCCCTGCCTACATCACAGCCATGGATGGTTCATGGAGCTCTGACAGCAGGCAGAAGGACCACAGCTTGGGTGTGTCTGATTCTTTGCAGCCATTTCTGCCGCTGTGATGTGGATCCACGTCCCCGTGGAGACGTTTTCCTTGTCAGAGTGCAGGAGACGTGGCAGACGGGGGGGTCTGACTTGGTCCATCAGCATTTCTCAGTCTTCCCACCTGGCTCCGTGCATTTCTAGCCAGAAGGGGGACTTGTGTGTGTGGAATGAGATTTAAGCAGAAGGTCACACATGCCCTCACAGGATGTCTTTTCCAAGACTTAAACCGCCAAGCACGTCTCCTAAAGAAAGCACACCCGGAGCCTTCCTTTCTCCCCACCCAAGCCCCGATGAGGTGTTGTGAGAATCCTCACTGACTTCTCTTCCACCCGAGAAGAGACGCCCCATCTTAGGCTTTATTACAGGGCCCATAAATTACCTTTTCATAGGCAGCCGCGACGCCGAAACCACACGTGCCTTGTTCTCGGTGCCTGAGTTGCTCCCCCGCTTCTGGGGGCATGGAGTCCTTTTCCAATCACTCATCTGTCAGCTACCCACTTAAGCATCACCTCAGAAATCCTTTCAAGTCCCGGAGCAGCTGCGGATAAGAGCCTCGGCGTCTGCTGGCCCGGGCGTTCGATCCCTGCCACGTTCTGCGCCCCCTGCCCCCCTCCAGGCCCTTCCTCCTGCTCCCAGGACATGTGTTTACAATCACCGAAAACTCAAGATCGGTTCCAGCCGCCCGCCCGCTCCTCCAACCTGGAGCCTCGTTCTCAACGTTCTCCGATGTCATTGACACCGGATCTGCGACTGCATTTTTTCCTCTAGAATGCTTGGCTGCGTTATGATCTTTTTTTTTTTCTCTCCCCCTCCCCACTCTTCTTTCCTCGGACACGATGCCCTTTGTTCCACTGTGTATGTTGGAAGCGCAGACCTGTTTGCAAGACTTCCATTGTAGGAAAGAGTCAGACAGAGGTAATAAAAGATGAAGGTTGCTTATGAACAAAAAAAAGTGAAAGGAGAGTGTGCGAAGATTTAGCTTTGTCATTACCTTTTTTTTCCTCTTTTTTTTTTTTTAACTAAGAGACGTTTAATAACACATATGTGTGCTAAATTGCTTCAGTCCTGTCCGACTCCATGACCGCATGGACTGTAGCCCGCCAGGCTCCTCTGTCCATGGAATTCTCCAGGCAAGAATCCTGGAGTGGGTTGCCATGCCCTCCTCCGGGGGATCTTCCCAACCCAGGGATCGAACCTGGGTCTCCTGAAGCTCCTACATAAGCAGGTGGGTTCTTTGCGCCTTGAGCCACTGGGGGAAGCCCCTTCTAACTTTAGGAATCTGCAATCAGTGATTTTGGGATCAATCACAATCAAATATCAATAGCCCCATCACTGTAGGTAGTGAGTTGGTTCCAAGATGGCTGTTTGCTCAGGATTTCTTCTCTGCATCAAATCAAACAGATGACCTCAAAGTGGTTCATTTTTATTATGCTGCTTCCCACGGCTTGACGTTGACTCTGTTTTCCTAGGATAACCTGTCAAATGAGTGTCGTGAGTCACATTTTATATCACAGTCCCCAGACCCTACCAACCACACCCAAAATACACACACCAATACAAGTACACACACATGCATCCTCTTTGGGGTTTTCTATGAGAAAAAAAAAAAATCATACTGTGTTTATCAAAAAAAAAAAAAAAGTTTCCCCAGGGAAAAGGAGATTTTTGAGGCTCTGATTATTGTCAGTTAGACGGGAGGAGAAATCATTGCAGAAAAGACACGGTGGATGCAAACAGATCAGGTGTATCTGAGACATGGACTTTAATAGTTTGGGAAGATGCTATCAGATCAGGTGCATCTGAGACATGGACTTTAGTAGTTTGGGAAGATGCTATCAGATCAGGTGCATCTGAGACATGGACTTTAGTAGTTTGGGAAGATGCTATCAGATCAGGTGCATCTGAGACATGGACTTTAGTAGTTTGGGAAGATGCTATCAGATCAGGTGCATCTGAGACATGGACTTTAGTAGTTTGGGAAGATGCTATCAGATCAGGTGCATCTGAGACATGGACTTTAGTAGTTTGGGAAGATGCTATCAGATCAGGTGCATCTGAGACATGGACTTTAGTAGTTTGGGAAGAGGCTAGCAGGCAGGCGGAAGGATCCTTGTATCGAGGCCGTACGATCTGGGTTATGCTGTGCCGTGAATGAGGAGTGTGCCCCCAAACTGGGGCGTCAGAACAGGTCCTTACTAGGAAACACGGTCTTTGAGGACGTCATGCAGTGAAGGGTTTGAGATGAGGTCCTCCTGGTAAGGGTGGCCCTAAACCCAACAGCGAGGGAAGGAGGTTTAGTTGCTCAGTCGTGTCCGGCTCTCTGCGACCCCATGGACTGTGGCCCACCAGGCTCCTCTGTCCATGGGATTCTTCAGGCAAGCATACTGGAGCGGGTTGCCATGTCCTCCTCCAGGGGATCTTCCCCCACTCAGGGATCAAACCCACATCTCCTGCATTGGCAGGCGGGTTCTTTACCCCTGAGCCAGCAGGGACGCCTACACTCTCACTGAAACCACCCACTCTGGCCAGGCACCATAGTAACCATTTGCGAGTGTTACCTTACAACAAGCGGTTCGGGTAAGGACGGAACGAAAATGGTAAAGAATCTGCCTGCCGTGCGGGAGACCTGGGTTCCATCCCTGGGTCGGGAAGATCCCCTGGAGGAGGGCATGGCCACCCGCTGCAGCATCCTTGCCTGGAGAATCCCACGGACAGAGGAGCCTGGCGGGCTGCGGTCCACGGGGTCACAGAGAGTCGGACACGACTGAGTGACTTAGCTCACAGCACCACGGCAGGAAGAGGTCAGGAAAGGTCAGAAGAAACTGTCACAAGTCCTTTCACCTCCCGCAATCCTTCTCGCTCTTTACTTTTTTATTTTTCCTTAAGGAATTCAAACTAGAAGCCAGCACTGGCTGCCGTTGCCGCTTATAAAACGTGCCCGATTTCACACACTTGGACTTTGATTTTTATTTACCTGCGTTCGTACCCAGCAAGATTTACGTGGCTGCTGAAGCAAACTCTTAAAAAAAGAATGCCGGCCCTCTGAGTTCTTTGTGCTCCGTTTTGTTATAATTCTGAGCAAGGGTTCCCGGAGGTGGGCGGTGGGTGGGGGTGGGGTTCAAGCTGACTCAATATCCTCGCTAACCTGAAACAGATCTTATTTATGCCTGCACTTTGGGAAAACGTCCCCACGCGTGCGGTTTCCTGTAAGGACGCACTGACAACGTAATAACAAAACGAAATCAGCTGCAGGGCTGTAATCACCGGCTGGAATGCGGACTTTTATTTTGGCCCAATTAAGAGTCTGAGAGGGTTTCAGGGGCCCCGATGTTCGTTTCTGGAGGGCTGGAACAGAAATCTCAATTTACTGAAGGAGAAGAGAGAGAGAAAGACAGGCAGCGGGAAGCCAGTGACATCCTTCGTGCGGGGCTGGGGTTGCTGGAATGTTCCCAAACACTCTGGACTCCCCTTTTCTCTCTGGGGTGAGCAGGGTGTTTGCAGGGCTGTTGGTGAAGGTGTTCACACATCCTGGTCTCTCTTCCAGGATTTGGTCAAAGGGTTGAGGGTAAAACGTAAGCAACTCGGCTTCTCAAGGGGCTCAGATGGTAAAGAATCTGCCTGCAAAGAGGGAGACCGGGGTTCAATTTTCAATTCCTGGGTCAGGAAGATCCCCTGGAGGAGGGCATGGCAACCCACTCCAGGATTCTTGCCTGGAGACTCCCAAGGACAGAGGAACCCATGGGAAGGCAGTCTAAGGGGTATCTAGTACATATAGTAGAATAGAAGGGGAATAAGTGTATACTACACTATATATATATAACATATTTCTTTCTACATGATATATAGGAGGGAATATCTCATATATACTTGTATACATCTAATGTATTTGTTTCTACAAAAGGGAATTACATATAGTAGCTATTTATGGTAATTATATCTATCTATCTATCTATCTACCTGTATATCTTCTCTACCTATTCATCTATTGATGGACACTTGAGAAGCTTCCGGGTTTCCCGGTGGCTCAGTGGTAAAAAATCTGCCCGCCACTGCAGGAGACGTGGGTCCGATCCCTGGGTGGGGAAGATCCCCTGGAGGAGGAAATGATAACTCACGGCAACCCACTCCAGTCTTCTTGCCTGGAGAACCCCATGGACAGAGGGATCGGGCAGGGCTACAGTCCATGGGGTCGCAAAGAGTCGGACACGACTGAGCAGATACACACGCCCAAGAAGCTACCACGCCTTGGCTACCATTAAATAATGCGGCAGTGAGCATCAGGGCACACGTATCTTTTGAATTATTGTTTTTTTCCTCTTTTTTTCTGATAAATGCACAGAAGAGAAGCCCTCGAATTGCATAATAGTTGCTATTTTAGGGCAGGGCTGCTAGGAATATTTCCACATGTAGTTCCCGATGGGCAGGTCAAGACCTCCCCGAGACAACCTTTTGAAACAGGAAGGAGCTTGGCAAACATTTTTCTTTTTAAATGAATTAAGAATTCTGGCACTTGGTGAGGAGGTGGCATGAATGGGCTCCCCCACGTTGACGGTGCCACCGTCTTGGAAACTCGGGGGGCTCTCCCCTCGTGGGGTGGAAGAAACAGCATCGCCTCCCGGGAGCTGGGCGCTGCGGTCCAGGTGTTCGCCTGCCCGGTCAGTGATCCGAGCGAAGCTGTTCCCGACTCGCTAGGTGGTTTCAGGGGCCGCGTTAAGTCATTTGCCACCACCCCCCACCCCCTCCTCCTCTCCCTGCCTTTCCCGCCAAGGGGAGCGTGGATTAATTCACAGGCTTTTCTCCAGGAGTTTTAAATTCTTTATGGAGGGCTTGTAAACGTTTTTATGTAATTGCTCCTAAACCAGGAGGACGCTATAAACGTGGGCCGGGAGAGGTTTCGCGGCCTGGAAGGGTGCGGGAAGCGAAGACACGCTGGGGGATTTATCCGGTCCAGCCCCTGGCCACAGAGGGGTCGGAGACCAGGGGGTCCGATTTCACGGAGCAGCTGGTCTGGTCCGGAGAAAGCTGGAGGGTGTAGAGGCTCCCTTTCCTGCCAGAGGGACGTCTTTCTCTTCTGTATTTATTTTTAATTTTTATTTTATATTGGAGCTGATTTACAATGTTGTGTTAATCTCAGATGTACAGAGAAGTGATTTGGTTATTCATACATACATATTTTTTTGCTTTTTCATATATATATATATATGGGTTTTTTTTTTACAGATTTTTTTTCCATTACAGGTCATTACAAGATACGTCGACTCTAGGTTCCCTGGGCTTCACAGAAGGTCCTTGTTCCTTATAGTTTACGTTACAGTATTTTGTATATGTTAACCCTCATCTCTTTCCCTTTTGATAACCCTAGGTGTCTTTTCTATGCCTATGAGTCTGTTTCTGTTTTGCAAATAAGCTCATGTGTACCATTTCAGATTTCTTTATTTTTTCATTTCATTATCATGAATTTTTAATTTGGCTGTACTGCATGTCGTGAAGGATCTTAGTTCCCCGGCCAGCCGTCAAGCCCACGCCCGCTGCTACAGAAGCACAGAGTCGTAACCGCTGGAGCAAGGCCAGGATTCCCCGCATCATTTTTCTTTATATCCCACACGTGAGTGATTGAATACGCTATCTGTCTTTGCTTGGCTTATCTCACTTAGAGCGGTCATCTCCAGGCCCTTTCATGCTGCTGAAAACGGCATGATTTCCTTCTTTTTTATGGCTGAGTAACATTCCACGGTACACAAGGACGCCCCTGGTCTTCCTTATCCCTTCCTCTGTCGACGGACACTCAGCTTGCTTCCATGCCCTGGCTCTTGGCCACGCTGGTGCAGTGAACACAGGGTGCGTGTGTCTTTTCAAGCTATGCTTTTCTCCGGGTGTATGTGCCCAGGAGTGGGATTGCTAGGTCTTACGGTAGCTTTATCTCTTGGTTTTCCAAGGAAACTCCATACTGTTCTCCGGAGTGGTTGTGCCAGTTTGTGCGTCCACCAACAGTTTGGGAGCAGTTTCTTGAGTTTCTTGAGCAACTCACTCTCTTGATGAAGTGGGAGGGGAGTGTATAATGCTGTCTGCAAAGAACTTCTACGGAATAATACTGCACCCTTGTACCTCATCTTTGCTCTTCAAACTTACTGAACTTACTTCTCTCCTTGTAGCTCTCTTATGATATCATTGACATAGAATATTGTGTCGGTCGCATGGGGAATTGATATAGGTATATATTGTCGATGATGATCACAGCCAGGTTAGTTAGCACGTGCCTGTGCGCGTATGCTAACTCTTTAGTCGTGTCCAGCTCATCGGGACCCCGTAGACTGTCCCAAATAACGTTATTTATTTCCTGGTTCCCAGATCTGGGATCAAACCCGTGTCCCCTGCTTCGGCAGGTGGATTCTTGATCTCTGATCTCACATACTCATTCGCCATCCATATGTCTCCTTTGACGAACGATCTCCTCCCACCAACTGCCCCCTGCCCCCCAGAATTCTATCGGGCACACATTGACAAACCTCTGCCCTCAAGGGCGTTAGCAACACAAAATGAAAGAAATCTGGTTCTCTAAAAAAAAAAAAAAGGATTGTTTAATGAGAGAACAATTTAAATGTTGCGTATTCGAAAAAACTAAAAGCAAAACACACACAGAACTGAGAAGAAAAGGCAAAACTCTTGGTGACCCTCTTGGTAGATTTTTGGTCGCTCAGTCGTGTCCGACTCTTTGTGACCCCATGGACTGCAGCACGCCAGGCCTCCCTGTCCGTCACCAGCTCCCAGAGCTTACTCAAACTCAAACCCATCGAGTCGGTGATGCCATCCAACCATCTCATCCTCTGTCGGCCCCTGATGCTCACGCCTGGTTTAAGCAGTGATTTCTTCCATAGACTCCGGAAGACACAATCGCTATTTCTGTTTAGAGGTGATAAAGGTGACGTTATCAAGAATATAATCGTTGGGGCCTTTGGAAGTCCCATTGAAGGCAACAAAAAGGCAAGAGGCGGTCTTGAGCTGTTTGCAGCTCGTGGGACTGATGACAGCTTCACACCCGGGATGACAACCCTAACGCAAATAACTCCATTCTGAGAAAGAAGAAGAAAAGGCAGTTGATGGGAGGAGATTGTTCATCAGAGGAGACACATGGATGCCGAATGCGTACGTGAAAGGACGGCCGGCATCGTTAGTCATCGGGAAGACAGAAATGAACGCCAGCGCGGGATGCCCCAGCACCCGAGGATACATGTGAGAGCACGCTGACTGTCTACTGCTGTCATTGCCCCAGGGACTGTAGCCTGCCAGGCTCCTCCATCCGTGGGACTCTCCAGGCAAGAACACTGGAGTGGGTTGCCCTGCCCTCCTCCAGCGGATCTTCCCGACCCAGGGATCCAACCAAGTCTGCTGCATTGGCAGGCGGGCTCTTCACCATCTGAGTCACCTGGGAAGCCCTTTGATGTATTAGGACAAACTTTTCTCATCTTGCCGTTGATCCGTGAACCGAGAGCTGGTGAAACACATGTCCAACGTCACTTGGCAAACATTTTTCTTACATGAGTTCAGTTGAATTCTATATATATATAATCTGAAATTTTTATTTTCAAATCAATGACCCACTTTTTAAATTTCTTTACTGTTCTTTGATGTTTCTTCCCTATGGTCCATTTTGTTGTCTTTAAACTACACTGAAGCTCCAATCCTTTGGCCACCTGGTGTGAAGAGCTGACGCATAGGAGAAGACCCTGATGCTGGGAAAGATTGAAGGCGGGAGGAGAAGGGGATGACAGAGGAGGAGATGGTTGGATGGCATCACCGACTCGATGGACATGACTTTGAGTACACTCCTGGAGTTGGTGACGGACAGGGAGGCCTGGCGTGCGGCAGTCCGTGGGGTCGCAAAGAGTCGGACACAGCTGAGCGACCGAACAGCACCCCAGCCAGCCTGATTTCAGGCTCACGCTGGGGAGTGGGACGCTTAAAACTGCAGGACTGGTGAGGGCAGAGGTTCCTTGCCCTCCTCTGCCTCCCACCCTCTTTGCAGGGCAGTGGGAGTTTGTACCGCGAGCAAGGCAAGGGAACGGGGAATAAGCGATTCCTGTTTTCTTGTAATCCCCACTCTAAGCAGATTTAATGGCCCTGTTATTGCCGAGCAAAATTAAGTCCTTATGAAACAACTTACAGAGTGCCTTTGTGGGTCCCGTTTTTTCAATAATAAAAAAATAAAAAAAGAGGGTTTGGGTCATGGCGGGCATCTGCTCCTTATTAGCACGTTGCTTGCACAGGGCTGCCTAGCTGAGCGAGCGGTTCTGTTTTCATTAAACGCCTCATAGAGTGGGGCTGTAATATTTTTTTCTTTTCTTTTTTTTAACGTTCAAGCGAAACAGAGAAGTTGAATTGCAGATGACCTCGCAGAAGAGATGCGAGATGCTGACTCCAAGTTCTCGTCCAAATCGAGCCCGTTGTGACCATGTTCTTGTCCCGGCAGATGGGGAGGTAGAGACGAGTCGGTAATTACGTTTATCTTGGGGGGTGGGACACGTGGGGACCTGCAGGCAAGTGAAACGGAGCCAAGTGAGTGAAGGTGGAAGTGTTAGTCGCTCAGTCATGCCTGATTCTTCATGACCCCATGGACTGCAGCCCTCCAGGCTCCTGTGTCCATGGGATTCTCCAGGCAGGAACTGGAGTGGGTTGCCATGCCCTCCTCCAGGGGATCTTCCCCACCCAGGGATCGAACCCAGGTCTCCTGCATTGCAGGCAGATTCTTGACTGTCTGACCCACTGGGGAAGCCCCTTAAAAGACAAGAGCAGACCCAAACATAGTCGACACTACAAATAGCTGTATCGTGATCCTCTGCCATGGATGTATGCCTACCCATCAGCAAAATGCTGGTGCTCCGACATAGCTGTGAGTTGGTTTTAAAGGTTCTTGCTTCTGCATGTTCTGTGTCTGAAAGCACAATGCTCTAAAAAAAAAAAAAAAGTACTTTTTTGCTTCATATTGTAGTCTAGCCGATTAGAAATGTTGTAATAGTCCCAGGTGGACAGCAAAGGGACTCAGCCACATATGCACATGTATCCATTCTCCCCCAAACTCCCCTCCCATCCAGGCTGCCACGTGACATTGAGCAGAGTTCCCTGTGCTGTCCAGCAGGTCCTTGCTGGTTCTCCATGTTAAACACAGCCGTGTGTCCATGTCCATCCCAGACTCCCTGACTGTCCCTTCCCCCATCCTTCCTCCTGGTGACCATCAGGTTATTACAGAGCATTGAGCAGACTTCCCAGCAGGTCCCTGCTGGTCCTCCATATTATCCCATCCATGTTATCCCGTGATATCCATGGTGATCCCATCCTTCCCCCAGTGACTGTCAGAAAACACAGCCCTCTGAGAACCAAATTCCATTGTGCTGCTGCTTCACTGGCCACTTGTCTCCAACGGGGTGGTTCTTCCTGGCTCACTCATTCTAGTGCTGGAAACCTCCCACGAAGATACATTTGCCACCCTCACACCTTGCCAACTGCCTCCAAAACGGTGTCGATAGCAACTTTGTCCAGAGGCGTTTAACTTTCTTGCCTCATTAGTGATGGCTCAGTGGTAAAAGATGCCTTCTGCCACTGCAGGAGATGTGGATTCGATCTCTGGGTCGGGAAGATCCCCTGGAGTAGGGCATGGCAACCCACTCCAGTATTCCTGCCTGGAGAATTCCAGGGACAGAGGAGCCTGGCGGGATACATGGGGCTGCAAAGAATTGGAGACGACTCAATGACTGAGGGAAGAAGCAAGACTCGTCAGTGAATTTAGAGTCCGACGGTTTTGCAAGCAATCCGGTTGAGCAGAGAGAACACTTTGTAGGGATGTGTACAGCGTGGAGCCCCCAATCCTTGAGGAGGGTCGGGCCACGGGTCTGAGGCCCCACCTGCACAAGCTCTTGTCCACATGACCCCAGACGGGGCCACAGATGAGGCTCTCAGCCGTGGTTCTGAGCACACCACTTCTGGTTTCATTTTCTGTTTTACTGCGTGAGCTCCCTGGTGCCATCCGTCTGAGAAGTGGTTCCAGGAAACCACAGGCAGCCGTAAGGAGCAGAGACTTGGACGGGGAAAAGAGACAATGAAAGACGTGTTTTCCAGCAAGTCTCCGCTGTGGGCGGGGTCACCCAGACCTCTGGGATCCTCCGAGAGGACGTTGGCAGCCTGGGGCAGGATGGCGGTGCCCAGGGTCCAAGAAACTGGCTGCTTTACACGCTTGCATGCAGGCCTTCAGTCCTGGGGTGATGCACCCTCTGATGCCTGCAGGACAGTGTCTTCTGATCATTTTATCCAACACACATGTGCCCCTCAGGAGGCGCCTGGCACTCTCTCAGCTCTGCGTGTACAAATGTGAGACTCGGACAATCACCAAGGCTGACTGCTGAAGAATGGATGCTTTGGAACTGTGGTGTTGGAGAAGACTCTTGAGAGTCCCTTGGACTGCCAGGAGATCCAACCAGTCCGTCATAAAGGAGATCAGTCCTGAATATTCACTGTAAAGACTGATGCTGAAGCTGAAGCTCCAATGCTTTGGCCACCTGATGCAAGGAACTGACTCACTGGAAAAGACCCTAATGCTAGATTCAAGGCAGGAGGAGAAGGGGACGACAGAGGATGAGATGGTTAGATGGACTCATCGACTCGATGGACATGAGTTTGAGCAAGCTCCAGGAGATGGTGATGGACAGGGAAGCCTGACGTGCTGCAGTCCATGGGGTCGCAAAGAGTCAGACACGAATGAGCAATTGAACAACAACAGCTCTGCAAGAACCGACTCTGTTGGTTCAGTGAGGGCTGTTGCAGTCAGCATACAACGGTCAAGATCTCTGCATGGCCCTCTAACACAGGGACCCTTTGGCCAGATCCCCCCAGCCGTCTCATTTCCTTTTGCCCCACTGACCCACTAGCCACTGCCTCCTGCCAGAGCTTGCTACGTTTGCTTCTCTACGTGCTCCATCCATCCCAGCCCCAAGCTGCCCCTTCACCCATCCCTCCAGCCCTTGCAGTCTGCCTTTTGATGCTGGGCTTAACCTTCACAGGCCGCTCCTTGAGCCCCACCCATAACCTGGTAGTCAGCCCCCACCTGCTGAACCACGGACGCGAAACACAAGACGATGGTCAAAAAAAGAGATGAGTCTTTCTCCATCTGACTTACTTCACTCACTGTGATCATCTCTGGGTCTATCCATGTTGTGACAAATGGCACCTTCATTCTTTTTTTGTGGCTGCATAATATTCCAGTGGGTGTATATCACAGTCTGTTCATTCTTTTTTTCTTTTTAGTTAAGGAAATACGTTTTCAATTAATTTTCTTTGATGGACATTCCTCTTGCTTCTGTGTCTTAATTATTGTAAATACTGCTGCTATGAACATTGTATGTGTGCATTCTGAGTTGCTGCAGTAGGGACTGACTCTTTGCAGCCCCATGGACTGTAGCCCGCCAGGCTCTTCTGTCTATGGGATTCTCCAGGCAGGAAAACTGGAGTGAGTTACTGTTTCCTTCTCCAGGGGATCTTCCCACCCCCAGGGATTGAACCCAGGTCTCCAGGATCACAGGCAAATTCTTTACCATCTGAGCCACCAGGGAAGCCCCTATTTAAATGTCAGGGATCAAACCCACATCTGTTACATCTCCCACATTGGCAGGCGGGTTCTTTACCACTAGCACCACCTGGGAACGCCATGAACACTGGAGTCCAGAGGGTCGCAGAGTCAGACAGGACTGAGCATTAGCAAGAACTCCTTCTAACTTGTGGATGGGGTCTGGGTAAGCTTTTGAGAGGTGCCGCCGCCTTGCCCGTGATAGGAACAGAGGTGATCAATAGCACCCATGATTTATTATGTGCCCTCAGAGGCCAGGGAGTGACAGATGCAATGTGCCTCTCGTTTCACTCATTTCTGAGCAGCAGAACCCCAAGCCTTCACCCACAGTCTCCTTGATTGCAGAGAGATTCCTCACCCCGGCATTAACTTAGGCGGGTCTCCATCCTTCTTCCCAGGCAGTAACCATGTCCATCAGGACAATTATTCCCCTCGATGGGATCTCATCCAACCGAGAGTCTCCTCCCCTAAGTACCTGTCCTCGGCCGTGATGAAAATGTTGCTCCTCGGCGGCGCAGATATGGAAACCCGATTTGTAGTAAATCATACGTCCGGGAGTCGTCGTGCTTGCTAAGTGGATGCAGGCATTTTAAAATGCACGCAGGGTTTGAGGGACCCGACTTGCCAGGGGCGCTTTCCTCCCCCGCTTTAGACCGCCGAAGCGCTGAATAAATAAAACACGTTTCGACGAGTGACGGAGCATCTGTGTCGTCCTCCGAGTGGGGAGGGGGTGAGCACCCTTCTGAGAGGCTCCCGTTAGTATGTAGATACGGGTCTGTTGCGAGCATGCTCGTCCTGACAAACATTTACCCTGACACCTATTATATTTACCGAAGCGTAGATCTCCTTTTTCATTATAATAGAAATTTGTAGGCGATCGACGGGCTCGCTGTTGAATATTAAAGGACCAGAGCTGATGTGTGTGCAGGGTGACAATTTGAGGAGCGACTGGCTTGTGTTCCTTACTTTTCCCCTGAGTTCACAGGACGTGGACTCATCAGAGGAGAGCTGTCCTGGTCCCTTCCATCGTTAAGGTCCTTGAGGGAGGCAACTGGGTGTTTATAGGAGGTGGGTTGTGCTTCACTTTTGAAAAGTGAACTCCCCCCACTCCCAACTGCTTTTTATTTAACTTAAAAGACTTTCAAATTGAGAATATTGTGCTGGCCAATGGAATAGAAATGCTTTAAACATGAGGGAGGCCTTCCCCAGTTGTCCAGTAGTTAGAACTCCACGTTCCTGCTGCAGGGGATATGGGTTCAACCCTTGGACACGGAGTGCTAAGGTCCTACACACACATGACCAAAAAACAAAACAAAAACATGTGGGAGGTCTTATAATGAAGAGCTACACAGTTCTGTCTCATAGCATAAGATTAATATATATAATAATGTCCTATATATAACTCTCTAATGTGTATCTTATTCTATGGTTAGACCTTAGAACAATATAGCTGACACTGTGTGGCTCCAACTAAACATCAATATTTTTCAGGATGAAATATTACAGGCCAGGCATTCCGAGACTGGTTGAATTCTGAGAAGTGGAGGCAGAGGTCTGACTCCCATATATATGACACCCAGAAATATGGGTGGGTTAACCTGTTTTGTTCCAAGCTAGACTGTATTATATGACTCATACATATATAAAATCACCTATCAGTCTGTCTCTCTGCAGAACCCTAACACATTCAAAGCAGCCAAAAAGTGGAAACAATCCAAGTATCCATGAATTGATAAGTGGGTACATGGATAAGGGGTTGTGTGGATGGATGGATGGATGGATGGGTGGGTGGATGGATGGATGAATGGGTGGATAAATGAGTATGTGGCTAGATGGATGGATGGGTAAATGGCTAGGTGGATGGATGGAGGAATTAGTAGGTAGATGGACGAAGGGATAGATGGATGGATGGATGGATCAGTGAGTATGTGGATGGATGGATAGATAAATGGATAGGTCAATGAATGGGTGGATAAGTGGATATGTAGATAGATGTATGGATGGGTAAGTGGGAAGGTGGATGGATGGATGGATAAGTGTGTATGTGAATAGATGAGTAAGTGGGTAGGTGAATGGATGGATAGATGGATGGGTAAGTGGGTAGGTGGATGGATGGAGGGATAGATGGATGGATGGATAAATGAGTATGCAGATGAATGCATGGATGATAGATAAATGGGTAGGTGGATGAATGGATGGATGGATAAGTGTGTATGTGGCTAGATGAGGAAGTGGGTACATGGATGGATGGATGATGGATGGTTGGATGACAAAGGATGGATGGGTGGGTGAGTGGATGGATGATGGATAAACCGCATGTGATCCATCAATGCAGTGGAATATTATGCAGCCATGAAAAAGAGTGAAGCTCTGACACAGGCTACAACACAGATGGACCCTGAACACATGATGCTCAGAGAGAGAAGCAGACACAGAAGGAGGCATGTGTGTGATTCCATTGACAGGAAACGTCCAGAACAGGCAAATTCACAGAGACAGGAAGTGGGTTCGTGGTGCCAGAGGGGTTGGGGGAGGGGGGATGGGGGAGTGACAATTCATGAGTACGGTGCCTCCCTTGGGGGATGAGGAACTTAGAAGTTCTGGAGCTTGACAGGGGTGGTGGCTACACCACATTATGAACGTGCTAAGGCTCCACTGAACTGTGCAGTCCACAATGTCAAATTGTGTGCTGTGTGAAATTTTGCCTGAATAAAAATTAAAGATAGCAAGTATCTGTGTGAATGCAGAGACCAGGATACATGAAATCTAAAGCTTAAACCCTTCCTAGGGCTTCCCTGGTGGCTCAGATGGTAAAGAATCTGCCTGCAATGCAGGAGACCCACGTTCAATCCCTGGGTCGGGAAGAGCCTCCTGGAGGAGGGCATAGCAACCCTCTCCAGTATTCTTGCCTGGAGAATCCCCATGGACAGAGGACCCTGGCAGGTTACAGTCCATGGGGTTGCAAAGAGTCGGACATGACTGAGTGACTAACTCTCTCTCCTTTTTTATTTCTTCCTTTCTTTCTCCTCTCTTGGAGAAGCTGAGCACCCTTCCTGCCTGTATCGCGGTGTCCCTCTCATCACTACTTCCTAGGCAAAGTCCGGGTGGGCGGGGTGATGGATCAGCTGGTCCTCACCGGTCAACTTGGCTCTGACGAAATACCTCGACCACAGACCCCTCTGCCCTTCCGCATCCGTGTCACTGCGCACCATCACCTCTTCCTTTTCCGGTGCATCAAGGGAAGTCTTACACCAAGCGTTGGGTTCAGACTGAAGTCCCCAAAGCCACGTGGGACTGGAGAGTCCACACACGGCCTCACAGGCTGGGCGAGCCCATCTCACAGAGGCTGTGGATTTTTCCCAGGGCATCTAGATGGAAGGGGAGGTTTCCTAATGGGAAGCTCCTTCCTTCCCGGCTCTTAGCTCAGAGGCGGGGGCGGCATTTCAGACAAGGTTTTTGTATGAATGAAAGGAAGGCTTTCAAAATGTTTGCTCTCTCAGTGTTGTTTTTTTTTTTTTTTTTTTTTTTTTTTTTTCCCAAAGAAAGGGTCAGAGAAGAGAGCTTTGTGAGGAGCAGGAGGACTGCAGGCAGGCTTTGATAAGACTTCCTGGGCAGTTGGTTTCGTGGAAGTCGGGTGTCAACTCAGATGGGGCATTTTTTTTTTTTTTTTTTTTTGGAGAGTAGATATCAAATGCAGGTGGCAGAGGGGAGGTGGTGAAGGTCTCAGCTGTGAGGATGGAGAGTCCGAGGGAAAAATTGAGAAGCATCAACCCCCACCTTCCTGGGATGACAGCTGAGGGGTGCCTTTGAAAGGAGAGCTCCACGGTGGTTAGTGTGTAAGAAATTTACAGGGGAGGGGGCGGTGGCGAGAGGATCAGACAAGTCAGTGGAAGCAGTAGGCTTTCATCTCGGAAGATGGCAGATCAATGCTACAGAGTTGGTGAACGAGAGCCTTCTTCACTGACTGCTGAGTTCTGGGCTCTTCCATCTGTTTTCCAGTTAGAAGGCAGCCTCAGAATGAGGCAGTGATTTGCTATCATCCAACCAGGCTTCCCAGGTGGTGCTGGTGATCAAGAACTCCCCTGCCAGTGCAGGAGACCCGGGTTCCATCCCTAGGTAGGGAAGATCCCCTGGAGGAGGGCATGGCAACCCACTCACGTTATTCTTGCCTGGAGAATGCCCACGGACAGAGGAGCCTGGTGGGGCTACAGTCCATGGGGCAGCAAAGAGTCGGACATGACTGAACATGCCCGCAGCCTACAAGTTGGAGCTCTCAAGTTAAATCCCAAGTGACTTCACGCATCACGCAGATGCACACCAAATGCATTAGAATGGCCACCACCAACAATTGGAAAATAACAAGTGTTGCGGAGAATGTGGAGAAACTGGGGCCCCTCTGCACTGCTGCTGGGAAGATAAGATGGATATCAAAGCCCGCTGAGGAAATTACTACGGAGGTTCCTCAAAAAAAACTCAACGTCCATCTAGTGTAGGATCCAGGAATGCCAGTTCTGGGCATGTATCCAGAAGAATCAAAAGCAGGGTCCTGAAAAGACTGTCTGGGTGTCCGTGTTTGTGGCAGCATTATTCTGAAGAGCCAAAGGGGCGAAGCAATCTAAGTGTTCACGAATTGGTGATGGATACTCAGGGTATGGAATATTGTGCAAAGTTGATTCAGTCATGCCCTGTTTTCTGCAACCCCAGGGAGTGCAGCCCACCGGGCTCCTCTGTCCATGGGATTCTCCAGGCAAGAATCCTGGAGCGGCTTGCCCTTTCCTCCTCCAGGGGATCTTCCCTACGCAGGGATTGAACCTACATCTCTATAGTCTCCTGCATCTGCAGGTGAGTTCTTAACCACCAGCACCACCTGGGAAGCCCGGGATGGAATATTATTTGGCCTTGAAAAAGGAAGGAAATGGAGACACAGCTGTACTGCATGCAAACCTTGAAGATGTGATGCTGAGTGAAATCAGAAAGTCACACGAAGATAAACAATGTGTGATTCCACTCATGGGGGGCGGTCTCTAGGGGAGTCTAGTTCACAGAGGCCAGAACGTGAAACGAGATGGGATGGGAAGTCAGTGTTTCACAGAGACAGAGTTTCAGTCTGTGGAGATGAACATGGGCTGAAGGTGGATGGTGGCGAGGGTTGTAGGATGCTGTGAACATGTTTCACTCCACGGAGCTGTGTGATTGAAAATAGTTAAGATGGTAAGTTTTATGAGGTTTTTTTTAATTTTGTTTTTTTGCCACAGAGTTTTTTTAAAGGTCAAATGCTAGTTAAAGAGGTGTCGGGAGATGGTCAACTCTTGGCCAGGCTTCTTATGCACAGCTTGGAGCAGCCCGCCTCGCTCCAATTCGCCTTGTACTGCACCCACTTCACTCTCCTGCCCCTTCTCCTCCGAGTTCTTCTTTTCGGGTCATCTGGAAAGGCACGCCTGACTCGCTGGAGGAAACTTGGCCCTCCCCTCTTCGGGTGTTCTTTTTCCGTAGTGCACTAAAGCGGTTGGGCACTTGATTCCCACTATTTTTTTTTTTTTTTTTTTTTTACGAGCAGCTCTGGGATTTTATGAGAGACCCACATCCTTCCTCTACACAACTCTCCCGGAGATGCCTTGCCGTTAGAGACACGTCCGTGGCTTCGACTTTTTTTTTTTAATGTTAATTTATTTGATATTCAGAAGTGCTTCTCCGACTCAGGGTTCTTTCCAGTTTAATTTGAATTTTGCCTCAAGGCGTCATGGGAGACCCAAGGTTGTTTCCAGGGCATCCGGGATGTGCGAGCATCACGGTGACCCCATGGGTACCACAGGGAAGCGAAGCGGGCAGCTTGTCATCAAGCCTTCCAGACAACACGCAGCTTGGAGGGGCTCAGAGGTGGTGATGGGCTTCCTGGTACCCATGGAGAAAACCCCTGAAAGCTCCGTTTCAGCCAAAGAGGGTTGGTGGACCCGTGTTCTGCTCCAGGGAGGCGGCAAGGTTTTTAGGATGAATCCAAGAGGAGGAGAGGAGGGATTGGCAACCCACTCCCATATTCTCGCCTGCAGAATCCCATGAGGAGTGGAGCCTGGTGGGCTACAGCCCAGGGGGTCGCAAAGTGTCGGACACGTCTGAGCGACAGACGTGGACACACACCAAGAAAGGCACCTCTCTGGCTGGGAAATAGAAGCTGGAATCCATAAGGCTGTGACCCGTAGTTTTAGGATCCATATGCCTAGGACCCATAGAGTGGGAGGTCTACACAGCTGGGGCTCACAGGACTGGATTCTGAAAAGTTGCATCCACAGGAACGGATTTCCCAGGGCTGGGTCCCAGAGGGTTTAGATACAACAAGAGCCGGAATCCATCAGCTTGGGACAGACAGAGGTGGGAGCTAGCTATCGTATTGGAGTCCATGGGGTTGAGATGCAAAGAGTTCTATTTGTAAAGCTGAGATCCGTAAGACTGGGATCTAAAAGGCTGGAATCCTTAGGGCTGCAACCCATACCGTGGGGACCAACAGCATGAGAGTGAAAAAGTTAGTCCGTCCTGTCAGACTCTGCAACCCCATGGACTGTAGCCCACCAGGCTCCTCTGTGCTTGAGATTCTCCAGGCAAGAATACTGGAGTGGGCTGCCATTCCCTTCTCCAGGGGATCTTCCCTATCCAGGGATTGAACTTGGGTCTCCTGCATCAAGGGGAGGCTCTTTACCATCTGCCGTTCAGTCGCTCAGTCGTGCCCGACTCCTTGAGACCCCATGGACCGCAGCACGCCGGGCTTCCCTGTCCATCACTAGCTCCTGAAGCTTGCTCAAACCCATGTCCATTGAGCCGGTGATGCCATCCAACCATCTCATCCTCTGTCGTCCCCTTCTCCTCCTGCCCTCAATCTTTCCCAGCATCAGGGTGTTTTCCAAGCAGCAGGCTTTGCTCACCAGTCTTTACCATCTGAGCCACCTCAAACTGTGGAAGATAGCGTGTGGCTCGTGGGACAGCAAGGTTTTCCCGGGAGCCTTCTGCTTACTGATGAGCCCATTGACTTCAGTGTTGCCCTGATCAGGACGATTAAACTTTGCAATCAGGAAGCATGGGTCGTTGCTGCATTAACAGTCTCTCTCCAAGCTTCCGGATGAACGCTCTGGGTGGCATGTCTCGCTTTTCCCCGTCACAGACTCCCCTCTCCTCCTTCGGGTTTCTGCAAAAGCGGGAGAGTTAATGTGGCAATTATACAGACCAGCAGGTGATGAGCCGTCCCTGGAGGGGTGGGAGTGGGGAGGTGGACGGCTGGTTTGGGGGGGAGGGGGGAAGCTGGAGGCGGGGGTGCTGCTGTGTCTGTCAAGGGCTTGATGAAGACAGCTTCTCCCCTGCCAGGCTGGGTTAACGAGGCTGAGAGCGTGGCGTGACAACGGCGTGCTCCCGGACGGGAGGCCGGAGATTTTCCTGTCTGTGAAACGTCAAGACAAAATAAATTGACCTCTGCGTTGAAATGTTTCCAGTTGGTGATCAGCCTGCATTTTTCAACCAACCAGGAGAAAAAAAAATTTTTTTTTTTCCTCTCAAGATGCTCTGGCCACGAACGATAAGAGCTTCCATCGAAATCCACGTACCTGGCTCCTCATTACCGAGGTGGCTGTCACATTTGTGCAGATGATCGAGGGGTCTCTATTGGGGGGGGAGGGGTCCACCACACCATCGGCAGTAGTGACCGACCCCCCTCCTCCCGATCATAAACACGGACACCAGGCTCCTCTGTCCATGGGATTCTCCAGGCAAGAATACTAGACTGGGTTGTCATTCCCTTCTCCAGCGGATCTTCCCAACCCAGGGACCAAACCCAGGTCTCCCACGGTGCAGTCAGATTCATTCCCATCCAAGCCAGCAGGGAAACCCACACTTTCTTGCAAAATGCTCAGGGAGACGGGCAGAGGAGATAAGCTCATGTGCAAGGTGGGTCGTGTCGATGGTGGGGAGGTGGGGGCGGGGGACAGATGAGGAGAGCCACCAGGAGAGGTTTCCTGGCATCACTCGGTCACCCCCTCGGAGACTCGGGGTGCCCGTGGCTGGTGAGCAGACCCGATGTGGGTGAAGGCCAGCTTGTCAGCCTCATCGGGCGCCCGGCAACCCAGGAGTCAGGAAGGCACTTTTTTTTTTTTTCAAATGCTACCCCAGAGTCAATTAAAATACAGTAAGTCTGACATCTGCAGAATACAGGATGATCAAAGGAGAGAATGCCCATACAGATAGTGACATAAAAAAAAAAAACACCGTGTTTGGCGGCAGACTGACACCGTGTAACAGGTCAGATAATTATGAGAAAATGTATGATATATCTGTTGCAATTGCTCCTCTTGTTTCCATTATCAGAGCCATCAAACATTCCGGCGGGCTCACTGCCGCTTGCCCGATCCGAGTGCCGCTGACACTCTCACCAGGCTGATACAGATGGCATCTTCAGAGCCGCTGAATTAATTTGACAGTAAATAGGTGATCTCAGTTACTGCCTGGTTTATATATTTATATATTTTTTAATTGCAGCAGATAAGGGTCTGGTTTTTTTTTGTTTTGTTTTGTTTTTTGCATTTCTGAGAAAAATTGAGAAAGCGTGGGGGTGGTGGTAGTTTCTTATTCATACCATGCCCTTTCTCCCAATCCCGGGTCCCCACACACACTCAGCCATCCACGCATCATAATTCCGTGTGCACCTCAAGACAAGCTGCTATGGTTTTAACGTTTGCATGGTAATGACCCTGCGGGCTCACTGTTTTTTTTTTTTTTTTTTTTGTCTCCTGTCTCTTTCCCCTCCGCCCCCCAACTCCAAAACCCCAAGCTGAACACGTGCGTTAATTACGATGATTAAGGAGTCGTCCCGTCTCTGGCCTTGATGTGTTGATTAAACCAACGAAGGATGTGACAGATGAATCGTCACGCGCAGGGCATGGTCGGGAGAAAGCCATGGGTGTGTTCTGGAAGGCTGGATATTCTCTGCCCCTCGCCCATCTTAATTGGCTTAATGGGCCCGTGCCGTGACGCAGACCAGCTCTGACCCTCCTGCAACCCTCGGCAGCTCTAGGAAGCAGGCTAATTACAGCTTTTTACATTAAATCGTAATAGAGTTCCATCTATCTCCTCTCAAACGTCACAATGATTACAGTAATAAATGAGGCATACGGATGCCCCGTTCATCAAAACCGTTTGGGTTTGTCATCATAGCAGTGCGTTATGACGCATGCTGACTAACTGTGTGATAATTACCGCGGCAAGGAGTGGTACCTCTGTGTGTGTGTGTGTGTGTGTGTGTGTGTGGAGGCGTCTGTTTAAGTCATTCTCTGATGCATTCTGAAAAGTCTGCAAATACTTCCCACACAGAAGCAGGTCCACATCAAAGGCAGGAATATTTAGAAATAATGATTTTATACCATCTCAAGTCTCTTATTTTTTTTTTTTTTTTTTTGTCTACCTGCCTTTCTCCCGAACGCCCGTCAGCGCAGGGAAATGTCTTGCCCACACAAATATGCATCACAAATGTCCTCTTTGCTGAGTGAGATAAGCATCGAATTCCATTTATATTACCAGCACCTCTATTCCATTTTAATGGCCTCCCATTATTCCGGCGGAGAAGCACGGAGGCTGTCGCCAGCTCCCTTAATCAGGGCGGACGTCCCCAACTCCCGGGTCCCGAGGCCCCACGAATATCGAGTCCAGGACATACTTCAGTGGCCTGGACAGGCATCTCGGCTTTATTTGTCACTCCTTGCCGAGGCGGCATGTCATGAGTGGGCTGCCTGTGAAGTCCACGGCCGGTTCTGATATAAATTGTAAGAGGACAGATGGTCCCAGAGTTTCAGAGATTTAGACAGGAGTCTTTTTTTTTTTCCTTTTTGAAAGGTAACTAGACTAAACTTTCAGATGAGCTTTCCAAACTCTGGAGGTGATGGCTCACGGACAGTCAAAACTTTTTAGACGTTCACTCTGTTCCGACTCTTTGTGACCCCATGAACTGTAGCCTTCTAGGCTCCTCTGTTCATGGGGATTCTCTAGGCAAGAATACTGGAGTGGGTTGCCATGCCCGCTTCTGTTTAAACGCGTATCTGTGCACAAAAAAGAAAAAAAAAGAAAAAAAAAAGCAGAAAGACGAAATACAACACAGCCCTTGGATATGCTTTTAATCCAACTTTTTCCCTAGTGCAAGAGTTGTTGACTTCCTCAGCTCCTTAGAATTGCTGCACTTTCCTTTGAAATCGTATTTTTGAGATCTTTTTTCCTTTTACTTCTTGGGCTTATAAGGACTTCAAAGAAATGACTTTTATGGACATGCGCGCGGATATCGACAGCACCATCCTAACTCCCTTTGTTCTTTAAGAAAATGCCCCTTAAAATGCACACGCTCCACATTTGCACTCAGTATTTCGTGACGAGGTACACAAATTATTTCTGCAAAAAAGTAAATACTATAGAAATTCTAAACTCTGCTAGAAGACTCTGACGTCTTAACGCATAAAAGCCACCACTGACCACAGGTAAAGGAGTGAACACGTGGGTGTTTCAGTAAAACTTTATTAGCAAGAACAAGTATGGAGGTCGGATCTGGTTCTCGGGGCAAAGTCTGCAGATTTTAATAACGCAACTGGCTTGATCGCCGTGACCGACTTCCCTGCCGATTTCAGGTGATGTTTGGCTGCTTCGAATTCCATCCCAAATTTATTCCTGCTGTTGTTGTTCAGTCGCTCTGGCGAGTCCGACTCTTTGCAAGCCCACGGACTGTAGCACGCCAGGTTCCCCTTGTCCTTCACTGTATCCCAGAGTCCTACACTATAACCCAGGGGCCTTCACTGTATCCCAGGGCCCTTCACTGTATCCCAGAGTCCTTCACTATAACCCAGGGCCCTTCACTGTATCCCAGGGCCCTTCACTGTATCCCAGGGTCCTTCACTGTATCCCAGGGTCCTTCACTGTATCCCAGGGCCCTTCACTGTATCCCAGGGCCCTTCACTGTATCCCAGAGTCCTTCACTGTATCCCAGGGTCCTTCACTATATCCCAGGGTCCTTCACTGTATCCCAGGGCCTTTCACTGTATCCCAGGGCCCTTCACTGTATCCCAGGGTCCTTCACTGTATCCCAGAGTCCTTCACTATATCCCAGGGCCCTTCACTGTATCCCAGGGTCCTTCACTATATCCCAGGGCCCTTCACTGTATCCCAGGGTCCTTCACTATATCCCAGGGTCCTTCACTGTATCCCAGGGCCCTTCACTATATCCCAGGGTCCTTCACTATAACCCAGGGCCCTTCACTGTATCCCAGGGCCCTTCACTATATCCCAGGGTCCTTCACTGTATCCCAGGGCCCTTCACTATATCCCAGGGCCCTTCACTGTATCCCAGGGTCCTTCACTATATCCCAGGGCCCTTCACTGTATCCCAGGGCCCTTCACTGTATCCCAGGGCCCTTCACTATATCCCAGGGTCCTTCACTGTATCCCAGGGCCTTTCACTGTATCCCAGGGCCCTTCACTGTATCCCAGGGTCCTTCACTGTATCCCAGAGTCCTTCACTATATCCCAGGGTCCTTCACTGTATCCCAGGGCCCTTCACTGTATCCCAGAGTCCTTCACTATATCCCAGGGCCCTTCACTGTATCCCAGGGCCCTTCACTGTATCCCAGGGCCCTTCACTATATTCCAGGGTCCTTCACTGTATCCCAGGGCCTTTCACTGTATCCCAGGGCCCTTCACTGTATCCCAGGGTCCTTCACTGTATCCCAGAGTCCTTCACTATATCCCAGGGCCCTTCACTATGTCCCAGGGTCCTTCACTGTATCCCAGGGCCCTTCACTGTATCCCAGAGTCCTTCACTATATCCCAGGGCCCTTCACTGTATCCCAGGGTCCTTCACTATATCCCAGGGCCCTTCACTGTATCCCAGGGTCCTTCACTATATCCCAGGGTCCTTCACTGTATCCCAGGGCCTTTCACTGTATCCCAGGGCCCTTCACTGTATCCCAGGGTCCTTCACTGTATCCCAGAGTCCTTCACTGTATCCCAGGGTCCTTCACTGTATCCCAGGGCCCTTCACTGTATCCCAGAGTCCTTCACTATATCCCAGGGCCCTTCACTGTATCCCAGAGTCCTTCACTGTATCCCAGAGTCCTTCACTGTATTTCAGGGCCCTTCACTATATCCCAGAGTCATTCACTATATCCCAGAGTCCTTCACTGTATTCCAGGGCCCTTCACTGTATCCCAGGGTCCTTCACTGTATCCCAGAGTCCTTCACTATATCCCAGGGTCCTTCACTGTATCCCAAGGTCCTTCACTGTATCCCAGGGCCCTTCACTGTATCCCAGGGTCCTTCACTATATCCCAGGGCCCTTCACTGTATCCCAGGGCCCTTCACTATATCCCAGGGTCCTTCACTATATCCCAGGGCCCTTCACTATATCCCAGGGCCCTTCACTGTATCCCAGGGTCCTTCACTATATCCCAGGGCCCTTCACTGTATCCCAGGGTCCTTCACTATATCCCAGGGCCCTTCACTGTATCCCAGGGTCCTTCACTATATCTCAGAGTCCTTCACTGTATCCCAGGGTCCTTCACTATATCTCAGAGTCCTTCACTGTGTCCCAGGGCCCTTCACTGTATCCCAGAGTCCTTCACTGTATCCCATAGTCCTTCACTGTATCCCAGAGTCCTTCACTGTATCCCAGGGTCCTTCACTATATCCCAGGGCCCTTCACTGTATCCCAGGGTCCTTCACTATATCCCAGGGCCCTTCACTGTATCCCAGGGCCCTTCACTGTATCCCAGATTCCTTCACTGTATCCCAGAGTCCTTCACTGTATCCCAGGGCCCTTCACTATATCCCAGGGCCCTTCACTATATCCCAGGGCCCTTCACTGTATCCCAGAGTCCTTCACTGTATCCCAGAGCCCTTCACTGTATCCCAGAGCCCTTCACTGTATCCCAGAGTCCTTCACTATATCCCAGAGCCCTTCACTGTATCCCAGGGTCCTTCACTATATCCCAGGGCCCTTCACTGTATCCCAGGGCCCTTCACTGTATCCCAGGGTCCTTCACTGTATCCCAGGGTCCTTCACTATAACCCAGGGCCCTTCACTGTATCCCAGGGCCATTCACTATATTCCAGTGCCCTTCACTGTATCCCAGAGTCCTTCACTGTATCCCAGGGCCCTTCACTGTATCCCAGGGTCCTTCACTATATCTCAGAGTGCTTCACTGTGTCCCAGGGCCCTTCACTGTATCCCAGGGTCCTTCACTATATCCCAGGGCCCTTCACTGTATCCCAGGGTCCTTCACTGTATCCCAGAGTCCTTCACTGTATCCCAGGGCCTTTCACTATGTCCTAGGGCCCTTCACTGTATCCCAGAGTCCTTCACTGTATCCCAGCGTCCTTCACTGTATCCCAGAGTCCTTCACTGTATCCCAGGGCCCTTCACTGTATCCCAGATTCCTTCACTGTATCCCAGAGTCGTTCACTGTATCCCAGGTTCCTTCACTATATCCCAGAGTCCTTCACTGTATCCCAGGGCCCTTCACTGTATCCCAGGGCCCTTCACTGTATCCCAGGGCCATTCACTATATCCCAGAGCCCTTCACTGTATCCCAGAGCCCTTCACTGTATCCCAGAGTCCTTCACTATATCCCAGGGTCCTTCAGTATATCCCAGAGCCCTTCACTGTATCCCAGGGTCCTTCACTGTATCCCAGAGTCCTTCACTGTATCCCAGGGTCCTTCACTGTATCCCAGGGTCCTTCACTGTATCCCAGGGCCCTTCACTATATCCCAGGGCCCTTCACTATATCCCAGGGCCCTTCACTATATCCCATGGTCCTTCACTATATCCCAGGGCCCTTCACTATATCCCAGGGCCCTTCACTGTATCCCAGAGTCCTTCACTGTATCCCAGGGCCCTTCACTGTATCCCAGGGTCCTTCACTGTATCCCAGGGTCCTTCACTGTATCCCAGGGCCCTTCACTGTATCCCAGAGTCCTTCACTATATCCCAGGGCCCTTCCCTGTATCCCAGGGCCCTTCCCTATATCCCAGGGCCCTTCACTGTATCCCAGGGTCCTTCACTGTATCCCAGGGCCCTTCACTATATCCCAGGGCCCTTCACTATATCCCAGCGCCCTTCACTGTATCCCAGGGTCCTTCACTATATCCCATGGCCCTTCACTGTACCCCAGGGTCCTTCACTGTATCCCAGGATCCTTCACTGTATCCCAGGATCCTTCACTGTATCCCAGGGCCCTTCACTGTATCCCAGGGTCCTTCACTATATCTCAGAGTCCTTCACTGTGTCCCAGGGCCCTTCACTGTATCCCAGGGTCCTTCACTATATCCCAGGGCCCTTCACTGTATCCCAGGGTCCTTCACTGTATCCCAGAGTCCTTCACTGTATCCCAGAGTCCTTCACTGTATCCCAGAGCCCTTCACTGTATCCCAGAGTCCTTCACTATATCCCAGGGTCCTTCAGTATATCCCAGAGCCCTTCACTGTATCCCAGGGTCCTTCACTGTATCCCAGAGTCCTTCACTGTATCCCAGGGTCCTTCACTGTATCCCAGGGTCCTTCACTGTATCCCAGAGCCCTTCACTGTATCCCAGGGCCCTTCACTATATCCCAGAGTCCTTCACTATATCCCATGGTCCTTCACTATATCCCAGGGCCCTTCACTATATCCCAGGGTCCTTCACTATATCCCAGGGCCCTTCACTGTATCCCAGAGTCCTTCACTGTATCCCAGGGCCCTTCACTGTATCCCAGGGTCCTTCACTGTATCCCAGGGCCCTTCACTATATCCCATGGTCCTTCACTATATCCCAGGGCCCTTCACTGTATCCCAGAGTCCTTCACTGTATCCCAGAATCCTTCACTGTATCCCAGGGCCCTTCACTATGTCCCAGAGCCCTTCACTGTATCCCAGAGCCCTTCACTGTATCCCAGAGTCCTTCACTGTATCCCAGAGTCCTTCACTGTATCCCACGGTCCTTCACTATATCCCAGGGCCCTTCACTATATCCCAGGGCCCTTCACTATATCCCAGGGTCCTTCACTGTATCCCAGAGTCCTTCACTGTATCCCAGGGTCCTTCACTATATCCCAGGGCCCTTCACTGTATCCCAGGGCCCTTCACTATATCCCAGGGTCCTTCACTGTATCCCAGGGCCTTTCACTGTATCCCAGGGCCCTTCACTGTATCCCAGGGTCCTTCACTGTATCCCAGAGTCCTTCACTGTATCCCAGAGTCCTTCACTGTATCCCAGGGCCCTTCACTGTATCCCAGGGTCCTTCACTGTATCCCAGGGCCCTTCACTATATCCCATGGTCCTTCACTATATCCCAGGGCCCTTCACTGTATCCCAGAATCCTTCACTGTATCCCAGAATCCTTCACTGTATCCCAGGGCCCTTCACTATGTCCCAGAGCCCTTCACTGTATCTCAGAGTCCTTCACTGTATCCCAGAGTCCTTCACTGTATCCCAGAGCCCTTCACTGTATCCCAGAGTCCTTCACTGTATCCCAGAGTCCTTCACTGTATCCCAGGGTCCTTCACTGTATCCCAGGGCCCTTCACTGTATCCCAGGGTCCTTCAGTATATCCTGGGGCCCTTCACTCAGGTCCATTGAGTCAGGGATTCCTAGAGGCCCCCAGATCACATAAGATGGGATGGATTATTTATTCAGTCATCATCCCATGATGAGTAAACACTGTGTTGAAATGCATAAGTTTGATCTAAGACAGGAAGACTTCCGCCTCACGCTTCTCAACACAGCAGACCCCGGAAGGGTTCTGTCCAAAGACTACAGTGAATTGCAAAACAAGACTTTCCTGTTGTCTTGACTGGGCCTTAACTATGAAGGTTTCACTCCCACATCCGCCACTATATATGTCTCTCTCTAGGAAAATATTATATACACCACGAGCCGCTCACTTTTCCCCTCAAAACCTCCTGCTTTCTGTAACTTCTCCCTCAGGACCTCCATCTCTTCCTCTCTGCCTCAGGACTTCCTGCTTGCTCTGAGATTTCCCTCACTTGTCACTCAGTCGTGCCCAATTCTTTGCAACCCCGTGGACCGCAGCATGCCAGGCTTCCCTGTCCATCACCAACACCCATAGCTTGCTCTATGCATTCCTTCAGAAACCACTTCTTTGCTGGGATTTTCCTCAGACTGTCCTCTGTCTCACAGTTCCCGTCAGCCACACCTTACTCTCAAAATCCAAAGAGAGAAAAAGTAGAGAGAGAGAGATAGGAGCAAAGAGAGAGAGAGAATTACAGAGAGAGGAAAAGACTTCATTCAGAACGGGACCGCTCAACCCCTAAGAGCTTAGTCCAAAGAGTGGAACAAGGGGAGTTGTGTGTGCAGCCTGCCTGGCAAAGTGATAACTGGAATCACGCGTGACTGTCAGAAAGCGAGATCTACACTCCATCAAGAGAGCACAGACCCTTCTCATAATGAAACGCAGGGCAGTGCGTATACGTGCCTGGTCTCTAGCCAAGGAAGGCACAAAACGGCTCAAACACATGGGGGAATGAAGCGTAATCAAGTCCCCTTTGCTTGGCAATTCAATGATCTATGTCCTAAGTGTTCAGGGGCTTCTCTTTTTGGTGCCCAGAAGTCATGCAACATTTGTTGTGCAAGGTTGCCATGCCTTGGGCTCTGTAAGGATGTCCCCAGAATGGCAGGCCGCCTCCTCCACGCTGCCCTCCTGGGTTTGCTGGGGGACAATCAGCTTTGCTTCTATTGAGGTGGAAAGGAAAAAAAAAAAAAAGAGGAATGAGGTTTTTTTTAATTTCGATTTCCTGGGAATAAACAAGATAAAGAGATCAGTGAGCAGGCCTCAACATTCCTAGTTGGTTTTTTGTTTTTTTTTCATTTTAACTACTCCTACCTCTGCATGTCTGTAACTAAGTTTGCTTTTCTGCCCCCTAACTCTGCAAGGAGTTACAATTCACACCTGTTTTCCTTTGACTCTATGCTAAATACATCCCCGAAAGCGAAAGTATTAGTAGACCAGTCGTGTCCGACTCTTTATGACACCATGGACTATAGCCCACGAGGCTCCTCTGTCCATGGGATGCTCCAGGCAAGAACACTGGAGTGGGTTGCCATTCCCTCTTCCAGGGGATCTTCCTGACCCAGGGACTGAACGTGGGTCTCCAGCATTGCAGGCAGATTCTTTACATTCTGAGCCTCCAGGGAAACTCTACGTTTATATATTTTATACATCCCCTGTCTGGTATTAGCCCTTACAACACCCTTCCCCTTCTCAGAGCCACCAAACCGCCAGACTTGATTAGTGGGTTACTGGCACCAGTCTATGACTTTTGTTGACAAAATTCTAATACCTTTGTCCCTCATCAGCCACTCCTGACTGCAAGCCCTCATTTTATATAAGCCCTGAGACGCCTCATCAATCCTAAAGGAAATCAACCCTGCATATTCATTGGAAGGACTGAAGCTGAAGCTCCAATACTTTGGCCCCATGATTCGAAGAGCCAAGTCACTAGGAAAGACCCTGATGCTGGGAAAGATTGAGGGTGGGAGGAGAAGGGGATGACAGAGGATGGGATGGTTGGATGGCATCACCGACTCAATGGACATGAGTTTCAGCAAGCTCTGGGAGTTGGTGATGGATAGGGAGGCCTGGCGTGCTGCAGCCCATGGGGTCGCAAAGAGTCAGACACGACTGAGCAACTGAACAAGACTCCCCATGGAGGAGGGGGCTGCACTGTCCTTGAGGGAGGAGTCTACTGGGTCCCCCTTTCTGCCAGTTGAGAATGAAAGCTGCTTTTCTATTTCCTCCAACCTCTGTCTCCGTATTTTTTCATTTGGCCATGGTTAGGCAGAGAAAACCAGGGTTTTGGCCGGTAACGATTTCCGGGCTGCCCTGACACAGGCTCTTCCTCTCGACTGTGTGTGTATGTGTGTGTGTGTGTGTGTGTGTGTGTCTTTGTGTGTCCGTGTGTGTGTGTGTGTGCAAGCGCATGCATGGGGGTGGGGATGGGGGAGGGGATGATGGTGGGGGTGGGATGTGAGCTCCTAACCCTAACTTCACTCTTTCTGCCCCTCACCCCATCTTTCCTCCTTCCCCCTTTCCCCTCATCCCCTCTTTCTGCCCTGTTTTCTCTCCCTCCCAGATGTTGATAAAATGAAAGTTGCTCACTCGTGTCTGACTCTCTGGGATGCCACAGACTGCAGCACGCCAGGCCTCCCTGTCCATCACCAACTCCCAGAGTTTGCTCAAACTCATGTCCGTCGAGTTGGTGATGCCACCCAACCATCTCAGCCTCTGGCGACCCCCTTCTCCTCCCGCCTTCCATCTTTCCCAGCATCAGGGTCTTTTCCAAGAAGTCAGTTCCTCGCATCAGGTGGCCGAAGGATTGGAGCTGCAGCTTCAGCATCAGTCAAAAGTCCGTCTTAGGGGCACGTCGCTGAGGGAAGCTGAGGGCTGGGGACCGGTGGGGTGAGGAGCAGGAGAGTTTGCTTGCCTGGAGACTGCTGAGGATCTGGGGGCCTCTGACGGGAGTTGAGCCTGTGGAATTCCGTTGGAAGGGAGTTCTGTGGGGCGGGGTTCTATTGGAACGGTCCCTGGAGGGCCAGGTCAGTCATTCAGGGGCAGCTCAGCTCAGCTTGCAGAGCCGGAAGGAAGACATGCAACGGCTTTAGTGGGCACACGGGGCAGAGAAGGGGGCCAGGAGTGCCGGGGACCCAGGGGACAGCACGGGGGGGAGGAGAGGGTGGACAGGAGAAAGGGCAGGCGGCGGGGGAGGGGAGGAGGGGGTGGGAGGGGGAGGGGACACTGTTTCTGGAAGCGGATGAGAAGTAACACCGGGGCAGACTCTACCTGTCAGCGCAGGGACCGCTCGGCCAGCTTTTCTGTCTCAGATGGGACTGGAGGCCGGTAAGGCCTTCTGAACTGTCTGCTCTCCAAGAAGGAAACCGGGACACAGAGAGACAGGCAGAGAGGGGTCTGTATTACGTTTGTCTTTTTTATACGTTCCTGTTGTTCAGCCGCTCCGGCGTGTCCGACTCTTTGCGACCCCCGTGGACCGCAGCACGCCAGGCCTCCCTGTCCATCACCAGCTGCCAGAGCTTGCTCAAACCCATGTCCATGGAGTCGGTGATGCCATCCAACCATCTCATCCTCTGTCGTCCCCTTCTCCTCTTGCCTTTGATCTTTGCCAGCCTCAGGGTCTTTTCCAAGGAGTCGGGTCCTCGAAATTGGGTGGCCCAAGTACTGGAGTTTCAGCTTCAGCATCAGTCCTTCCAATGAATATTCAGGGTTGGTTTCCTTTTTACATACATATGCATTATATGTACACAATATATATAATATATATGTAATACATGTATAGTATATACTGGAGAAGATGCCCTGGAGGAGGGCATGACAACCCTCTCCAGGATTCTTGCCTGGAGAATCCCAGTGGACAGAGGAGCCTGGCGGACTATAGCCCATGGGGTTGTAAGAGTCAAACACGACTAATGACTAAACTATTACTACTATATAATATATGCACTCTATATACATATATATGTGTTCACATATATAGCATTTTATATACATTATATAAAATATAATGTATGTATGTAATATATATATTACGTACATGTTCGTATATATGACATATTTTATATCTCTCTATATAACTATTATGTCTATATATATATACACATTTTAATAAGGATATATTTATCATATATATTCTGTGTTTCTGTATGGAATGGGAGAGTTTGACACAAATACGCACGTTATGCGTATAGACTGGCATTTGTATGTTTGTGTAGAGATGCTGGATTTTATGTTATGTATGTGCGGTCTCCCATCCGGTTACTAACCAGGCCCGACCCTGCTTAGCTTCCAAGATGGAACACGATCGGGCACGTCCAGGGTGTTAGTGGTGCGGCGGTAGGCCATGCTGGGTATGTGGACACATGAGTGTTAGTCGCTCAGTCGTGTCTGACTCTCTGCAACCCCATGGACTGCAGCCCTCCAGGCTCCTCTGTCCATGGGATTCTCCAGGCAAGAGCACTGAAGAGGGTTGCCATGCCCTCCTCCAGGGCATCTTCCCGACCACAGATGGAACCCAGATCACCCACATTTCAGGCAGACTCTACGGTCTGAGCCACCAGCAAAGTCCTATGGACACATATAGAATATATATTTGTAAGTGCATGATTATAGGGGAAAATGTATACGTGAGTTATATCTATACATAGAGGACATTGTATATGCGTCCTTGTCTCAGATGTATGTCTATATCACGCATATATAACATGTGTTTATGTGTGTACATGATGGTGTGTATGTCTCATATGCATACACAGTACATGCATACCCATGTAGAGGCTCTTTTATGTACGTATATGACATACATATATGCATCTATCTGGACGTTGGATATTGTTGCATATGTATATGTAACATACATATATACATACAAGAAATTTATGCATGTATATAGTCTGTGTGTTTTTATTTACACAAATTGTATGTATGTATAGTAGACATTCCATGGGGTGGCTAAAAGTCGGATACGACAGAGCAATTGAACTGAACTGATAGTATATATTATATATAAATATACACATACACATTACTCACATATATATTTATATATTATCTGTATATATTGATATATCACATATAAATTTACAGACACATATAATATGTATACATGTATGTGTGTTTGTAAATTTATAAGACTTCCAATGTGTATATGTGTTAGATCCCTGGTCAGGCAGCTAAGATGCCACATTTCCCCGCTGCCAAAATACATACAACAGAAGCTATATTGTAACAAAGTCAGGAAAAACTGAAAAAATGGTCCACATCAAAAAAAGAAAAAGAAGTTACAAGTTTGACGCAAGAACAGCAAGCCTCAAAAACGCAGAGACTGTGCCAATTCACTGGCCTATAAAGAAAGCTGAGCGCCGAAGATTTGATGCTTTTGAACTGTGGTGTTGGAGAAGACTGTTGACAGTCCCTTGGACAGCAAGGAGATCCAACCAGTCCATCGTAAAGGAGATCAGCCCTGGGTGTTCATTGGAAGGACTGAGGCTGAAGCTGAACCTCCAATACCTTGGCCACCTGATGTGAAGAGCTGACTCTTTTGAAAAGACCCTGATGCTGGGAAAGATTGAAGGTGGGAAGAGAAGGGGACGACAGAGGATGAGATGGTTGGATGGCATCACCGACTCGATGGACACGAGTTTGAGCAAGCTCCGGGAGTTGGTGATGGACAGGGAGGCCTGGCGTGCTGCGGTCTGTGGGGTCGCAAAGAGTCAGACATTACTGAGCGACTGAACTTATTATTACGGTCAACAGTGAGCTGCTGTGTCTGGACCAAGGTTACATGCTAGTGACGGACGCTGCCCGCCTACGCCAGGTATGAATGCCGCAGCGTCTGTGACCTGCACCTGGTCCCGGTGAGTTCAATCCTGACCTCTGGCTCAGAGACACACGCCAGGAGAACGCAGCATTTACAGGGAGCCCAGAAAATCGTCTCAGACGCACGCTCCAGGAAAACAGCCTCAGATCAGAAAATGAGAACCTAATAAAATTAACCCTGCCCCTCCAATTAACTGCTTTAACCCGCTAATTGCATGGGCCAAAATTAGTCGGTTATAAAAAAAGTAAATAAAAATAACAAGGGCCCACTTAGCCTTATAGTAGCTAAATTGGTTGTTTCTCCCCGACAAAGGATATCCGTGGATTATACCGATTAATATTTTTCCTACTTTTAAAAAACACTGGAAGGTCCTAGAAATGAAGGTTTAAAAAAAAAAACAAAAACAAAACTTCCAGGCTTCAGGCCTGGGTTAAAATTGAGTGAATTGTACTCATTATCAGCAGTGTTTCCTAATTCACAAAGGTATAATTGCATCTCGGCATCTCTCACTGACTTCCACCTTCCGTGTGGGAGGTTCATCACGTCTGCTGTGAACAAGCTGGCTAGGCAGAAAGACGGAAGGATGAGGTGGTGACTGTCCCCGTTTTTGTCTGTGTGACCGCGGCCAGCAGAGAAGGCACCCTGGGCGTCGGGATGGATGGATTAGATGTAGACACGGATGCACATAGGTGATAGGGGTGTGGGTGTTAGTACAGCTGTTCGCAGATAACATATAGGGGTATACAGGTATAGACGATGGCATTGTGGTAAAGAATCCGCCTGCCAATGCAGGAGATGAAAGAGACTCGGGTTCCCTCCTTGGGTTGGGAAAATCCCCTGGAGAAGGAAACAGCAACCCACTCCAGTATTCTTGCCTGGAGTATCCCATGCACAGGGGAGCCTGAGGTGGCTACAGTCCGTGGGGTCGCAGAGAGTTGGACGTGACTGAGTCCACACACGGGCTGTATGCATGTGCTGCATTAGACGTGATACAGAGAGACAGAGATACGCAGGTGGAGATTCAGAGATGCGAAACAGCGAAAAAGCAGTAGATTAGGGATGGATAGAGCTGCTATAGCACTTCCCAGGCGGCCCAGTGGTAAAAGAACGATATGGATGTTCAGTTCAGTTCAGTTCAGTCGCTCAGTCGTGTCCGACTCTTTGCGACCCCACGAACTGCAGCACACCAGGCCTCCCTGTCCATCACCAACTCCCGGAGCTTGCTCAAACTCATGTCCATTGAGTTGGTGATGCCATCCAGCCATCTCATCCTCTGCCGTCCCCTTCTCCTCCCGCCCTCAATCTTTCCCAGAATCAGGGTCTTTTCCAATGAGTCAGCTCTTCCCATCAGGTGGCCAGCGTATTGGAGCTTCGGTTTCAGCATCAGTCCTTCCAATGAACACCCAGGACTGATCTCCTTTAGGATGGACTGGTTGGATCTCCTTGCAGTCCAAGGGACTCTCAAGAGTCTTCTCCAGCACCACAGTTCAAAAGCATCAATTTTTCAGCACTCAGCCCACTTTATGGTCCAGCTCTCACATCCACACATGACTACTGGAAAAACCATAGCCTTGACTAGATGGACCTTTGTCGGCAAAGCAATGTCTCTGCTTTTCAATATGCTGTCTAGGTTGGTCATAACTTTCCTTCCAAGAAGTAAGCGTCTTTTAATTTCATGGCTGCAGTCACCATCTGCAGTGATTTTGGAGCCCAAAAAATTAAAGAGAGTCACTGTTTCCACTGTTTCCCCATCTATTTGACACGAAGTGATGGGACCAGATGCCACGATCTTAGTTTTCTGAACATTGAGTTTTAAGCCAACTTTTTCACTCTCCTCTTTCACTTTCATCAAGAGGCTCTCTGGTTCTTCTTCACTTTCTGCAATAAGGGTGGTATCATCTGCATGTCCGAGGTTATTGATATTTCTCCCAGCCGTCTTGATTCCAGCTTGTACTTCATCCAGCCCAGCATTTCACACGATGTACTCTGCGTATAAATATATAGATATGATGAGTAAATATATAGATGGTATAGATATATGGATGATATAGATATAGATATGATAAATAGATGTATAGATTATATAGATATAGATATGACAGATACATAGGTGATATAGACATATGATGATATAGACATGATAAATACATAAATATAGATATATATAGGTGGTATAGATGGTATAGATATATGATGATATACACACGCTGCTGCTGCTAAGTCGCTTCAGTAGTGTCTGACTCTATGCAACCCCATTGACGGCAGCCCACCAGGCTCTGTCGTCCCTGGATTCTCCAGGCAAGAACGCTGGAGTGGGCTGCCATTTCCTTCTCCAGATATACACATGATAAATAGATATGTAGATGGTATAGATATATGATGATGCAGCCATGACAAATAGATATATAGACATATGAATGATAGATATAGATATGATAAATATATAGATAAATGGTATAGTTACATGGATGATATAGATATAGACATGATAACTAGATATATAGATGGTATAGATATATGATAATATAGAAATGATAAGTAGATATATACATGGTGTAGATATATGGATGATATAGATATAGATATAATAGAGATATAGATTGTACAGATAATGATGATATAGACATGACAGATAAATGGATGGTACAGATATGTGATGATATAAATGTGACAAATAGATATACAGATGGTATAAAGATATGATGGTTAGACATGATGGATGTATGGATGATATAGATATACAGGTGAACAAATGTAGATGTAAATATGATCCAGATATGCAGATGATAAAACTGAAGCTGTCTGCCTGCTGTGCATTCAAGTCATCTGCGACCCCACGGGCTGTAGCCCGCCAGGCTCCTCCGTCCATGGGATTCTCCACCCAAGAACCCTGGAGTGGGTTGCCATTCCATCCCCCAGGGGGTCTTATCGAGCCAGAGGTTGAACCCACGTCTCTCGTGCCTCCTGTGTTGGCAGGCGGGTTCTTTACCACCAGCGCCATCTGGGAAGGCTGCTAATCAGCTGTATCCCAACACAACATCAAAAGTTTAAAGTCTGAGGAATAATAATGAAGCAGGTAGCCTCGAGCGGGGGAGCCAGGAGCTCCCTGCCAGATCAAGGGGCCACTGAAGGAGGGGGCCCCTGGGGCCCCATCAGTGGTAAGACTCCCTGAGACTCCCCCGCAAAACTCTGATCCCACTAGACAGAGGGTTATTCACAGAGAAATGGCCTTGTAGAAGCTGTTTCTGTTCATATTTGCAAGAAAAGCGACTTGAGACCACCACGGTCAGCTACTTGAGTGGACCCTGGGGAGGCATAGCCATCTGACTCCTGAGTGCCAAGTGGATGGATCGGTTTTAGAGAAATGGGCTGGCTTGACTAGGGCCTCGCAGGTGGCTCGGGGATAAAGAACCTGCCTGCCAATGCAGGAGACCTGGGTTTGATCCCTGAGTTGGGAAGATCCCCTGGAGGAGGGCATGGCAACCCACTCCAGTATTCTTGCCTGGAGAATCCCACGGACAGAGGAGCCTGGCGGGCTACAGTCCACGGGGTCGCAGAGAGTCAGACATGATGGAGCACCCAGGCAAACACCTGACTTGAGTGTATTAATAACCCACTCCTCCTGCGTGTTCCATAAACACAGGGGCGGCGGCGGTAGCAGAAACGAACCCGCCAGTAACTTCTGCTTCCCTGGTTTGTTGAGTCAACAGAGTTGAAGGTGTTGCATAAATGAATCAACATCTATGTCTGAAGCCGCCTCGCTGGTGTCGATTTGCATAAGTGGGTAAGCTGTGAAAAACGCAGAGTGTGAGCGTGCAGCAACGGAGGAAATTCCTCGAGCAGCCCCAAGTACCTGGCTATTTGGAAACTGTGCTTCCCTCACCTTCTCCAGGAAGGCTCCAGAAAGCATGCTGTTGTCTTCTATCCACGGGCTTCCCCCAGACAGTAAAAGAATCCGCCTGTGATGCCAGAGACTGGGTTCGATTCCTGGGTCCAGCGATTCCCCTGGAGGAGGACATGGCAGCCCACTCCAGTATTCTTGGCTGGAGAATCCCACGGACAGAGGAGCCTCGTGGGCTGCAGTCCACGGGGTCACAAAGAGTCGGACATGACTGAGTGAGTAACACTTTCAGTCTTTATGCAACCCACAAAGGCGTGATTTTCTGAGGGACCCAGTCTTTGTCTAGGTGTGTGTTACAGCGGGGCTCCAGTAAAATCTTGCCTGATTTCAGCAACTGCATGGAATGAAGACAATCTTGTTGTCGATTTTCAGTTGCTAAGCTGTGTCTGATTGTTTTGCAACCCCACGGACTGTAGCCCGCCAGGCTCCTCTGTCCATAGGATTCTCCCGGCAAGAACACTGGAGTGGGTTGCCATGCCCTCCTCCAGGGGAATCTTCCCAACCCAGGGATCAAACCCTGGTCTCCTGCATCGGCAGGCGAATTCTTTAGGGTCTGAGCCACCTGGGAAGCCTGTTGAAGACGTTGCCTGTCAGCAGTTAGAACCCAGGGGGGACGTCGTTTGCCCAAACATAGGGAACGTGCTGTTAGTCTCCTGGTTCATCGTCGGCAGGCTGTGGTCTTCCTGTCTGGGGCTCGTGCTGTGGCTTTCAAAGGCGCTGTCACAGCGGAGGTTGGGCCGCTCGGATTCATTTGGAGCCAGGCTGACCCAGCATGAATTAAGGGACGGAGGGAAGGCGTGTGAGGGAGCTGATGACAAAGAGCTCCTCCTTGGTTTCGAGGCGAGAGAGACCCCCTCAACAGTGACCTGCAGCCTCGTTGTATGGGGGGCCACGGGCTGAGTTCCAGCCTTGTTCCTGGTGGGGCCAAGAGTCCGGCCAGCATCACCTGCTCAGTGAGTCTTCATTCCAAACCTTTGGCCACCTGATGCGAAGAGCTGACTAATTAGAAAAGAGCCTGATGCTGGGAAAGATTGAGGGCGGGAGGAGAAGGGGGCGACAGAGGATGAGCTGGTTGGATGGCATCACCAACGCGATGGACATGAGTTTGAGTAAACTCCGGGAGTTGGTGATGGACAGGGAGGCCTGGCGCGCTGCGGTCCACGGGGTCGCAAAGAGGCGGACACGACTGAGCAACTGAGCAACAACGACAGCCACCCAGGGGAGCAGGCGGGTGGCTCAGAGGACACGACCCTGGGCACAGCGCCAGCGTGGTTCCTCGAGGTGGTCTCTTCTTTCAAGCAGAAGCCGGGAAGCAGGAGGCAGCCAGCCTCTGATTGCAGGCACTGGAAGGGGCCGTGAACTTTCTGCGGGCTCTGTTTAGACGAAAACAAGAGCAGCAACAGAAAACCTCCACTTCCTTTTGTGGGAAATCCACCTGGGTCTGGGGCAGCGGCCGGGTTTCCGCGTTTCCGAAGGGCTGTCATCTCCGGCTCCGGCTGGAAGCCTGCCAGGGTGCCCCGTTGGGTATCAGGGCAGGCGGTCCCCCGGTGGGCTCTGACAGGTTGACCTGCCCCAGGAGGGCGCGGGGGGCCCTGACAGAGGCAGACCCCCTCTCCACCCCGGCAGAGGGGGGAATTGAGACCCTTCTGGGAGTCCAGGAAAAGAGGCTTGCGTGTGTGCGTGTGTGCGTGTGCGCGTGTGTGCGTGCTTGTGTGAGCTATTTCTCGTCCATAATAGAATCGTGGCGAGGTTAGATTAGAAAACTTCAATTAAGCCTTTCCAAAAAAAAAAAAGAGAGACCATCTGCCGACCGATGACGGGGGGGTTGCGTGTAAACAAAAATGCCTGCGCCGATGACAAACAAATGATCTTATCCATTGTATTGTGTTACAAATTAAAATTAGATTAAGCCACCTACACGGTACCTCCTCTGCATGTTCAATTGCCCGGCGCATCCGAGCGCCGCTCCGCACATATTGAAACCGGGCCGGAGGAGCCCTCATTATATCTGTGTAGCGGCATCGCTAAGCGAGCGCAGCATAATCAAAGCCTCGGGGTACGTATTAATTATCCTTTTGAATAGTGATGAAATTTTAAAAACATCTCCTTTAGGCTCAGATCATCAGCAGATGAAACAAAGGCAGCCACAGCTTGCGTGTGCAGCCCCGCATGTGTTTTTACATCTGTTCAGGATATTTCAATTTGAAGCTCAACAAGCAGAGACGGCGATTAAAGAGGAAGATGGAGACAGACGGGGTGGGGGGAGTGGAGTGGGGGAGAGAGAGGGAATAAAGTAGAAAACCCTGCAATAACAAATAGACTCCCCCCCCACACCACCACCAGCTCATCAACCAGAGAGGAGAATGAGGTTTCTTCCCAGAAAAACGCACCGTTGTTCTGCGAAGCGTCGGTAACGACTGGGATTCAAACGCTAGAGTCACCGGGTGAGGTGTCCACCTGTTACCTCCAGACTCGAGCATCCAGCTCTCGAACCTGCAAACCAGGGCCGCCTCCCGATGATTTTTGAGGTTGAGGCACCAAATTCGCAGGATCCATCAGCTTACTGTGCAATCTAACCGGAACTAGAAAGCAGCTGTGTGTCTGTTCCATCGCTCAGCCGTGTCCGACTGCTTGCGACCCCATGAATCGCAGCTCGCTCGCCAGGCCTCTCTGTCCATCACCAACTCCCAGAGTTTACCCAAACTCACGTCCATTCAGTCGGTGATGCCATCCAGCCAGCTCATCCTCTGTCATCCCCTCGTCCTCCCGCCTTCAATCTTTTCTAGCATCAGGGTCTTTTCCAATGAGTCGGCTCTTCATTTCAGGTGGTCAAAGTACTGGAGCTTCAGCTTCAACATCAGTCCCTTCAGTAAACACCCAGGACTGATCTCCTTTAGGATGGACTGGTTGGCTCTCCTTGCAGTCCAAGGGACTCTCAAGAGTCTTCTCCAAAACCACAGTTCAAAAGCATCAATTCTTCCACGCTCAGCCTTCTTTATAGTCCAACTCTCACATCCATACATGACCACTGGAGAAACCATAGCCTTAACTAGATGGATCTTTGTTGACAAAGTAATGTGTCTGCTTTTTAATATGCTGTCTGGGTTAGTCATAACTTTCCTTCCAAGGAGTAAGTGTCTTTTAATTTCATGGCTGCAATCACCATCTGCAGTGATTTTGGAGCCCCACAAAAATAAAATTTGCCACTGTTTCCACTGCTTCCCCATCCATTTGCCATGAAGTGATGGGGATGCCATGATCTTAGTTTTCTGAATGCTGAGTTTTAAGCCAACATTTTCACTCTCCTCTTTTACATTCATCAAGAGGCTCTTTAGTTCTTCTTCACTTTCTGCCATAAGGGTGGTGTCATCTGAGGGTTAGGTTATTGACATTTCTCCCGGCAATCTTGATTCCAGCTTGTGCTTCATCCAGCCCGGCGTTTCTCATGAGGTACTCTGCATATAAGTTAAATAAGCAGGGTGGCAATATACAGCCTTGACTTACTCCTTTCCCGATTTTGAACCAGCCCTTTGTTCCGGGTCGGGTTCCAACTGTTGCTACTTGTCCTGCGTACAGGTTTCTCAGGAAGCAACTCTGGAGCCCAGGAAGAGAAGAGCCCCTGCTGTGAGATGGTTGGGGTGATGAGAGCGGGGTTCTTTGGCAGTTGAGGGGATATTTCACGGACTTCTCTGCGCTGGAGTGAAGGTTGGCAGACATGCAACCAGACAAACTGCAGACCGAACTTCTCGGCGTGGAATTGAAATGTAAGGTCTTAAATTAAACCCTGGATGCTCACAAATACTGATTTGTTTTTTTTTTAAGTTATTTTTTTGACGTGGACTGTTTTAAAAGCCTTTCTTGAATTTATGACAGTGTTACTTCTGTTTTATGTTTTGGTTTTTTTTTTTTTTTTTTTGGCCACAAGGCATGTGGGAATCTTAGCTCCCTGACCAGGGATTGAACCCACATTCCTTGCATTGGAAGGTGAAGTCTTAACCGCTGAACCACCAGGGAAGTCCCCAACTTGCTTTTTACTTTCCTGTTTAAAGCAGTTCAGAGGGTTTTGTGAAATGGCAGAACCAAGAGTGGTTTTTTGAAAGATCCAGAAACGGGGCCTTCTCTGCTGGCTCAGAGGGTAAAGAATCTGCCTACAATTCGGGGGGACCTGGATTCAATCCCTTGGTCAAGAAGTTTCCTTGGAGAAGGACACGGCAATCCACTTCAGTGTTCTTGCCTGGAGAATCCCATGGACAGAGGAGCCTGGCGGGATACAGTCCAGGGGGTCGCAGAGAATCAGACACGACTGAACAACGAATACGTTCTACTTTCTTTATCCAGAAATCAAAAAGGAAATCAAAAACCATTTGAAGTGGACAGCAGGTGTGTGACTGAAGGCACCTTTGAAGTGGTATTTGACAAAATGACCCCTTATATCACCAGGTGTGATGAGAGCTTAACCCCAAAATACAGTAACAGTAAAATTCAGGGTCTTTTTAAAAAACCTCTGAACCTGCTTTTCTGGACAACTGAAGATGAAAGAGTTCTTCCATTATGCTTGCGATAAGTCACTCAGTCGTGTCTGACTCTTTGCAACCCCACGGACTGTAGCCCGCCAGGCTCCTTTGTCCATGGGATTCTCCAGGCAAGAATACTGGAGTGGGTTGCCATCCCCTTCTCTGGGGGATCTTTCCAACCCAGGGATCGAACCCAGGTCTCTTGCATTGCAGGCGGATTCTTTTATCATCTGAGCCACCAGGGAAGCCCATGTCGTATCAATGTCCTAAGACAGCTGTGTGGCTTTAGCTGGTTATTTACCAGGTGGGGTGGATGGCCAGGAGATCTTAGGAAAATGAAAATTTGCTCTTTGCCATTTCTGGAGATGAGAACTTGGGAATCAAGTCGTTGGCGAGGCTGGGCTCCCTGCAGAGGCTCCAGGGGAGGGTCCTTCCCGCCTCTTCCAGCTTCTGGGGACACCGCGTGTGTCCCTGGGCTGGTGGCCGCCTCCCTCCCATCTCTGACTCCCTTGTTGCTTGGCCATGTAGAGTCAGCATTGATGGCAGCAATGCAGACAGGAGGACGGAGCTGGGAGGAGACAAGTAGGCCTCGGCGAAGGACAGAAGTCCATCCGCAGGTGACGGTCAGTCCTTGTACCTTGGGTTCAAAGTAGCCCTGGACTAAAACACTCCTGAAGTCCGTGTGAATTCGTCTAGGCTGAGAATGGCCAAAGCACAGGCCATGCAGACAAGTCTATCTTACTCTAGCTCACCAAGTGGACAGAGGGGGCAAAGAAAGGACCAGGGTGACTCCAGAACTGACCCCAGTCAGGAGCTCAGGTAAGACGCAGCCTCGCAGGGTGGTCCCCTAATGGACCCCAACCACGCGGACCCAGTGGGCATATCTCCTCGAGGGAGTCCCACGCTTGGCCACAACCACCTGGTCCCAAAGGGCACATCCTCTGGGGGTGTTCTCCTAGCTGATCAGAACTACGTGGACCCCGTGGATATATCTCCTCAAACCAGTCCCACATTTGACGGCAACCGTGTAGACCCAATGGACACATCTCCTTGGGGTGGTCCCACAGCTGATAGTGACCCAACCGTGTAGACCCAATGGATGCATCTCCTTTGGATGGTCCCCTAGCTGATGGTGACCCCAACCGTGTAGACCCAATGGGCACATCTCCTTGGGGTGGTCCCCTAGCTGATTAGTGACCCAACCGTGTAGACCCAATGGATGCATCTCCTTTGGATGGTCCCCTAGCTGATGGTGACCCCAACCGTATAGACCCAATGGGCACATCTCCTTGGGGTGGTCCCACAGCTGATTAGTGACCCCAACATGTAGACCCAATGGAGGCATCTCCTTGGGGTGGTCCCACAGCTGATAGTGATCCAACCATGTAGACCCAATGGACACATCTCATTGGGGTGGTCCTCCAGCTTATTAGTGACCCCAACATGTAGACCCAATGGAGGCATCTCCTTGGAATGGTCCTACATCTGATAGTGACCCTAATGTGTAGACCCAATGGACACATCTCCTGGGGGTGGTCCTCCAGCTGATTAGCTGCCCAACCATCTAGACCCAATGGACGCATCTCCTTGGGGTGGCCCCCCAGCTGATAGCAACCCAGCCATACAGACCCAATGGGCACGTCTTCCTTGCGGGGCTCCCATAACTGACACCAACCACGTGGAACCAAAGAGCTCATCTGCTCATGCTGGTCCCCTAGCTGACCCTATCCCCAGTATGTCATTAATTGGAAATCTTCATGGGTAGAGAATCTTGTCAAAAGAATGCCCTAAACCAGAGGTCTTCACCCGAGTCCAGCATTGCCCAGAAACATCAAGGGCATCCTGATGTTATGGGGGGGGTTTTTTTTACGTGTGTCTTTCTAGGAAGAGGTTCGACTTTTCATGCATCTCACAGGGTTTTGTCTAAAGAAGCTTGACATTTGCTGCTATCGGAAGTTAAGACACTTTATAAAAAGGGGAGCCTCCATGATGGAGATTGGAGAGGACATAGCCTCTGAGCCCAGCCTCTGGGTGACCCAGAAAGACAGTGGTCTGGTCAGATTAGTGCCACATCCAAGGGCCTCTGGTCACAGGACGTTCTCATCCTATGACCCAGGACACACAATTCCAGACAACGGTACCTTGTTTGGTTGTCCGGAATGACGGCCCCCAACGGAAAACGCATCCAGCCCCCAGACGCTGAAAATCCAACTCCTCCCGGTTGAAACGCCCTTGAAATTCACTGTGATGGTCTCTTGAAACGACTAGATTTATTTTTCTTTACACCGCCTTGATTTTTGTTTAATTGTGTCTTTTGCTCCCGGGCTGAAATTCTACGCCTTACTTCAGCCTACAGCGGTTTGAACGGCTGAGTGATAAAGCTCCTAAAAATAGGGTTCTTCCAGCCAGAATGCTGAGGTCACTTTATCTCCTAAGGAGTGAAGCTGGCAGAACTATAATTAAAAGGACCCAGAGTACTCTGTCTTTGACTAACCTAAATAGCCATCAGGTTAACTTTAAGTTTCTCCGGATTACGGAAGGCTGTAGGACATGGAAACCGTGTTCTTCCTTGCCACCAAAACAGATTGCCCAATTCCGATGATGGGTGAAGAAAAGCGAGCTTGTCTGTGGGTTTCAAAACAACACTAATAAAATATTCTTTGAAAACGCACAGAGAGCGGACCACAGATGGGGGCTCGGGCTGCATAAAAAGACACTCAGAAATGGCTGAAATGATTCTCCCCGCGTTCACCCCAGTCTGGAAAGAGGCTTCAGCCCTGCCGTTTGACGGCGAGCGTAGCCATTAATGCTTAAAATTGGATATTAGGTAATAAAAATAAACATTTCCCCTCCTGTATCTCTCGCTCTCTCTTTCTTTACGTACTGTGGCTAATTTTTTTTCCCTCCCTCTCTCCCTCTTCTGGATCTGATATTCTGTTGATTTCTTCAGTGTGTGAGGATGAGAGCGTCTGGGATGAGTTTTCATGTTCGTTCTGGCTTAATAATATTTTCTTCTGAGATTTCGTTGGACGCCTTGATAAAAGCTCTGCTGTTTTATAACTTAGCATTTTATGACTTCCCTTCAGCCTTGTTCCTGCGTTCACCCTGAGTTCTTGCTTGCTTGGTTTCTCTCTCTCTCTCTCTTTTTCTTTCTCTTTCTTCTTTTTTCTTTCTTTCTCTCTTCCTTCCTTCCTTCCTTCCTTTCTCTCTCTCCCCCTCCTCTCTCTTCTTCTTCCTCCTACTTTGGGTTTGCTTCACTGTTAACCTCCTCATTCCCAACACAGTGTTGGCAAGTGAGGTTCTCCTAACCTGGTACAAGAAGGCATGTCTTGTTTCTTATTTTGTGCGGATAAGTTGATCCATTGGCCATTCTCTGTGGATATTTTTCTTCTGACTAGGAAGGATGCATGAGTCCTAAAGTGGAGAGTATTGAAAGAAGTAAGGGATAAAGGTGGAAATGATGTCCTTCAGCCCAGAGGAAGCAGAAATAGGAGAAACAGTAAAATAATGGGACAGTTTGTGGAGCTACAAGTCTTCCAGTACTATCCCGTCATCATCATCGCCGTCATCATCGGCAGTATCATCACCAAGTTCACTATTACCATCACCACACTCACAAGCTGCTTGTGATGGTTGCCTATGCAGGCTGGGTCAGCTTCTGCAGGACAGTCAGGAAACTGGGATGCGCGTTCGTCGCATGCCCTCTGCTGGGGAAATCCAAAGCTCCCCCTCTCTTGCTTTCAGCTCCCCTACTTCCTGAGGCTGTTGGGGAGGGGGATGGGGGGAGTGGCTGCAAAGATAAGACTGCGTTCTTAAGACAGGCTGGAGGAGGAAAAACCCAGGTGTGCATTGACCCTGCAAAGCCACCCGTGGTTGGGACCCGCTGAGAATGCAAAGGAAAAGTAGGAGGGCTCTGGGGATGATACTGTGACATGGCTTATCCTAAAGACCGCCAAGAGAGGGAAGCAGTCCCTGCAGGGAGAGATGGTGGAGCTCACAGCTGACTCCGACAGACCCAGCATCCCCTAGCCCCTCATCCCAGCCCCTGGGAAGAAATGGGTGGTCATTGCATTGCTTCTGAAGGCTGCTGCAGGAACAGCTATGGGCTTCATAGGCGTCTCGGTGGTAAAGAAGGCACCTTCCGATGTGGGAGACACGGGAGACGCAGGTTCGATCCCTGGTCCTGGAAGATCCCCTGGAGAAGGAAAAGGCAACCCACTCCAGTATTCTTGCCTGGAGAATCCCACGGACAGAGGAGCCTGGCGGGCTGCAGTCCATTGACTCACAAAGCGTCGGACGTGACGCAGCAACAGAACAATAACAAAGAACAGCCACAGACACAGCAGCTTAAACGGCACACACATTTTTATCGCCTGACAGTTCTAGGGGTGTGAGGTCCCAAAGGGAGAAAGGTAGGGTGTGTGCAGGGCTGGTCCCTTCGGCAGCTGAAACTGTCCTTCCCTTTTCAGCTCCTAGAGGTCTCCAGCCTCCCCTGGCTTGTGGCCCGTCCCTGCATCTTCACGGGGCATCACTGCAGCTTGGGTCCAGCCTTCACATCTCCTGACTCTGACCCTCCGACATCTCTCTTATGAAGGGTGACATGCATGCACCCGGGATTACCTTTTCACCTCAAGAGGCTTAATTCAGTGACCTCTGCAAAGCTGCTCTTCTCAGATAAGGCAACAGTCAGAAATTCTAGAGGTCGGGACGTGAACACCCTTGGGGACATTACGCTGCCCATCACACGGGGCCCTCAAGGACACGGACATCCTTGAGGGTGTCACTCTGTCCACCACAAACATCTCTGAACGGAACGCACCCGCCTGGCTGCCAGGTCGACCCGAGGAGACCTTTCCAACACCCAGGGCTCATCCTCACGGGCCTTCAAGGTACCACACAGTGAAGGCCAAGCCGCCCAAGAAGGGGCTGAACCCGAGGCAGAGCGGGGGTGGGAAGGCGGAGGCACAGTCCCGGTGGATGGAGCTGGCGTGCCCACCGGTCAGCTCCTAGGTCTCAGGTCCCACCGTAACCGCAGCCAGCGTCCAGAAGGTTCCAAGCTCCAACACCCTCTCCCCATCCGCTTCCCTCCCCAGCTCCTCCAAGACTTACATATATATACATATAGCTATAGAGAAGTGTTAATCACTCAGTTGTGTCTGACTCTTTGTGACGCCATGGACTGCAGCCCGCCAGGCTCCTCCGTCCACGGGATTCTGCAGGCGAGGATTCTGAAGAGGGTTGCCATGCCCTTCTCCGGGGGATCTTCCCCACCCAGGGGTCGAACCTGCATCTCCTACATGGGCAGATGGAATCTTCGCCAGCGAGCCACCTGAGAAGCCCGCCGAAATGGCGGGACAGCTAAATGCCTGGGAAGTGCACCCAAACTCCATCCCAAATAACCAGCAGAGGTTATTTCCACTCTGAGCGGAAAACCCTACTCTTGGCAGGGAGGGTTAACCCTGGAAGACGCGGGACCCCCCGGGGGGAAAGAAACATCCTTGTTTCTGGTTCATGTCCCGTTTATGAGTTTCACTGGAGTTCACGTTCTGGGCCGCGGGGGGTGGGGCGAGGGTTACGGTTTAATTTCCTTCTCTCTCATGCATTTGTAATTAAAAATCTGGAGGACAGAGGAAACAAGCCTCATACGGTCCCCCCCCCACTCGCGAAGACTCCGAGGAAGGGCGTTTTTTTCCTCTTCTGCGACGGATCAGGGTTAAGTGATGCCTACACGGAACCCACGGCCCAAGGGGAGGCCATCATCCCCGCAAGCGGAGCGGGATTGCCCGGCCTTGGACACACACAGGGCATGCACACACGGGAGGCCAGCTGACAAGGAGCGCCTGCCTTCTGGGACCCCGTTCCCCTCCGTGGAACCAAGAACACCTCCTTCGAGAGTTTGACCACTGAACAAAGAGAGAGGGAAAAAAAAAAACGTTCTGACTTGTATTATATATCACATGGTCTTGTTCAGTCGTTCAGTCGCGTCCAACTCTTTGCGACCCCATGGACCGCAGCATGCCAGGCCTCCCCGTCCATCACCAACTCCTGGAGTTTACTCAAACCCATGTCCATTGAGTGGGTGATGCCATCCAACCATCTCATCCTCTGTCATCCCCTTCTCCTCCCGCCTTCAATCTTTCCCAGCATCAGGGTCTTCTCCAATGAGTCAGTTCTTTGCATCAGGTGGCCAAAGTTTTGGAGCTTCAGCTTCAGTCCTTCCAGTGAATCTTCAGGGTGGACGTGCTTTAGTCCACTGTTTAGTTTATTGCAATTCATTTTACACAGTTCCGTGAATTTGGTCTGTAGCACAAACACACACACATTGCCCTGAGCCTTGAAAACAGACAGCGCGCTGCAGGAGAGTGGTGTTTTTACCTGGAAGTACTCAACGCTTCCACCAGCCCTTGGAATCTCGGACTGCCTTTGAAGGTAATGGCAACAATTATCTGGGCTTCATAAATAAGGAATTACCCTGTAATACTCCTGGTTATTAACCGGGGTATGGCTTTTAAGAAGAGACGTGTGCGTCATGGAGAGCCTTCACCGGAGGAATGAAATCAGTTCCTAGGAGGTGGGAACGTGGCTTTGATGTCTTGGGTGTAGAGAACCACATGGGGAGGAGCCGGCCCCGCTTGTTCGCGGCTGGAAAAGGGCCGGGAGAGGCTGAGGCCCCCGGGGTTCCTTGCCTGTCCTCTGCGATACTCCATCTCTGATGGTCGGCGGGGAAGTAAAATCTTTCCTGGTGAGCCGGGAGGGGAACACCGGAATAGGGACGGGCATAGAGTTTCTTTTCCTTCGGAGGATGGGAAAAACCTGGGGATCTCGTGACTCAGAGACAGGATGATGTCCCCAAGGACGTCCACGCCCTGGTCCCCGAGGGGGTGGACGGAACAGTGTCCCCAAGGTTGTCTGTCCCCCCCCCCACCACCACTTCTGGAGCCTAGAATCTGAGCTCAAGGAGTCAGCAAGGCTGGTTCCTCCCGAAACCTCTGTCTTTGGTGTGTGGACGGCCATCTCCTCCCTGAGTCCTCAGCTGGTCATCCCTGTGTGTGTCTGTGGCCCGACTTCCTCTTCTCATGAGGACCCCGGCCCTGTGGGGTCAGGACCCACCCTAGTGATGTCATTCCACTTGCATCCCCTCTTTAGAAACACCCATCTCCAAATACAGTCTGGGGTCCTGGGGGTTAGAAGTTCAATACAGCAGTTAGAGGAGGATGTGATTCACCCGCTAACCGTCAGCATGCATTGCGTCTTTGTAGTTTTAACCCCGTGGATTCCTGCTTTCATCAGCTCCTCTGAGCTTCCCAGGGCGCCCGCAAGAAGTCACGGCCATCAAGCCCTCGGGCGCTGCAGCCGTCCCCAGCGGCCCAGGCTGAGGGGACTCGGGATGGAGGGAAACAGGACACGGGCCGCAGAGAGCTGGGGCGCACATCAAAGGAGTGACTTCCATGAGCCCAGACTCTTGCAGGCGTCCCCGGTGGCTCAGCTGGTAAAGAATCCACCTGCAAGCCAGGAGACCCCAGTTCGATCCCTGGGTCAGGAAGACCCGCTGGAGAAGGAAACGGCTACGCACTCCAGTATTCTTGGGCATCCCTGGTGGCTCAGCGGGTAGAGAATCTGCCTGCAATGCAGGAGACCTGGGTTTGATCCCTGGGTTGGGAAGATTGCCTGAAGAAGGGAATAGCCAACCCACTCCAGTATTCTTGCCTGGAGAATCCCATGAACAGAGGAGCCTGGTGGGGTACAGTCCATGGGGTCGCAGAGAGCTGGGCACGACTGAGCGACTAACACTCAGAGCTGTTTCACAAGGCCGTGTTCGTATCTGCTGCCCAGGAAAGTGAGTCAGCGGGGAAGTGAAACCATTAGTTGCTCAATCCTGTGTGACACCATGGACCCCAGAGGAGCCCGCCAGGCTCCTCTGTCCACGGGGTTCTCCAGGCAAGAGTGCTGGAGTGGGTTGCCATTTCCCCCTCCACGGGATCTTCTCAACTCAGGGATCGAACCCATGTCTCCTGCACTGGGAGACGGGTTCTTCACCACTGAGCCGCTTGGGAAGCCTTTAACACACAAAGTGACTTCTTTATTATTATTGCTGTTGTTCACTCACTAGGTCGTGTCCCACTCTTTGCGACCCCACGGACTGCAGCACGTGAGGCCTCCCTGTCCATCGCCAACTCCCGGAGCTTGCTCAAGCTCATGTCCATCGAGTCGGTGATGCCATCCAACCATCTCATCTCTGTCGTCCCCTTCTCCCCCAGCCCTCAATCTTTCCCAGCATCAGGGTCTTTTCCAATGAGGCAGTTCTTCGCATCAGGTGGCCAAAGGATTGGAGTTTCAGCTTCAGCATCAGTCCTTCCAGTGAACATTCAGGACTGATTTCCTTTAGGAGGGACTGGCTGGACAGTTGCAGACCAAGCGAGTTTCAAGAGTCTTCTGCAACACCTTGAGGCTGCTAACCGCCCCTTAGGATGGAATCACTCTCATGGACAGAGGGTCCCGAAGGACGACAGCCCATAGGGTGACAAAGAGTCGGACACGACTGAGCGACTAACGCTTTCACGAAGTGTTATCTTTGTCCAGTGGAGTCTAACCCGCTGGGTCTGTGATAAGGATCCAACATGCATGCGGAGAACGGACTGAATGCGGCCTTCAACGCCCCGGGGCGCCCCTTCTGGAGCCGCCCGCCTGGTCCACGGCCGCTGGGGGCGAGGCCGGCCTGCCGGCAAATGCGCTCTCCCCGCCTGCCTTTGTGAGCCGCGGAGGTGATCTATTAGCCGGGTCACAAGCTTCCCTCTTTCAACCTCTCAAATTGGCATTTGCTCCTAATGGTAGACAGAGGGGTCCGGTGGGTCCCCGGCGCGCGCTCGTTAGCATCTGCGGGCAGGACCCGGCGTGATGAGGTGCTAATCGGATACAGCGCAGGCAGAAGAGGCCCCGACGTCTCTGCCTCACGTCTGGGTGAAATACGGCCCTGATCTCTGCAGCTTTCATGTGGCCGTCTGCAGGAATGCGTGGCCCCCACCCCAGCCAGCCTCTCCCCGCCCTCACCCAACCCCTGCCGGAGCCTTTGAAAGTCTGCGCCGGGCCTCCTGAGCGCAGAGCTCCTGCAGGTTGCCCCGCTCCCTCGCCAGGGAAGGGATAGGGCCGCCCGGGCTGTGTGTGTGTGTGTTTGTGTGTGTTTGAAGTTGTGTGTCGTGGCCTGGGTTCCTGACAGGCTTCCATCTAAAGGGAACCTGCAGAGATCTCTTCCCCTAGTGGCTTCGGGGGGTCAAGCATCCGCCTGCCAAGGCAGGAGGCATGGGTTGGATCCCTGGATGCGGAAGATGCCCTGGAGGAGGGCATGGCGACCCAGTCCAGGATTCTCGCCTGGAGAATCCCATACACAGAGGAACCTGGCGAGGCTGCAGTCCATGGGGAAGGAAATGACAACCCACTCCAGGGTTCCTGACTGGAGAATCCCAGGGACAGAGGAGCCTGGTGGGCTACAGTCCATGGGGTCGCAGAGAGTTTGACACGACCGACCACAGCACACAGGATATAGATGGCTGGATAGATACCTCGGTAGATAGAGAGACAAATGGATGGATGGATGGGTGGTTAAATGCGTAGAGAGATGATTGCTAGACAGATACATACATATGTAGATCACAGATAGATAATAGAGGAAAGACATGATAGATACAGATGGATGGACAGACAGATAAATGATAGGGAAGAGAGATGGATGGATGGATAGATAGATAGATAGTAGAGACAGATGGATGGGTGGATGGGTAGATTGATAGATGGATGGATAGGTGTTTAAACATATAGATAGATGATTGCTAGTTAGATACATACATATATAGATCATATATAGATAATAGATGAGAGAGATGGTAAATAGAGACAGGTGGACAGACAAATTGATGATAAGGAATAGAGATGCATACACGGATGGACAGATGGATGAATGGATAGTTAGGTAGATACATAGATGAGAGAAGACAAGGATGGATGGACAGATAAACAAATGGATGGATGGGTGGGTGGTTAAATGAGTAGAGAGATAGTTGCTAGATAGGTACACACATTTGCAGATCACAGATAAATAATAGATGACAGAGATGATAGATACAGATAGATGGATGGACAAATAGATGATAGAAAATAAAGATGGATGGATGATGGATAGATAGGTAGATAGATACACAGATAGGGAAGAGAGGTGGATGGATGGATGGACAGATACACAGACAAATGGGTGGGTGGGTGGGCGTTTAAATGGACAGGGAGATGATTGCTAGACGGGTACATACATATGTAGATCACAGACAGATGAGAGAGATGATAGATATAGACAAGGGTGATAGAATAGACACGGATGGATAGACAGACAGGTGATGGATAGATGATAGAGAATACAAGTGGATGGATGGATAGACAGATAGAAAAGTGAATGGAAATGGACAGATAGATGATTGCTAGACAGATACATACCTATATAGATCACAGACAGATAATAGGTGAGAGATGATATAGATAGACAGATGGACAGACAGATAGCTGATAGAGAATAGAGATGGATGGATGGATGGATAGGTAGATACATACATACATAGAGGACAGAAGATAGGGATGCATGGACAGATAGATAAACAGATGGATGGATGGATGGGTGTTAAATGGATAGATGGTTGCTAGACAGATACATACATATGTAGGTCACGGAGAGATGATAGATGAGAGAGATGGTAGATACAGACAGACAGATAAATGATAGGGGAGAGAGATGGATGGATGAAGGACAGATAGGTAGATAGATACACAGGTACACAGAGGTGGATGGATGGATGCATAGATACCCAGACGAATAGACGGGTGGGTGGGAGGTCAAATGGACAGATAGACGGTTGCTAGACAGATACATACCTATATAGATCACAGAGAGATGATAGATACAGACAGACAGACAGAGAATATTAGACAGACGGTGTGCCCAGAGATTCTCCAGGCCAGCATCTCAATCCCCAGGTCAGGATGACCCTCTGGTCTCAGGACTATCAGCCCTGGTCTCCCCCCAGCACGGGCCTGGAGCCCGCCTCCCCCACCACCCGTGACAACGGAAAAACGTCACCGAGGGCCCCAGGGAGGGGAGTGTCGCCCTGTTTGAAAATCCCTGTTGTGGAGGCTTTTCTGCTGCGGATCTGGAAGGCCCTCCCACCCCACCCTGGGTGCCTTCCCTGGGGCTGCAAAAATGCTTTCCCCGGCGGGGTCACGCTCTTCCGCCCTGAATACCCTGCAGAATTTACAGCCCAGGAAAGGGAAAGGCTTGAGTCTCTCCCTTTTGCTTCTGGGTCCAGAGTGGAGTTTCTGCACCGGGAAAGCCTGATACGGTGGTTTGGAGTCTTGACCCCAGGGAGGCTCAGGGCACGTCTGTCTCCCGAGGTCCATCTGGGAAATAACTCTGCTCGCCCCAAGGTAACCCAGCACGCCCAGGGCCCACTTCCCACCTAACAGATCACCTTCTACCAGGCCTTGCAGAAAACTCTAGTCGGACCGAAACCTCGTGAAAGAAAGCTTCCCTTTCAGTAATAGCCTCCAACTTGGTCTTTTTTTTTTTTAAAGGGAAAAAAAAAAATACGAACCATAGAACACTTCCTTTATTTATTTTCTCCACCACCCCAAGCCCCAAACAATAAACTATTTAGGCGATGCCGTCCTTGGCTTCTCACCTCGGTGGTCAAGCCATTAATTACGAAGCCTGGCCGGCTGCTAAAGGGCTCTGCTGGCTGGCTCCCGCGTGGGGCGCAGAGAGCGCTAACAGTGGGGAGCTTGTCCGGCCCTGGGGGAGGGCGGGGGCCCCCCTAAAAGGGCTACTGTGGCCACCAGGGGTATGGAGGGAGGTGGGACCGGCCGCCCGCCCGGCAGGACTGAGTTCTCTTTCTGCGCCTCTGGAGGAGGCAGGCTGCGGGCCGGCGGACAATCGGGATTTTATGCAGACTCACGTTGAACCCGACGCTGGGAAAGCCTGAGGGCGGGGGGAGAAGGGGGCGACGGAGGACAAGATGGTTGGATGGCATCATTGACTCGACGGACGTGAATGTGAGCAAGCTCTGGGAGTTGGTGATGGACAGGGAGGCCTGGCGTGCTGCGGCTCCATGGGGCCGCAGAGTCAGACACGACTGAGCGGCTGAACTGAACTGAACGTGGAACTGGGGCTTCCCAGGTGGTGCTAGTGGTGAAGAGCCCGCCTCCCAGCACACGAATATATAAGAGGCCTGGGTTCAGTCCCTGGGTCGGGAAGATCCCCTGGAGGAGGGCATGGCGACCCACTCCAGAATTCCTGCCTGGAGGTTCCCACGGACAGAGGAGCCTGGCGGGCTACACTCCACGGGGTTGCAAAGGGTCAGACACGGCTGAGCGGTGAGCGGGCAGGCCTAGGTGACTCTCACCAGCAGCCTGGATGCCGACGCCGGCCGAGCTCAGGGCTCCAGGTCTCATTTTTCTCCCTCTCTTGCATCCCTGCTTCCCACCCGGGACCTCTACATCCTGCAAAACGGGACCGATGGCTGCAGACACCCCACCCCCGGGAGCGGACCACGGCAACCACACCACACACCTCTACAGGCCCTCAGCGTCTCTTGCCACGAAGCTCCCTCGAGAAAGAGGGGGTCACTGTATTTCTTAGGGGGGTGCCCAGGTCACACTCAGGCTCAGCGATGCCTTCAATCCGAAACTGTTAGTCGCTCAGTCGTGTCTGGCTCTTTGCGACCCCGTGGACTGCAGCCCACCAGGCTCCTCTGTCCATGGGATTCTCCAGGCAAGGATACTGGAGTGGGCTGCCATTCCCCTTCTCCAGGGGGTTGTCTCCACCCAGGGACGGAACCCACGTCTCCTGCGCTGCAGGGAGATTCTTTACCATCTGCGCCCACCCGGGAAGCCCAATAAAAATAAACCAAATGATAATCAGTTTACAAATTATAAACTGATTATAATTATCAATCAAAATAATCAAACTATAATATCAGAGGGAATAAAGGGGGAATTTTTCTTTTAAGGTACTCAGCGGATTCTATTGACAGGCGTTTCTTCTTCATAGTGACGTTTTTAAGGCATTGAAAGCTCTGATCTCAGCCTGTATGCTTCTTACTTACCCATGAAGGCTGCATTCCTCCAGGGAGCTTTCATGGACGTCGCTGGGGGTCCAGAGGATAGGGATCCATCTGCCAAGGCAGGCGACACAGGTTTGATCCCCGGTCCAGGAAGATCCCACATGCCACGGAGCAGCTGAGCCCAGGCACCGCAGCTAAAGAGAAGCTGTTGCAATGAGAAGCCCACGCACAGTTGGAGAGTCGCCCCGCTCGCCGAAAGGAGAGAGAGCCTGTGAGCGACTGTAAAGACCCAGCGCAAGCAAAGATAAATAAGCAAATATATCTTCTAAAAAAGAATCATTCACGACTAGACATTGTTGTTGCTGTTCAGTCTCTCAGTCGTGTCTGACTCTCTGCGACCCCATGGACCGCAGCACGCCAGGCCTCCCTGTCCATCACCAACTCCCGGAGTCCACTCAAACCCATGTCCATTGAGTGCGTGATGCCATCCAGCCATCTCATCCTCTGTCGTCCCCTTCTGCTCCCACCCTCAATCTTTCCCAGCATCAGGGTCTTTTCCAATGTATATGTTGCATGCATTTTCAACCTCACCACCGATTGAGATGTCATGGAAATTTTTCCTTCCTAGTTCTTCCTGATTTAAAAATAAAAATAGAATTTTTAAAAAATTTAATGGGGACAGACTTTTGGTTTCAGATGACGGAAATGTTCTGCAGATAAATGCTGGGGATGGATGCACAGTGAAGCAAGAGCCTTTCGTGGGCCACAGAACTGTGCATTTAAGAGTGATTAAGATGGCAAATTTTATGTCGCCTATCTTGTACCACAACAAACGGAGACCACTACATGCAGAGATTCATGCTCTTCTTTTATTTCTCATTGACTATTCCTTGTTCCTCCCCGGCTGTAACGTGAACGGACGCTTCAATATGTGTTGCCTTCAGGATGTCATAAAATTCCTGCCCAAGGGTAATATAAACCATCCTTTTTCCTGTGAGTATTCGGCCTCCTGAGGAATTGGGGCCGCCGTCTTCAGCTCCAGCGTCGTTTAGATGGAACACCTTGACGTCTGTAAGCGAACCGTCAGGAATTCGGCGGGTTCTGGTTTGAGTTTTTGCAAAGCATTATTATGGAGAGGGGCAGAGGTTAAAAAAAAAAGCGGTTCCGACTTCTGCTGTGGGTCACCCCAACCCTGAGCATCCACCGGAGGGTTGCATATCTGGTCCACACAGCCCTTTCTTCCTCCGCTAAGAAAAGAGGAGATTTGCAGAAACAAAAACGCGCTTGAAGGGAAACGGGCAGAGATTAAAAATTCACTCACATCATTTTCGCCAGACCCATCCACCCCAAAAGTACCAGGGGGAAATCTGTAGCATTTTAACTGGAAATAGTTTGGGCGTTAAGAAATCATATAATCATAAATCCCACCTATAGAGCTAGCCCAATAATGAGTTTCACCTGTTTTGGGGGGAAGGGTGTAAGTCACGCCAGACCCCGAGTTTCAGAACTTGGGGCAATGAAACCTAACACTTCACCCTGGGCTGCTGGGTTAAGCGACACAGTCACCCTGACTCCGTGTTTTTTTCAAACGGAAAGGAAGAAAATCGAGGAGACTTTGAATTAGTTAAGCATGCAGAGAAGGTGACATTTCATTTTACGTTCGTCTTAATAATATTTCTTTTTTATGAGGCTTAATCCAATTGCAAATTCTTCCCAAGGACCACTCGCTTGGATTTTTCGGAAGCACAAAGCCCCAAAGTGCAGAGTCAGTGGAGAGGGGCAGGCCCGGCTTGCGTGGCTCACGTGTGCGAGCCTGCTGCAGGCACCGGTTCCGCGCGTCTCTTGTCCAGTCGCTCAGTCGTGTCCGACTCTTCGCGACCCCGTGGACCGCAGCACGCCGGGCCTCCCTGTCCATCACCACCTCCTGGAGTTTGCTCAAACTCATGTCCATCGAGTCAATGACGCCATCCAACCATCTCATCCTCTGTCGTCCCCTTCTCCTCCTGCCATCAATCTTTCCCAGCATCAGGGTGTTTTCAAATTGAGTCAGCTCTTCGCATCAGGTGGCCAAAGGACTGGAGTCTCAGCTTCAGCATCAGTCCTTGAAATGAACATTCAGGGCTGATCTCCCTTAGGATGGACTGGTTGGATCTCCTTGCAGTCCAGGGGACTCTCAAGAATCTTCTCCAACACTACAGTTCAAAAGCATCAATTCTTCCGCACTCAACCTTCGTTATGGTCCAACTCTCACATCCCTACATGACTACTGGAAAAACCATAGCTTCGACTAGATTCACCTTTGTCGGCAAAGTGATGTCTCTGCTTTAAGATAAATATTAAATGTCAGGAAAAAAGCAAAAGCACCTTCGTCGACCCGGAAGCAAGCTGACTCCAAGGCTGGACCATTGGTGCCTACCACCCAGCCAGACCCAGGTGGGTAAAGTGGGAAGAGTCTGGAGCTCCTCGGAGCTGCGAAGTGTCCCCCAGACTCATCGCTCTTCCTTCTCCGGGTGCGTCCCCTCCTGGTCCCCACCACGACTTCCCAGACACTCATTTATTCAGAAACAGGAAGCTCCCTGGCTCTCTGCTTCTCTTCACGTTCACCCTCAAAGTGACCCTGCCCCGCTCGCCGTAGCCCAAGACATCTTCTGAGCAAATCGCCAAATTCCAGCCCCGCCTGGGATCCACGGACCAACACGCCGTGTTCCCCTCGGGTGACGTGGAGCTGAACCAGAAATGCCCGATGTGGACATCTTGGCTTCCCAGCTGGCTCAGATGGTAAAGAATCCACCTGCCAATGCGGGAAACTCAGGTTCGGTCCCTGGGTGGGGAAGATTCCCCTGGAGGAGGACTTGGCAACCCACTCCAGTATTCTTGCCTGGAGAATCCCTTGGACAGAGGAGCCTGGCGGGCTGCAGTCCATGGGGTTGCAGAGTCGGGACACGACTGAAGCGAATGAGCGTGCAGGCGTGCACGCCCTGGTTCCGTGACCCTGGGCGACAGCTCGGCTGGAGCATCAGTCTCCACGTAGCAAGACCGACCTTGGGGGAAAGAGTGGGCTTCTGGGGCATGACTTGATTACCCCTGGGGTGGGGAGGTCTGTCTTTTGCAGCTGCTGTGGAGTTTGGGGGAATGCAGGGGGCGTAGTGGGTTCTTAACAGTCCTTGCATTTAGTTTTTATTTTTGCTTTTTTTTTTGTTTGTTTTGTTTTTTAAACCAAAGGTCTTCTAGAGAAGAGGCAGGTATCTGCTGCCCCCTAGTGGCCGCTGTGGAGTATGGCTCATCCTCCCTGCCAGTCTCCTAGGAGGGCTTCCCAGGTGGCTGAGGGTAGAGAATCCGCCTGCAGTTCAGGTTCGATCCCCAGGTTGGGAAGATCCCCTGGAGGAGGGAATGGCAACCCACTCCAGTATTCTTGCCTGGAGAGCCCCATGGGCAGAGGAGCCTGGCGGGGCTACTGCCCATGCGGAATCAAACAGCCAGACACGACTTAGGGACTAAACAACAACAGCAAAATAGCAGAATAAAAACATCTAGTTTTATGGGTTGAGGCAGAAGTAGATGGCAAAATAAACTGTATCTAATCTCATGTATTTGGCTAGAAATAAGTAGAATAAGCTATATGGAATCTTATGCATTTAGGCAGAAATAAGTAGCAGGATAAAAATATCTAATTTTATACATGTAGGCAGAAATAGAGTAAAAACATCTAATCTTATGCATTTATGCAGAAATTTTAGAATAAACTATATCTGATCTTATGCATTTAGGCAGAAATAAATAGAAGAATAACCTATATCAAAACTTATGCTTTTAGCCAGAAGTAAATAGTGGAATAAACTATGTATAACCTCATGCATTCATGCAGAAATAGATAGCAGAATAAACTATATCTAAGGGTATCCATTTAGGCAAGAATAAATAGAATAAACGACATTGAAACTTATGCATTTAGGCAGAAATAAACCATAAAATAAACCACATGTAAACTTATGCATTTAGGTAGAAATAAATAGTAAAATAAATTATATGCAGCCTGGGTTTCCCTGGTGACTCAGCTGGCAAAGAATCCACCTGCAATGCGAGAGACCTGGGTTTGACCCGTGGGTTGGGAAGATCCCCTGGAGAAGGGAAGGGCTACCCACTCCAGTGTTCGGAGAATTCCAGGGACTATACAGTCCATGGGGTCGGAAAGAGTCGGACACAACTGGGCAACTTTCACTTTCACTTTTACACGTGTAAGCAGAAATAAAGTATAGAAAAAACCATACGCATGTAGGCAGAAATAACTAGAATAAAGTGCATCCAATCTTATGCACTTAGGTAGAAATGTAGAGTGGACGAAATATACCTAGTCTTATGCACTTTTTTTGCCTAAAGAGGAAGCTTTTTGTATACAGGAATGATAAGCAATCAGAAAAAAAAAAAAAAAAAAGCACAGCTTTTACATCACATCCGACAGCTTCATTCTCATTCCAGAATCAGGCTTCCTAAAGAAATGAAACTTTGGGCTCCTTCTAAATAAACAGGCATCTCAAACCTCAGCTGACAGCTGTGGCTGACCTGTCCATGATTCCCTCCTGGGGAATGCTGGGAAATTCAGCATTTGCGATGGTGCTCTGGGTACCAAGATCTGAGTGGGAGTTTTGTGTGTGTTGGGCTCACAGGACATCACTCTTGCAAATTCCCTTGGGTCATTTTTTTCTTCACTTTTTTTTCTATTGGAGAATAATTGCTTTATAATATTGTGTTGGCCTCTGTCCTTGTATCATTTTTTTTTAATGGACAGAAGGATGAAGGGGGGTGACGCCTGCTGCCCTCAACAGCATATTTTCCATCATGAAGACGTATGATTCTCTTCCAGCAGCTCAGAGGAGGCGACTGGTCAGTGGGGTGGACTTGGGGGAGTGCTCTCGCTGGTGAAGGCAGGTGCGTGCCAGGGCGTGAAAATAAAGGTGCATTTGACCCGAATCTTCCTTCCTTTCAGAAAAGGAAGTAACTTTTCTCTACCTTCAGGAAAGGAATTTATGCACACTATTAATGGCGCCCAAAGAACACACATCAGGAGACTGAATTCAGGGAAATTCACCTTCTCTCCCGGAAGGAAATCTGGAAGCTGACTGGCAAGGAGGGACTGAATTAGCAGCAATCTCCAAACACGAGCTTGGTGGTGAAGAAACTGGCAGAAAGGCAATGACTGGGGGCAGGAAAGAAATGCTCTGGGGTAGGACGCTGGGCGGGGGTGTGGGGGGAGATGCAAGAGAGAGGGGACATATGCGTGTGTGTAGAGCCGATTCACGTCGTTGTGCAGCAGAAATCAATTCAACACCGTAAGTCCACTATGCGTGCTCGGGCGCTTCTGTCTTGTCCGACTATGAGACGCTACGAACTGCAGCCATGCCCTCCTGCAGAAAGCAATTAGACTCCAATTAAAAATAAATTTAAGAGAACAGCAAATAAAGTAGATGAATTGCTAAGGCGGATAAATTTGATAAAATCGACTGCAAATTGATTAATTGCTAAGGCTGAGCACACAGTGAAAAACAAAACTGACTCTGCAAGCCCCCGTGGACTGTAGCCCGCCAGGCTCCTCCATCCATGGGATTCTCCAGGCAAGAATACTGGAGCGGGTTGCCATTCCCTTCTCCAGGGGATCTTCCCGAACCTGGGATCCAACCCCGGTCTCCTGTATTGCAGGCAGATTTCTTTACCGTCTGAGCCAGCAAAGAAGACCCAAGGGAAGGACAGAGTAGATTAGCAAAATATCTACTGTATTTCTAGCCACTGCTAATGAAAACTTAGTAAAATTTTAAATTAATGTATAAAGAAGTATTTTTTTTAAATGTATACATACCCCAGAAACTCCAAATATAAATAATTAAATCTAGCAAAATAAATTCAGCACTTCTTTCAGAAAGCATTCTTAAAACTTAAATAGATATGATCATCAACCTTGTTTAGCGGTTAAAAACTCAACATGGTAAACATTTCAATTTCCCTGTATTGCTTATGGATTTAAGGGAATTCTAATTTAAAAAAATCTTTGCTGATTTTTTTTTTAAAGAAGCATTGACACATATGCATTACCATATGTGAATTAGAGAGCCAGTGGGGATCTGTTGTAAGAGCTCAAACCGGGGCGTCTGTGAAAACCTGGAGGGGTGGGAAGGGGAGGGAGGTTCCAGAAGGAGAGGACACGTGTCTACCTGCCGCTGCTTCAAGCCGATGCTGGGCGCAAACCAACACAATATTGGAAAACAATTATCCTCCAATTAAAGACAAAGCAATTTTTAAAAAGAAAGAATTGCTTTGCACATATGGCGACTCGCCCGAGGGTCAGAGGGCTGAGGAAACGCGGACTGTGGGTCCCAGGCGCCCGCAGGGTCAGGGGTCACCAAGGAGAACTGGGACCCGGAGCCACATGTGGAAGGCGGACGGGGCGACGGTCCCTCCCCTCTGAGAGGCGAGGGCTGCAGGTGGGCGGGGGCGGGCACCCCGTCTGGAAGCCGGGAAAGCGTGCCCCGCCTCCCGGGAGAATAAATCAGAAGAGGTTAGGGGGCTCGGGGCACATTTCAGGAACAGGCAGTCAGGATTCCACCTGCTGGACCACCACACGTCCGGCCGGGTCCCCAGACCTTGGAATCTCAACACGGGGGTGACCCCACGTGCAAACTGTGCGTGGCATGGGCGAGTGTTTGCCATGAGACCGAACGCTACCTTTTCCCCTTCAACCCCGGGAAGAGAAGGCATCCCAGATGTGACCACACACGCTAGTTCAGTTTTGTCGGGAGCCATCACTTCCTGGGAACGTGTTTCTGTGTTGAGGGGGAAAGGGGCGTGGGACTTGCCGCTGTGGCATAAAAGTTTTTTGAGCCAACGTCCCTTGAGCTCCTTCGTCTGAGCCTTGAGCCTCTTCATCTGCCTGAAAGTGGAGTCTCCCCCACAACACGACCTGTCCTACACCCACTTCCTGGATGCAACCCTAATCTTGCTTTCTGGGCAGTGAGGATGGGGCCACACCCCACACAGATGTTAATACGCAAATATCGTATCTCCCATCTAGTCTACGAAGGGCACCTTTACCTTCTGTTCCCCGAAGGGCACCTTTATCTTTCCAGTCATTTGTTTTTCTTTCAGTACCCTTTGTCCCTCCATTTCCAAAAAGCCATTTCTTCTCCCAGAAATGTCCTCTTCCTCTCCTTGTTCCCTGTGAACATGATATAGAAAGCCCCTAATGATTCGGATTGCTCCGTGAATTCCTATGCATATATATATGCATCATTCGATGTTTTATTCCCTCGATAACTCAGCTTTTATCATATATGCATCGCTCAATGTTTCATTCCCTCATTAACTCAGCTTTTATCAATTTAATTTGCACACCCCTCTGAAGTCACCTAAGAGGGTAGAGGAAAATCTGTTACTCCTTGACAATATTGATAGAGGGAAAGACAATACAGAGTGACTGGATCCAATGTACCCCCCACTTCCTCAGCTCCCCCAGAGTAACCTTTCCTCTTTTTTCTTCCTTTTCCCCTCTTCAAATTTCTGCCTCCCCAGATACCAATGCAGGAGACCCAGGTTCAATCCCAGGGTTGGGAGGATCCCCTGGAGGAGGAAATGGCAGCCCACTCCAGTATTCTTGCCTGGAGAGTCCCATGGACAGAGGAGCCTGGTGGGCTGCAGTCCATGGGGTTGCAAAGAGTCAGGCACAACTGAGGGACTAAAAGTTTCACTTTTCAGATATTAACAAAATGCAAGCTTTGAGCTTCCTCGAAATCATTTCTCTTGTGGCATTGAGGCTGGGCCAGAGACAGGTTTCCCCCTGCAAGTATGTAAGAAATGGTCCCTGGGACGTTGTGATGGGCAAGACTGCAGGAAAGGATTCTCAAGGGACCCTGACAGGAAACTTGGGAACCAGAGCCAGACCCTTGACCAAGGTTCTCTCAGACCCTTCAGTCTTGGTGCCAAACTTCCCAGGCGACTTGGGTTATTGTACAGGCTTCTCTGCTGTCCACTGTCTGCATGGAGAAAACTTTTCCATGCCCGGAGTGGGAGGGCTGAGCTACTGTCTCTGTACATAAGTGGATGACCTCAAGGGCATATACATCAAGCCTGTGTGAGTTGAGTTACTGTGAGTTGGGCCTTAAGGAAAAAAAAGGCTGGCTTTGGGAATTCTGGTGAAATTAGATTTCTGAGTCTGTAAATTTGAAGGGGCAGTATCAATACTGGGGGAAGTCAAGCTAAGGAAGCCTATTTTATATATCCTGGGCTACCATCCAGGTAGCCCAGGATACTTTAGTAGCCCAGTTACTTTATAACTAAAGTCAGCAGACTTTAGTTATAAGTGCTATTCTCTCAGTCATGTCTGACTCTTTGCAACCCCATAGACTGTAGTCCCCCAGGCCCCTCTGTCCATGGAATTCTCCAGGCAAGAATATCAGAGTGGGTTGCCATTCCCTTCTCCAGGGGGTTTTCCCACCCAGGGACCAAACTTGGCTCTCCTGCATTGCAGGCAGATTCTTTACCGTCTGAACCACCAGAGAAGCCCATTTAGTTATAAAGAGCTGAGAAAGAAAAGCTGTAAAAGATCGCTGACAGGCAAAAAAAAATTTCCAAAATGTTACTGAAAATGGAATCAAGAGAGGATACACCACATTTCCACATAAGACACTGTATTTCAAAGAAACTGAGGGTCTGTAAATTCGCCTGGTGATCCCACCCAATTCCAATCAGAATTTCTGTGGGGTTTTTTTCCCCATTGTTATTGACAAGCTATTTATAAAGGGTGTGTGGAAATTCAAAGGGGCTTAGAATCACCCAACAGAAGGGGTGGAGGAGGGAGGGAGGCGGACAGAGAAAAGAAGCAAGAAACACATTCTCGCAGACAAGCGGACCTCACGTTGATTTGTTGCTGCTGTTGACTTGCTCAGTCATGTTCAGCTCTTTGTGGTCCCATGCAGCACTCCAGCCCTCCCTGTCTTCACTGTCTCCTGGAATCTGCTCAAACTCCTGTCCATCGAGTCGGTGATGCCATCCAACCATCTCATCCTCATCCCTTCTCCTCCCACCTCCAGTCTTTCCCAGCATCAGGGTCTTTTCCAATGAGTCAGCTCTTCGCATCAGGTGGCCAAAGGATTGGAGTTTCAGCTTCAGCATCAGTTCTTCCAATGAACATTTAGGACTGATCTCCTTTAGGAATGACTGGTTGGATCTCCTCGCAGTCCAAGGGACTCTCAAGAGTCACCTCCAACACCACAGTTCAAAAGCATCAGTTCTTCAGCGCTCAGCCTTCTTTACGGTGCAACTCTCACATCCGTACGTGACTGCTGGGAAAACCGTAGCTTTGTTTGTTTATACAGACCTTTGTCAGCAAAGTAATGCCTCTGCTTTTTCATATTAAACATTGAAGCACTCAGAGAAACTCAGACAGGGGGAGTGAGGTACCACCTGGGGAAGGGGGACTTGTTTATGCAAAAATGCAAAAGAACAAGATGATCGGAAAAAGACTGATCCAGCCAGGCGTCTCTGGACAGTAGGCTGAAACCTCACTTCCCGCTAGAGACTTTTTCCCCAAGTCCCTTCCAAACACTTCCACTGCCTTTCTAACGCATTTCTTGCTCACACTGAGAACTGCACCCTCTTAGAACTCTCTGATCCCCTGGAGGAGGGCATGGCAACCCACTCCAATATTCTTGCCTGGAGAATCCCACGGACAGAGGAGCCTGATGGGCTACAGTCCACGGGGTCACAGAGAGTCAGACACAGCTGAGTGATTAACACTAGACTAGAAATCTCTAGAAAAGTGTGTGTGTGTTTCTTCCTTTTTCTTAGGAGCACTGGTTTTTTTGTGTGTGTGTGTGTTTTTTAATGCTGCCTGCCACCGTGTTTTTGGCAGACTTCTGTTTATCTGGGGAGGGCATGGTTTTAGCACACGCACCCTGGTGAGCTCGTTGTCACAGAGAAGTGCTGCTTCAGACCAGAGTCCTGGCTTCCGTCGGTTTCCACCCGACTCCACGCTGATCCCCGGAGGCAGGAAGCCGCCACCCCTGGCCCCTCCCCAGGCGCCAACGGTCAATCTTTCTGCAGAGCAGAAAACAGAGTTGCACAGAAAGCCTGGTTTCTCGCCCAAAGAAACCCCAAATCCGGGGCTATGCTGGTTTAGCGGCTCAGTCGTGTCCGCCTCTCTGCGACCCCGTGGACTGTAGCCCGCCAGGCTCCTCTGTCCGTGGAGCGCTCCAGACAAGGATACTGGAGTGGGCTGCCATTTCCTCCTCCAGACCCAGGACTCGAACCCAGGAAGCCACCAGGAAAGCTTGGGGAATAAGGCTACACAAATCCCTCCTCAAGGTGGAGTTACTTCCCGAACTCAGAACATCAGAAAATCACCTCCCTTTAAAAAGAGATTAAAAAAAAAAGAACCTCCCCCCACCCAATCCCTTTTCCAGCAGAGCTGATATCATCAAAGAAGTCAGAAAAATTATCACACCCCTACAGACTCATCATCACAAACTTTCTTATCTCAGTTTGTGCTCGGAAAACCCCCTCGTTTCTCCAGAAACTCACTTGTTTTCCTCGTGGTGCCTTTTGATCCAGCCAGCCTTCCACCCTCTCGCCTCGTAAGATGTTACAGAAGCCCCCGAAATCCTAGCCAACCTGACGGGTGACTCACACAACACATCACCCCCCGGCAATGCCGCTTCAGCCTGTGGGGGGTTTGCACCTAAAAGTAACAGAGAACGAGTGGACTCCGAGTAAGCCCTTGGTGTTCTGTTAAAGCACATTGCCATGTATGATGGAAATGCTCCTTTGTAAAGTTCAATCTCTGCTTTTTAATATGCCATCTATGTTTGTCATGCCTTTTCTTCCAAGGAGCATCTTTTAAAAGCACACACATTACCTTGCCGACAAAGGTGCATCCAGTCAAAGCCACGGTTTTTCCAGTAGTTATGTAAGGATGTGACGTTGGACCATAAAGAAAGCTGAGCGCTGAAGAATTGATGCTTTTGAACTGTGGTGTTGGAGAAGACTCTTGAGAGTCCCTTGGACTGCAAGGAGATCCAACCCGTCCATCCTAAAGGAAATCAGTCCTGAATATTCACTGGAAGGACGGGTGCTGAAGCTACAATCGTTTGGCCGCCTGATGCAAAAAGCTGACTCCTTGGAAAAGACCCTGATGCTGGGAAAGATTGAGGGCGGGAGGAGAAGGGGACGACAGAGGATGAGATGATTGGATGGCATCACCGACACAACGGACACGAGTTTCAGCCAGCTCCGGGAGTTGGTGAAGGACAGGGAAGCCTGGTGTGCAGCGGTCGGTGGGGTCACAATAAGTCGGACACGGCTGAGCGACCGAACAACAAATGGTGAATCTGTCTCCCATACTGGGAAAAAGGAGTTTACTTAAGAACCTCTATCAATAGACAAAGAGGCCAGTTAGGATAAACCTAGAGTCTGTCACACACGGTGAGGTAAGTCAGAAAGAGAAAAACAAATACCATATATTAATGCATACATATGGAATCCTGAGAAGTGGTGCAGATGAACATGTGCACAGAGGTGGTGGACATGCAGGCGTAGACACTGGACAGGTGGGCGCAGCAGGGAAGGAGAGGCTGGAACGAGCAGAGAGAGGAGCACTGAGATACACACATATATTTTTTAAATGTTAATTTTTAAGTTAAAAAAGATAGAGAATGCAGCCACTTAAATCTGCATAACAAATGCTAATACCCTATTTCACCAGACTTTCCTAGTCAGCTCCCCATAATGTGCCTTCTCCCCAAATCTCTTTTCCTCTGATTCGCTTAAAAAGGTATAGAAGGACCCGTTTGAGTTATTGGCCTCTGGGGACTGCCAACTGTGACTAAGATGTTGTGTTAATAACTTGAGTTTGTCTTTCTCTTGTTAATCTGTCCGTGGCCAACCTCAGCCATAGGGTTCCACACAGAGAACTTAAGATGAAGAGAGGAAAAATCTGTCTTTTCTTACACATGCTCATCACTGAATTCTGCTGGAATTAAGCACACTGCATGCATAAATCAGCTCTGGCGTGGTTCCCGCCCCCCTTCTTATTAATCTTTTGTTGGCTTAATTCATAGGCCCCAGTCACAGAGCTTAAGAGGGTAGAGGAAAATGTTTTTCCCCTACAGTTCAAATCTCCCTATGGAACTGTCCTCGCAGACCAATTCCTCTTGCGCACCACTTGCAAGCAGAAAATTCTGTAGCCGTCTAGGTCTTGGGCCAAATTCTTGGGTCTTCTCCCCAATGCTTCATCTCCACCATGCACCCAGTTGACTTGGGGTGTGATGGACATGGCAAGAATGTCCCCAACTCAGCAGGAGGGTCCATAATGGGAGCCATATGGGAAAAAACGTAGGTTATCAGAGTCTATAAATATTCAGAGAAGGAAGCTTGGATTCCAGAAGATCATGACATGGCCATACCTTTGAGACTTGATCTTTCACTGGGAACCAGTGGCTGACATGGCTGGGTGGGCCTTGTCCAACCAGTTGAAAGTCTGAATAGAACAAAAGCCTGACACCTTGCGATTGCTTGATTTCAGTCATGGAAACAGATCCTAAGTAGAAAATCCAGCTCAGAAATGTGTATGACATACACATTATATGTTGTCAATATGGCCAAATGTGTCTGTCATACTGTGCTATGCATCATAGCTAAATAAAGCAATCCCTAACTCAGAATTTATGCACAAATCTACCTAGATGGAATACACACAAACTTACAATTAGGGAGCTATTTTAACTTCTAGGAGGAAATAGGAAGCTTTATTTAAGGCATCAGGATAGGAAACGATGTGTTTAAGCAAGACAGCAGACACCCGCCCTAGACACCAAAAGTATTCTACGCATCCAAGAGCATGAATCCATAAAAATATTGTGTTCCATATGAACAAGCGAAGGGTCCTCAACACAGGTCATCAGTCATCACCCTTCAGATTTTATGTCTGAGGGAATCCAGAGGAGTCTGTCACTGGCCAGAATTCCTAGATGTGGATAAGCCCAAGATATGTAATGACTGTCATCGTGTGAGAAACACCGTCTTCCTAGGAGACATTTACAACTCCGTTTCCTCCAAGGGGATTCAGATGCAGGCGGCAAAAGATGCAGACCTTAAATATGTCCTTGCTTCTGCTGAAATGAACTTCCGGAACCCCATATTTCCAGCAGAATAGGTGGGGACCACCCAGATGTGAGATGTGGGAGGTGGGAGAGTGGAGGAAAATTGAAATATTCACTCTTTACCGAGTTCTGTGTCTCACAGCCCAGGGAAGGTAAATAGAGAAACTGAGAAAGTAGGGTCAGCAGGTAACACACGTGGAAATCACTCACTCCCTTGTTATAAAATTCAACTGCTTGCAAAATTCCCTCCACAAAAATCTGGGGGTATTAGAGTGTGAATATGTGAGTGTGTCTGTCCTAGCTTGATTTTGCATCCATGAACCTGGTTTAAAAAAATGTGATTTTTGACTTAAGACTGGGAGCCTCTGAATTTATACAGCTCAGCAGCTCTTAAATTCATGAGGTTTTTTGGCAGGCACACAGAGGCACGATGTGGAGGCTTCAAATATGCCTCTTAGGGGATTTTTTTTTAATTGAAGAAAATGTGAAAATAAAGTCAGCAGTGATGTTAACAAAACATGGACAGTTTTACTACTTTTTTTTTTTTTCTTCAAGAAAAAAAACACAGGCCCCTCACAAGGCCTGGAAAAGGTCTGGAATTTTTTTCTATTAAAATCCTGTTTGCCCTGTGTGACAGAAACAACCCCAGAGGGCATTCAGCACTTCTCACCTGGTGGGTGATAAGGTACAAAAGATTCTTCTGACAAACACAGGCAGAACGTATTATTAAATGGAGGACCCATTTATTTTGTGGAATTTTTGAGCATACATTTTTCCTATAACACATTGTTAAGTCAGATTTCCATCAGAAAGCTCCTTCTTTCTATCAGGATTCCCTCAGAAATTTTATCATTTCTCTCAGAAATCACATTATTTCACCAAGGTTTCCAAGAGAGTTATCCATTTATCTGTTAGGATTCTCTCAGAAATTTACTTTCTGTCAGGTATATAAAAGTCTCCTACTTACTCTCAGGTTTCTCCCTCAGAAATCTTTCTTCCTCTCAGGTTTTCAGAGAAAATGTCTTTCTCTCAGATTTTCGATTCAAACCTATCTCTTTTAGCAGAGTTTTATACACAAATAAAATTCTTCCTCAAGACTCTACCTCAAACCTCGTTCTTTTCATCAGATTATGCTTCAAACCAACATATCAGATTTTATTTCAAAAGTGCCTTACTTATGTTAGCTATTACCTCAAAATGACTTAGTTTCAGTCAGATTTGCCTCAGAATACCTAGTTCAGGTCAGATTTTAGCTCAGAAGCTCCTAGATGCGATCAGATTTGAACTAAGATCCCCCTAATTTCTATCAGATTTTACCTCAGAACCTTCCAGTTTCTGTCAGATTTTGCCTCAGAAGACCTTACTTTCTCAGAAACACCCTACTTTCTCAGAAGACCCTAGTTTCTGTGAGATATTAAATTAAAAGCATCAAGTTTCTATAAGATTTGATCTCAGAATTCCCTAGTTTCTGTCAGATTTTACCTCAGAACACCTCAGTTTCTGTCAGATTTCGCCTCAGAACACCCTACTTTCTCTCAGGTTTTGCTGCAGAAGATGCCTTCTTTTTGTTTTGTTTCCAAAAGAAGCCCCCAAGTTCTGTCACATTTTGGCTCAGAACACCCTAAATTCTGTCAGACATGCCTCATAAGGTGCTCCTTTTGGACAGATTTTGCCTCAGAGGTACTTCTTTCTGCCATATTTTATCCCAGAAGGTCCTTCTTTCTGTCTGATTTTGCCTCAGAAGGTCCATTCTGTCAGATTTTGCCTCAGAAGGTCCATTCTGTCAGATTTTACCTCAGAAGGTCCTTTCTCTCAGATTTTACCTCAGAAGGTCTATTCTTTTTCTTAGACTTTACCTCAGAAGGTCCTTCTCTCTGTCAGATTTTACCACAGAAGGTCCTCTGTCTAATTTTACCTCAGAAGGTCCTTCTGTCAGATTTTATCTAATAGATTCTTTCTGTCAGATTTTACCTCAGAAGGTCCCACTTTTTGTCAGTTCTTACCTCAGAACCTCCTAGTTTCTGTCAGATTTTACCTCAGAACTCCCTAGTTTCTGTCAGTCTTCCTCAGAAGCCCCTAATTCAGGTCAGATTACACCTCAGAACTCCCTTCAGTCGGGTCAGTCGCTAAGTCATGTCCGACTCTTTGCGACCCCATGGACTGCAGCACGTCAGGCCTCATTGTCCATCACCAACTCCTGGAGTTTACTCAAACTCATGTCCATTGATTTGGTGATGCCATCCAACCATCTCATCCCTTGCCGTCCCCTTCTCCTTCTGGCCTCAATCTTTCCCAGCATCAGGGTCTTCTCCAATGAGTCAGCTCTTAACATCAGGTGGCCAAAGGATTGGAGTTTCAGCTTCAGCATCAGTCCTTCCAATGAATATTCAGGACTGATTTTTCCTTTAGGATGGACCGGTCGGATCTCCTTCCAGTCCAAGGGACTCTGAAGAGTCTTCTCCCCATCCAGGGGTCAAGCCCAGGCCCCCTGCATGGGTAGTATGGCATCCTGGCCACTGGAACACCAGGGAAGTCCCTCAGCTACTCGTGACTAGCAGAAAACCTTTTATAAAAGAACTGCTTGATTGCGTGAACTTCCCCTTCACCAAATCACGTATACACGGACCCTCCCCCGACCTCTTTGGAGCAGTCTCTCAGAGCTCTCTGAGGTGCTATCTTCCGGGCTGCAGCCTCATTCTGCCCCCAATACATCTTGACTTCCGTCTCTCTCATGTTGTGCGTTTGCTTTTAAGGCAACAGTGGACACTGTTCCTTCATTTTTCTGGACTGCGCAGACCGCAGCCGAGGGACTCTCGTACACCCAGGGCCTGATGCGGGGTGGGGGATGGCGGCACCCCAGCCATGCCGGGTGGCCGCAGACAGGACCACCATGTGTCCACAGCCGAGAGTGTCCCCACGGAAGGGCCATCGCAGCGAGAACCAGCTGCGGCCTTGGACACGTGCACGGATGACAGTGTAGACAGACACAGAGGAGCCAGGCTCCTCCCTGCTGAACAAGCGAGCCCCGAAATCCTGGGCAGGGGGCTTTCCTCACCTGACCTGTGCAAAAATAAAACAAGAAAGGAAGTCCCTTGGGATCTTCCCACATAAAGCCCGGAATCCCCCCCTCCCCCTCCACTCAGAAATGAAGAGTACGCACTAATTTTTCTTTCTTGAAGCAGAGTTGATTTGGAAGCTGTGTTAGTTTTCAGCATGCAGCAGAGCGATTCAGTAACATTTTTCAGATTCTTTTCCGTTATAGTCTATGGTAGCATGTTGAGTAGAATCCTCTGTGCTATGCAGCAGGTCCTTCTGCTGAAGCTGAAGCTCCAATCCTCTGGCCACTTGATGCGAAAAACTGACTCATTGGAAAAGACCCTGATGCTGGGAAAGATGGAAGGCGGGAGGAGAAGGGGACGGCAGAGGATGAGATGGCAGGATGGCATCGCCGATTCCGTGGACATGAATTTGAGCAAGGTTTGGGAGTTGGTGATGGACGTGGAGGCCTGGGGTGATGCGGTCCATGGGGTCGCAAAGAGTCGGACGCGACTCAGCGACTGAACTGAACTCAACTGTGGAATATCTGTTTTATACATAGCAGTGTGCATCTGTTAATGCCAAACTCCTAACATATCCCTCCACCGCTCCTCCCGTTTGGCAGCCCTAAATTTGTTTTCTATGTCTGCGTGATGTGAAGTGACAGTGGTGGTCACTCAGTCGTATCCAACTCTCTGCAACCCCATGAAGTGTCGCCCACCAGCCTCCTCTGTGCATGGAATTCTCCAGGCAAGAATCCTGGAGTGGGTTGCCATTTCCAGGTGATTTTCCCGGCCCAGGAATTGAACCCGGGTCTCCTGCACTGCAGGCCCATCTGAACCAAGAGGGAAGCCCAAGAACACTGGAGTGGGTAGCCTATCCCTTCTCCAGGGGATCTTCCCCACCCAGGGATCGAACCCACGTCTCCTACACTTTACCGGATTCTTTACCGTCTGAGCCACCAGGGAAGCCCCGAGGGTCTGAGGCTCCTCCAGAGAAACCGGTTGCTCAGGATGCTTCTGACACCAGCAGGGTGCACGCGTGTGTGGTTTCCACGTGGAGAGCGTCTCCATTCTCCCTGAACAGCAAGAAAGCGCGTCAGCGTCCGCGGCGGCCGTGAGTTCCCGAGGTTGCCGCCGACCCCGCAGGGTAGAGTCAGCCGCCCAGGACTGGCGGCAGCAGAGACGCAGAGGGCGAGGGGTGGGGTGCGGGCGCCCCCTGCTGGTCACCCGCAGAACCTGCAGGAGGTCCCCGCCGGGAGCTCTCCAAACCCCGCGGTTCAGAGCTCCAAGGCGCATCCATGGGTGAAGTCTCTGGGCAGGGGGGAGGAACCCAGTCTCCAGGCCCTCCTCTCCCCTCCCTGGAGGGCGGGAGGATGGGCCTGAAAGTTTCAACCCGCTAAGCACTGGGCTGGTTTCCCTGGCAACCAGCCTCCATCCCAAAAGCTTCCAGGGGCCCCCGGCGGGTTGAGAGGGGCCTAGTATGAATAACAAAAGACGTCCTTCTCCCCACAATCCTCAGGGCATCCTGGGGGTTTTTAGGACTTCTGTGGCTGGAACCTGGACAGAGAATCTATGTAAATAATGGTTAAGTCAGTACGCAAAGATCTGTCTAGTCAAAGCTGCGGATTTCCCAGGAGTCACGTATGGATGTGAGAGTTGGACCATAAGGAAGGCTGAGCACTGAAGAATTGATGCTTTTGAACTGTGGTGTTGGAGAAGACTCTTGAGAGTCCCTTGGACTGCAAGGAGATCCAACCAGTCCATCCTAAAGGATATCAACCCTGAATGTTCACTGGAAGGACTGATGCTGCAGCTGAGACAGTGAAGCAAAAGTGTCAGTCATCCAGTCATGTCTGACTCTCTGTGACCCCATGGACTGCAGCCAGCCAGGCTCCTCTGCCCATGAAATTCTCCAGGCAAGAATACTGGAGTGGGGGAGGGAGGCGGGAGGGGGGATCGGGATGGGGAACACATGTAGATCCATGGCTGATTCATGTCAATGTATGGCAAAAACCACTACAATATTGTAAAGCAATTAGCCTCCAACTAATAAAAATAAATGGAAAAAAGAAAAAAGAATACTGGAGTGGGTTGCCGTTCCCTTCTCCAGAGGATCTTCCCGACCCAGGGATCAAACCCAGGTCTCCCGCATTGCGGGTGGGTTCATCACCATCTGAGCCACGGGGGAAGCCCATATGTATACATATATCCCTTCTATTTTGGATTTCCTTCCCATTTAGGTCACTAGACAGCATTTTCTAAAAGACACACCCCAGTATTCACAACAATAGCCAAGACACGCAAGCAACCTAAGTGTCCATCAACAAAGAAATGGACAAATGAGAAGTGGTACATATGCACATCCTAAAGGAAATCAGTCCTGCATGTTCATTGGAAGGACTGATGCTGAAACTGAAACTCCAGTCCTTTGGCCTCCTGATGCAAAGAGCTGACTCACTGGAAAAGACCCTGATGCTGGGAAACATTGAAGGTGGGAGGAGAAGGGGACGACAGAGGATGAGATGGTTGGATGGCATCACTGACTCGATGGAGATGAATTTGAGTAAACTCTGGGGTTGGTGAAGGACAGGGAGGTCTGGCGTGCTGCAGTCCATGGGCTTGCAAAGAGTCGGACACGACTGAGCAACTGAACTAAACTGAACATATATACAACGAAATATTACACAGCCGTAATAAGGAATGAAACTGAGTCGTTTGCAGGTTTTTATATGCATTACTAACAAATTCTAGAGGGCCCAGAATATCGTGCATCAGATACATAATAGCCAGTAAGGGTAACAATATGGATAATTGTATATCATGTATTGTGTTGAGTAGGTCCCATGCAATGGATTCCTCTTTCATAACGTCCACCACCCAAGTTTATTATTAACGCTACAACCTTCTTGGCTTCCCCAGCGGCTCAGCAGTAAAGAACCCACCTGCCATTGCAAGAGATGAGAGTTCGATCCCTGGGTCAGAAAGATTCCCTGAAGAAGGAAATGGCAACCCACTCCAGCATTCTTGCCTGGAGAATTCCGTGGACAGGGGAGGCTGGTGGGCTACAGTCCACAGGGTTGTGAAGAGTCAGAGGCAACTGAACACGCACACACACTCCCTACAAACTTCTTGAGAAGTAGAGAGATACTCTCTTTTATAAATAAGCCTGAAATCTGTTCATCTGAAAATAGATCTGTCTCTGATAAATCATACAGATAAATGCTCCCCAGGGAGAGACTCCCACCCACAGGAATGGAAGTGGAAGATGTGGAAATTAAAGTGGAAGAGGAGTCTAACTCCACCTCCCTAGTTTAAAGGGCTTTGCAAACCCCTGCTTCCATCCGGTCTGTGTTCCACACCCCTCTGCCTGGGGACCTGGCTTCTTGGCTCATTCCTCCAGCTGCCCCGGGCGGGACTTCAGGCTTTGACAACAGACAGGCTCAGAGAGGTCGCTACCCTGCCTGAGGCCACACAGCACAGTCCCATCTGACTCCAAGCCCCTGAGTCCCTCTCTCCGAAGCTCCAGCCCCGCGCAGGGTTGCGGTCCCAAGCCGTCCGGAGAGTGCACGTGTGCCCTTTGTGCAAAAACGTTCCCTCTGCCTTTTCCCACTGCCCGGACCTCTGGGCACACGGGTGCTGGGCTGGGGTATGCGGGGGCGTGCTGCTAAAGCCCGTGAGAGTCATTTCCGAGGTTGATCACAGTGATAACCGTGCCCCCGGGGGCGCAGGGGAAAGACGGCGGGGCATGGAGGACAAGGTGTAGCCGGAGAGAGAGGGCAGATAGCATCTCTGACTCACCGCCGTCCTGTACAATGGCTGATATCTTGGGGTGTGTTAGGGGCTTAGCGTCACGGACATCCACCCTCTCAAAGAAGCAAAAACGTGAGGAGAATCGCTCCGGTGCTGGGTCGGAGTGCGGGGGAGTAGGGGGTAGAGTCCCTTGACCTGACTTACCTCTTTGGAACTGATGGTCACGGAGCTCCGACGTGGGGCGCAGCGGAGGTTTAGCAGAGTTGTGTTCTCATGGCGGGCGTGCACATGGTGAATGAGGACGGGAGACCATGCACCCCCCCCCACCCCGGGAGAGACCAGACTTTGTTCCAGCAGAGCCTTTGGCCTGCAGCTCGTTGACAAACAGGCAGGGCCATCTACTGGACCCCTTCCTGAGACCCCCAAGCCTCAGAGCTCAAACCCCCCTTCCACCCAGCCAGGGAGGGTGCTGGTGTCTTTAAGGAGCAGGAATTCTAAACCTCAGGGAGGTCCCCAGCACCCCACGGCTGACCCTCTGCATGAAGATGGGCACTGTAGCTCCCTGGAGAGGGGCCCGGGCCCCCTCACTCCACAGTCCACCAAGGACAGGACCCCCGGTCCGCTCTCCAGGGTTTCAGCCACACGCTTGGTTGCCTGGTCATATCCGACTCTTTGTGAACCCGTGGACCACAGGCGGCAAGGCTCCCCCATCCATGGGATGCTCCGGGCAAGAACACTGGAGTGGGTTGCCACGCCCTCCTCCAGGGGTTCTTCCCCACCCAGGGGTCGAACCTGGATCTCCCCATTGCAGGCGGATTCTTTACCCACTGAGCCATCAGCGCCTAAACCTCCGTCCTGGAACTTAAAGTGCAGCTTTATCTTACACCTTAAATGTTAAGGTTTCTGACACAGCGGACCTCAGCCCTGAGCGTAAATCAGGTCTGGTATCACAGGGTCCCTTACGGTTCCCAGGGGGGGAAGGATGGGGGAAGGGATAGTTAGGGAGTCTGGGACGCGAGTTCAGTCCCTGGGCTGGGAAGATCCCCTGGAGGAGGGCAAGGCAACCCACTCCAGCATTCTTGTCTGGAGAATCCCATGCACAGAGGAGCCTGGCGGGCCACAGTTCTAGGGGTCGAAAAGTCGGACACGACTGATGCGACTTAGCTCAGCACAGCACATGGCTGATCCATGTTGATGCAGGCCAGAGACCAACACGATGCTGTCGTTATCCTTCAGTGAAACATAAATCAATTAGAAAAAAAAAGTGGTGGAGTGTTGAAAGCCATCGCACAGAGGGATGGAGAGTAACGTCCTGCCTCCCTCATTTCATCGATGCCTGTCTAGAGACCAAGCAGGCAAACCAGGGTCAAACCCAGGGTGCCCGTGAGAGCTCTGAGCAGGACGGCGCAAATGCATCCACATCCTCCTTTCTCTGAACTATTCAGGGGGCCGTGGGATGCAGTGGTTTCAGAACAAAGCAGTTTTTCTCAAACAGGATGTTCTAAACTTTCTCTCGGCTCACAAAAGTCCCTGGCCTGACGCCACCACCCATCTTGGGATCTGCCTCGCGGAGCGGTGACTTTTGGGGTCCCCGCACTCCGACTGGAGACCCCACACACCAACTCTGACCCAGGAGGAATGACCCTTCCATACGAGGAGCGCCCAGCCTCCGGGGCAGGCGGGGTGGGGGGACTGACTGCAGCTGGAACCCTTGGCCCCAGCTGCAAAACCCACGTCCCACAGATACAAGACACGTGATGGTGTTTTCTGGAAAAGGCCCGGGGAATGGGTGGGTGAGCTGAAAAAAAAAAAATGGGGTGAGAGTCTTTCTCTGATTGCAATACCCTGTCAAGCGGGCTTCCCGCGATGGGTGCTGCATTCTGGTGTCAACTGAAAATCAGTGAGCGCCGGAAGGAAGAGAGTTATTTTATTCCATGGGAGTGTGTGTGGGAGTGCGCGCCCCACGGGGGACAGCATCTCCTGAGCTCTGAGAATACAGCTCCGAGTAGGCGGGAGGGGGAGTCAGGCTGTGTGCAAGTTTGCAACAGAGGGAGCAGGCAGGTCTGAACATCAAAGATCAGGTATCAAGTGAAGGAATTTAGCATTCTGTGTAAGGGAGGACGCAAGCTTCTGGGCTCACTGAATTCATTCCTCTCAAACGCACCTCTGCTGTCTGGAGCCAAGCCTGTTTCCTTGTTCACCTTAAATTGTGAAAGACATCACAGATGGCTGATTCTTGCATTTTCCCCAGCTCCTCAGCTCCTTAGCGACCACCGTGGGGTAGGGGGTGGCGTCTTCTGGATCACAGTTTTGGGAGCTCACATTCATATTTGTCCCTCGGACTGCAAGGATATTCAACCAGTCCATCCTAAAGGAAATCACTTCTGAATATTCACTGGAAGGACTGATGCTGAAGCTGAAACTCCAATCCTTTGGCCACCTGATGGAAAGAGCTGACTTACTGGAAAAGACCCTGATGCTGGGAAAGACTGAAAGTGGGAGGAGAAGGGGACGACAGAGGATGAGACGGTTGGATGGCATCACCGACTCGATGGACATGGGTTTGGGTGGACTCCGGGAGTTGGTGACGGACAGGGAGGCCTGGCGGGCTGCGGTCTGTGAGGCTGCAGAGTCAGACGCCAATTGGTGACTGACCAACATTCGCATGCGGAGGGGAGAAATCGCCGATGGCTGTGACACGTCTGGTTTATTTGACACGGCGGGAGGTATTTACACTTGACACTGGCTTGCTGTTTGTTCACTGATAAAGGTGACCTCTTTCCATTTCTACCTTTGTGGAGTTTTCTAGGGTGGGGAGACATTCTGCTAAATTAGACATCCTTGAGACCACACAGACACACACACACACACAGACTCCAGGTATATCTGATCAAGCTTGTTTACTGCATCCTACAGACACAGACAAGATAAAGTCAGTACCAGCCTGAAAAAAAAAAAAAAAAAAAAAAAAAAAAAAAAAACCCCACAGAGATATCAATACTCTAGACGTCTAGAAAGCTCCTGAACCTGAAGTCTAAGGGGATCAAACTGCTCCTGTCTCCACAAATAGCAGCCACCCGCTTACATTCTAACCATCATTCTCATGCACACGCTTTTTAAAAAATTTTCAGTATCAAAAAAGAAACAATCGTGTACATTCAACCTGGGACGCTTTGTTCCGCAGAGCACCTTTACATTCAAGTATCTCTCAGGAGCAAGCTCCTGAGTCACTAGTTAAACGGAACCCTGGTTTGTAAGATGCCTCGGTGATTGTAGAAGTTTTTTTTCCTCTCTCCAGGGCGGGAGGCAGGTCGCTGTTCGGTGTCAGTAAAACAGGTGTTCTGCACGTCGCCTGCTGGGTACGTGTGATGAGTGACAATTGATCCAGGACCCACTTGCGAGTGGGAATGTGGGAAGGACAGGAGTGGGCGGGTGGGCACGTGCAAAGCAGGGTGGTCTTGGTCATCTTCCCTTATGGTTTATGAGAGCCAGGTGACAGCAAGAACCAGCCAGACCAAGCGTCTGCCGCCTACAGGCAGTCCACCTTCAAGCCCTTGGATGTCAGCAAGAATGCGAAGCATGGGTTGAGGATGTCGGGGCGCTGGGTGACCTCCGACACGGGTTGGGGCGTTGGGGCACTGTGTGACCTTAGACGTCAGCATCCTTGGTTCCGGGGAGTCCCCTTCATCCTTGTTTTTTTTGGCCCCCAAGATGTTCTCCCAGGTCGTCAAGCATCACCGTAGAGTGGGATGTTGGCTTGTGAGTTTGCACCCCCTCATAACATCATGTAAGAGTTGTCGCTCATCACAAACGTGAAATCCCCAAGAGAGATCACCCCACGGCCCTGGGGCTGTTGGCCAGGGAGCTGGCCAGAGTCCCCGGCGGCCTCTTCCTCCCCCGTCTGCGGGTACAGCGGGCTCGCCATCACCACGGTCTTGGGCGTCTCGGCCTCGGCCGGCTGGACCACCACGGCGTCCTCGGGGGCGCACTCCAGCTCCCCGTCTTCCATTTTGTTCAAGGGGGCCACGTTCTGCGTGTCCTTGATCCACTCCTGCAAGGAGGAAAGGTCGCGGCTCACTTTACAAAGCGTGAAATAAAGCCGTTTGCGCCAACACGGGTGGACGTAAAGGGCGTCATACTCAATGAAGTAAGTCAGAGGAGAAATATCACATGATATCCCTTTCCTGTGGCATCTAAGGAGAAATGATACACAGAAACTTACTGGCGAAACAGAAAGAGACTCAAAGTCGTGGAAAACGAACGTACGGTTGCTGGGGTAAGGGAATTTGGGAAGGTCATGGACACATGGCTGAATTTCACATGGAGAACCAGCAAGGAGCTGCTGGCCAGCTCAGGGACCTCTGCTCAATGTCACGTGGCAGCCGGGATGGGAGGGGAGTCTGGGGGAGAAGGGATACATGTACATGGATGGCTGAGTCCACTTGCAGTTCACACTGTTAATCATCTACACCCCAGCACAAAACATTTTTGGTGTTAAAAAAAAATTAAAATTAAATAAAAGTTACTGTGGCTCAGACTCTATGTCATAAAGCCCTGCCTTCGGAGCTGGTGCATCTTCACACACGTCCCCCAGCGGGGACACTTTCCCCGGGTCTGGTGTCTAGCGTCTCGGTCCGGAATCCTGTGGTTTTCGCACCTGCCTTTTGTCACCAGCCTCACAGCGCCGGCCTGTGGTCACTCCAGACACACGAGGGCGCCTAAACGTCTTTTCAGAAACCCAGATCCGTTCTCCACCCCCAGGGATGCTGTCTGAGATGGGCGTGACGACGGACGTGTCAGAAGGAGGACCCCCCGCCAGCAGGTCCGAGGGGGCGGACGCTGAATTTCTAACCGGTGACCCAAGATTTCCTGAGGTTGGGCGCTCCATGGGACGGCCCTCCCCAAGGGGACTCCTCGCTCCCTTCTACATCCCTCCCGGCTCCTTCCTCTAGCCTCAATTTTGGGGAAAGAAGTGAGATTCCCTGTCCTAAATTCTGTTGTATAGCCCTTTCCCCTCCCTTGAGGGGACCGGGACGCCAGTCCCCAGCACGCCCCTTTAACGTCCAGAGGATACTGACCTGAAGGCAGGTGAGTATGGAGGGTCTCAGCGCGTGTTCTCTGCTCTCCACTTACCCTCCCTAAAACTGGTACTAATTGATGCCGCTCTGGGAAAGTAAATGTGCGTTTGGAAGTCACCGGGTCCCTTCCAACTCCAGAGACAGCGCTTATCATCTGAGAGAGCTTGAGTCTGCATAAGATCTTACGAAACACAACCCTCATTTCTGATGCATTTCCTAGTCACCTCCTCACGTCTCACCTGCCCCTCACAGGGCCCCAACCCTTTTTCCTTTAGCTAATCTCTTCCGAACACTCTATCATCCTTTGTGAAAATGGCAAATCGGCCCCAAGGTCTCACTACTTCCTGGGGGTGTTCACGTCTCCCTCTTTAATCTTTCTGGTCTGTTTAATTTGCAGGACCCCAGGGACAGAACGTAAGAGGGTAGAAGAAAAAAAAATTGTTTTCTTTTTTTCGTTTCATCTCCTACACCTAATTAGTTTTACAATTCACTTTGCCCCCCTAGGAAACTGAATGGACTTCCCAGGTGGCGCTAGAGGTACACACACACACACACACACACACACACACACACACACACACACAAAGCGCCTGCCAATGCAAAGGACCTAAGAGACATGGGTTCAATCCCTGAGTTGGGAAGATCCCCTGGAGAAGGAAACGGCAACCCACTCTAGTATCCTTGCCTGGAGAATCCCATGGACAGAGGAGCCTCAGGGGCTGCAGTCGATGTGGTCGCAAAGAGTTGGATACAACTGAAGCAAGTGAGCAAGAAAAAAAACCAAAAAATAAAAAAGAAAGAAGCTGAACACGGCACTCTCTTTCCAAAATAATGATAGACCCATGGGCTACCCCCTAGAACCTGGGAACAGGACCTAATTTGGAAACAAGGTCTCTGCCGAGGTGATGGAGGGAAGGGTCTGAGATGAGGCCCTCCTGGACGGGGCTGGCCCTAAACCCAGGGACAGGGTCCTTATAAGACTCAGAAGAGGAGAGACACGTGGAGACGAAGGCAGAGACGGGAGGGAGGCGGCCACCAGCCCAGGGACGGACTCCCGGAGCCCCCAGAAGCTGGGAGAGGCGGGGAGGACCCTCCCCTGGAGCCTCTGCAAGGAGCCCAGCCCAGGGACAGATGCCCGGAGCCCCCAGAAGCTGGGAGAGGCGGGGAGGACCCTCCCCTGGAGCCTCTGCAGGGAGCCCAGCCCAGGGACGGACGCCCGGAGCCCCCAGAAGCTGGAAGAGGCGGGAGGACCCTCCCCTGGAGCCTCTGCAGGGAGCCCAGCCCTGAGGCACCCTGACCTCAGGCGTGTGGCCCCCGGGACCCGGGCAAGGATGACTGTGTGATGGTTTGCACCCCAGGTTTGTGGCAGCCCCAAGGAATGCACGGCGCTCTGATCCCGGCGTCCTATAAAATCCACGCCTGGTGACGCGGGGAGCCGGACCCCACCTCGCTCTGTCCTCCCCAGTTCCTCTTCGCCCACCCACACCCCCCCCCACACCCGTAAGCGCTTATCACAGGAACGAAGTTAACGACCACAAACGTTGAAAAGCGGAAACGCAGGTTTCGCTGTCGGCCCCCTGCAGTGGGAACAGACTAAGAAGGGGACCTCCTGATAAGATCAGAAGGCCAGGAGGCTGGAAAATCCCATGGTCCTGGGGCAGAGGGGACACCCAGCTGAGACTAATTTCAAGAGAAGCCGCCCGCCCTCGGAGACTCTGGGATCCACTTTCTCTGACCGAGAAAGAGAAAAACAGCAAAACCGCTGCTTTCAGATTCGAAGAGGCTTGCAGGCGTTTAAAGAGGAATAAAAGCCATGTGTCGGGGTGTTGTTTTTTTTTTTTTTTTCATTAATAGTGTATCAGCCCCAATGTTTATTGCAATTCTGTTTACAATGGCCCAGACACAGATGCGACCTGAGTGTCCGACACAGCAATGAGCACACATTTCCTCCTCCAGGGGGATCTTCTCGATCCAGGCATCCATCCCAGGCCTCCCGCTTTGCAGGTGAATTCTTTACCATCTGAGCCACCGGGAAAGCCCCTGATAAAGGACATGTGGAGTGTATATATACACACCCTGGACTGTTGCTTACTCATAGAAAGGATGAAATGCCACTTGTGGCAACAGACATGGATCTAGAGATTCTCATGCTCAGTGAAGTCAGTCACACAGAGGAGAACTGTCATATGACATCCCTTATACACAGAATCTAAAGAGAAATGATACGAGTGGGCTTATAGACAAAACAGAAGCAGGCTCACAGGCCCAGAGAATGAATTTATGGTTGCTAGAAGGGAAGGATGGGGGAAGGGATAGTCAGGGAGTCTGGGATGGACATGGACACACTGCTGTGTTTAACATGGAGAACCAGCAAGGACCTGCTGGCCAGCATGGGGAACTCTGCTCAATACTCTGTAATAACCTGATGGTCACCAGGGGGAAGGATGGGGGAAGGATAGTCAGGGAGTCTGGGATGGACATGGACACACGGCTGTGTTTAACATGGAGAACCAGCAAGGACCTGCTGGCCAGCACGGGGAACTCTGCTCAATACTCTGTAATAACCTGATGGTTCCCAGGGGGAAGGATGGGGGAAGGGATAGTCAGGGAGTCTGGGATGGACATGGACACACTGCTGTGTTTAACATGGAGAACCAGCAAGGACCTGCTGGACAGCACAGGGAACTCTGCTCAATACTCTGTAATAACCTGATGGTCACCAGGGGGAAGGATGGGGGAAGGGATAGTCAGGGAGTCTGGGATGGACATGGACACACTGCTGTGTTTACCATGGAGAACCAGCAAGGACCTGCTGGCCAGCTCAGGGAACTCTGCTCAATACTCTGTAATAACCTGATGGTCACCAGGGGGAAGGATGAGGGAAGGGATAGTCAGGGAGTCTGGGATGGACATGGACACACGGCTGTGTTTAACATGGAGAACCAGCAAGGACCTGCTGGACAGCACAGGGAACTCTGCTCAATACTCTGTAATAACCTGATGGTCACCAGGGGGAAGGATGGGGGAAGGGATAGTCAGGGAGTCTGGGATGGACATGGACACACTGCTGTGTTTACCATGGAGAACCAGCAAGGACCTGCTGGACAGCACGGGGAACTCTGCTCAATACTCTGTAATAACCTGATGGTCACCAGGGGGAAGGATGGGGAAGGATAGTCAGGGAGTCTGGGATGGACATGGACACACGGCTGTGTTTACCATGGAGAACCAGCAAGGACCTGCTGGCCAGCACGGGGAACTCTGCTCAGTATCACGTGGCAGCTTGGATGGGAGGGCAGTTTGGGGGAGAAGGGATACATGTGTATGTGTGGCTGAGTCCCTTTGCTGTCCAGCTGAAGCTGTTATTGATAGGCTATACCTCAATGCAAAATAAAAAGTCGATTTAAAAAAATACCTCTGAGCAGAAAAAATAAAATATTGCAGAGGGGTGACATTAGGGCCGCCCAGAGCGAGCTCGCACAAGGAGATGCTGCTTACCTGGAAGTTACCTTGGTGGGATTCAAAGAGCCCCAAGAAAGAGAACTTGGGATCAGGAACGCTGGGCATGAGGACCTTCTTAATCCTGAAACGGACATGGACAGTCTGGTCAGATGGGCTGGCAGCCCCTGAGCCGGGCATCCGCGTGGAGGGACCCCCATCAGGGACCCAGGGCAGCTGCATCTGCATCTCGGGGACTCAGCACCTTGGTGGAACTGCGTCCGCTTGAGAAAAAGCAGAGCCAGGAGACTCTCTCTGCTCTCTCCCATCTGCCTGAAAGCAGAACATCAGTTTCCCTCCTGATTAAAAAAAAAAAAAAGCAATAATTCCATTCATAAAAGTGCACTCTCTCCTGTAGCAGGAAATGGAGAATGAGTCATATCACCAAGATGGTGTCAGGATGATTCCATTCAGACAACCTTCATCTCCTTGCAGTTGGTCTCACACATCTCTTAATCACGTCCCCACAATTTACGCCCATCCAGACTCCCTTTCCCCTTGTCTAGTGACTCCTCCACAGATTATTGCCCTTTGTTAAAATGCTATAAAAATCCCCAGAGGAACTGCCTGGTTAGGCGTTCACATGCTTTCTGTGAATGACTTATGCACTTTAAAATATTACACCAAAAAAGAATATATAGACATATTCTTCTGTTACTGTCTTTGGTTGGTCAGTTTAATTTGCCCCCTAGGAAGAGAAGCTAAGAGAGGTTCTCATCTGGTAGGATGCTAATCCGATGGGAGTGGGATCCTTATAATAAGAGGTCAGGACAGACGCACACACAGAGGGAGGAGCAGGTGAGGACTCGGAGGAGACGGCCAGCAGAGAGGCCTCAGGAGCAACCAGCCCTGCCCACACCAGGACCTCAGGCTCCAGCCTCCAGGACTGGAAGAAATAAATGTCTGTTGTTTGAGCCCCCAGAGTTTGGTCCTTCGTTATGGCAGCTCCAGGAAAATAATACAGTTGTTTAGACCACTCATTGTAACAGAAGTTTTCTTAAAGACAGGAGGAGTGGTTTTTTCCCCCCAAGAAGTGTATTCCTCAGATTCCCTTTGGGTTGATTTCAGTTTTGAATTAAAAACACCAGACCAAAACAAAACAACAACAAAAGCAAAAGAAAAATCAGACCTGTCACTAGTCAACACCCCTATCTGATTGCTTCATCTCCTCCCGACTTCCTCTGTTCCCAAACAGAGAATGATAAAGGTGGCATCTGTCTGAGCTGGTGAACGCGGGAAATCTAGACTGAAGAATTAACGGGCAATTTGCAAGAATTAAGAGAATTATCCCCATGCTGTATCCAACCATGATGGAATGTCCTTGAAACTGTCTAGCTCAGCCTGGCTCAGAGCCAGCGTGAGTGGTCCAGAGTGGCACTCCATCTTTTTCTACGCGTCACTCCTGTTGTTGCTATGGAAACGTCAACCTAAAGAAATAAAGATGGCGCCCACAGTCCTGGGCATCAGCCCCGTCAAACATCATCAACAATCAAATGCCTGGGCACAACTACACTTGAAGAAAGTTGGAAATGGCAGCAGTTAAGTTACTGCCTGGAAGGATAACAGAGTGAACTATTTGATATCATATTTTTGAAAGGCTTTCTATGGTTTCCAAGAATCATGTTTTGCTGTATCTGTAACTGGATTTACAAACCGGACAGGCTTTGCTTGTCCACTTCTCCTCACGTCACTCACCAAGTTGCCCAGTTTAATAAACATCCGTAAAAATTAAAAGATGTTCTACATGCTTGTCATTCTAACATGATAGGAGGACAGAGCTCAGTGGGGTGTGCATTTGAAGCAAGGCAACGACAATAAACTTGGACCAACTATTAAAAAGCAGAGACATCACTTTGCTGGCAAAGGTCCGTATAGTCAGAGCTATATTTTTTCCCAGTAAGTCATGTATAGATGTGAGAACTGGACAGAAAAGAAGGCTGAGTGCTGAAGAACAGATGCTTTCAAACTGTGGTGTTTGAGAAGACTCTTGAGAATCCTTGGACAGAAAGGATCAAGTCAATCCTAAAGGAAATCAGTCTTGAATGTTCATTGGAAGGACTGATGCTGAAGCTGAAACTCCAATACTTTGGTCACCTGATGTGGAGAGCTGACTCACTGGAAAAAACCCTGATGCTGGGAGGGATTGAGGGCAGGAGGAGAAGGGGATGACAGAGGATGAGATGACTGGATGGCATCACCGACTGGATGGACATGAGTTTGGGTGGACTCTGGGAGTTGGTGATGGACAGGGAGGCCTGGCGTGCTGCGGTCCATGGGGTCAGACACAACTTAGTGATGGAACAGCAATAACACTCATAGGAATGAACATTCCTGCATCTTATGGTCTTCACGAGAATATTTCTCAACAAGTTCTGCAGGTATCTCCACACCTTTGGCACTATTCATCTCTCCGATTTCTTGTCATATACCATATGCATCAGAGAGAAAGTGATGTCTAGCTAAATAACCACACCACACAATTATTTTTTTCTCCAGCTCACTACATATGGGAACCAAAGCCCGTGTGTCTGAGGATTCCGGCGGGGACATCCTTACCTGTGTAGTTTCCATAGAGACAGAAGCAGAAGGAAGACTGTCAGGAAGGAGACCATGCCAGCAATTAAAATAAATTTGGGGAAAAAGCTGTTTTCCCAGCACGAATCTAAAGGGAAACAGGATGAGGGCTGTTAGGCTTGCAACATGATACCGGATTGCGCGCTAATCCCCCTCCACTCTGTTTTTCTTTCCCTCCAGAATTGTCAGGGTCGGCAGATCTTGATTTTGGTGTGAAACAGCCTGGGAGGAGAGGTGGGTATGCTGGAAAGGCAAACGTCGGGGAGAAGGGAGCACAGACTCACCTTACTGCCAGCGGTGTCTGAGGGTATCAGGGCTTGATTTGGTCTGTCTATCCGCCCATCTGTCTATCTGTCCAGCTGTCTATCTATCTCTGTCTCTGTCCATCTGTCTGTCTATTCATCTGTCTGTCTCTCTACCTATCATCTACCTGTCTATCTATCCATCCATCTATCATCTATCTATCTGTCTACCTGGGACTTCCCCCACGGGCCCAGTGGTAAAGAATCCATCTGCCAGTGCAGGAGACACAAGAGACCTGAGTTTGGCCCCTTGATCAGAAAGATCCCCCTGGAGGAGGACGTGGCAACCCACTCCAGCCAGCATTCTTGCCTGGAAAATCCTGTGAATGGAGGAGCCTGGCGGGCTACAGTCCATGGGGTCACAGAGTCGGACACCACTGAAATGAATAAGCAGACATCCACCCATCCATCATCTCTCTATTACCTATCTGTTATCCATCTACTTGTCTATCACCTGTCATGCATCTTTATCCATCTATATACCTCATCTATCTGTCTCTGCCACCCATCTAGCATCAACTTATCTACATCTGCTTCCTAAGTCACTTCAGTCATGTCCAACTCTTTGCAAGCCCAGGGGCTATACAGTCCATGGAATTCTGTGAGCCAGGACACCGGAGTGGGTAGCCTTTTCCTTCTCCAGGGGAATCTTCCCAACCCAGGGATCTAACCCAGATCTCCCACATTGCAGGTGGATTCTTTACCAGCTGAGCCACCTCGGAAGCCCGACACCATTCATAAATAACACTTATCATTCTTGCTGGGTCCACAGAAATAAAAGTGAAGCTGAGTCCGATGACAACGGCCACAGGAGGAGGCATTGCTTCCACAGTCACCTCCGCAGAAGGCCTGGGGACCATCCACGTTTTCAGGCACCCCGCTCTGCCCTCCCTGCACGTAGCCTGCTGGCCTGTATCGCGCAGCGATGCTGCGTGACAAGCGTTACCTCGAAGCACACCCCTCTGTTGGTGCGTCACCTCTGACCAATCACTGGGGTACGTTTCTGAGCCGTAGGCAAACTCCAGAGCTTTCACCCTGGCCCGGAAGGAGTAACACTTCTCAGCATCCAGACCGTTGATGGTGACGTTGCAGGTTTCTGCCTCTGTGGACTGGAGCGGACAAAATGCACACGGTGACCCCTGGCTGACGCTTTACCCTGACGCATTCATCTTGTGCCAGAGATTTTGCAGCAGATTCCTGCTTTCAGGGCTTCCTTCTCCTGTTTCACTTCTCTCTGTTGTTTATCCTCAAAACAACAGCAAAAAAAAAAAAAAGAAAATGTGGAGACAGTTCTGCCCTTCCCTCCACAAAGGAAATAAATCCACCATAACAAATATGATGAAAGATGCTTTTGAAGGCTTTTTAAGGTCTTCCTTTTCACAAAAGTAATTAAAAAAAAAAAACAATGTATTTATTTATTTGGCTACATCAGATTTCAGTTGCAACGCATGGGATCTTCATTACAGAACACGGGCTCAGTCATTGCCTCCCAGGCTGAGTTTCCCTGACGCACATGGAATCCTGGGTTCCCGGATCAGGGATGGAACACACCCATGTGGCCTGCTTTGCAAGGCGGATTCCTAACCACGGGACCACCAAGGAAAGTGAAAAACAAAGTGTTAGCCACTCAGTCGTGCCCGACTCTCTGCGACCCCGTGGACTGCAGCCCTCCAGGCTCCTCTGTCTATGGGATTCTCCAGGCAAGAAAACTGGAGTGGGTTTGCCATGCCCGCCTCCAGGGGATCTTCCCGACGCAGGGATACAACCCGGGTGTCCTGCATTGCAGGCAGATCGTGCAGCATCTGAGCCAGTGGGGAAGCCCACAGTCACGTGAGCAAGTGCATAAAACAAGTCTGGATATCTGTGTCTCTCGGTCTCTCCATCCCGGGGGATGCCTACTCACCCCCGACCCGAGACGATGTCCCCTCACCTGCCATTCGGAGTCAAAGATGGTCTTGTGCTGGATTTCATACTGGAGATCGTTGTATCCCAGGTTGGAGCAGGTCACCGTCACGGCTTCCTCCTGCCACTGGAAATTCAGGTCGCCGGGGGATCTGGGTTTCACTTAGAACAAGAAAGAGCACAGTGACTAACAGCTCTGCAAAGACAAACATGGCCCATCTCTCAGCCCGCAGCGGTCCCTGGGCTTCGATTCACTCTCCTCTCCACCTGATCCCCATCCTTTCCCGAATACTTCATGAGACGTGAGGTTTCCTCGTCTTTAGCGCATGGACAGTCAGAAGGGTTAGCCAGCTCTCCAAGGACCCATGGGGGGGGGGGGGTCTCGTGAAAAGGAGCTCCCCCCGAAACGGGTCGAGAAAGTTTTCGGGATGTGTCATGAGACGAATTGTGTTCCCACCAGAAAAAGACCACCTTGAACTCCTGGCGCCTAGCCCCTCACGATCTCTGGAAAGACGATCATTATAGAGGTAAGCGTTTCAGACAAGATGAGGTTGTGGAGACTGTGAAATTGAACCACGTCAGTTAGACAGAGAGGCAAAAACATCCTATGACATCCGTTATGTGCAGAATCTAAAAAGACATGATACAAATGAATGTAGTTACAAAACAGAGAGAGACGGTCTTAGAGAACAAACTTATGGTCCCCAGGGGGAAGGATGGGGGAAGGGATAGTCAGGGAGTCTGGGATGGACATGGACACACGGCTGTGTTTAATGTGGAGAACCAGCAAGGACCTGCTGAATAGCACAGGGAACTCTGCTCAATACTCTCTAATAACCTGATGGTCACCAGGGGGAAGGATGGGGGAAGGGACAGTCAGGGAGTCTGGGATGGACATGGACACACTGCTGTGTTTAACATGGAGAACCAGCAAGGACCTGCTGGACAGCCCAGGGAACTCTGCTCAATACTCTGTAATAACCTGATGGTCACCAGGGGGAAGGATGGGGGAAGGGATAGTCAGGGAGTCTGGGTTGGACATGGACACACTGCTGTGTTTAACATGGAGAACCAGCAAGGACCTGCTGGACAGCTCAGGGACCTCTGCTCAATACTCTGTAATAACCTTATGGTTCCCAGGGGGAAGGATGGGGGAAGGGACAGTCAGGGAGTCTGGGATGGACATGGACACACGGCTGTATTTAACATGGAGAACCAGCAAGGGCCTGCTGGACAGCACAGGGAACTCTGCTCAATACTCTGTAATAACCTGATGGTCACCAGGGGGAAGGATGGGGGAAGGGATAGTCAGGGAGTCTGGCATGGACATGGACACACTGCTGTGTTTAACATGGAGAACCAGCAAGGACCTGCTGGACAGCACGGGGACCTCTGCTCAATACTCTGTAATAACCTGATGGTCACCAGGGGGAAGGATGGGGGAAGGATAGTCAGGGAGTCTGGGATGGACATGGACACACGGCTGTGTTTACCATGGAGAACCAGCAAGGACCTGCTGGACAGCACGGGGAACTCTGCTCAATACTCTGTAATAACCTTATGGTTCCCAGGGGGAAGGATGGGGGAAGGGACAGTCAGGGAGTCTGGGATGGACATGGACACACTGCTGTGTTTAACATGGAGAACCAGCAAGGACCTGCTGGGCAGCACGGGGAACTCTGCTCAATACTCTGTAATAACCTGATGGTTCCCAGGGGGAAGGATGGGGAAGGGATAGTCAGGGAGTCTGGGGTGGACATGGACACCCGGCTGTGTTTAACATGCAGAACCAGCAAGGACCTGCTGGACAGCACGGGGAACTCTGCTCAATACTCTGTGATAACCTTATGGTCACCAGGGGGAAGGATGGGGGAAGGGATAGTCAGGGAGTCTGGGATGGACGTGGACACACTGCTGTGTTTACCATGGAGAACCAGCAAGGACCTGCTGGACAGCACGGGGAACTCTGCTCAATACTCTGTAATAACCTGATGGTTCCCAGGGGGAAGGATGGGGGAAGGGACAGTCAGGGAGTCTGGGATGGACATGGACACACGGCTGTGTTTAGCATGGAGAACCAGCAAGGACCTGCTGGACAGCACAGGGAACTCTGCTCAATACTCTGTAATAACCTGATGGTCACCAGGGGGAAGGATGGGGGAAGGGACAGTCAGGGAGTCTGGGATGGACATGGACACACGGCTGTGTTTAACATGGAGAACCAGCAAGGACCTGCTGCCAGCCCAGGGAAGTCTGCTCAATGTCACGTGGCAGCCGGGATGGGAGGGCAGTTTGGGGGAGAATGGATACGTGTGTATGCATGCCTGGGTTCCTTTGCTGTCCACCTAAAACCATCACAACATTGTTAATCGGCTATGTTGTTGTTGTTTAGTCGGAAAGTCATGTGTGACTCTTTGCGATCCTGTGCACTGCAGCCTCCTCTGTCCGTGGGATTCTCCAGGCAAGAATACTGGAGTGGGTTGCCATTCCCTCCTCCAGGGGAATCTTCCCGACCCAAGGGCCGAACCTCTCATTGGATTCTAACATGGACCTCTGACATTCCAACCGTCAACAAAAAAGAAAGAGAGGACCATTGCGTCACAGAACTGTAGATCCAAGCAGGAACCTCTGGAGAGACTGCTTCACTCCATTTGTACGATGGCTCCTAACCCAAGATGCACAGTCAGCCTTCAAGGTACTTAATACGTACGGTAAGCGCTAATCTCTAGGCCCTTGGTGAGCAGAGGCTCTGTTCCATTCCGGATGGAAAAATACAGAGGTCCATCGCCTCGAACATCCAGGAGGCACCCGGCCCTGTAACCTTGTTGAAGGACGTAGCGGGAGCAGGGTCTGTATTCCTCCTTTGTCTTGAATCTGTAATTTTAAAAAGAGAATCACTCAGTCACGTAGCGCCCTTGGGAATACCGTCCTAGGGCTTCCCTGGCGGCTCAGTGGTAAGGATCCGCCTGCCGATGCAGGAGACTCGGGTTCGACCCCTCGGCCAGGAGGACCCCACGAGTCGCGGAGCAGCTAAGCCCGTGAACCGCAACGACGGACCCTAGGCTCTAGAGCCTGCAAGCTGCGAGTGGTGAGGCCCGTGCACCCTAGAGTGTGTGCTCCATGACAGGAGAAGGCCACCCACGACCTAGAAGGCCACCCAGCTAGAGACAAGACCACACAGCCCCAAAGCCCCAGCGCAGCCAAAGGTCATACACGCCAACAAAGTGAAAAATACACAGCATCTCGAGGGCCGTTCCTCTGTCCCGCGTCTCTGCCACGGACTCAGATCGGGTGCCAGGCCATCTGCCTGGATGACCTCCCCCCCCTTGCGACTACAGCAGGGCCTGTCAAAACAGAAAAGGGCCCCCCTCTCTCTCAAATGTTGATACTGCTTCGAGAGATCCCGTAGAGGTGGAACGGCGGCTCTGTAAACGGCATGCCTACCCGCTAACCCAGAACCTGGGAACAAGACCTTATTAAGAAGCGGGGTCTCTGCGGCTGTGATGGAGTGAAGGGTCTGAGGTGAGGGTCCTTCTGGATGGGGGTGGCCCTCAACCCAGGGACAGGGTCCTCATAAGACACAGAAGGGGAGAGACACGGACACAGAGGAGAAGCCAAGTGCAGACGGAGGCAGAGACGGGAGGGAGGCGGCCACCAGCCCAGGGACGGATGCCTGGAGCCCCAGAAGCTGGAAGAGGCGGGAAGGACCCTCCCCTGGAGCCTCTGCAGGGAGCCCAGCCCTGGGACCCCTTGACCTCAGACGTCTGGTTCTCAGGACTGGGGGAAGATACATTTTGTTTTTTCTGTTGTTCCAAATTACCCAGCTTGTTGTAGTTTGTTGAGACCATCTAGGATACTATTTACAGTATCAATAACAATCATTGCTGTCACGTATCAATATCATGAGCAATCGATAAATAGGGATCAATAAACAATTGACCTCCAGAGCAACCAAGCCCTTGATTCAAGGATGCACTTTTAATATGGATGTGCCGAAATGGGATAAACCGAAGCCTAGAGATGGGTTTACACTCCATCCTTAAGCCCTCAACCCCAATCTGTGATGAGATCAAGAATGATCTCCTGTATGACAGAACAAACAGCTGCTCAGGAAGAGAAATAAAAAATGAAATAAAATGAAGCTATCTGGGAGACCACTTACACCATCCGACACTTTTTTCTTTGCCCCGTGAGTCTTATTTTCCTAACAAGTTCATCTTAAAAATTTCCCTCTTCTGTTCGCCTTCCCGCCTATCTCGTGCTTTATCAGATGGCCACGACTCAAGCCCTGTCAGAACACCCCACTCTTTACAGAACTGAGACCAAATTCGTTGGAGGAAAACACCCTGCCTCCCACGTGGCCACTCAGGTCGTTGAGTCAGGCAAGGCAGAGTGCCCTGAGAAAGGGGGAAAGGGGTTTTTTTTGGAAGGCGGCCCCTGGTAAGCAGGGAATGAAGCTGAAGGTGACAGAGACGCAGGCAGAGGCAGATGCTGGGGCGTTGCAGAGGGCGCCGTGGGGTCAGACCGCCCTGCCTCTCCTGGGCGAATCCAGGCAGATTCGAGGGAGACTCACTCATCCCTCGGTTACAAGGTCTGGGAGCTGTGGTTGTGCTTGTGGCGATACTGGGAGGTTGAGGGCACACGCGAACAGTCACACTTGCACTTACGGTTCTTCACACCTTCACTTCCCGGCCGCCCCCCATCCGTGATGTCTTCCGAGCGGAAATGTTTTGGCCAAAGGCATGGTTTTCCAGGGAGGGACCCTTCCTTGCAGACGGACCTGACATTAATCCCAGTGCCGGCACTCACTTGTAAATGAACGTGAAGTTGATCCCAGCGTACGCATCTGTGTTCCACGTAATCTGCACAGTTTCGAAATTAAAGTTGATCACCTGAAGTTCCAATGCATTTCCTGTGCAGAAAAAAAAAAAAAAAGATAAGCAGAGAGGACTCTGAGGCGACGCTGGAAAGACTTTGAGATTTGTAAAATGATGTCAGCACTCGTAAGAATGACACAGTGCTTTAAAAAAAAAAAATGATGCATTTTTTTTAGCCCGGTATACCCAGAATGTTGGTCTTCCACGATGGCTTGGTGGGTTAAGAAGCCACCCGCAATGCAGACAGAAGTCACAGGAGACGTGGGTTCGATCCCTGGGCCGGGAAGATCCCCTGGAGGAGGAAGTGGCAACTGACTTCAGTGTTCTTGCCTGGAGAATCCCATGGATGGAGGAGCCTGGTGGGGCTACAGTCCATGGGTTCACAAAGAGTCAGACACGGCTAAGTCACTGAGCACGCGTGCAACCAGAATATCATCATTTCAACATGTTACCGATCATCATCATCATTCTATCATCAAGTTATTATCTGTCGACTCTCTGTATTGATGCATCTATCAATCAACTATCATCTGTGTCATCTATCTAGGTAACTTATCTATGTAACTATGTATAGCTATCTATCTAGCTGTCTATAATTATCAAGACATGTTACATTTTTACTATATGTCCAGAGTTGGTGTGTGTTTCCCAATTATAACACAAGAATGATACATTCTTCAAAGGGAGTATGGAAAACATTTTTTAATAACTGTAAAGGGGGCATCGCTTTCCAAACATGAGAATCGCTATGCTGTACATCTGTAACTTATATGAAAATGCGATGCATCGTCTGTGCGTGCGGGCACGAGTGCTCAGCCGTGTTCGACTCTTTGCGACGCTATGGAGTACAGCCCGCCGGGCTCCTCTGTCCGGGGGATTCTCCAGGCGAGAATCCTGGAGTCGGTCGCCGTGCCCTCCGCCAGGGGATCTTCCCCACCCAGAAACTGAACCCGAATTTTCTGTGGCTGCCGCTTTGCAGGCGGCGTCTTGACCGCTCAGCCACCGGGGAAGCTCATGCATCAGCTTTATGTCAACTAAAAAATCTGTGAAGCAATTATCCTTCTATTAAAAAAGAAACAATCTTTAAAAAAAAAAAAAAAAAAAAAGGGCTGAGTTGTGTGCTGAAAAGAGCTGAGTCATCTGGCGTGTGAATTAACACCCCAACCAAACTGTTAGCCAGAACAGCACCCCCTGCCCCCACCGCCCGCCCCCCCATCCACCTTTTTAGCCGAGTTTCATTTCCCCCAGATCCTCCTCACGTTTGACTGACAGTGGGGTTAGCAGGGAACCCCACGGAGATGGTCTTGAAAATGGAGCCTCCTATCTCATGGACCCAGACGGTTCTGAAAGGCCTGGGGGCTTTTGCAAACACGACTTTGGTTCTGGAACCTCTGTTATTTTTTTTAACTTTTTCTCAGAAAACCACCAAGGTCATGAGCAATCTGCAGGTGAACAAACGGACCCGCTGCGGGTCTCCGATAGGCAGACACGTCGTGTAAATACCAAGAATTCCCCGCCCTCCCTAGAGGTACAACCTGCTTCCCAGTTTGGAGAGCGTATAGAAAAACATGCACATGAACCAGAGGCATTAGTTCCAAGCGAGCTCGGGAGCTCAGACGGACTTTGAGCCCAGCCCCGCTGGGTATTTCCGGGGGAGTGTGAATAAGGTCATCCAGGGCTGGCAGGTCGTGGGGGGGACAGAATCGGTACTCATTGCATCGTTTCATGTAGAGTCCTGGGGTCTTTTTCCATCCCCGCAGGCTGGGGTGGTTCAAGCAGCCTTGGCTATTACTACAGATACCACACGGGTTTTTCATCTACACACGCTGCTGCTAAGCCGCTTTGGTCGGGTCCGACTCTGTGCGACCCCATAGACGGCAGCCCACCAGGCTCCGCCGTCCCTGGGATTCTCCAGGCAAGAACGCTGGAGTGGGTTGCCATGCCTGTCTCCATATCTATACATATATATAAAATCTCATCTCGCTAGCTTCCCAGGTGGCGCTAGTGGTAAAGAATCCACCTGCCAGTGCAGGAGACGTAAGAGATGTGGGTTTGATCTCGGGGTTGAGAACAAGATCCCCTGGGGGAAGGCGTGGCACCCGCTCCCAGTATCCTTGCCCGGAGAATCCCGCGGACAGAGGAGCCTGGCGGGCTACAGTCCACGGGGTCGCCAAGACTCGGACACGCCCGAGCGACTGAGCTCACACACACACACTGCTCACACACACTCCGGCTCCCGCCCGCACCACCTTCTTATTTCCAGAGCAGCTCATGCGCTCAAGGCCACAGCAGCAGAGACCCAGCAACGGCCAGAAGTAAATACAGAGATAAAATAAAAAATACAGCATCTTGAGGGTCGTTCCTGTGTCCCTCGTCTCTGCCACGGGCTCAGATTAGGTGCCAGGTCATCTGCCTCAATGACCTCCCTCCCCTTACGACTACAGCAAGGCCTGTCCAAACAGAAAAGGACCCCCCTCCCAAATGCTGGCACCCCTTGAATAGATCCTGTAGCGTTTGAACGGTGGCGCTCCAAATGGCATGCCTACCCCGCTAACCCGGAACCTGGGAACAGGACCTTATTAAGAAATGGGGTCTCTGCAGACGTGATGGAGTGAAGTGGCTGAGATGAAGGGTCCCTCCTGGATGGGGGTGGCCCTAAACCCAGGGACAGGGTCCTTATAAGACAGAGAAGAGGAGAAACACGGACACAGAGGAGAAGCCACGTGGAGACGGAGGCAGAGACGGGAGGGAGGCGGCCACCAGCCCAGGGACGGACGCCTGGAGCCCCCGGAAGCTTCAAGAGGTAGAAAGAGATGGAGCTCAGCCCTGGGACACCCTGACTTCAGACATCTGGTCTCCAGGGCTCGAGATGCATACGTTTTCCTTGCAAATTCAAGGGCATTTTTGGGAGGCAAAGGTGCCTCATCAAGAGCCCAGTAGCCTTGCCATCAACACATGATGGCCTCGGATGGAAATACTGGTAGTCCACTGCAGCCGTTAAGTCTGACTCTTGTTTAAAAATGGATCGATTAAGTGGAAATGGCCCCTGAGGTGTCTCTTGACACAACTCTGTGGCCTTGGGTGGGAAGAGGGGTTGCTTTATTAAGACCCCCGCCCGGGGAGTTCTTAGGGTCTCACACCTGTAATGACCTCAGGCAAACAAAGGCCATTCATAAAGTGAGTCTGCATTTCCCAGGAAGTTCCTACCAAGGTTCTGAGTGAGCCCAGCTTCACAGGGGGATGAGCCCTCCGCCCTTTCAAGATCTCTCCATATCCCCAAGTCCTCGAGAGGCAAACCTAGACAGCGTATTGAAAAGCAGAGACATCACTTTGCCGGCAAAGGTGAATCTAGTCAAAGCTAAGGTTTTTCCAGGGGTCATGTATGGATGTGAGAGTTGGACCATAAAGAAGGTTGAGCCCCGAAGAACCGATGCTTTTGAAGTGTGGTGTTGGAGAAGACGCTTGAGAGTCCCTTGGACTGCAAGGAGATCCAACCAGTCCATCCTAAAGGAAATCAGACCTGAATATTCATTGGAAGGACTGATGCTGAAGCTGAAACTCCAAACCTCTGGCCACCTGATGTGAAGAGCTGACTCATTGGAAAAAACCCTGATGCTGGGAAAGATTGAAGGCGGGAGGAGAAGGAGACGACAGAGGATGAGATGGTTGGATGGCATCACCAGCGCGATGGACGTGAGTCTGAGCAAGCTCCGGGAGTTGGTCATGGACAGGGAGGCCTGGCGTGCTGCAGTCCATGGGGTCACAAAGCATCGGACACGGCTGAGCGACTGAACAGCAGCAAAACCTTCCTATTGTATTTGTGCTTCAAGTGGTTCAGATTCCAGAGCTGGTCTAAACTGCACTTTTCCACCCAAACTCCAGGTGCAGGAGTGGCAGTCAGGAAGAAGCCACAACTCTCAAGGAGTCTGTGGCCATGGGCGCACCAATTTAGCCAGGTCCTCCCCCACTCACGCCTGTCGCTGGAAGACGGGAGGCCGGACCTGAACTTGTGAAGACAGGCTGTGGCCACCGCACGCAGCTTGGGAAATTACATGAGTGTAATTTCCGAGGGACAGGCCGGGGGACACCCCACGTCCAGGCTCCCTCCCTCTCCCCCCTGCTCTGCTGGAAGCACCGTTTCCCACCCCAGGGCTGTAGCCCAGAAGGACCCCAGGACCCGTCTGAACCAGCCGGGCAAGAGGCCGCCTCGGACAGGAGCGGTCCAGCGTGGGGTGATGCCCGCGGACAGTTCAGAAGAAGAACGTCAGGAACGTGCCATCGCCAGCTCCCACCTGGGCGTGAAAGTGGCAGTCACTCGGTCGCACCAACTCTCTGTGACCCCACGGACTGTAGCCCGCCAGGCTCCTCTGCCCATGGGGATTCTCCAGGCAAGCATGCTGGAGTGGGCTGTCATTCCCTTCTCCAGGGGATCTTCCCGACCCAGAGACCAAACCTGGGTCTCCTGCATTGGCAGGTGGGTCCTTTACTGCCTGAACCATCAGGGAAGCCCCACCACAGAAAGGTAAGTATTAATTTAAGCAAAAGGCTTGCACCTCTTTGCAGACAGGCAGCACAGTGCAACCACCCAGATTCTCAGTTTTGTAGACACGGGCTCCCGTATTTCATTTTTTTGCAGCTGAAACTAATCCTGAACTCAAGAAAAAGGGGGCTTTACAACAGGCAGACTCAGGTTTGAAGAGAATTCAGCCGTAACCAATCCTTTGAGACCCCATGGACTGCACCCCTTCAGGCTCCTCTGTCCATGGGGATGCTCCAGGCAAGAAGACTGGAGTGGGCTGCCATGTCCTCCTTCGGGGGCATCTTCCCAGCTCAGGGAGGGGGACATATGAAAGCTGTTGTCAGTTTCACAAAGAAAACCATGAGTTTGCAAAAGACATCGTAAAAAGAAAAAAAAAAAAAGAAGCAGAGATGTTGAAAGCAAGGGCATTTCACGCAGACAGGAGGCTACAGCTGCAAACAGCACTTACCCGGCTTGGTTTTCCCTGACGCGTTCGCGTGTCCCAGCAAGAAGACAGTGGCGGCCGCCCAGGGCAGAAAGACACGCCTCATGGTGGAAGCCGGAGGTGGAGGCAGCGAGCAGAAGGTCGACTCCTCCAAGGGGACTTCGGCTCATGACTAACGTACGAAGGTCACCCCTTTTTTTAAAAGGCGGAAAAGAAACTGGGGAAATGACTACAGGAAACAGTCATGCTTTTATTTTAAAAGATGACTCTGGTCAGAAAGGAAAAAAAAAAAATGCAGAATCATTTCTTCAGCCTCGCCGATCATTTGTGCAGCCCCGCCGGATACAACGGTCTAGAGAGGCTGATCTGATAATGGATCTTGTCCAGCCAGGGTTCTCAGCCTCTGGTGGGTCGTGAGAGTCCTGTGTTTGGAGACGGAGGCCCAGACAGGTCTCATCTAGCTGATGCTTTCTGGCTGCTCATCCAGGATCAGGGAGATTTGGTTCAGTTCCTGATGGCATCAAGGAAAGCAGGAGACAGGATGATGTTTGTGTAAGGGACAAAGTTGGCTGGTATTTCTGCAGGGTCTCAATGGAGACTCACTTCCCAGAGGCTATCAGGGAGATTTGTCAGTGGGATTTGTCCTCTCAGTAGGCTTTGTCCTGCAGGACAAAGCCTGAGTTGACCATCAGGAGCCAACTTACCCTTCCCCTGTCCAGTCACAAAACCAGTCCATCCTAAAGGCAATCAAACCTGAACATTCATCAGAAGGACTGATGCTGAAGCTCGAATACTCTGGCCACCTGATGCAAAGAGCTGACTCATTGGAAAAGACCCTGATGCTGGGAAAGACTGAGGGCGGGAGGAGAAGGGGACGACAGAGGATGAGACGGTTGGATGGCATCACTCACTCGATGGACATGAGTTTGAGCAAGCTCTGGGAGTTGGTGAAGGACAGGGAAGCCTGGCGTGCTGCAGTCCCTGGGGTCACAGAGTCAGACACGACTGAGCCGCTGAACAAGAACTCACACCTGCCTCCAAAAGCACCCCTGGGAGTCGGTGTTGCTGTTCGGTCCACAAGTCGTGTCCGACTCTCTTCGATTCTTACTAAATATAACACCCACCGTGATACTCATCCTTGTAAAATCATGTTTGAAAAACTACAAAGCTCTAGGACCTCCCTGGCGGTCCAGGGGTTAAGAATCCATCTTCCTTCCAATGCAGGGGACACGGGTTCAATCCCTGGTTGGGGAACAAACCTCCCATGTGCCTCGGGGCAACTAAACCAGTGTACCACAGACAAAGATGCTGTGGACCACAGTGAAAGACCCAGCATGTTGAAACAGACCCGATGCAGCCAAAGAAACAAGTTTAAGACAAATTTTTTAAAAAAAGCACACACAAGAAAACTACCAACCCCTTTCACAGATATCCACTGGCGGAATCTGTGAGCCACGGGCAAAGAGATCATAAATTGCTCTGTTTTAGAGGCAGGACCTGAGTTTTCCAGAAGCTGACAGGGGCTGTATGCGTGCTAAGTCATCCCAGTCGTGTCCTACTCTTTTTCGACCCCGTGGACTGTAGCCCGCCAGGCTCCTCTGTCCGCGGGAGTCTCCAGGCAAGAATGCTGGAGTGGGTTGCCATGCCCTCCTCCAGGGGGATCTTCCCGACCCAGGGATAGATCCTTGGCTGATGGACCTCAAATTGTTCATTGCAGTGCAGGCTGAGATTCAGGCCTTCCTGGTGCCAGACTAGGGGTGCTTCGGCCACGACCATCCTTCTGGAGGTCAAAGGCTCAACACTGTGGTCTCTGGGCTAAAATCCAGGGGCAGAGTAAGTAGATAGATAGACAGATAGAATAAGTAGGCAGATAAATTGAATAAGTAAATAGAAAGAAGAAGTAGAGAAATAGAATAAGCAGCTAGATAGAATAAGTATATAGACAGAATAAATAGAATAAGTAGACAGAAGAAGTAGATACGTAGAATAAGTGGATGAATAGACTAAATAGAATAACTAGACAGATAAATAGAATAAGTAGCTAGAATAGCTAGATAGATAAATAGGATAAGTAGCTAGATAGAATAAATAAGCAGATAAATAAATAGAATAAGTAGCTAGATAGAATAAGTAACTAGACAGAATAAATAGAATAAGTAGACAGACTAAGTAGCTAGATAGAATAAGTAGATGAATAGACTAAGTAAATAGAATAACTAGACAGATAAATAGAATAAGAAGATAGAATAAGTAGCTAGACAGAATAAGTAACTAGATAGAATAAGTAGATAGAATAAGTAGATACAAAGAATAAGTAGATGAATAGGCTAAGTAGACAGAATAACTAGACAGATAAATAGAATAAGAAGACAGGTATAATAAGGAGATAGCTAGAATAAGTAGATAGAGAGACAGCATAACTAGATGGATAGTCACAGCATCCTCACGTAGGTCAGGATTCCCCAGGCTCACTCTCACGGATGCCTGGATGGATGGATAGATGGATGGAAGGATGGATGGATGGATGGATGGATGGATGGATGGATGAGTAGAGAGGATAAATATATGATTACACAGTGATGCCGGTCCAGGGTTTCTCAGCCTCAGCAGGGCTAACGCCTAGGGCTGGACATCTCTCTGAGGCACAGCGTCCCGGGTCCCGGGCCCTGCGGGGTATGGAGCAGCGTCCCTGGGGTCCCACCCACCGCACGCCGGGAGCACCCCCTCCGCCACCAGCCGTGACCCTGAAACATGCCTGGACGTCTCTGCCCACCACCCCACCTCCCTCCTCCCTGCCTCACGCCTCCTGCAGAGAAGCCGGAGCTTCGAGCCCTCCTCTGAGGCTCCACCTCACCCTACGGGAACTTTGCATTTCAGACATTTTAACCTGAAAAGGGAACAAATGCCCAGGCAGAGGTGGCTGGGGCGGTGATGGGGCGGGCTGAGGTCACAGGTGCTGCTTTCCTGGGCGGGACTGGGCGTCCGGGGAGATGAGCATTTCACGGGACCGGAGATGTGTGGCTCCCAAAGGCAGGGTCTCCCGGCCTCCCTGGGATCCGTTTGTTGTTTGAGGGAACCCAAGGGGCATCAGAATTCACCATGTCCTCCAGCGTCTCCTGGGAAACGGTGAGAGAGAGACCGCATCCTGGACATGTTAACAGCTCTGAGAGGCGGTACCCACTGACCTTCTGCAGTCTCGGCGGGCTACCCAGGAACCTCTTTGGTTCTCCGGTCTTGGCCTTCAAGGGGACATAAACGTGGTGGAGACGGGGTCGGGAAATAATGAAGCAAACCTCCCCACCCTCCACCCCCCGAATGTCCCCGGCTTCCTTCCAGATTCCAGGATAGAAACACTCCCTCCACGGCGAATCCCGAAGACCACTGGCGTCACCTCTCACATGAATAACACACCGCCCTTCTCGGGAACCTCCTCCCCACGCCCCCTGCGTTGCACACAAAACCACAAACCGATAGGGTACATACCGTGCGTTTCTTCAACCGGTCAGGCGCTGGGACTGAGTCAGCAAGCCAAGAAAGGCAACAGGATGGAGGTGGGAAGGCGTGGCGGTCCCAGCGGAGCTAGAAACGTCTGCCGTTCTGTCTTGTGGGTCTGGCTGCCCTCCTGCACATGTGGGAATGACTTGGGTGGGCTACGGATGCATCTTGTGAGGCCACAACACTTGGTGGCATAGTGGCGGGTCATGCGTCCTGATTGACAGGGTGGGTGCACCTGTGAAGTTCTGCTCGAGGTCGGGGGGACCAGTCTCAATGGGAGGCTTGAGTGCAGGGCACTTGAATGTTCGAGCACCTACACACACACACACACACACACACACACACACACACACGGCCGCTGGGCTTGAAAAGTAATCCGACAGCTTGAATGGTCTCTCTTCCCCGGCTGGGAGAGACTTGATTTGACGGTCAGCCTTCCCAAGGGTCTGGTCACTTCGGCTATCACCCGCTGGCCAGAGCCAATCACGGGCCAGCCCAGACTGCAGACACACGGAGCATCCTTGTGAGGAGCTGTGAAGAACTCACAGCTGGCATTCCCTGGCGGTCCATGGTTAAGAATCTGCCTTCCCGGAGGAGGCAATGGCAGCCCGCTCCGCTCTTCTTGCCTGGAGAATCCCGTGAACAGAGCAGCCTGGTGGGGCTACCATTCACCAGGGTCCCAAAGAGTCAGACGCGACTGAGCAACTAACAGCTTTCACACTTGCTCTTTGCCTAAATAAAATAGTGTTTCCTCTCCCTGAAAAAAAAAAGAAAAATTTGCCTTTCAATGCAGGGATATTCCGTCGATCTCCCGGTCTCGGAGGAGATACCACACACAGCAGAGCAACTAAGCATTGAAGCTGCAACTCCTCAGCCCCTGTGCTACAATTACTGAGCCCCTGTTCCACTACGACTGAAGCCCACACACCCTAGAGCCTGTTTTTGGAAATAAGAGAAGCTTCCACCTAATATTAGAAGCCCTCTCACCACAACTAGAGAGTAGCCCCCCTAACCCCATTCATTGCAAGTAGAGAAACCTTGCAAGCAGCAAGGAAGATCCAGTGCAGTCAAAAAAGATAAAAAGAAATACATAAAAAAATGAATCCACACCCATACGGATGTCTGCTTGACAAGACTCAGCATGCCTTCCAAAAAAAGACACTCGGGTCTTGCATGAATTCAAGATAAGACGGGCTCACGCTGACTGCAAGGGTGGTTCCACCACCTTGCACGTCACAGCCTCCAGCCCGCACGTCGATCGGTCGGAACGCGCCGCGTGACACGACCTCTTATCTCTCCTCCGGCCCGCCAGGTTGTCACGGCCAACTATCACAGAGCAGCCCCACGCCGTGAGCCCCGCGTGGTTTGCTATCAGATCCATCTGTCGGCTTTGACACTCTGGTGAGAACTGTTACATAACAAAAGGGTTTCCCCGCCCCAGAAGCAGAGAGCAGAGGCCAGTCTGTATGGCACAGAGACGGTGGGAAGCTGTCTGCTGTTTCATCTGTTTGGAGAGAGACTTGAAGACGCACAGAGGTGATGATCAAGAAACTTGGAAAAGGAACGATTGGCTTCAGGCGGTGTGAGAGTGGAACTCGGGGGGCATAGGGGGTCTGCGCCACGTAGACCAAGGTTGTTGTTGCTTTTGAGTCGCCAAGCTGTGTCTGACTCTGTGTGATCCCATGAGCCACAGCACGCCAGGCCTCCCTTGTCCATCACCAACTCCCAGAGTGTACTCAAACTCACGTCCGTTGAGTCAGTGATGCCATCCAACCATCTCATCCTCTGTCTTCCTCTTCTCCTCCCGCCTTCAATCTTCCCCAGCATCACAGTGTTTTCCAATGAGTCAGCTTTTCGCATCACGTGGCCAAAGTATTGGAATTTCCGCTTCAGCATCAGTCCTTCCAATGAGTATCCAGGGTTGATTTCTTTTAAGACTGACGGGTAGACCATGAAGACCATGGTGTGTGTTAGTCCGTCATTCATGTCAAACTCTTTTGTGACCCCGTGGACTGCAGCCCAACAGGCTCCTCTGTCCATGCCATCTTCCAGGGAAGAATACTGGAGTGGGTTGCCATTTCCTTCTCCAGGGCATCTTCCCGACCCAGGGATCGAACCCGGACCAGTGCACAATGCCTACGTCTCAAGGCAGAGAAAAGACAACCTCTTGACTGTCTTGGCCATACAATTGCACCGTTGAGCACTGAGGCCTCCCTCCGCCGAGCACACAACCTCTTAAGTGCATGGAACCCACCCTGCTGACGCTTTGCTTTTGGACTCCTGGCTCCCAGAACTGCCAGATGATACATCTCTGCTGTTTTCAGCCACCGTGTCTGTGGTGCTGTTACAACCAACCCCAGAAACTCACCCTAAGTCTAGTAGGGGCAGTAAGCTTGGACCTTCCATCTGGTGTCCAAACGGCTGCAGTGGACAGAAAGTCCACCTGCTCCCCGCCACCTGGCCTGTCCTCTGACCCCACGGAAAAACCCATCTCCGTGGGAGCCCCGTTCAGATAGCTGAGGATGGCAAATATTACCTTGATTTCCAGGTCAAAGGAGCCTCCTTCTTTGATGAGCTCCAAGACTCCTCAGTTGCCTGGTATCATGTCAGATTCAAGATGCTGGGCGACCCTCCGTAGACTTCCTTCACATCCCCAAACAGTAGTGATGGAAAGGGAACAAGTGTGTCGGAGAAACGATACTACCTGGGCTGGCACTAGTGGAACACGGTTCTCTAAGATTCTGGGCTAAGAAACAGGATTGACTCTCTCAGAGACGGAAGCATCCAAGAGGGGGAAGGAGGGGAAAAAATGAAAAAAAAAAAAAAATCTTTTCCCCTCTATCCTCTTAAGTTCTGTCCCGGTGCCCCTGCAAATTAAATTGACAGACGATCGGTTTGTAGGAAAGAAGAAAGCAGAGTTTACATGTTCAGCATGCATACATGGGGGAGAAACTCAGTGATGAGTGTTTCCAGGGAATGGTTAGAGTTTGGGGTTTATGTACCTAACTTGGGCTTCCCAGGAGGCTCAGTGGTGACGAATCTGCCTGCCAGTGAGGACACGCAGGTTTGATCCGTGTGTTGGGAAGATTCCCCTGGAGAAGGCAATGGCAACCCACTCCAGGATTCTCGGGTGAGAAATCCCACGGACAGAGGAGCCTGGTGGGCTGCAGTCCATGGGGTCGCAAAAGAGTCAGACACAAATGAGCGACTGAACAACAGCAAAAACGTGCCTAACTCAGCAGGTGATGGGGAGGTGGATAAAGCTCAGTTAGGGGAAAAAAAATGGCTTTGAGATACGTAAGTGGGTTTTCAGGAGAACAAACAAGAGATGAGAGAGTGGGACAGTGTTTACACAGATAAGAGTGAATTTTCCACCTCCTTCAAAGCTGCAAAACTGCCCTGGAGATGGAATTTGCGGGATGGGGGTGGGGGCTTTTACTGTGTTCTCCCACTAGGGAGTAGATCCACCCCGGAGGAGAGGTATTTATGGAGCCCTGTTTCTCAGAAATTGCTGCTTTTGATCAGATAGGGAAGCTCCAAGAAGACTTTTTTTTTTTCCCCTGCATCTGTTGCCGTTCAAAGGTCTTCAGCTTAAAATCATCTTGACACACACACAAAAATGTCATCTTTTGGGTGTGGTGTGTTCAAATCTCACAGCTGAGGAGTAGTGCGTGGAGCCCCTTTTGCCTGGAGGAACCCGAGTAATTCGTGAGGCTTCGAAGAAGCAGGTGGGAGGTGAGAGATGGATACCCAGCAATATAGAAGGAGTCACACCAGCTCCTGAATGCATCAACCCAGTGAGCGGGCCTGAAGAGGGGTTGACCAGCCAGCACTATTCGATGAGAATACCTTGAAAGGGAATCTGTTATTTTCCGCACCGCCCTTCTCCCCAAGAAATCTGTATACTGGAATGTCCCTGGTGGTCCGGTGGTTAAGAACCCGCCTTGCCACGCAGGGGACGCACCTCACTCTCCCTGACCCCTGCTTCCCCTTTGTGGCAGGCAGCTCTCGGGACCGGCCGTGGGGAGCCGGGCGGGGCGGCAGCTGCAGGGCGTGTGTGGGTGCGTCACCCGCTCTGCAGTCACAGAACACGTCTCTCTCCCGACTAACTCCATCCCTGGGCGGGGAACCGGGACCCCACGTGTTGGAGCAAGGCAGCCTGCACAAACGCGACGACAGAACTCCACGTGCGCCAGAGTGAAGACCATCCGTGTTGAGCTCCAACTCAGCGCAGCTGCAACGCAGACAACTAAATATAACCCAATCGTTTTTTTAAGATTGATTGTTTTAATTGAAGATTAACTGCTTTGCGCTTCCCTGGAGGTTCAGCTGGTAAAGAATCCGCCTGCAATGCGGGAGACCTGGGTTCCATCCCTGGGTTGGAAAGATCCCCTGGAGAAGGGATAGGCTACCCACTCCAGTATTCTTGGGCTTCCCTGGTAGCTCAGCTGGTAAAGAATCTGCCTGCAATGCGGGAGACCTGGGTTCCATCCCTGGGTTGGGAAGATTCCCCTGAAGAAGGGAACGGCCACCTGCTCCAGTATTCTGGCCTGGAGAATTCCAGGGAGTGTATAGTCCACGGGGTCACAAAGAGTCGGACACGACTAAGCGACCTTCACTTCACTTTTAAACTGCTTTACAGACTTTTCTTGCTTTCTGTCAAACACCAACAATAAACAAGTACCAAAAAAAAAAAAAAAGAACAAGCTATATTAAGCATGATCTTTAGAGTCTGGGCTTCCCTGGTGGCTCAGATGGTAAGGCATCTACCTGCAATGCGGGAGACCCAGGCTTGATCCCCGGGACGGAAAGATCCCGTGGATGACGAAATGGCAACCCACTCCAGTATTCCTGCCTGGAGAATCCCACGGAAGGAGGAGCCTGGTGGGCTACAGTCCACGGGGTCCCAAAGAGTCGGACACGAGTGAGCGACTTCACTCACTTTTAGAGTTCTGGGTTAGCCAAGAGCAGAACTGGCAAAGAGAAAGAGGGAAAGAGCGGTTCCAGGTGTGGAGGGGTGGCGGTCAAGATGCAGCATCTCTTTTCTTTCTGCGATGCTGTCTAGATGTGGCGTCCTAAGTCACCTCACGCCACCTCAAATTTGGGCTCCTTCACTTGAACTGTAAGGAGATCCAGCCAGTCCGTCCTAGAGGAAATCAACCCTGAGTATTCACTGGAAGGACTGATGCTGAAGCGCCAATCCTTTGGCCACCTGATGTGAAGAACTGATTCATTGGAGAAGACCCTGACGCTGGGAAAGATGGAAGGCGGGAGGAGAAGGGGACGACAGAGGATGAGATGGTTGGAGGCCACCACCGACTCGATGGACATGAGTTTGAGCAAGCTCTGGGGGTTGGTGATGGACAGGGAGGCCTGGCGTGCTGCGATCCACGGGGTCGCAGAGACTGACTCGGGATGTGGTGACTCGACAGCAGAAACAACACATGTTCTTCCTCTGGAAGGAACCAGGCTCGCAGATCTGCCCATGCGGTAACACGGAGGAGGAACACGCACGTCTGGACACGCTGCAGATGAACCACAGCGGATTCACGGTCACAAGGGGAAGGGGGCGGAGGGAGCCCCCAGAGGTGGCGTCTTTCTCTTCAGCAGAGACTTTATTTTTAGAGCCTTTTTACGTTGGCAGCCAGCTTGAGAGGGAAGTACAGGGCTTTCCCAGAGGCGCCCATTCCCCCACACGGAGAGTTCCCCTGGTATCCGCAGCCACCCTTGGTCGTATGTGCTAGGTCTGTTAGATCGATATCGAGACACGGTCACTGACACATTGATGGCTATCAGCGTGTGATGAACGTGATGCTGTGAATCCACAGGAGCCTTTGAGCCTGACGTGATCAATCTCGTCGTTCAGTCTCCAAGCCGTGTCCGACTCTGGACAACCCCATGGACTGTAGCCCGCCAGGCTCCTCTGTCCGTGGGATTCTCCAGGCAAGGATACTGGAGTGGGTTCCCACGCCCTTCTCCAGGGGATCTTCCCGACCCAGGGATGGAAACTGCGTCTCCTGCATTGGCAGGGGGGTATCTTTACCACTGAGCGGACTGGTAAGCCCGTTTTAGGCAAAGGATCCACAAGCAGAAGGAAAAGATCAACAGCAGGAAAAGATCAACAGCAGGAAAGACCGGCAACTCGAACGTCTCCATAGTTTATAAGACAGCAGAAAGTGAAAGAAAGTGAAGTCGCTCAGTCGTGTCCGACTCCTTGTGACCCCCTGGACTGTAGCCTGCCAAGCTCCTCCGTCCATGGGATTTTACAGGCAAGCGCACTGGAGTGGGTTGCCATTTCCTTCTCCAGGGGATCTTCCCAACCCAGGGATGGGAACCCAGGTCTCCCACATTGTAGGCAGACGCTTTACCGTCTGAGCCGCCAGGGAAGTCCTATAAAACAGCAGAAGGGTGACCTTACACGGCGTGCTGTGGCTAAAGCTGGTTCTTTTTTTCTGGCATCGAGCTTACGTCGGCTTCCCAGGAGGCGCTCGTGGTAAAGAACCCAGCTGCCGATGCAGGAGACACAAGAGACGCGGGTTTGATCCCTGGGTTGGGAAGATCCCCTGGAGGAGGGCGTGGCAACCTACTCCAGTATCCTTGCCTGGAGCATCCCTCGGACAGAGGAGCCTGGCGGGCTGCAGTCCACGGGGTCGCAGAGAGTCGGACACGCCTGAAATGACTCAGCACGCACATGTCCTGCGTCAGCCACGGGGTCTTTGCAGCTCACTGTCCATGTCCCCTGCTTCCCCTTTGCAGCAGACACGCCCCTGAGGACCGGCCGTGGGGCGCTGGGCGGGGATGCCTCCGTGCGCCGCGGTGGGCGTGTCACCGGCTCAGGAGTCACGGCCGCGTGTAACTCCATGGTCACCGACCATCCCCAGCGGTGTGTTTTGTGCAAACATCCCCTGCCACCCACGGTCCTGACTCACGGGCACAGGGCCGGGGGCCGGGGTGGGCATTGCACCAGGCGCCCGCGTGAGGTGGCAGAGACAGGAGCCCAAAGCTGGTCGGGGTGGGAAGATACAGCAGAGTCAAGCCCATCAGCAGCCCATCCATCAGAGCTTCGGACCGCGTTCCCAGGGCGGTGGCCTATCTGCGAACCCGTGGGCTTTTCAAAACGTGCCCCTGCTTGCTGCTCCGCTTCAGCCTCATGCTCACTTTTCCTGCACAGTGTCCGCTCCTCTCCTGAAAGATATCACCTCCCCGGGAGAAGGGAGAGGGACGTATTGGGAGTTTGGGGTTAGCAGCCACAAACCGGGGCTTCCCTGGCGGCTCAGGCGGTGAAGAATCCACCTGCAATGCGGGAGGCCTGGGTTCGATCCCTGGGTCGGGAAGATGCCCTGGAGAAGGGAATGGGTCAGAATATTATGTAAATATATATATATGATGGATAAACAACCAGGTCTTACTGTAGAGCCCAGGGGACCTATATTTAACATCCTATGATAAACCACAAAGGAAAAGAATATGAAAAGTATATATATATGTATATATGAATCAGTTTGTTAAACAGCAGACATTAACACAACATTGTAAACCTACTACGTAGCTGTCGTTCAGTCGCGTCCGAATCTGTGATCCCGTGGACTGCAGCCCGCCAGGCCTCCCTGTCCATCACCGACTCCTGGAATTTGCTCAGACTCATGCCCATTGGGTCGGTGATGCCATCCAGCCATCTCCTCCTCTGTCGGCCCCTTCTCCTCCTGCCCTCAATCTTTCCCAGCATCAGGGTCTCTTCAGATGAGTCAGTTTTTCCCATCAGATGGCCGGAGTACTGGTTTCAGCTTCAGTATCAGTCCTTCCAGTGAAAATTCAGGGTTGATTTCCTTTAGGATGGACTGGTTGGATCTCCTTGCAGTCCAAAGGGACTCTCAGCTATAATTTAAAGAAAAATTAAAAAAAAGACACCCATCACCGAATTGTTGACACCAACTCGGGCCTGCCCCCACAAGTGAAAATTCTGATGTTGTAAACTGCCTGAAAATTCCACGCTCCTTTTCCCAGAAAGTCACACTTTTTTTCTTTGCTGTTGCTGTGATCTTTTCTTCTCCCCGAGTGGGCGGCTGGGACACCCACAGTATTCCTCCGGCAGCATGAAGCACACTCCTAGCAGCTCCAAGAGCCCAGTTAGGCCTCTGCCTTCCTGCCTGCTTCATTAGCATTATAAGCGTGGACAAATTAAAAAAACAACAACATAAGCCCTTCTTCACGAGACATATACTGCAGAATACATTTCCATTTTCTCGTGTATCACTGATTGAAATTCCAGCCCGAGATGAGGGAACTATAAAATAAGCGCCCGCCTCATGACCCCGAATTTTTTTTTTACCCTGAAAGTGGATATTTTACCCCAGGAAACAGCCCTCCAGGGAATCGCTCCTGACTGAGGCTGACTTTTAGGGAAACTGGCTTTTGTAATCTTTAAAGGCATTCAGAGAGCGCGTCGTCTGTGGACCGAAAGAGGGTTTTCAGGAATTCCCCGGGCGACCCTTGGAACTTTTGCACTTGAAAAAAAAAATTGGGTGACTGTGTCCTTCCCTTCCCCCCAAGACTCCATCACCTGCTCCCCGCCCCCAACCGAAACACAGCCCCGTCTGGCTTGGTCCTGGGAGTCTGCAGGGCTAGTGAGCTGCCAGCCCCTCTCAAGCTCCCTGCAGACGACGGTTAGGCAGAAATGAAGCGCTAAAGGCCTTGGTTACTCACCACAGTGAAGCACCTGAAGCAGGTGACCCAGACGGTGAAGAATCTGCTGCAATGCAAGAAGCTCGGGCTCGATTCCTGGGTTGGGAAGACGCCCTGGGGGAGGGCGTGGCAACCCACTCCAGTGGGAATTTCCACTCCAGTGTTCTTGCCTGGAGAATCCCATGGCTGGAAGAGCCTGGTGGTCTACAGTCCACGGGGTCGCACAAGAGTCAGACACGACTTAGCTACGAAAACAGCAACAAAGCCCTTGCAAAGGCGGCCGAATTCACCTACGGATGAAGAGATTCCATCACGCAGGCCCTCTCTGACCTGTGTGTGTGTGTGTGGTTACCCGCTCAGTCCTGTCCGATTCCTCGCGTCCCCTGGACGGCAGCCCGCCAGGCTCCTCTGCAAACCCCGGGGGTGTTTAAGGAAGCCCTGAGATAGAGGCAGGTTGCTCCAGCAGACGCTGAGTTGTCGACACAGACCCCCTCCCCGTGAGGGACCCTGTCCTGGGACTCCTCAGCGAGTCTCGGGGACTGTGTCTGAGGGGTGCAAAAATCGGGGGGCGATTCTGGGGTCTCTGGGGTGGTTGGAGGAAATCGGGGATGGTCTTGCGGAAGTCTTTGGGCAGAGTGGGGGAAAATCTGGAATGACTATAAGAGTCTTGAGGGATGAGGGATGGAAATTTGGGGTGACGGAGGGGAGTCTCTGGAGTGATGGATGGAAATTTAGGGTGAACAGGGAGGGGCTGGGTCTCTGCAATGAATGATGGACATTTGGAGTGAGTGCAGGGTGTCTGGGTGAAGGAATGGAGAAGGGCATGGCTACCCACTCCAGGATTCTTGCCTGGAGAGTCCCGAGGATAGAGGAGCCTGGCGGGCTACAGTCCCTGGGGTCACACGGAGTCGGACATGACTTAGCAACTAGCCCACCAAAAGGAATCTGGAGCGAGTGGGGTTACTGCCGGGGTGATGGATACCAACGTGGGGTGAATGGGGCTCTTTAGGGTGAGTGGTGGAAAGCGGGGGTGAGTGAGGATCTCTAGGGTGAGATGGAAATCTGGGGTGAACGGGCATGTCCGAGGTGATTGGTGGAAGTGTGGGGGTGAGCCCGAGGGTCTCTGGGATCAGAGATAGAAATCTGAAGAGAGTGGAGGTCTCGGGGGGTGAGTGTAGACAGTCAGGGGTGAATAGAGGCTCTCTGGGGTGAGAGGTGGGACGCTGGGGTGAGTGGGAGGGGAGTGTCTCTGGAGTGAGCCTGCGTGTCGTCAGAAGTCCCCTAACCCTAAACCTGCCAGCGCACAAGAGATCTGAGCACGAAAGTGCAAGAACAGTGAACACTTATCTCTTCTCCCCATCCTGAGAGAGAGAGAGACACAGTCCCATCGCTCAGCCATGCCGGACTCTCCGAGACCCCGAGGACAGAAGCACGCCAGGCCTTCCGCTCCATCACCAGCTCCCGGAGCTCGCTCAGACTCATGTCCTAATCCTTGGACAAGATGCAGGAACAAGAAACACCCACGGGGGGAAGAACAACAGCAAACACACATCAAAGCCAGAGAGATAAAGCCGGGGCCGTGGGGGTCACGAAGACCCCGGGCGCAGCCGGGCGCTTTCAGATGCCCTCTCACCTCCCACTGCAGAGAGCGATGCCCCGCGCCCCGCACCCCAATCTCTCCTGCATCTAACCTCTCCCCACCAATTACCTTTTATTTAAAAAATTTTTCCAGGAACAGAAGCTCCTGGGGGCTGGGAGGGGGTTTCCGAAACTGCTGCAACAATAGAGATAAGCCCAGCAGATAAGCACACTAATCTCCTGTTTAAAAAAAAAAGAAAATATGAGTGAGCTGGTTCTGCAACCACCTGGGGAAAAAAAATATCTGCAGTTATTTCTACCTTCAGCGTGGACAGGCGGGGATGAGTTGCCTGGTGTGGAAGAAAAATACATCTGAATAGGAGCAGGAGGGGACATAGGTACACCTGTGGCTGATTTATGTTGATGTTTGACGGAAAACAGCAAAATTCTGTAAAACTATTATCCTTCAATTAAAAAAATAATTTTTTTTTTAAAGAAGGCGGCCTCCTTGGGGGAAGGGGGTGCTACAGTTGGTATCCCCGGCTCCATTTGGGCGGGAGTTTTTTGTGACTGACTCTGGTTTCCCTGGTGGCTCAGGGGAAACTCTGCATGCAATGCAGGAGATCTGGGTTCGATCCCTGGATGGGGGAGATCCCCTGGAGGAGTGGCAACCCACCCCAGTATTCTTGCCTGGAGAATCCCACGGATAGAGGAGCCCGGTGGGCTACAGTCCATGGGGTCGCAAAGAGTCAGACACGACTGAGAAACTAACAGTTTCACTTTCACAGTCTGTGATCTCAGGTGGTCTCACACCGGTCCCTGGGGGGCTGGGGGGTGGTCTCTGGCTGACGTTGGAAACCCCAGGACCCAACAGCCAATGGTTTGTCCCCTGTGTTTGCATCACGGTGCATCCCAGGGAAGAATCAGTCCAGTCGCTCAGCCGTGTCCGACTCTTTGCGACCCCGTGGACTGCAGCATGCCAGACCTCCCTGTCCATCACCAACTCCCAGAGCTTGCTCAAAGCAGGGAATAATATCTTTTGCATTTAAAGGAGAATCTGGGGTGGGGGCGTTTTGAGAACCAACACGCCCCCCATTCCAGCATGACCCCTGTGCCCAAGGACACCTCTCCCACAAGCGGGGGTGGGTGGGGTTGGTGGGGGGTGTACTGTTTATTCATGTCCGACTCTTTGCAACCCCGTGGACTGTAGCCCCACCAGGCTCCTCTGTCCGTGGGATTCTCCAGCAAGAACACTGGAGTGGGTAGCTATGCCCTCTTCCAGGGGATCTTCCCGACCCAGGAATGGAACCCCAGTCTCCTGCATTGACAGGTGGGTTCTTTGCTGTCCGAGCAGGGTGAGTGGGCTCATAGAAATCCCAAACTCCTTCAGTTCAGTTCAGTTCAGTCGCTCAGTCGTGTCTGACTCTTTGCAACCCCATGAATTGCAGCACCCCAGGCCTCCCTGTCCATCACCATCTCCCAGAGCTTACTCAAACTCATGCCCATTGAGTCGGTGATGGCATCCAGCCATCTCCTCCTCTGTCGTCCCCTTCTCCTCCTGCCCCCAATCCCTCCCAGCATCAGGGTCTTTTCCAATGAGTCAACACTTTGTATGAGGTGGCCAAAGGATTGGAGTTTCAGCTTCAGCATCAGTCCTTCCAATGAACACCCAGGACTGATCTCCTTCAGGATGGACTGGTTGCATCTCCTTGCAGCCCAAGGGACTCTCAAAATTCTTCTCCAACACCACAGCTCAAAAGCATCCATTCTTCAGCGCTCAGCTTTCTTCGCAGTCCAACTCTCCCATCCATACATGACCACTGGAAAAACCACAGCCTTGACCAGACGGACCTTTGTTGGCAAAGTAACGTCTCTGCTTTTTAATATGCTGTCTAGGTTGGTCATAACTTTCCTTCCAAGGAGTGAGCGTCTTTTAATTTCATGACTGCAGTCGCCACCTGCAGTGATTTTGGAGACCCAGAAAATAAAGTCAGCCACTGTTTCCAGTGTCTCCCCATCTATTTCCCATGAGGTGATGGGACCAGACGCCAAGATCGTAGTTTCCAAACTCCTTACACCCAGCCATGAGAACACTCTTGCTTGGCCAAAGATGAGCTCCTGATATCAGTGCCAACGGGCGGCCCCTTTCAAGGGCAGCAAAGCTCCTCCGACGCCAGCTGGCTTGGATCGGGCTTGCAGAGAGCGCTACTGACCTCTAGTGACGAAAACTTCCAAACCGCGCCAAGGCCACCCACCCCACCCCCACCCCCACCCCGGACCACCCAGCAGCTTAAAGAGCCTGGAGTGGGGACCGACCCTCCCCCGCTCCACCCGGCGGGACCCGAGTGCACAGGCTTTGGGGACAGCTCAGGGCTTGCCAAGTCCGAAGGTGGAGGGTGGTTTAGTCTGTGTGGGTAAAACTGTTCCCGTTCAGTGGCTCAGTGGTGTCTGACTCTTTGCGACCCCATGGACTGCAGCCCGCCAGGCCTCCCTGTCCATCAACTCCCGGAGTTTGCTCAACCTCACGTCCACTGCGTCGGGGATGCCATCCAGCCATCTCATCCTCTGTCGCCCCCTTCTCCTCCCGCCCTCCATCCCTCCCAGCATCAGGGGCTTTTCCAGCGCGTCAGTTCTTTGCATCAGGTGGCCAGAGTCCTGGAGCTGCAGCTTCAGCAGCAGTCCCCCCAGTGAAGGCAGCTGCCAGGACGGAATCTGGAAGTTTCGGTCACTAGGGGCCAGTCGCGCTCCTTGCAGGCGCAGCGCGGGCGCGCAGGCCTGCTCCGGCGCGTCCGGGTCTTTGTGACCCCCTCGGAGGACTGGGCCCCGCCGGGCTCCTCTGGCCGTGGGGCGTGCCCGGCGGGAATCCTGGGGCCCTCGGGCCACGTCTTCTTCCGGGAGAGCTGGACTCCACGAAGAGAAAGTGAAAGTGGAACTGGGCGTTGTGGGTGCGGGGCGCTGGGGGGACAGAGGATGCAGAGATGTGAGCCCGGGGGGCGGGGACCGCAGTCTAACACCCGGGAGACCCCGGGGCGGTGAGATGCTGGGCCAGGCATGTCTCCAGGGGGTGCAGCGATGAGATGATGGGCCAGGCATGTCTCCCGGGGGTGCAGCGATGAGATGATGGGCCAGGCATGTCTCCCGGGGGTGCAGCGATGAGATGATGGGCCAGGCATGTCTCCCGGGGGTGCAGCGATGAGATGATGGGCCAGGCATGTCTCCCGGGGGTGCAGCGATGAGATGATGGGCCAGGCATGTCTCCCGGGGTGCAGCGATGAGATGATGGGCCAGGCATGTCTCCCGGGGTGCAGCGATGAGATGATGGGCCAGGCATGTCTCCCGGGGGTGCAGCTCGGAGGTGGTCAGGCCGCGCCCACCAGGCTCCCGTGGAGTGATGGTCCAGCACCAGACTGAAGCCCTGGCATCTGCGTCTGCAGCTGCAGGTAAGGAGGGCGCGGCGCACTGTGCATTTAATCCTTTTATTTCTATGTGTATGTTTGGCCCTGGCTGGGTCTTCCTTGCGGCATGCTGGGCTTTTTCTCTAGTTGAGGCGAGCAGCGTGGGGTGGTTGGGGGGGAGGTGCAACCTCTTTGTTGGGGTGTGCGGGCTTCCTTGGGGTTCACGGAGTGAGGTTTTGTTTTGTTTTTTTCTCCTGGACCAGGGATTGAATCGGTGCCTCCTGCATCTGCCGGCGGATTCTTTACCACTGAGCCACCAGCGAAGCCCCAAGGAGGTCACGTTTTCCATCGGCTATCACTGAAGGTGCGGGTCCCAGGGGGGGTTTGTTTGGGGATTGCTTTTTGTCTTCTTTTTTTTTTTTTTTGGCGACTTTGCAGCCTGTGGGATCTTAGTTTCCCCGAGCAGGGATCGAATCTGTGTCCCACCCTGTGGTGGAAGGTCAGTCGTGACCCCTGGACCGCCAGGGACCTGCCATGGTTTGGGGATTTCTGACCATGTGTGCAGAGGGTTGTCATCACAAGCTAGGCAGTGGGCGGTGTTCTGTGCATCCTCCCCGGCCTATCTTCTGCCCAGCGTTTACTCCAGGTGATGTTTGACTCTCACCCGCCGTGCGGCTCTCGCTGTGTTTTCTGTGTCTTCATGTCATCTTTAATGTCTGTGGAGGCTTTTTCAGTTCTTTCTGCAAAATAGGGCAGAAGGTGAGGCAGCAAGAGTCTTACTTTCTTTTTTTTTTTTGCAGTGTTTGTTTATTTGGCCGTGCCAAGCCTGAGTTGTGGCAGGAAGGCTCTTTGATCTTTAGTTGCTACGTCTCGGGTCCAGTTCCCTGAACCAGGGATGGAACCCAGGCCCCCTGCCCTGGGAACTCTGCGTTTTAGCCACTGGACCACGAGGGGAGTCCCAGCTCTTCTCTTTCTAAGAATGGTTTCTTACTGATGTCTGCTGACCTTCAACTTTATATCGATAATGCAATTTTCTCAAATAGCTTTCCCTTAGAGGTTATGACAAGGTGTGAACATATTTCCCTGTGTTACAGGGTAAATCCTTGCCTTCGCGTATTTTATATAACATAACTGTGCTTCCCTTGTAGTTCAGTCGGAGAGGAATCTGCCTGCAACGCAGGAGACCCTGTTCGATCCCTGGCTGGGGAAGATCCCCCGGAGAAGGGATAGGCTACCCACTCCGGTATTCCCACCTGGAGAATCCCACGGACAGAGGAGCCTGGTGGGCTACAGTCCGTGGGGTCGCAAAGAGTCGGCATGACCGAGACACTAAACCTCCATCACCACACGAGACATTGAATAGAAGTCCGTGTGGGCTACCGCAGGTCCTCGTTGGCTGTCTATGTTACGTACAGTGGTGTGTATACGTCCATCATTATTTCATTCTTTTTCATGGCTGAGTAATATTCCACGGTGTGCGTGGGCCGCATCTTCTTTATCCATTTCTCTGTTGATGAACGGTGAGGTTGCTTCCGAGGGTGGGGTTTTTTTTTTTAATTAATTAATTCTTCTGGCTGTGCTGGGTCTGTGTCGCTGGGTGCAGTTTCTCCTAGGTGCAGTTCCCAGGCCTTAGAGAGCAGGCTGGGAACTTGGGGCCTGCATGTTTGGTTGCTCTGTGGCATGTGGGATCTTCCCGGACCAGGGATTCAATCTGTGTCCCCTGAGTGAGCAGGCGGTTTCTTTACCACTGAGCCACCCAGAAGGCCTCACTCTTTCATTTTTAACACTAGGTCTTCCTTAAGTCTTCTGACCTTAGACTTTATATATATATGCGCATATATATATGTTTTTCAGATTATTTTCCATTATAGGCTTCCCCGGTGGCTCAGACGGTCAGGAGTCTGCCTGCAATGTGGGAGACCCGGTTCGATCCCTGGGTCGGGAAGATCCCCTGGAAAAGGAAGTGGCAGCCCACTCCAGTACTCTTGCCTAGAGAATCCCATGGATGGAGGAGCCTGGCAGGGTGTATAGGCCATGGGGTTGCAAAGAGTCGGACACGACTGAGCGACTTCTCTTACACCTCGTTGTGAGGTTCTAATATAGTTCCCTGGACTATACAGTAAATCGCCGCTTCTATATATTTTATATAAAGTATCGTGTATGCTTCCCGGCGCCGAACAGTAGGTCCATGCGTTTTATCTATTTTGCATCTAGCAGTGTGTATCTGTTCATTCCACACTCCCGGCTTATCCACCCTTGGCAACCATAAGTGTGTTCTGTATGTCTGTGAGTCTATTCCTGCTTTGCAGATAAGTTCACTGGTTCTCTCTCTCTCTCTCTTTTTTTTTTTTGATTCCACAAATAAGCTATAGCATACGATATGTGTCTTTTTCTGTCCGATGTATTCCACTAGCGTGATCCTCTGGTTACGTTCGTATTGCTGCCAGTGGCATCCTTTCGTTCTTTTTCATGGCTGAGTAATACTCCGTTGTATACACAGACCACATCTTGTGCATGTACCCATCGGTCGATGGACTCCAAGATTGCTTCCGAGTCGTTGTTGTTCTTGCTTAGTAGCTTGGTCGTGTCCGACTCTGCGACCCCGTGGATGGTAGCCCTCCAGGCTCTTCTGTCCATGGGATTGTCTAGGCAAGAGTACTAGAGTGGGTTGCCATTCCCTTCTCCAGGGGATCTTCCCAACCCAGGGATCTAACTTGGGTCTCCCGCATTGGCAGGCAGATGCTTTACCCCTGAGCCACCTGGGAATACTCCTCAGCCATAAAAAAGAATGGAATAGTGCCATTTGCAACAACAGGGATGTATCTATAGAGGTTATCATACTGAGTGAAGTAAGTCAGACAAAGATATCATATGCTATCGCTTATATGTGGAATCTAAAAAGAAATTGATGCAAATAAATTTATTTATAAAATAGACTCACAGACTTAAAAAAAAAAGAAAAAACCCTTATGGTTGCCAACTTAGGGCTTCCCTGCTGGCTCAGACAGTAAAGAATTTGCCTGCAGTGTGGGAGACCTGGGTTTGATCCCTGGGTCGGGAAGATCCCCTGGAGGAGGAAATGGCAACCCACTCCAGTGCTCTTGCCTGGAGAATCCCACGGACAGAGGAGCCTGGCGGGGCTAACAGTCCCTGGGGTCGCAGAGAGTCAGACACGACTGAGCGACGAATATTTTCCCTGCACTTCCATACTCCAGTGAAAAAATTCTAAAATGGGACTTCCCTGGGGGTCCACTGGTTAAGCCTGCGAGCTTGCACTTTAGGGGGGGTTCCGGGTTTCATTCTTGATCAGGGGACTAAGATCCCGCAGCCCTCTTCTATGGCCAGTAATAATAATTTGAATAAAATGAAACTTAAGAAAAGGAAAGAAAACAAACAACACAGCCCCGCCTTCCTGCTGCCTGGAGATCTTTGTCCTGGAGTCTGGGAGGAAGTGAAGCCAGCTCTCGCCTCCCCCCGCCCTTGAGTGTGAAGCCCGGCTCAGCGCACCAGGAAGTTGAGAAATTCTGTGAGGTCGTTTGGAAATGCGTCTCCTGGCCTCTGGTTTCTTTTCTGGGAAAATCGATGTTATAACTTCGGGGGCTGCACCCTCCCCCCGAACGCCGGCTCACTGAGGCCCTGCCTCCCACACCTCCGTTTTTCTGTGGAAGAGGCGCTGACCCCCGCCTCCCCAAGACTCCTTTTCCTCTCTGACCCCGAGGAGAGTCTGGGAAGGGCGGAAACGTGGAATTCTGGCGGATGAGGGGGTTGGGAGGAGCTGCGTCGGCAGAAAGGGCCAGGAGAGGCTGTCACCAAGTGTCTGCGCTGAGCTGGTCCGCCTCAGCCTCCGACGAGTCTCTGATGGGGGCGTCCTGGGCCCTGTGCGGGGTGTGGAGCAGACTCCCTGGGCTCCCCCACCGCATGCCAGGGGCAGCCCCTGCCCCCATCGCTGTCACAGCCAGAAAGTCTCCTGACGTGGTCTTATGTCCCCTCGGAGGGTAAAGTCCTCCCAGTCTGTGAACCACAGCCATAGGTGCATACGTGGGTGGGTGGGTGGAGGGATGGGTGAATAGTTGAGATAGATGGATGATGGATGGATGGATGGATGGATGGACAGGTAGATATATGGATCAATGAATGGATGGATGGATACGTAGAGGGTTGGATGGATGGATAGATGTATGGATAGATAGATGGATGAATGGATGCATGGATAGATACATGGATGGATGGATACATGTATGTATGTATATTTGGATGGATGGATGGATGGGTGGATGGATGGGTAAATGTTTGGGTGGATGGATAGACGCATGGATGGATGGATAGATAGATGGGTGGATGGATGAATGGATGGGTAGATGGATGGATCGGTAGATAGATGGATGAATGGATGGATCGGTAAATGGATGGATGGATGGATAGATACGTACATATACATGATAGATGATAGGTAAGTGATTGCATAATTATACTAATCATAGAGAATAGAGACGGATAGAAAAGTGGACTGAGAAATCGCTAGGCGACAGACTCTCTCTCGCCTGCTCAGGGTTCCTCAGCCTCAGCGCTGCTGACACCTGGGGCCGGACGTGTCTCCGACGTGGGGCGTCCTCTGCACTCCGGGCTGTGGAGCAGAAGCCAAGGCCAGTCAGACAGAAGATGTATGAAAATGTAAGCAAATTTTAAAAATATATGATGGTTTAAAATAATATTATTTTAAAAAATATGCAGTAACCAACAAGGATGTACTGTATAATACACGGTACTGTACTTTCGTTCAGAGTCACAGACATATATTCTTTTTTGGGTTCTTTTCCACTATAGGTTATTACAAGTATTGAGTATAGTACTCTGTGCTTCCCAGGTACTTTCGTGGTAAAGAAACCACATACATAAAAGACATAAGAGACTCAGGTTCCATCCCTGGGTGGGGAAGATCCCCTGGAGAAGGGCATGGCGACCCACTCCAGCATTCCTGCCTGGAGAATCCCGTGGACAGAGGAGCCTGGCGGGCCATAGCCCACGGGGTCACAAAGAGTCTGACGTGACTGAGCAACTTAGCATGCTTGCACGCACATACACACATACGTATAAGTGAATCACTCTGCTGTGCGCCTCAAACTAACACAACCCAGCGTATGAACTCTACTTCAATGAAAAAAAAAAAATTTTTTTAGCATGCAGATCAGAAAAGAGAAGTAAAACTGTATCCATCTGCAGATGACTGCTATATATAGAAAATCTTGACGAGGCTCCACTAGAAAAAAAAATCTTCGAACTAATACCCAGATTTGGCCTGGCGGCAAGGCATAAGATTCAGAGACAAACGCAAGTGCTGTGGACCATCCGAAAAATGAAATACAGAAAACAAGTCTATTTGCAGTAGCATCCAAAAGATTGAAATATGTCCATTTGTTGTTGTTCAGTTGCCAAGTCTTTTTTTTTTAGTTTAATTGGAGGCTAATTATTTTATAATATTGTATTGGTTTTGCCACACATTGACAAGAATCAGCCACGGTGCACATGTGTTCCCCATCCCGATCCACTATCCCACCTCCCTCCCCATCCCATCTGGGTCATGACCTCCGGGTCTTCCCAGTGCCCCAGCCCTGAGCGCTTGTCTCATGCATCCAACCTGGGCTGGCGATCTGTTTCACATATGATCATATACATGTTTCAGTGCCTTCCCTCAAATCATCCCACCCTCGCCTTCTCCCACAGAGTCCAAAAGTCTGTTCTGTACATCCGTGTGTCTTTTGCTATGTTGCATACAGGGTTATCGTTACCATCTTTCTAAATTCCATATAAACGTGTTAGTATACTGTATTGGTCTTTTTCTTTCTGGCTTACTTCACTCTGTATAATGGGCTCCAGTTTCGTCCATCTCATTAGAACTGATTCAAATGAATTCTTTTTAATGGCTGAGTAATATTCCATGGTGTATATGTACCAGGGCTTCCTTATCCATTCGTCTGCTGATGGGCATCTAGGCTGCTTCCGTGTCCTGGCTATTATAAACAGTGCTGCGATGAACATTGGGGTGCACGTGTCTCTTTCAGATCGGGTTTCCTCAGTGTGTATGCCCAGAAGTGGTATTGCTGGGTCATATGGCAGTTCTATTTCCAGTTTTTAAGGAATCTAACAGTTAACCTTTAATAAAGGGTAAAAGGTATTGTGTGTTGTGACGGGGGAAACCCAAGCCTCAAAGAGAGACAGTGAAAACGGGAACCCGCATGCGCTGGGTTAAAGGGACCGTCCACTGGCCAGCAGCCCTTGTAAGTCGGCGGTCACTCTGGAGGCCTCTGTCCCCCAGGCCCTCTGCCCCATCTTCCACCCTCTCTGCACACTGTCCCGAAGGACTCTTGGCTGCCACCCAGGACCCAGCATCATCCCCTTTACTCTCGTTTGCCTTGTCCACAGACCCTCCTGGGAGGTCTGAGCTGGTCTGAGAACACGCCAGGGTGATAAAGATGAAAAAATGCGCTGAGGGTGAAAACGCAGAGACTGTCGCACAGACTGAAGGGCGTCGGGAAGAGAAAGACAAGGGTCGCATCGTGACAGGTTTATGAGGCATCTAGAAACAGGCAGAGATGCTCCCGCTTGCAAAGCAGAAATAGACACAGACATAGGGACTCGGGGGACGGTGGGGGTGGGATGGCTTGGGAAATTGAGATGGACGTGCATCTCAATTGAGGCGTGCGTGCTAAGTCGCTGCAGTCGTGTCTGACTCTCTGCGGCCCCACGGGCTGTAGCCCCGCCGGGCTCCTCTGTCGGTGGGAGTCTCCGGGCAAGAACAGTGGAGTGGGATGCCATGTCCTCCTCCAGGGGAATCTTCCTGATCCAGAGATCAGACTCGGGTCTCTGAACGCCTCCTGCGTTGGCATGCAGATTCTTTCCCACTAGCGCCACCTGGGAAGCCCGTATTGATATGGATACGATGTAGGTGATACGTCATTATACACATTGACAGATACAATATATCAATAAGTTTGCATGTTGATACTATGAATGTAGTAGATAATGAGAACCTACTGTACGTCACAGGGAGCTCTACTTAGGGCTCCGTGGAGACCTAATAGGAGGGAAATCCAATAAAGAGGGAATACACCTGCTGAAGCTCCAATCCTTTGGCCACCTGCTGCGAAGCGCCAACTCATTGGAAAAGACCCTGATGCTCAGAAAGATTGAAGGCGGGAGGAGAAGGGGACGACAGAGGATGAGATGGTTGGATGGCATCACCGACTCCATGGACATGAGTTTGAGTAAACTCCAGGAGCTGGTGATGGACAGGGAGGCCTGGCGTGCTGCAGTCCACGGGGTCGCAAAGAGTTGGACACGACTGAGCGATTGAACTGAGATGAGGGGACTAACCTGGTAACTGACCTGAGTCGACTTGGGGAACCTCCGGGTCCCGTCCTTGGGAAGACGACCCTCTCCACGTCTGTGATGAAAATGGTCACTGAGGGGCTTCCCTGGCGGGCCCAGTGGTAAGGAATCCTCCTGCCAGTGGAGCAGACAGGGGTTCCATCCCCGATCGGGGGGAAAAAAATCCCACGTTCCCTGGAGCAAGTAAGCCCATGCGTCACAACTGCCGAAACCCGGGGGGCCCTGGAGCCCACGCTGCATAAGAGAAGCCACTGCAGTGACAAGCCTGTGTGCCCCAGCTGGAGAAAACCACAGCACGGCCCAAAACATCTAATAAATTAAAATGATCAGTGGGACCAGCCCCACCTGGTCCCTGCTCTGAGAAGACTTGGTGAAGCGTCTGACTCTAAGAAAGACGACCTTCTCCACGCGAGTGGATGGGAGCGGGTATGGAGGAGAGCAGAGGACCCACCTGTCCCAGTTCCTCCTGGCGGCGGGCGTGGCAAGGGGAGGGGAGGGAATCGAGGGGAAGAAAACAGGAACACAGCTGAAGGCGTCCGGCCCATCTCTGTCGGATGAGGAAGAGAGGCGTCGGGGCGCTCAGACGGGCCAGCCTCGCGGGACAGCGATGGGGATCGCAGGTCGGCAGACGCGAGCGCGGGGTGTGTGTGTCGGAGGGGTGGGGTGTGACCCGGTCCCCCTTGACCCCCGGGGTCCCCGAAAGTGTCATTTTCCTGCTTCTGTTGCTGCCCCGGGCGGCTGGCACTCCAGGTGGGTCAGACAAAAGTTGCTCTGCCGCGCCGGCTGCTAACTCACTTCAGCCGTGTCCAACTCTCCGCGACCCCGTGGACTGTAGCCCCGCCGGGCTGCTCTGTCCGTGGGGATTCTCCAGGCAGGAATTCTGGAGTGGGTGGCCGTGCCCTACCTCCAGGGGACCTTCCCGACCCAGGGGTCAAAGCTGGGTCTCCTGCATGGGCGGGCGAGCTCTGTTCCGTGCGCACGAGCTGGGAGGCCCCGGTAACCTGAGGGTGTGCAGTGGAAACACCTTTCCGATGCAGGGCGCCCAGGCAGACGGCGTGACCGCCGAGGGGTAGCGTGTGGGCGCCGCGTTCTTAGGTCCGGATGAGCCCCCGGGGGAGTTGGCCAGGTCGGGGTGGGAGATTTCGGAGTTCCCCGGGGCCAGCCCGTGCCTGTCGGGACTGGAAAGCAGACTTGGCTTTGCGAGCTGTGTGTGTGCTGCGGTGATGGGGGCCCGTCGGGGTTACAGGTCTTGCCTGGGACGCCGGCCTTGCGTTTTGTGTGGCTCAGTTGGTCAAGAATCCGCCTGCAATGCAGGAGACCCCGGTTCGATTCCTGGGTGGGGAAGATCCGCTGGAGAAGGGGTAGGCTACCCACTCCAGCATTCTTGGGCTTCCCTGGTGGCTCAACTGCTAAACAATCTGGCTGCAGTGTGGGAGACCTGGGTTCAATCCCTAGGTTGGGAAGCTTCCCCTGGAGATGGGAAAGGCTACCCACTCCAGTATTCTGGCCTGGAGAATCCCATGCAGTCCATGGGGTCGCACAGAGTCGGACACGACTGAGCGACTTCCACTCACGCACTCCCTGGCACGCCTAAAACCACGGTGAGCTCCACGGGCAAGCTCGGGCCAGGGTCCCCCTTGGACCGGCCTCCCGGTTACCAAGCCCCCTCCGCAGGGCGTGTCCTGAATCTGAGACACGGCGGCGGTCCCCTCCGCCCAGCCTACATGGTCTCAAAACTGAAGTCTTTAAATGAGGAAAGGAAGCGCGGCCTGGTGACTACCAAAACAAGAAGGGAAAGCGGGCATGAAGAAGCAAAGGACGACTCGACTCCATTTATAGGCAGCGAAGCAGCAGAGGGGAGTCCACGGAGGCAGAAAGTGGGTGCGTGGTCGGAGGGGGTGGAGGCTGATGGCTCACGGGGACAGGTCTCCCTCGAGGAGACGGGAAAGTTCTGCAACCAGGCTTGGAGGATGTGCGGGGTGTCACTGCTTTGCACGAGGGGGCTTACCAGGTGGCTCAGCTGGTAAAGAATCAGTCTGCCGATGCAGTAGATGCGGGTTCCATCCCTGGTTCGGGAAGACCCCCTGGGGCAGGAAATGGCAACCCACTCCAGTGTTCTTGCCTGGAGAATCCCCGTGGATAGAGGAGCCTGGTGGGCTATGGTCCATGGGGTCGCAGAGAGTTGGACATGACTTGGCCACTGAGCGTACAGGCTTGCATCTCGTGTGAATTTAGCCTGAATTCAAAAAAAAAAAAAAGGCAAAATTAAGTGAAACAGCAATAAGATTTCTGTGGGTTTCGGTCTTCTGACCACTTCTGTGAGGCTCCTGGAAGTGCTACGCAGGATGGGAGTGACAGTTAAACCAGGGATTGGCTGAATGAGATACATCATGTCGTTATTCAGTTGCTCAGTCATGTCTGAGTCTTTGCAACCCCGTGGACTGCAGCATGCCAGGCTTCTCTGTCCATCACCATCTCCCAGACTTTGCTCAAACCCATGTCCATCGAGTCGGTGATGCCACCCAACCATCTCATCCTCTGCCGTCCCCTTCTCCTCCTGCCCTCAATCTTTCCCGGCATCCGGGTCTTTCCCAGTGAGTCAGCTCTTTGCATCGGGTGGTCAGAGAATTAGAGCTTCAGCTTCAGCATCAAACTCAGGACTGGCTTCCTTTAGGATGGACTGGTTGGATCTCCTTGCAGTCCAAGGGACTCTCAAGAGCCTACTCCAGTGGTAGGATACTTCACGCTCATTGCAGAGTCTCCTTCGGAGATTTCCTCACAATCCTTGACCAAGAGCCGGGGTCTGCGATGAACTGGTTATTTGAAGTGAGCAGCTTCTGGGGCTGGATTTCTGAGTCCCTTTGTGGTACATGAGAACTCTTTTTTTCAGTCAAGGCTACAGCAGTTTCTGGTTTCTGCTCCATCACGATGAGTAGGAAGCCGACGGGAGTTCAATGGACAGGAAGTTATTGGGGAAGTTGGGGTGAAGGGTGTTGATGAGTCCGGTGTGGGGGGATGATGCGTGGGTAATCCCCTCTGCGTATCCACCCCCCGTGCCGACCCAGAGGCCAGTACAACGGTATGCCCCGCGGAGGAGAAAGCAGGACTCAGGGAGCTTGATAAGACAGGTGCTGCCATCACCGAGGAGATGGGGAGATGGGTCAGGCTGTGGTCTCCTCCCCCCACCCCGGCCCCGTCTCCCGTTAAGCAAAGCTCAGGCCACAGACATTTCGCAAATTGCAGATGTGAAAATCCAGGCGCGCAGCAAGAGCCGTGGGTGTGTGTTGATTGAGGAAGGTCCTCTCTGAGAGGTTCCAGGGTGCAGTGGGCAGGCCACCACACCCCCTCCCCACTGCAGGAAAAGAGCCTCCCCCGGAGGAGCTCAGACATCAGACCCCCCGAGAAAGATGAAGTCTGCGGGGGGCGGGGTCATGGGGTGGGCCCCTGAGGCGGCGGAACAGGAGATGACGGTCAGGTGGGAAAGCTGGAACGGTTCTGGTGGGTGGTTTGGTTTGGTTTGGTTTGGTTTTTTCCCCATCTGTGATGGCAAGTGAGGTTCCCTGGGGGGAACGGGGTAGAAGGTGTTGGGGCGGGGGGCAGGAGTCTGAGGCTGGGTGCTTGTCCCCAGGCGTGCTGGCGGGCAGGTGTCCCTGTCCTTAAGGGGGGAGGGTGCTTGCGGTCCTGCATCCTCGGCATCCGGCCCGGAGGACCTGGTGAAAATGCAGACGGTCTGAGTGAGTCTGAGGAGAGAAGGCGGGGAAGTGGGCAGAGGAGGGTGGGTATCTGGAAACAGCAGAGAGTTAAACATAGGAGACCCAGGGGACTTGTTAGCAGAGACGCTGAGGGTGTCGGGGTGCGGGGTGGGTGGGAGCTTATCGCGTGGCTCAGCGGTCACAAAAAAAAAAATCTGCCTGCAAGACAGAAGATGCAGGAAACGCCGTAGGTTCGATCCCTGGGTTGGGAGGATGCCTTCGAGGAGGGCTTGGCAACCCACTCCAGCATTCTTGCCTGGAGAATGCCACGGACAGAGGAGCCTGGCGGGCTGCAGTCCATGGGGTCGCAAAGTCAGACTCGCGACTGACCAGGAGGAGGGCCTGGTCTGCAGTGTGTGCAGGGTCAGTGGACTGTGACCGTCATGAACGGGTCTCCGAGACGTGACCCAGGGGGACTGGGTGAGCGAGGGCAGCTGGGGTGTGGGGACTTGGGGGCGTCTTTCCCAGTGGAGATGCCCACGGGAGCCAGGGGGATCCCCCCGTGTCGCCAGAGGGGAGACGCGGGCCGAGAATGGGATGCCGTGCCGAATGTGCGCCGGCCATCTGCGGGTGGTGGGTCCCTCAAGGGGGTCCGAGCGCCTGGGTGGAGGGTGGACGAAGCCCCCCGGGTGGGGACTGGAGCCTGAAGGCTCTGAACTGGACGTGCGTCCGAGATGCAAGGTCCGCGGAGCGGAGCGGAGCTACGGCTGAGTGGAGAGGTGGAAGATGGTCTGCGAGGACCAGAGGGAGGAAGAGGAAGATGGAAGGAAACAGGAACGATGCAGGGATGCAGGGAGGGGGAGAAAAGGAAGGGAGGGATACAGGGAAACAGGCAAGGAGGAAAAAAAGATCAGAGAAAAAATAAAAGCGTGTCATTTCCCACGGCAACCCCCAGGAAAGGAATTCCCCAAGAGACAGAAAGCCACCTTGAGACCGGTAGGCTCCAAAAACCCAAACACATGATCGGAAATTCGACCGGGACTGGTAAAATAGAGACAGGTAGGGGGGATCCCTCTGGGTAAAGATACAGGGCCCAGAGGATGGGATTCCCGGGAGCAGGAGGAGATGAGGAGGGGGGTCTGCAAGAACGCAGCTCGAGACAAATGGAGATTTGCGCCGTACACAAATGTAAAGGCACATTGCAAGTGACAGCAATACCGGAATCACCCCGACCAGAGCCAGCCGGGTCTGATTTTTGGTGGCCCCGTGGACCATAGCCCCGCCAGGCTCCTCTGTCCGTGGGAGGGATTCTCCAGACGAGAACGCCGGAGCGGGTTGCCGCGCCCTCCTCCAGGGGATCTTCCCGGCCCGGGAATCGAAACCGAGTCTCCCGCGTTGGCAGGCAGGCCCTTCACCATCTGAGCCACCGGGGAAGCTCAACTAGAAAACACCGCTGGGGAAGCGTGGTGGCACGTCCGCAGATGCCACCCCAAACCCAGCTGGACGATCAGCTGTTTTCTGTGGAGTGTGCCTTTGCGGGGGATTGAGCACGGCACCTTTGTAGTTTTTTTTTTAAGTTTAATCTTTTAATTTTATATTTTTTGCCCGAGATGTGCAGCATGTGAGATCTTAGTTCCCCAGCCAGCGGTGGAACCCGAGCCTCCTGCATGGGAAGCTCTCTGTCTTAACACCAGGGAAGTCCCTACATTTTTTGTTTAATGTTATTCGAGTTTATTTGTCTGGGGCGAGTGTAGGTTTGCAGAAACACGAGGTTTGGAAAGTGTTGGGAATTCCTGTCTACCCACTTCCCCCTAGAGTTAGTTCCGCAACGGTGGACACCAAGCGTCAGTGTGGAACGTCTCTTGCAATTGATGGAGCAAGTTTGACGCTGTATTCTTGACTCAAAGTCATAATTTGCATTAGGGGGTCACTCCAATACTTTGGCTGCCGGATGCGAAGAGCTGAGTCATTGGAAAACACCCTGATGCTGGGAAAGATTGAAGGCAGGAGGAGAAGGGGACGACAGAGGATGAGATGGTTGGATGGCATCACTGACCCGATGGGCATGAGTTTGAGCAAACTCCGGGAGTTGGTGATGGACAGGGAGGCCCAGCGTGCTGCAGTTCATGGGGTCGCAAAGAGTCGGACACGAGTGAGCGACTGGACTGAGCGGAACTGAACTGGCTGTTGGACGTTCTGGCGGTTTGGACAAATGTGTGATGGCGTGTATCCGTCATTAGAGCAGAATATTTCCACTGCCCTAAAAGTTTCCTGTCCTGCACCTGTTCATCCCTCCTGTTCTCATAAGCCCTGACAACCACTGATACTTTTTTTGTCTTTATTGTTGCTGTTCACTCACTTACTCGTGTCTGACTCTTTGAGACTCCGTGGGCTGAAGCCCGCCAGGCCTCCCTGTCCTTCACCATCTCCTGGAGTTTGTTCAGACTCATCTCCACCGTCTTCTGGAGTTTGTTCAAATTCATGTCCATTGAGTCAGTGATGCCGTCCAACCATCTCATCCTCTTTCGTCCCCTTCTTCTCCTGCCCTCAATCTTTCCCAGCATCAGGGTCTTTTCCAGTGAGTCAGCTCTTTGCATCCGGTGGCCAAAGTATTGGAGTTTCAGCTTCAGCTTCAGTCCTTCCAGTGAATATTCAGGACTGATTTCCTTTAGGATGGACTGGTTGGATCTCCTTGCAGTCCAAGGGACTCTCAATAGGGTTCTCCACCACCACAGTTTGAAAGCATCGATTCTTCTGCGCTCAGCTACAGTTTTACCTTTTCCAGAAAGTCATAGAACTGGAATCATGCACTGTGTGTGTGCTAAATCGCTCAGTCATGCCCGACTCTTTGGGACCATGGGCTATAGCCCGCCAGACTCCTCCGTCCATGGGATTCTCCGGGCAAGGATAGTGGAGTGCGTTGCCATTCCCTCCTCCAGGGAATCTTCCCAACCCAGGGATCAAACCAGGCTCTCTTAAGTCTCCTGTGTTGGCAGGCAGATTCTCTGCCGCCTGGGAAGCCCATGCACTTTGAACCCTCTTTCAAATTGTCTATTTAATTAATTTACTTTTTTGGCTGCGCCGTGTACCATGGGGGATCTTAACACACAGACCAAGGATCGAAACCACGGCCTCCGGCGTTGGGAGGGTGGAGTCCTAACCACTGCAAGCCAGTGACCCAGGATGCTGGCCAGGCACATTGTCGATGCCGACCACCACCCTGGAGAGGGTCCTGTGGTTTTGTGTTTTTTTTTAATTTCCCCATCTCCCTGGGGAAACATCACTGGTGTCCGCATCAAGACTCCCACGAAGGCTGGTCTTTCTCTCCCTGCAGAGCTTCTGCGCCGTCCGGGAAGCCCCGCGAGTCTCCTGGCCGTGGTTGTCCTCCTCTCCATGGTGCTCGACTCTGCCTGGCTCCTCACCCAGGAGCAGCAGGGTGAGTATGTGAACGTGCCTGACCTCTTTCTGCCTCCCCCGTTCCCCAGACCCCAGCTTCTGAGACACGTGCCTATCAGTTCAGCTCAGTCGCTCAGTCGTGGCTGATTCTTTGCGACCCCGTGGACTGCAGCACGCCAGGCCTCCTTGTCCATCACCAACTCCCGGAGCTTGCTCAGATTCGTGTCCATGGAGTGGGTGATGCCATCCAACCATCTCATCCTTTGCCGTCCCCTTCTCCTCCTGCCTTGAATCTTTCCCAGCATCAGGGTCTTTCCTAGTGAGTCGATTATCCGCATCAGGTGGCCAAAGGATTGGAGTTTCAGCTTCAGCATCGGTCCTTCCAATGAATATTCAGGACTGTTCTCCTTTAGGATGGACTTGTCTGATCTCCTCGCAGTCCAAGGCACCCTTAAGAGTCTTTTGCAACACCTTAGCTCAAAAGCATCAATTGTTTGGAGCTCAGCTTTCTGTATGGTCCAACTCTCACATCCATACATGTCCACTAGGAAAGCCGTAGCTTTGACTAGACGAACCTTTGTTGGCGTGGCTGTGGGCATGGCCATGCCTATGGCTGTGTCTAGTTTCATGATTTTCCTTCTATTCCGCAGTCTGCCAGCGTTATACCTCCTGTTGTGTTCACCCATTGTGGTTACGTGAATAGTCCCCCATCCATCCTGCAGACACAGGTGATGGTGCCCGTGACGAGATGGGAATAGATAGATAGCCTCCGCTCCTTCTCACTTGGTTGGTCTTCACTTATTTTCGTAGTAGACGTCTCCCCTTAGCCTGCCCTGGTGGCTCAGAGGTGAAGAATCTGTCTGCAGTGCAGGAGTCACGGGTTCCATCCTTGGGTTGGGAAGACCCTCCCCCCCGGCCCCAGAGGAGGAAATGGCAACCCACTGCCGTGTTCTTGCCTGGAGCGTCCCACGGACAGAGGAGCCTGGCGGGCTACAGTCCAGGGGGCCACAGAGAGTCGGACATGGCTTATAGAGATTGAACAACAACAACAGAAACATCCTTCCACTTGGAGAAAGGGGCAGGAAGCAGAGACGGGACAGACAGTAGGGGACAAAGAGGATTTGACAAGAGGTGATTGGTTGAAAGTTGATCCCCAACGCCGATCCTTGCTTGCAAGACCTGAGAGGAATTGCTTAAGTGGGCATGGAGTTGGGAAAGGGGGAGTTTTTTTTGATTCCCGAGGTCACGTCTTCCAGATCTTCCAACCGTGAAGCCAGACTCCAGCCTCAATGTGAAGTTCGACCCAAAGACGACGAGGCTGACTTGGGACTGCAAGCAGAACACTACCTACGGGGAATGCGTGTTGATTCACAAGGAGAAGGGGCTGATCAAGAAAAAGGTGAGGTGGTGTGGGCAACGAGGAAACTCGGGGAGATGGTGAAGGACAAGGGGAGCCTGACGTGCTGCCATCCATGGGGTCGCAAAGAGTCGGACTGAGGGGCTGAACAGTTGCAAGGAGGTAGATTGGATGGGCCCCGTTGCTATCCTTTGTAGAAAAGGATATTCTACAATTTATTCCCGTGGGAGACAAAAACACAAGCGTGGCTGGGGATGCATCGAGGAAGTCATGGTTCGAGGTGCACCAGCGAAGTGACCCTCATGTCCAAGATGTATTCCTTGGGGGGAGAGCCACGTTCTTTGGCTTCGTTGGTCCACATGCTAGACTTGATCCTGAGAAAGAAACAGCATTCGCTCCGCCTGTTGCGTGGAAACAAACTGAACAGACTGACTTGGATACAGTGTCAGGATGCCATTCGTGGGAGGGAATGATGACTATGAGCTGAGACAAGAAAAATCAATCCCGCAGAAGAGGGTGTGGGGACTTGCCTGCCGGTTTAAGACTTTGAGCTTCCAGTGCAGGGGTTGTGGGTTCAGTCCCTGGTCAGGGAACTAAGATTCCCACAGGCTGCATGCTGTGGCCAAAAATACACGCGGGGAGCATGAGGTTCCAGAGAAAGGTAAAGCGGTGAGGGCGCAGAGAGTGGTCCAGCCTGCGTCCCTTGGGAGTTTTGTGAGAAACAGAGGCTCCCAGACCTCATCTGGGACATGTGTAAACAGACTGTGCGTTTTTACAAGATCCCTGGTGAGCTCCAGGTGGGTTCGGAGGGAGGTTTATGAGGGAGGGGACATAGGTATACTTCTAGCTGATTCACGTTGTTGCAGCAAGAACTAACAGAACCTTGTAAAGCCATTACGTGCATATCCCCTCAGTTGTGCCTGACTGTTTGAGATGCTATGGACTGCAGCCCCGCCAGGCTCCTCTGTCCATGGGATTCTCCAGGCAAGAATACTGGAGTGGGTTGCCATGCCCTCCTCCAGGGGATCTTTCCAATCCGAGGGATGGAACCCAGGTCTCTTGCATCACCTGCTTTGCAGGTAAATTCTTTACCCACTGAGCCACCTGGGAAGCCCAAAGCAATTATAACTCCAATTAAAAATAAATTTTTTTTTTCTTAAAAAGGTGAGCTCTGAACGCTGACTTTCTGAACCTTGCTGGTTAGTGGGCCTCTTCTCAAAGAAGGTACCTGGGGCGAGATTTCACACAGAGAGGAGAACATCGTGACGGGGGTCAGTGTAGGAGCAGATAGCGTTTGAGCATGCGACGAAAGAAGACAGGTCCTCCTTAACCCACTGGCTGGTTGCATCTCTTCAGGTCAAAGACAACGAATGTCACTGCACATTTCCGGACTGTTCTCTCCACGGGGGAGTCACGCTCACCGTCCAAGTAAATGTCAACCAGAGGCGGCTTTCAGAAAGGCTGGTCTACAGTAACCCAGGTAGGGAAGACGCGGCGGGTGACCCTTCTGCTCCCCACGAGCATTCAGAGTCCGCCGTCCCGCCTTTCTCAGCTTCACGGAGATATGTTTGACGCACAGCAGTTGTGTATCTCTGGGGATTTTTTGGGCTTTGTCATTTCGGTGTTTTTGGTTTTGGCGATCCTCTGCGGCTTGTGGAATCTGACATCCCTGACCGGGGATTGAACCCAGGCCCACAGCAGTGAAACTGCGGAGCCCTAGCCACTGGGCCGCCAGGGAATTCCCACATGTGCCGTTTCAATGTGTACGTGCTCCGTGAAACGATGACCGCAAACGAGCTGTTAATGCATCTATTCTGTCGCGTCTGTTCTTGTTGGTTGCTTGGTTGGTTTTGTGTGTGTGTGTGTGGTGAGAACCCTGAAGGGATCTTCCCTCTTCAGTTCAGTTTGGTCTGATTCTGCGACCCCATGGACTGCAGCACGCCAGGCCTCTCTGTCCTTCACCATCTCCCGGAGTTTGCTCAGACTCATGTCCATCGAGTCCGTGATGCCATCCAGCCATCTCATCCTCTGTCGTCCCCTTCTCCTCCCGCCTTCAATCTTTCCCAGCATCAGGGGCTTTTCCAGTGAGTCAGTTCTTTGCATCAGGTGGCCAAAGGATTGAGGTTTTAGCTTCAGCATCAGTCCTTCCAGTGAACACCCAGGACTGATCTCCTTTAGGATGGGCTGGTTGGATCTCCTTGCAGTCCAAGGGACTCTCAAGAGTCTTCTCCAACATCACAGTTCAAAAGCATCAATTCTTCGGCGCTCAGCTCTCTTCACAGTCCAACTCTCATATCTATACGTGACTCCTGGAAAAACCATAGCTTTGACCAGACAGACCTTTGTCGCCAAAGTAATGTCTCTGCCTTTTAAAATGCTATCTAGGTTGGTCATAGCTTTTCTTCCTTTGAGCAAGCATCTTTTCATTTCGTTTCTTTTCTCTTAGGGAGTTTCAAGTGGACAATGCAGTCTTGTCAACTGTATCCATCACCTTATGTGTTAGATCCCTGGAACTTATTCTTCTGTTTTTCGGGAAGAGCCTGAAAAGGACCGGTACTGATTCTTCTTTGAACCGTGAAGACATCGGGTCCATCCCGTTTAAACGTCATTGTTTTGTTTCTGTCCCTTCCCAGGCAGGGAGGGCACAGCTGCCCGAAACTTCTCCTGTGTCATCTACGACGCGGACTTCATGAACTGCAGCTGGGCCAAGGGCCGAGCGGCCCCCGACGACGTCCAGTATTTTTTGTACACGCGATCAAAGTAAGTGTCGACCTCACGTAGACCACCCTGAGAGACAGGTGCTATGCGGAAGCGAAAACTGCCCTGACGGTTCTCTGAACGTTTTGGGGATCTCACAGGAAAAGAATCGAAATGGAATGTCCTCATTACCTGAAAGACTTGGGGACCCACGTGGGATGTCACCTCCGAGACCTCTCGGGGTTAACGTCGTACACTTACTTCCTGGTTAACGGCACCAGCCAAGAAACGGGAATCCAGTTCTTCGACTCGTTTTTGCTGCTAAAGGAAATAGGTGAGAACAACCACCCGGAATTTAAAAGTGCTCCTTAGTTAGATGTGACAGAATTTGTGTAGGCATCTGCGTTGAGGTTCCCAGAGATGCTATAACTTATGACCACAGACTGGGAGGCTGCAAAGAACGGAAATGTTTTATCCCAGGGTTCTGGAGGTCAGAAATCACGGTCCCTTTTTGGAGCATCTGAAAGAACACCCGCTCCCACGTCTGAATGCTCGCTCCTGGTGAGAGCCAGCAGCCCTTGCTTCCAGACGAGTTATTGCAGGCTCGGAACCTGCTCCCTCCTCCTGGTGAAATCGGGAGCTCCTGTTCGTGTGGGGATGGCAGAAACGGGTCTCCCCTCCGTGGTCCAGGGGCGGCATTCCACATCACAGGGGTCTCCGGGGGGTGGTGGGGTCTCTTACAGAGCGGTACAACGCTCCCGACAATATCACCGTCCACTGCAACGAGTCCCACTGCCTCATCCGCTGGGAGCAGCCCAGGACCCGGCAGGCTCGGTCCAACAGGGAGTTCCAGTACCAGCTGGACATCCAGCGATGGGTGAGCGGACTCGGCTCCGAGCAGGGCCGAAGGCCTCGGGGAGCCTGGCAGGCAGCCCCGCCACCCGACTCCAAAGAGGGTGCGGAAGGGGTGGGCGTCGGGGGAGATCCGGGGTCTGCGCCAGGGCCAGCTGGACCCCGTGTAGACACGGGTGAGCCCTCGGAAACCTGTCTGCCCAGATCCAACGTAGAGAAGAAGCAGGATTCCTCTATATATGCCCCCTGGGACCCATTGGACTAGAGGCCTCTAGTTCATGTCCAACTGGAGCCAGCGTGGACACGGGTGAGGCCACGGAAGCCTGTCTGCCCAGCCCAGTGTAGATAAGAAGCAGGATCCATCTAATGCATGTCCATGGGGACCCAGGTTAGACAAGAGCCCGCTACTCATGTCCATGCGGACCCAGTGTAGACAAGAGGGAAGCCTTTTCCTATGACCTCCTGGACCCACGGGGGCGACGAAGAGGCTCTCCTTCTGTACCTGAATCCAGTATAGACAAGAAACAACGCTCATTCTCTTCCACCTGGACGCAGTGTAGACATGAATCACCTCCACAAGTTCCCCTGACCCAGTGTAGACCTGACACCATGCTCCTCACGTCCCCCTGCCCAGTGTAGACATGACTCACCCTCCTCACGCCCCCTGACCCAGTGTAGACGTGACTCACCCTCCTCACGCCCCCTGACCCAGTGTAGACGTGACTCACCCTCACGCCCCCTGACCCAGTGTAGACGTGACTCACCCTCCTCACGCCCCCTGACCCAGTGTAGACGTGACTCACCCTCCTCACGCCCCCTGACCCAGTGTAGACGTGACTCACCCTCCTCACGCCCCCTGACCCAGTGTAGACGTGACTCACCCTCCTCACGCCCCCTGACCCAGTGTAGACGTGACTCACCCTCACGCCCCCTGACCCAGTGTAGACGTGACTCACCCTCCTCACGCCCCCTGACCCAGTGTAGACGTGACTCACCCTCCTCACGCCCCCTGACCCAGTGTAGACGTGACTCACCCTCACGCCCCCTGACCCAGTGTAGACGTGACTCACCCTCCTCACGCCCCCTGACCCAGTGTAGACGTGACTCACCCTCACGCCCCCTGACCCAGTGTAGACATGACTCACCCTCCTCACGTCCCTGACCCAGTGTAGACGTGACTCACCCTCACGCCCCCTGACCCAGTGTAGACGTGACTCACCCTCCTCACGCCCCCTGACCCAGTGTAGACGTGACTCACCCTCACGCCCCCTGACCCAGTGTAGACATGACTCACCCTCCTCACGCCCCCTGACCCAGTGTAGACGTGACTCACCCTCCTCACGCCCCCTGAGCCAGTGTAGACGTGACTCACCCTCCTCACGCCCCCTGACCCAGTGTAGACGTGACTCACCCTCCTCACGTCCCCTGACCCAGTGTAGACGTGACTCACCCTCCTCACGCCCCCTGACCCAGTGTAGACGTGACTCACCCTCCTCACGCCCCCTGACCCAGTGTAGACGTGACTCACCCTCACGCCCCCTGACCCAGTGTAGACGTGACTCACCCTCACCCCCCCTGACCCAGTGTAGACGTGACTCACCCTCACGCCCCCTGACCCAGTGTAGCCGTGACTCACCCTCACGCCCCCTGACCCAGTGTAGACGTGACTCACCCTCACGCCCCCTGAGCCAGTGTAGACGTGACTCACCCTCCTCACACCCCCTGACCCAGTGTAGACGTGACTCACCCTCACGCCCCCTGACCCAGTGTAGACATGACTCACCCTCACGCCCCCTGACCCAGTGTAGACGTGACTCACCCTCACGCCCCCTGACCCAGTGTAGATGTGACTCACCCTCCTCACGTCCCCTGACCCAGTGTAGACGTGACTCACCCTCACGCCCCCTGACCCAGTGTAGATGTGACTCACCCTCCTCACGTCCCCTGACCCAGTGTAGACGTGACTCACCCTCCTCACGCCCCCTGACCCAGTGTAGACGTGACTCACCCTCACGCCCCCTGACCCAGTGTAGACGTGACTCACCCTCCTCACGCCCCCTGACCCAGTGTAGACATGACTCACCCTCCTCACGTCCCTGACCCAGTGTAGACGTGACTCACCCTCACGCACCCTGACCCAGTGTAGACGTGACTCACCCTCCTCACGTCCCCTACCCAGTGTAGACGTGACTCACCCTCCTCACGCCCCCTGACCCAGTGTAGACGTGACTCACCCTCCTCACGCCCCCTGACCCAGTGTAGACGTGACTCACCCTCCTCACGCCCCCTGACCCAGTGTAGACGTGACTCACCCTCCTCACGCCCCCTGACCCAGTGTAGACGTGACTCACCCTCCTCACGTCCCCCTGCCCAGTGTAGACATGACTCACCCTCCTCACGTCCCCTGACCCAGTGTAGACGTGACTCACCCTCACGCCCCCTGACCCAGTGTAGACATGACTCACCCTCAGGCCCCCTGACCCAGTGTAGACGTGACTCACCCTCCTCACGCCCCCTGACCCAGTGTAGACGTGACTCACCCTCCTCACGCCCCCTGACCCAGTGTAGACGTGACTCACCCTCCTCACGCCCCCTGACCCAGTGTAGACATGACTCACCCTCCTCACGTCCCTGACCCAGTGTAGACGTGACTCACCCTCACGCACCCTGACCCAGTGTAGACGTGACTCACCCTCACGCCCCCTGACCCAGTGTAGACGTGACTCACCCTCAGGCCCCCTGACCCAGTGTAGACGTGACTCACCCTCCTCACGCCCCCTGACCCAGTGTAGACGTGACTCACCCTCCTCACGCCCCCTGACCCAGTGTAGACGTGACTCACCCTCCTCACGCCCCCTGACCCAGTGTAGACATGACTCACCCTCCTCACGTCCCTGACCCAGTGTAGACGTGACTCACCCTCACGCCCCCTGACCCAGTGTAGACGTGACTCACCCTCACGCCCCCTGACCCAGTGTAGACGTGACTCACCCTCACGCCCCCTGACCCAGTGTAGACGTGAATCACCCTCCTCACGCCCCCTGACCCAGTGTAGACGTGACTCACCCTCACGCCCCCTGACCCAGTGTAGACGTGACTCACCCTCCTCACGTCCCCTGACCCAGTGTAGACGTGACTCACCCTCACGCCCCCTGACCCAGTGTAGACGTGACTCACCCTCCTCACGCCCCCTGACCCAGTGTAGACGTGACTCACCCTCCTCACGCCCCCTGACCCAGTGTAGACGTGACTCACCCTCACGCCCCCTGACCCAGTGTAGACGTGACTCACCCTCCTCACGCCCCCTGACCCAGTGTAGACGTGACTCACCCTCCTCACGCCCCCTGACCCAGTGTAGACGTGACTCACCCTCACGCCCCCTGACCCAGTGTAGACGTGACTCACCCTCACGCCCCCTGACCCAGTGTAGACATGACTCACCCTCCTCACGCCCCCTGACCCAGTGTAGACGTGACTCACCCTCACGCCCCCTGACCCAGTGTAGACGTGACTCACCCTCACGCCCCCTGACCCAGTGTAGACGTGACTCACCCTCACGCCCCCTGACCCAGTGTAGACGTGAATCACCCTCCTCATGCCCCCTGACCCAGTGTAGACGTGACTCACCCTCACGCCCCCTGACCCAGTGTAGACGTGACTCACCCTCCTCACGTCCCCTGACCCAGTGTAGACGTGACTCACCCTCACGCCCCCTGACCCAGTGTAGACGTGACTCACCCTCCTCACGCCCCCTGACCCAGTGTAGACGTGACTCACCCTCCTCACGCCCCCTGACCCAGTGTAGACGTGACTCACCCTCACGCCCCCTGACCCAGTGTAGACGTGACTCACCCTCACGCCCCCTGACCCAGTGTAGACGTGACTCACCCTCACGCCCCCTGACCCAGTGTAGACGTGACTCACCCTCACGCCCCCTACCCAGTGTAGACGTGACTCACCCTCCTCACGCCCCCTGACCCAGTGTAGACGTGACTCACCCTCCTCACGCCCCCTGACCCAGTGTAGACGTGACTCACCCTCCTCACGTCCCCTGACCCAGTGTAGACGTGACTCACCCTCCTCACGCCCCCTGACCCAGTGTAGACATGACTCACCCTCCTCACGTCCCTGACCCAGTGTAGACGTGACTCACCCTCACGCACCCTGACCCAGTGTAGACGTGACTCACCCTCCTCACGCCCCCTGACCCAGTGTAGACGTGACTCACCCTCACGCCCCCTGACCCAGTGTAGACGTGACTCACCCTCACGCCCCCTGACCCAGTGTAGACGTGACTCACCCTCCTCACGTCCCCTGACCCAGTGTAGACGTGACTCACCCTCCTCACGCCCCCTGACCCAGTGTAGACATGACTCACCCTCCTCACGTCCCTGACCCAGTGTAGACGTGACTCACCCTCACGCACCCTGACCCAGTGTAGACGTGACTCACCCTCACGCCCCCTGACCCAGTGTAGACGTGACTCACCCTCACGACCCCTGACCTAGTGTAGACGTGACTCACCCTCCTCACGCCCCCTGACCAGTGTAGACGTGACTCACCCTCCTCACGCGCCCTGACCCAGTGTAGACGTGACTCACCCTCCTCACGCCCCCTGACCCATTGTAGACGTGACTCAACCTCACGTCCCCTGACCCAGTGTAGACGTGACTCACCCTCCTCACGTCCCCTGACCCAGTGTAGACGTGACTCACCCTCCTCACGCCCCCTGACCCAGTGTAGACGTGACTCACCCTCACGCCCCCTGACCCAGTGTAGACGTGACTCACCCTCCTCACGCCCCTGACCCAGTGTAGACGTGACTCACCCTCACGCCCCCTGACCCAGTGTAGACGTGACTCACCCTCCTCACGCCCCCTGACCCAGTGTAGACGTGACTCACCCTCACGCCCCCTGACCCAGTGTAGACGTGACTCACCCTCACGCCCCCTGACCCAGTGTAGACGTGACTCACCCTCCTCACGCCCCCTGACCCAGTGTAGACGTGACTCACCCTCCTCACGCCCCCTGACCCAGTGTAGACGTGACTCACCCTCCTCACGCCCCCTGACACAGTGTAGACGTGACTCACCCTCCTCACGCCCCCTGACCCAGTGTAGACGTGACTCACCCTCACGTCCCCTGACCCAGTGTAGACGTGACTCACCCTCACGCCCCCTGACCCAGTGTAGACGTGACTCACCCTCCTCACGCCCCCTGACCCAGTGTAGACGTGACTCACCCTCACGCCCCCTGACCCAGTGTAGACGTGACTCACCCTCCTCACGCCCCCTGACCCAGTGTAGACGTGACTCACCCTCCTCACGCCCCCTGACCCAGTGTAGACGTGACTCACCCTCCTCACGCCCCCTGACCCAGTGTAGACGTGACTCACCCTCCTCACGCCCCCTGAACCAGTGTAGACGTGACTCACCCTCACGCCCCCTGACCCAGTGTAGACGTGACTCACCCTCCTCACGTCCCCTGACCCAGTGTAGACGTGACTCACCCTCCTCACGCCCCCTGACCCAGTGTAGACGTGACTCACCCTCACGCCCCCTGACCCAGTGTAGACGTGACTCACCCTCCTCACGCCCCCTGACCCAGTGTAGACGTGACTCACCCTCCTCACGCCCCCTGACCCAGTGTAGACGTGACTCACCCTCCTCACGCCCCTGACCCAGTGTAGACGTGACTCACCCTCACGCCCCCTGACCCAGTGTAGAAGTGACTCACCCTCCTCACGCCCCCTGACCCAGTGTAGACGTGACTCACCCTCACGCCCCCTGACCCAGTGTAGACGTGACTCACCCTCCTCACGACCCCTGACCCAGTGTAGACGTGACTCACCCTCCTCACGTCCCCTGAACCAGTGTAGACGTGACTCACCCTCACGCCCCCTGACCCAGTGTAGACGTGACTCACCCTCACGCCCCCTGACCCAGTGTAGACGTGACTCACCCTCACGTCCCCTGACCCAGTGTAGACGTGACTCACCCTCACGCCCCCTGACCCAGTGTAGACGTGACTCACCCTCTCGCCCCCTGACCCAGTGTAGACGTGACTCACCCTCACGCCCCCTGACCCAGTGTAGACGTGACTCACCCTCCTCACGTCCCCTGACCCAGTGTAGACGTGACTCACCCTCACGCCCCCTGACCCAGTGTAGACGTGACTTACCCTCACGCCCCCTGACCCAGTGTAGACGTGACTCACCCTCTCGCCCCCTGACCCAGTGTAGACGTGACTCACCCTCACGCCCCCTGACCCAGTGTAGACGTGACTCACCCTCCTCACGCCCCCTGACCCAGTGTAGACGTGACTCACCCTCACGCCCCCTGACCCAGTGTAGACGTGACTCACCCTCCTCACGCCCCCTGACCCAGTGTAGACGTGACTCACCCTCACGCCCCCTGACCCAGTGTAGACGTGACTCACCCTCCTCACGCCCCCTGACCCAGTGTAGACGTGACTCACCCTCACGCCCCCTGACCCAGTGTAGACGTGACTCACCCTCCTCACGCCCCCTGACCCAGTGTAGACGTGACTCACCCTCCTCACGTCCCTGACCCAGTGTAGACGTGACTCACCCTCACGCCCCCTGACCCAGTGTAGACGTGACTCACCCTCAGGCTCCCTGACCCAGTGTAGACGTGACTCACCCTCCTCACGCCCCCAGACCCAGTGTAGACGTGACTCCCCCTCCTCACGCCCCCTGACCCAGTGTAGACGTGACTCACCCTCACGCCCCCTGACCCAGTGTAGACGTGACTCACCCTCCTCACGTCCCCTGACCCAGTGTAGACGTGACTCACCCTCACGCCCCCTGACCCAGTGTAGACGTGACTCACCCTCACGTCCCCTGACCCAGTGTAGACGTGACTCACCCTCCTCACGCCCCCTGACCCAGTGTAGACGTGACTCACCCTCACGCCCCCTGACCCAGTGTAGACGTGACTCACCCTCAGGCCCCCTGACCCAGTGTAGACGTGACTCACCCTCCTCACGTCCCCTGACCCAGTGTAGACGTGACTCACCCTCACGCCCCCTGACCCAGTGTAGACGTGACTCACCCTCCTCACGATCCCTGACCCAGTGTAGACGTGACTCACCCTCACGCCCCCTGACCCAGTGTAGACGTGACTCACCCTCCTCACACCCCCTGACCCAGTGTAGACGTGACTCACCCTCACGCCCCCTGACCCAGTGTAGACGTGACTCACTCTCCTCACGTCCCCTGACCCAGTGGAGACGTGACTCACCCTCACGCCCCCTGACCCAGTGTAGACGTGACTCACCCTCCTCACGATCCCTGACCCAGTGTAGACGTGACTCACCCTCACGCCCCCTGACCCAGTGTAGACGTGACTCACCCTCCTCACACCCCCTGACCCAGTGTAGACGTGAGTCACCCTCACGCCCCCTGACCCAGTGTAGACGTGACTCACCCTCCTCACGCCCCCCTGACCCAGTGCAGACGTGACTCACCCTCCTCACGCCCCCTGACCCAGTGTAGACGTGACTCACCCTCACGCCCCCTGACCCAGTGTAGACGTGACTCACCCTCCTCACGCCCCCTGACCCAGTGTAGACGTGACTCACCCTCCTCACGCCCCCTGACCCAGTGTAGACGTGACTCACCCTCCTCACGCCCTCTGACCCAGTGTAGACGTGACTCACCCTCACGCCCCCTGACCCAGTGTAGACGTGACTCACCCTCCTCACGCCCCCTGACCCAGTGTAGACGTGACTCACCCTCCTCACGCCCCCCTGACCCAGTGCAGACGTGACTCACCCTCCTCACGCCCCCTGACCCAGTGTAGACGTGACTCTCCCTCACGCCCCCTGACCCAGTGTAGACGTGACTCACCCTCCTCACGTCCCCTGACCCAGTGTAGACGTGACTCACCCTCACGCCCCCTGACCCAGTGTAGACGTGACTCACCCTCACGCCCCCTGACCCAGTGTAGACGTGACTCACCCTCCTCACGCCCCCTGACCCAGTGTAGACGTGACTCACCCTCCTCACGTCCCCTGACCCAGTGTAGACGTGACTCACCCTCACGCCCCCTGACCCAGTGTAGACGTGACTCACCCTCCTCATGTCCCCTGACCCAGTGTAGACGTGACTCACCCTCACGCCCCCTGACCCAGTGTAGACGTGACTCACCCTCCTCACGCCCCCTGACCCAGTGTAGACGTGACTCACCCTCCTCACGCCCCCTGACGCAGTGTAGACGTGACTCACCCTCCTCACGCCCCCTGACCCAGTGTAGACGTGACTCACCCTCCTCACGCCCCCTGACCCAGTGTAGACGTGACTCACCCTCACGCCCCCTGACCCAGTGTAGACGTGACTCACCCTCCTCACGCCCCCTGACCCAGTGTAGACGTGACTCACCCTCCTCACGCCCCCTGACCCAGTGTAGACGTGACTCACCCTCCTCACGCCCCCCGACCCAGTGTAGACGTGACTCACCCTCCTCACGCCCCCTGACCCAGTGTAGACGTGACTCACCCTCCTCACGCCCCCTGACCCAGTGTAGACGTGACTCACCCTCCTCACGCCCCCTGACCAGTGTAGACGTGACTCACCCTCCTCACGCGCCCTGACCCAGTGTAGACGTGACTCACCCTCACTCCCCCTGACCCAGTGTAGACGTGACTCACCCTCCTCACGCCCCCTGACCCAGTGTAGACGTGACTCACCCTCACGCCCCCTGACCCAGTGTAGACATGACTCACCCTCACGCCCCCTGACCCAGTGTAGACGTGACTCACCCTCCTCACGCCCCCTGACCCAGTGTAGACGTGACTCACCCTCCTCACGCCCCCTGACCCAGTGTAGACGTGACTCACCCTCCTCACGCCCCCTGACCCAGTGTAGACGTGACTCACCTTCCTCACGCGCCCTGACCCAGTGTAGACGTGACTCACCCTCCTCACGCCCCCTGACCCAGTGTAGACGTGACTCAACCTCCTCACGCCCCCTGACCCAGTGTAGACGTGACTCACCCTCACGCCCCCTGACCCAGTGTAGACGTGACTCACCCTCCTCACGCCCCCTGACCCAGTGTAGACGTGACTCACCCTCTCGTCCCCTCACCCAGTGTAGACGTGACTCACCCTCCTCACGCACCCCTGACCCAGTGTAGACGTGACTCACCCTCCTCACGCCCCCTGACGAGTGTATCCGTGACTCACCCTCACGCCCCCTGACCCAGTGTAGCCGTGACTCACCCTCACGCCCCCTGACCCAGTGTAGACGTGACTCACCCTCCTCACGCCCCCTGACCCAGTGTAGACGTGACTCACCCTCACGCCCCCTGACCCAGTGTAGACATGACTCACCCTCACGCCCCCTGACCCAGTGTAGACGTGACTCACCCTCACGCCCCCTGACCCAGTGTAGACGTGACTCACCCTCCTCACGCCCCCTGACCCAGTGTAGACGTGACTCACCCTCCTCACGCCCCCTGACCCAGTGTAGACGTGACTCACCCTCCTCACGCCCCCTGACCCAGTGTAGACGTGACTCACCCTCCTCACGCCCCCTGACCCAGTGTAGACGTGACTCACCCTCCTCACGCCCCCTGACGAGTGTATCCGTGACTCACCCTCACGCCCCCTGACCCAGTGTAGACGTGACTCACCCTCACGCCCCCTGACCCAGTGTAGACGTGACTCACCCTCCTCACGCCCCCTGACCCAGTGTAGACGTGACTCACCCTCACGCCCCCTGACCCAGTGTAGACATGACTCACCCTCACGCCCCCTGACCCAGTGTAGACGTGACTCACCCTCCTCACGCCCCTGACCCAGTGTAGACGTGACTCACCCTCCTCACGCCCCCTGACCCAGTGTAGACGTGACTCACCCTCCTCACGCCCCCTGACCCAGTGTAGACGTGACTCACCCTCCTCACGCCCCCTGACCCAGTGTAGACGTGACTCACCCTCCTCACGCCCCCTGACCCAGTGTAGTCGTGACTCACCCTCCTCACGCCCCCTGACGAGTGTAGCCGTGACTCACCCTCACGCCCCCTGACCCAGTGTAGACGTGACTCGCCCTCCTCACGCCCCCTGACCCAGTGTAGACGTGACTCACCCTCACGCCCCCTGACCCAGTGTAGACGTGACTCACCCTCCTCACACCCCCTGACCCAGTGTAGACGTGACTCACCCTCCTCACGCCCCCTGACCCAGTGTAGACGTGACTCACCCTCCTCACGCCCCCTGACCCAGTGTAGACGTGACTCACCCTCCTCACGCCCCCTGACCCAGTGTAGACGTGACTCACCCTCCTCACGCCCCCTGACCCAGTGTAGACGTGACTCACCCTCACGCCCCCTGACCCAGTGTAGACGTGACTCACCCTCCTCACGCCCCCTGACCCAGTGTAGACGTGACTCACCCTCCTCACGTCCCTGACCCAGTGTAGACGTGACTCACCCTCCTCACGTCCCTGATCCAGTGTAGACGTGACTCACCCTCCTCACGTCCCCTGACCCAGTGTAGACGTGAATCACCCTCCTCACGCCCCCTGACCCAGTGTAGACGTGACTCACCCTCACGCCCCCTGACCCAGTGTAGACGTGACTCACCCCCCTCACGCCCCCTGACCCAGTGTAGACGTGACTCACCCTCACGCCCCCTGACCCAGTGTAGACGTGACTCACCCTCACTCCCCCTGACCCAGTGTAGACGTGACTCACCCTCACGCCCCCTGACCCAGTGTAGACGTGACTCACCCTCCTCACGCCCCCTGACCCAGTGTAGACGTGACTCACCCTCCTCACGCCCCCTGACGAGTGTATCCGTGACTCACCCTCACGCCCCCTGACCCAGTGTAGACGTGACTCACCCTCCTCAAGCCCCCTGACCCAGTGTAGACGTGACTCACCCTCACGCCCCCTGACCCAGTGTAGACGTGACTCACCCTCCTCACGCCCCCTGACCCAGTGTAGACGTGACTCACACTCCTCACGCCCCCTGACCCAGTGTAGACGTGACTCACCCTCCTCACGTCCCCTGACCCAGTGTAGACGTGACTCACCCTCCTCACGCCCCCTGACCCAGTGTAGACGTGACTCACCCTCCTCACGTCCCCTGACCCAGTGTAGACGTGACTCACCCTCCTCACGCCCCCTGACCCAGTGTAGACGTGACTCACCCTCACGCCCCCTGACCCAGTGTAGACGTGACTTACCCTCCTCACGCCCCCTGACCGAGTGTAGACGTGACTCACCCTCACGCCCCCTGAGCCAGTGTAGACGTGACTCACCCTCCTCACGCCCCCTGACCCAGTGTAGCCGTGACTCACCCTCCTCACGCCCCCTGACCCAGTGTAGACGTGACTCACCCTCACGCCCCCTGACCCAGTGTAGACGTGACTCACCCACCTCACGCCCCCTGACCCAGTGTAGACGTGACTCACCCTCCTCACGCCCCCTGACCCAGTGTAGACGTGACTCCCCCTCCTCACGCCCCCTGACCCAGTGTAGACGTGACTCACCCTCCTCACGTCCCCTGACCCAGTGTAGACGTGACTCACCCTCCTCACGTCCCCTGACCCAGTGTAGACGTGACTCACCCTCCTCACGCGCCCTGACCCAGTGTAGACGTGACTCACCCTCACGCCCCCTGACCCAGTGTAGACGTGACTCACACTCCTCACGTCCCCCTGGCCCAGTGTAGACGTGTCTCACCCTCACGCCCCCTACCCAGTGTAGACGTGACTCACCCTCCTCACGCCCCCTGACCCAGTGTAGACGTGACTCACCCTCACGCCCCCTGACCCAGTGTAGATGTGACTCACCCTCACGCCCCCTACCCAGTGTAGACGTGACTCACCCTCCTCACGCCCCCTGACCCAGTGTAGACGTGACTCACCCTCACGCCCCCTGACCCAGTGTAGACGTGACTCACCCTCACGCCCCCTGACCCAGTGTAGACGTGACTTACCCTCCTCACGCCCCCTGACCCAGTGTAGACGTGACTCACCCTCCTCACGCCCCCTGACCCAGTGTAGACGTGACTCACCCTCACGCCCTCTGACCCAGTGTAGACGTGAGTCACCCTCACGCCCCCTGACCCAGTGTAGACGTGACTCACCCTCCTCACGTCCCCCTGACCCAGTGTAGACGTGACTCACCCTCCTCACGCCCCCTGACCCAGTGTAGACGTGATTCACCCTCCTCACGCCCCCTGACCCAGTGTAGACGTGACTCACCCTCACGCCCCCTGACCCAGTGTAGACGTGACTCACCCTCCTCACGTCCCCTGACCCAGTATAGACGTGACTCACCCTCCTCACGCCCCCTGACCCCGTGTAGACGTGACTCACCCTCCTCACGCCCCCTGACCCAGTGTAGACGTGACTCACCCTCCTCACGCCCCCTGACCCAGTGTAGACGTGACTCACCCTCCTCACGCCCCCTGACACAGTGTAGACGTGACTCACCCTCCTCACGCCCCCTGACCCAGTGTAGACGTGACTCACCCTCCTCACGCCCCCTGACCCAGTGTAGACGTGACTCACCCTCCTCACGCCCCCTGACCCAGTGTAGACGTGACTCACCCTCACGCCCCCTGACCCAGTGTAGACGTGACTCACCCTCCTCACGCCCCCTGACCCAGTGTAGACGTGACTCACCCTCCTCACGTCCCCTGACCCAGTGTAGACGTGACTCACCCTCCTCACGCCCCCTGACCCAGTGTAGACGTGACTCACCCTCACGCCCCCTGACCCAGTGTAGACGTGACTCACCCTCCTCACGTCCCCTGACCCAGTATAGACGTGACTCACCCTCCTCACGCCCCCTGACCCAGTGTAGACGTGACTCACCCTCCTCACGCCCCCTGACCCAGTGTAGTCGTGACTCACCCTCCTCACGCCCCCTGACCCAGTGTAGACGTGACTCACCCTCACGTCCCCTGACCCAGTGGAGACGTGACTCACCCTCACGCCCCCTGACCCAGTGTAGACGTGACTCACCCTCCTCACGCCCCCTGACCCAGTGGAGACGTGACTCACCCTCACGCCCCCTGACCCAGTGTAGACGTGACTCACCCTCCTCACGCCCCCTGACCCAGTGTAGACGTGACTCACCCTCCTCACGTCCCCTGACCCAGTGTAGACGTGACTCACCCTCACGCCCCCTGACCCAGTGTAGACGTGACTCACCCTCCTCACGCCCCCTGACCCAGTGTAGACGTGACTCACCCTCCTCACGCCCCCTGACCCAGTGTAGACGTGACTCACCCTCCTCACGCCCCCTGACCCAGTGTAGACGTGACTCACCCTCCTCACGCCCCCTGACCCAGTGTAGACGTGACTCACCCTCACGCCCCCTGACCCAGTGTAGACGTGACTCACCCTCACGCCCCTGACCCAGTGTAGACGTGACTCACCCTCCTCACGCCCCCTGACCCAGTGTAGACGTGACTCACCCTCCTCACGCCCCCTGACCCAGTATAGACGTGACTCACCCTCCTCACGCCCCCTGACCCAGTGTAGACGTGACTCACCCTCCTCACGCCCCCTGACCCAGTGTAGACGTGACTCACCCTCACGCCCCCTGACCCAGTGTAGACGTGACTCACCCTCCTCACGTCCCCTGACCCAGTGTAGACGTGACTCACCCTCCTCACGCCCCCTGACCCAGTGTAGACGTGACTCACCCTCCTCACGCCCCCTGACCCAGTGTAGACGTGACTCACCCTCACGACCCCTGACCCAGTGTAGACGTGACTCACCCTCACGTCCCCTGACCCAGTGTAGACGTGACTCACCCTCACGCCCCCTGACCCAGTGTAGACGTGACTCACCCTCCTCACGCCCCCTGACCCAGTGTAGACGTGACTCACCCTCACGCCCGCTGACCCAGTGTAGACGTGACTCACCCCCCTCACGCCCCCTGACCCAGTGTAGACGTGACTCACCCTCCTCACGCCCCCTGACCCAGTGTAGACGTGACTCACCCTCACGCCCCCTGACCCAGTGTAGACGTGACTCACCCTCACGCCCCCTGACCCAGTGTAGACATGACTCACCCTCACGCCCCCTGACCCAGTGTAGACGTGACTCACCCTCACGCCCCCTGACCCAGTGTAGACGTGACTCACCCTCACGCCCCCTGACCCAGTGTAGACGTGACTCACCCTCCTCACGCCCCCTGACCCAGTGTAGACGTGACTCACCCTCACGCCCCCTGACCCAGTGTAGACGTGACTCACCCTCACGCCCCCTGACCCAGTGTAGACGTGACTCACCCTCACGCCCCCTGACCCAGTGTAGACGTGACTCACCCTCCTCACGCCCCCTGACGAGTGTATCCGTGACTCACCCTCACGCCCCCTGACCCAGTGTAGCCGTGACTCACCCTCCTCACGCCCCCTGACCCAGTGTAGACGTGACTCACCCTCCTCACGCCCCCTGACGAGTGTATCCGTGACTCACCCTCACGCCCCCTGACCCAGTGTAGACGTGACTCACCCTCCTCACGCCCCCTGACCCAGTGTAGACGTGACTCACCCTCACGCCCCCTGACCCAGTGTAGACCTGACTCACCCTCACGCCCCCTGACCCAGTGTAGACATGACTCACCCTCACGCCCCCTGACCCAGTGTAGACGTGACTCACCCTCCTCACGCCCCCTGACCCAGTGTAGACGTGACTCACCCTCCTCACGTCCCCTGACCCAGTGTAGACGTGACTCACCCTCACGCCCCCTGACCCAGTGTAGACGTGACTCACCCTCCTCACGCCCCCTGACCCAGTGTAGACGTGACTCACCCTCCTCACGCCCCCTGACCCAGTGTAGACGTGACTCACCCTCACGCCCCCTGACCCAGTGTAGACGTGACTCACCCTCACGCCCCCTGACCCAGTGTAGACGTGACTCACCCTCCTTACGCCACCTGACCCAGTGTAGACATGACTCACCCTCCTCACGCCCCATGACCAGTGTAGACATGACTCACCCTCCTCACGCCCCCATGACCAGTGTAGACGTGACTCACCCTCACGCCCCCTGACCCAGTGTAGACGTGACTCACCCTCACGCCCCCTGACCCAGGGTAGACGTGACTCACCCTCACGCCCCCTGACCCAGTGTAGACGTGACTCACCCTCCTCACGCCCCCTGACCCAGTGTAGACCTGACCAACCCTCCTCACGCCCCCTGACCCAGTGTAGACGTGACTCACCCTCCTCACGTCCCCTGACCCAGTGTAGACCTGACCAACCCTCCTCACGCCCCCTGACCCAGTGTAGACGTGACTCACCCTCACGCCCCCTGACCCAGTGTAGACGTGACTCACCCTCACGCCCCCTGACCCAGTGTAGACGTGACTCACCCTCACGCCCCCTGACCCAGTGTAGACGTGACTCACCCTCACGCCCCCTGACCCAGTGTAGACGTGACTCACCCTCACGCCCCCTGACCCAGTGTAGACGGGACTCACCCTCCTCACGCCCCCTGACCCAGTGTAGACGTGACTCACCCTCACGCCCCCTGACCCAGTGTAGACGTGACTCACCCTCCTCACGCCCCCTGACCCAGTGTAGACGTGACTCACCCTCCTCACGCCCCCTGACACAGTGTAGACGTGACTCACCCTCCTCACACCCCCTGACCCAGTGTAGACGTGACTCACCCTCCTCACGCCCCCTGACCCAGTGTAGACGTGACTCACCCTCACGCCCCGTGACCCAGTGTAGACGTGACTCACCCTCCTCACGCCCCCTGACCCAGTGTAGACGTGACTCACCCTCCTCACGCCCCTGACCCAGTGTAGACGTGACTCACCCTCCTCACGCCTCCTGACCCAGTGTAGACATGACTCACCCTCACGCCCCCTGACCCAGTGTAGACGTGACTCTCCCTCACGCCCCGTGACCCAGTGTAGACATGACTCACCCTCACGTCCCCTGACCCAGTGTAGACCTGACCAACCCTCCTCACGCCCCCTGACCCAGTGTAGACGTGACTCACCCTCCTCACGCCCCCTGACCCGGTGTAGACGTGACTTACCCTCCTCACGCCCCCTGACCCAGTGTAGACGTGACTCACCCTCCTCACGTCCCCTGACCCAGTGTAGACGTGACTCACCCTCACGTCCCCTGACCCAGTGTAGACATGACTCACCCTCCTCTCGCCCCCTGACCCAGTGTAGACGTGACTCACCCTCACGTCCCCTGACCCAGTGTAGACCTGACCAACCCTCCTCACGCCCCCTGACCCAGTGTAGACGTGACTCACCCTCCTCACGCCCCCTGACCCAGTGTAGACGTGACTCACCCTCCTCACGCCCCCTGACCCAGTGTAGACGTGACTCACCCTCCTCACGCCCCCTGACCCAGTGTAGACGTGACTCACCCTCAGGCCCCCTGACCCAGTGTAGACGTGACTCACCCTCCTCACGCCCCCTGACCCAGTGTAGACGTGACTCACCCTCCTCACGCCCCCTGACCCAGTGTAGACGTGACTCACCCTCCTCACGCCCCCTGACCCAGTGTAGACGTGACTCACCCTCACGACCCCTGACCCAGTGTAGACGTGACTCACCCTCCTCACGCCCCCTGACCAGTGTAGACGTGACTCACCCTCCTCACGCGCCCTGACCCAGTGTAGACGTGACTCACCCTCACTCCCCCTGACCCAGTGTAGACGTGACTCACCCTCCTCACGCCCCCTGACCCAGTGTAGACGTGACTCACCCTCACGCCCCCTGACCCAGTGTAGACGTGACTCACCCTCCTCACGCCCCCTGACCCAGTGTAGACGTGACTCACCCTCACACCCCCTGACCCAGTGTAGACATGACTCACCCTCACGCCCCCTGACCCAGTGTAGACGTGACTCACCCTCCTCACGCCCCCTGACCCAGTGTAGACGTGACTCACCCTCACGCCCCCTGACCCAGTGTAGACGTGACTCACCCTCCTCACGCCCCCTGACCCAGTGTAGACGTGACTCACCCTCCTCACGCCCCCTGACCCAGTGTAGACGTGACTCACCCTCACGTCCCCTGACCCAGTGTAGACGTGACTCACCCTCACTCCCCCTGACCCAGTGTAGACGTGACTCACCCTCACGCCCCCTGACCCAGTGTAGACGTGACTCACCCTCCTCACGCCCCCTGACCCAGTGTAGACGTGACTCACCCTCCTCACGCCCCCTGACCCAGTGTAGACGTGACTCACCCTCCTCACGCCCCCTGACCCAGTGTAGACGTGACTCACACTCCTCACGCCCCCTGACCCAGTGTAGACGTGACTCACCCTCCTCACGCCCCCTGACCCAGTGTAGACGTGACTCACCCTCCTCACGCCCCCTGACCCAGTGTAGACGTGACTCACCCTCCTCACGCTCCCTGACCCAGTGTAGACGTGACTCACCCTCCTCACGCGCCCTGACCCAGTGTAGACGTGACTCACCCTCACGCCCCCTGACCCCGTGTAGACGTGACTCACCCTCTCGTCCCCTCACCCAGTGTAGACGTGACTCACCCTCCTCACGCCCCCCTGACCCAGTGCAGACGTGACTCACCCTCCTCACGCCCCCTGACCCAGTGTAGACGTGACTCACCCTCCTCACGCCCCCTGACCCAGTGTAGACGTGACTCACCCTCACGTCCCCTGACCCAGTGTAGACGTGACTCACCCTCACTCCCCCTGACCCAGTGTAGACGTGACTCACCCTCACGCCCCCTGACCCAGTGTAGACGTGACTCACCCTCCTCACGCCCCCTGACCCAGTGTAGACGTGACTCACCCTCCTCACGCCCCCTGACCCAGTGTAGACGTGACTCACCCTCCTCACGCCCCCTGACGCAGTGTAGACGTGACTCACCCTCCTCACGCCCCCTGACCCAGTGTAGACGTGACTCACCCTCACGCCCCCTGACCCAGTGTAGACGTGACTCACCCTCACGCCCCCTGACCCAGTGTAGACGTGACTCACCCTCCTCACGCCCCCTGACCCAGTGTAGACGTGACTCACCCTCCTCACGCCCCCTGACCCAGTGTAGACGTGACTCACCCTCCTCACGCCCCCTGACCCAGTGTAGACGTGACTCACCCTCCTCACGTCCCCTGACCCAGTGTAGACGTGACTCACCCTCCTCACGCCCCCTGACCCAGTGTAGACGTGACTCACCCTCCTCACGCCCCCTGACCCAGTGTAGACGTGACTCACCCTCACGCCCCCTGACCCAGTGTAGACGTGACTCACCCTCACGCCCCCTGACCCAGTGTAGACGTGACTCACCCTCCTCACGCCCCCTGACCCAGTGTAGACGTGACTCACCCTCCTCACGCGCCCTGACCCAGTGTAGACGTGACTCACCCTCACGCCCCCTGACCCAGTGTAGACGTGACTCACCCTCCTCACGCCCCCTGACCCAGTTTAGACGTGACTCACCCTCACGTCCCCTGACCCAGTGTAGACGTGACTCACCCTCCTCACGCCCCCTGACCCAGTGTAGACGTGACTCACCCTCCTCACGCCCCCTGACCCAGTGTAGACGTGACTTACCCTCCTCACGTCCCCTGACCCAGTGTAGACGTGACTCACCCTCCTCACGCCCCCTGACCCAGTGTAGACGTGACTCACCCTCCTCACGCACCCTGGCCCAGTGTAGACGTGACTCACCCTCCTCACGCCCCCTGACCCAGTGTAGACGTGACTCACCCTCACGCCCCCTGACCCAGTGTAGACGTGACTCACCCTCACGCCCCCTGACCCCGTGTAGACGTGACTCACCCTCCTCACGCCCCCTGACCCAGTGTAGACGTGACTCACCCTCCTCACGCCCCCTGACCCAGTGTAGACGTGACTCACCCTCACGCCCCCTGACCCCGTGTAGACGTGACTCACCCTCCTCACGCCCCCTGACCCAGTGTAGACGTGACTCACCCTCCTCACGCCCCCTGACCCAGTGTAGACGTGACTCACCCTCCTCACGCCCCCTGACCCAGTGTAGACGTGACTCACCCTCACGCCCCCTGACCCAGTGTAGACATGACTCACCCTCACGCCCCCTGACCCCGTGTAGACGTGACTCACCCTCCTCACGCCCCCTGACCCAGTGTAGACGTGACTCACCCTCCTCACGCCCCCTGACCCAGTGTAGACGTGACTCACCCTCCTCACGCCCCCTGACCCAGTGTAGACGTGACTCACCCTCACGCCCCCTGACCCAGTGTAGACGTGACTCACCCTCCTCACGCCCCCTGACCCAGTGTAGACGTGACTCACCCTCCTCACGCCCCCTGACCCAGTGTAGACGTGACTCGCCCTCCTCACGCGCCCTGACCCAGTGTAGACGTGACTCACCCTCACGCCCCCTGACCCAGTGTAGACGTGACTCACCCTCACGCCCCCTGACCCAGTGTAGACGTGACTCACCCTCCTCACGCCCCCTGACCCAGTGTAGACGTGACTCACCCTCCTCACGTCCCCTGACCCAGTGTAGACGTGACTCACCCTCCTCACGTCCCCTGACCCAGTGTAGACGTGACTCACCCTCCTCACGCCCCCTGACCCAGTGTAGACGTGACTCACCCTCACGCCCCCTGACCCAGTGTAGACGTGACTCACCCTCCTCACGTCCCCTGACCCAGTGTAGACGTGACTCACCCTCCTCACGTCCCTTGACCCAGTGTAGACGTGACTCACCCTCCTAACGCCCCCTGACCCAGTGTAGACGTGACTCACCCTCCTCACGTCCCCTGACCCAGTGTAGACGTGACTCACCCTCCTCACGCCCCCTGACCCAGTGTAGACGTGACTCACCCTCACGCCCCCTAACCCAGTGTAGACGTGACTCACCCTCCTCACGCGCCCTGACCCAGTGTAGACGTGACTCACCCTCACGCCCCCTGACCCAGTGTAGACGTGACTCACACTCCTAACGTCCCCCTGGCCCAGTGTAGACGTGACTCACCCTCACGCCCCCTACCCAGTGTAGACGTGACTCACCCTCCTCACGCCCCCTGACCCAGTGTAGACGTGACTCACCCTCACGCCCCCTGACCCAGTGTAGACGTGACTCACCCTCACGCCCCCTGACCCAGTGTAGACGTGACTCACCCTCACGCCCCCTGACCCAGTGTAGACATGACTCACCCTCACGCCCCCTGACCCAGTGTAGACATGACTCACCCTCCTCACGCCCCCTGACCCAGTGTAGACGTGACTCACCCTCACGCCCCCTGACCCAGTGTAGACGTGACTCACCCTCACGCCCCCTGACCCAGTGTAGACATGACTCACCCTCACGCCCCCTGACCCAGTGTAGACGTGACTCACCCTCCTCACGCCCCTGACCCAGTGTAGACGTGACTCACCCTCCTCACGCCCCCTGACCCAGTGTAGACGTGACTCACCCTCCTCACGTCCCCTGACCCAGTGTAGACGTGACTCACCCTCACGCCCCCTGACCCAGTGTAGACGTGACTCACCCTCACGCCCCCTGACCCAGTGTAGACGTGACTCACCCTCCTCACGCCCCCTGACCCAGTGTAGACGTGACTCACCCTCCTCACGCCCCCTGACACAGTGTAGACGTGACTCACCCTCCTCACGCCCCCTGACCCAGTGTAGACGTGACTCACCCTCACGCCCCCTGACCCAGTGTAGACGTGACTCACCCTCCTCACGCCCCCTGACCCAGTGTAGACGTGACTCACCCTCCTCACGTCCCCTGACCCAGTGTAGACGTGACTCACCCTCACGCCCCCTGACCCAGTGTAGACGTGACTCACCCTCCTCACGCCCCCTGACCCAGTGTAGACGTGATTCACCCTCCTCACGCCCCCTGACCCAGTGTAGACGTGACTCACCCTCCTCACGCCCCCTGACCCAGTGTAGACGTGACTCACCCTCACGCCCCCTGACCCAGTATAGACGTGACTCACCCTCCTCACGTCCCCTGACCCAGTATAGACGTGACTCACCCTCCTCACGCCCCCTGACCCAGTGTAGACGTGACTCACCCTCCTCACGCCCCCTGACCCAGTGTAGTCGTGACTCACCCTCCTCACGCCCCCTGACCCAGTGTAGACGTGACTCACCCTCACGTCCCCTGACCCAGTGTAGACGTGACTCACCCTCACGCCCCCTGACCCAGTGTAGACGTGACTCACCCTCCTCACGACCCCTGACCCAGTGTAGACGTGACTCACCCTCACGTCCCCTGACCCAGTGTAGACGTGACTCACCCTCACGCCCCCTGACCCAGTGTAGACGTGACTCACCCTCCTCACGCCCCCTGACCCAGTGTAGACGTGACTCACCCTCCTCACGCTCCCTGACCCAGTGTAGACGTGACTCACCCTCCTCACGCCCCCTGACCCAGTGTAGACGTGACTCCCCCTCCTCACGCCCCCTGCCCAGTGTAGACGTGACTCACCCTCACTCCCCCTGACCCAGTGTAGACGTGACTCACCCTCCTCACGCCCCCTGACCCAGTGTAGACGTGACTCACCCTCACGCCCCCTGACCCAGTGTAGACGTGACTCACCCTCACGCCCCCTGACCCAGTGTAGACGTGACTCACCCTCACGCCCCCTGACCCAGTGTAGACGTGACTCACCCTCCTCATGCCCCCTGACCCAGTGTAGACGTGACTCACCCTCCTCACGCCCCCTGACCCAGTGTAGACGTGACTCACCCTCACGCCCCCTGACCCAGTGTAGACGTGACTCACCCTCCTCACGCCCCCTGACGAGTGTATCCGTGACTCACCCTCACGCCCCCTGACCCAGTGTAGCCGTGACTCACCCTCACGCCCCCTGACCCAGTGTAGACGTGACTCACCCTCCTCACGCCCCCTGACCCAGTGTAGACGTGACTCACCCTCACGCCCCCTGACCCAGTGTAGACATGACTCACCCTCACGCCCCCTGACCCAGTGTAGACGTGACTCACCCTCACGCCCCCTGACCCAGTGTAGACGTGACTCACCCTCCTCACGCCCCCTGACCCAGTGTAGACGTGACTCACCCTCCTCACGCCCCCTGACGAGTGTATCCGTGACTCACCCTCACGCCCCCTGACCCAGTTTAGACGTGACTCACCCTCACGTCCCCTGACCCAGTGTAGACGTGACTCACCCTCCTCACGCCCCCTGACCCAGTGTAGACGTGACTCACCCTCCTCACGCCCCCTGACCCAGTGTAGACGTGACTCACCCTCCTCACGCACCCTGGCCCAGTGTAGACGTGACTCACCCTCCTCACGCCCCCTGACCCAGTGTAGACGTGACTCACCCTCACGCCCCCTGACCCAGTGTAGACATGACTCACCCTCACGCCCCCTGACCCCGTGTAGACGTGACTCACCCTCCTCACGCCCCCTGACCCAGTGTAGACGTGACTCACCCTCCTCACGCCCCCTGACCCAGTGTAGACGTGACTCACCCTCACGCCCCCTGACCCAGTGTAGACGTGACTCACCCTCCTCACGCCCCCTGACCCAGTGTAGACGTGACTCACCCTCCTCACGCCCCCTGACCCAGTGTAGACGTGACTCACCCTCCTCACGCCCCCTGACCCAGTGTAGACGTGACTCACCCTCACGCCCCCTGACCCAGTGTAGACATGACTCACCCTCACGCCCCCTGACCCCGTGTAGACGTGACTCACCCTCCTCACGCCCCCTGACCCAGTGTAGACGTGACTCACCCTCCTCACGCCCCCTGACCCAGTGTAGACGTGACTCACCCTCCTCACGCCCCCTGACCCAGTGTAGACGTGACTCACCCTCACGCCCCCTGACCCAGTGTAGACGTGACTCACCCTCCTCACGCCCCCTGACCCAGTGTAGACGTGACTCACCCTCCTCACGCCCCCTGACCCAGTGTAGACGTGACTCGCCCTCCTCACGCGCCCTGACCCAGTGTAGACGTGACTCACCCTCACGCCCCCTGACCCAGTGTAGACGTGACTCACCCTCACGCCCCCTGACCCAGTGTAGACGTGACTCACCCTCCTCACGCCCCCTGACCCAGTGTAGACGTGACTCACCCTCCTCACGTCCCCTGACCCAGTGTAGACGTGACTCACCCTCCTCACGTCCCCTGACCCAGTGTAGACGTGACTCACCCTCCTCACGCCCCCTGACCCAGTGTAGACGTGACTCACCCTCACGCCCCCTGACCCAGTGTAGACGTGACTCACCCTCCTCACGTCCCCTGACCCAGTGTAGACGTGACTCACCCTCCTCACGTCCCCTGACCCAGTGTAGACGTGACTCACCCTCCTAACGCCCCCTGACCCAGTGTAGACGTGACTCACCCTCCTCACGTCCCCTGACCCAGTGTAGACGAGACTCACCCTCCTCACGCCCCCTGACCCAGTGTAGACGTGACTCACCCTCACGCCCCCTAACCCAGTGTAGACGTGACTCACCCTCCTCACGCCCCCTGACCCAGTGTAGACGTGACTCACCCTCACGCCCCCTGACCCAGTGTAGACGTGACTCACCCTCACGCCCCCTGACCCAGTGTAGACGTGACTCACCCTCACGCCCCCTGACCCAGTGTAGACATGACTCACCCTCACGCCCCCTGACCCAGTGTAGACATGACTCACCCTCCTCACGCCCCCTGACCCAGTGTAGACGTGACTCACCCTCACGCCCCCTGACCCAGTGTAGACGTGACTCACCCTCACGCCCCCTGACCCAGTGTAGACGTGACTCACCCTCACGCCCCCTGACCCAGTGTAGACATGACTCACCCTCACGCCCCCTGACCCAGTGTAGACATGACTCACCCTCCTCACGCCCCCTGACCCAGTGTAGACGTGACTCACCCTCCTCACGCCCCTGACCCAGTGTAGACGTGACTCACCCTCCTCACGCCCCCTGACCCAGTGTAGACGTGACTCACCCTCCTCACGTCCCCTGACCCAGTGTAGACGTGACTCACCCTCACGCCCCCTGACCCAGTGTAGACGTGACTCACCCTCACGCCCCCTGACCCAGTGTAGACGTGACTCACCCTCCTCACTCCCCCTGACCCAGTGTAGACATGACTCACCCTCCTCACGCGCCCTGACCCAGTGTAGACGTGACTCACCCTCCTCACGCCCCCTGACCCAGTGTAGACGTGACTCACCCTCACGCCCCCTGACCCAGTGTAGACGTGACTCACCCTCACGCCCCCTGACCCAGTGTAGACGTGACTCACCCTCCTCAAGCCCCCTGACCCAGTGTAGACGTGACTCACCCTCACGCCCCCTGACCCAGTGTAGACGTGACTCACCCTCCTCACGCCCCCTGACCCAGTGTAGACGTGACTCACCCTCCTCACGCCCCCTGACCCAGTGTAGACGTGACTCACCCTCCTCACGCCCCCTGACCCAGTGTAGACGTGACTCACCCTCCTCACGCCCCCTGACACAGTGTAGACGTGACTCACCCTCCTCACGCCCCCTGACCCAGTGTAGACGTGACTCACCCTCACGCCCCCTGACCCAGTGTAGACGTGACTCACCCTCCTCACGCCCCCTGACCCAGTGTAGACGTGACTCACCCTCCTCACGTCCCCTGACCCAGTGTAGACGTGACTCACCCTCACGCCCCCTGACCCAGTGTAGACGTGACTCACACTCCTCACGCCCCCTGACCCAGTGTAGACGTGACTCACCCTCCTCACGCCCCCTGACCCAGTGTAGACGTGATTCACCCTCCTCACGCCCCCTGACCCAGTGTAGACGTGACTCACCCTCCTCACGCCCCCTGACCCAGTGTAGACGTGACTCACCCTCACGCCCCCTGACCCAAGGTAGACGTGACTCACCCTCCTCACGCCCCCTGACCCAGTGTAGACGTGACTCACCCTCACGCCCCCTGACCCAGTATAGACGTGACTCACCCTCCTCACGTCCCCTGACCCAGTATAGACGTGACTCACCCTCCTCACGCCCCCTGACCCAGTGTAGACGTGACTCACCCTCCTCACGCCCCCTGACCCAGTGTAGTCGTGACTCACCCTCCTCACGCCCCCTGACCCAGTGTAGACGTGACTCACCCTCACGTCCCCTGACCCAGTGTAGACGTGACTCACCCTCACGCCCCCTGACCCAGTGTAGACGTGACTCACCCTCCTCACGACCCCTGACCCAGTGTAGACGTGACTCACCCTCACGTCCCCTGACCCCGTGTAGACGTGACTCACCCTCCTCACGCCCCCTGAGCCAGTGTAGACGTGACTCACCCTCCTCACACCCCCTGACCCAGTGTAGACGTGACTCACCCTCTCGCCCCCTGACCCAGTGTAGACGTGACTCACCCTCACGCCCCCTGACCCAGTGTAGACGTGACTCACCCTCCTCACGCCCCCTGACCCAGTGTAGACGTGACTCACCCTCCTCACACCCCCTGACCCAGTGTAGACGTGACTCACCCTCTCGCCCCCTGACCCAGTGTAGACGTGACTCACCCTCACGCCCCCTGACCCAGTGTAGACGTGACTCACCCTCCTCACACCCCCTGACCCAGTGTAGACGTGACTCACCCTCTCGCCCCCTGACCCAGTGTAGACGTGACTCACCCTCACGCCCCCTGACCCAGTGTAGACGTGACTCACCCTCCTCACGCCCCCTGACCCAGTGTAGACGTGACTCACCCTCACGCCCCCTGACCCAGTGTAGACGTGACTCACCCTCACTCCCCCTGACCCAGTGTAGACGTGACTCACCCTCCTCACGCCCCCTGACCCAGTGTAGACGTGACTCACCCTCACGCCCCCTGACCCAGTGTAGACGTGACTCACCCTCACGCCCCCTGACCCAGTGTAGACGTGACTCACCCTCACGCCCCCTGACCCAGTGTAGACGTGACTCACCCTCCTCACGCCCCCTGACCCAGTGTAGACATGACTCACCCTCCTCACGTCCCCTGACCCAGTGTAGACGTGACTCACCCTCACGCCCCCTGACCCAGTGTAGACGTGACTCACCCTCCTCACGCCCCCTGACCCAGTGTAGACGTGACTCACCCTCACGCCCCCTGACCCAGTGTAGACGTGACTCACCCTCCTCACGCCCCCTGACCCAGTGTAGACGTGACTCACCCTCACGCCCCCTGACCCAGTGTAGACGTGACTCACCCTCCTCACGCCCCCTGACGAGTGTATCCGTGACTCACCCTCACGCCCCCTGACCCAGTGTAGCCGTGACTCACCCTCACGCCCCCTGACCCAGTGTAGACGTGACTCACCCTCCTCACGCCCCCTGACCCAGTGTAGACGTGACTCACCCTCACGCCCCCTGACCCAGTGTAGACATGACTCACCCTCACGCCCCCTGACCCAGTGTAGACGTGACTCACCCTCACGCCCCCTGACCCAGTGTAGACGTGACTCACCCTCCTCACGCCCCCTGACCCAGTGTAGACGTGACTCACCCTCCTCACGCCCCCTGACGAGTGTATCCGTGACTCACCCTCACGCCCCCTGACCCAGTGTAGACGTGACTCACCCTCACGCCCCCTGACCCAGTGTAGACGTGACTCACCCTCCTCACGCCCCCTGACCCAGTGTAGACGTGACTCACCCTCCTCACGCCCCCTGACCCAGTGTAGACGTGACTCACCCTCCTCACGCCCCCTGACCCAGTGTAGTCGTGACTCACCCTCCTCACGCCCCCTGACGAGTGTATCCGTGACTCACCCTCACGCCCCCTGACCCAGTGTAGCCGTGACTCACCCTCACGCCCCCTGACCCAGTGTAGACGTGACTCGCCCTCCTCACGCCCCCTGACCCAGTGTAGACGTGACTCGCCCTCCTCACGTCCCTGACCCAGTGTAGACGTGACTCACCCTCACGCCCCCTGACCCACTGTAGACGTGACTCACCCTCCTCACGTCCCTGATCCAGTGTAGACGTGACTCACCCTCCTCACGTCCCCTGACCCAGTGTAGACGTGAATCACCCTCCTCACGCCCCCTGACCCAGTGTAGACGTGACTCACCCTCACGGCCCTGACCCAGTGTAGACGTGACTCACCCTCCTCACGCCCCCTGACCCAGTGTAGACGTGACTCACCCTCACGCCCCCTGACCCAGTGTAGACGTGACTCACCCTCCTCACGCCCCCTGACCCAGTGTAGACGTGACTCACCCACACGCCCCCTGACCCAGTGTAGACGTGACTCACCCTACTCACGCCCCCTGACCCAGTGTAGACGTGACTCACCCTCCTCAAGCCCCCTGACCCAGTGTAGACGTGACTCACCCTCACGCCCCCTGACCCAGTGTAGACGTGACTCACCCTCACGCCCCCTGACCCAGTGTAGACGTGACTCACCCTCCTCACGCCCCCTGACCCAGTGTAGACGTGACTCACCCTCCTCACGCCCCCTGACCCAGTGTAGACGTGACTCACCCTCACGCCCCCTGACCCAGTGTAGACGTGACTCACCCTCACGCCCCCTGACCCAGTGTAGACGTGACTCACCCTCCTCACGCCCCCTGACCCAGTGTAGACGTGACTCACACTCCTCACGTCCCCTGACCCAGTGTAGACGTGACTCACCCTCCTCACGCCCCCTGACCCAGTGTAGACGTGACTCACCCTCCTCACGTCCCCTGACCCAGTGTAGACGTGACTCACCCTCCTCACGCCCCCTGACCCAGTGTAGCCGTGACTCACCCTCACGCCCCCTGACCCAGTGTAGACGTGACTCACCCTCCTCACGCCTCCTGACCCAGTGTAGACGTGACTCACCCTCACGCCCCCTGACCCAGTGTAGACGTGACTCACCCTCCTCACGCCTCCTGACCCAGTGTAGACGTGACTCACCCTCACGCCCCCTGACCCAGTGTAGACGTGACTCACCCTCCTCACGCCCCCTGACCCAGTGTAGACGTGACTCACCCTCACGCCCCCTGACCCAGTGTAGACGTGACTCACCCTCACGCCCCCTGACCCAGTGTAGACGTGACTCACCCTCCTCACGCCCCCTGACCCAGTGTAGACGTGATTCACCCTCCTCACGCCCCCTGACCCAGTGTAGACGTGACTCACCCTCCTCACGCCCCCTGACCCAGTGTAGACGTGACTCACCCTCCTCACGCCCCCTGACCCCGTGTAGACGTGACTCACCCTCCTCACGCCCCCTGACCCAGTGTAGACGTGACTCACCCTCCTCACGCCCCCTGACCCAGTGTAGACGTGACTCACTCTCCTCACGCCCCCTGACCCAGTGTAGCCGTGACTCACCCTCCTCACGCCCCCTGACCCAGTGTAGACGTGACTCACCCTCACGCCCCCTGACCCAGTGTAGACGTGACTCACGCTCCTCACGCCCCCTGACCCAGTGTAGACGTGACTCACCCTCCTCACGCCCCCTGACCCAGTGTAGACGTGACTCCCCCTCCTCACGCCCCCTGACCCAGTGTAGACGTGATTCACCCTCCTCACGTCCCCTGACGCAGTGTAGACCTGACCAACCCTCCTCACGCCCCCTGACCCAGTGTAGACGTGACTCACCCTCCTCACGCCCCCTGACCCAGTGTAGACGTGACTCACCCTCACGCCCCCTGACCCAGTGTAGACGTGACTCACCCTCCTCACGCCCCCTGACCCAGTGTAGACGTGACTCCCCCTCCTCACGCCCCCTGACCCAGTGTAGACGTGACTCACCCTCCTCACGTCCCCTGACCCAGTGTAGACGTGACTCACCCTCCTCACGTCCCCTGACCCAGTGTAGACGTGACTCACCCTCCTCACGCCCCCTGACCCAGTGTAGACGTGACTCACCCTCACGCCCCCTGACCCAGTGTAGACGTGACTCACCCTCCTCACGCGCCCTGACCCAGTGTAGACGTGACTCACCCTCACGCCCCCTGACCCAGTGTAGACGTGACTCACACTCCTCACGTCCCCCTGGCCCAGTGTAGACGTGACTCACCCTCACGCCCCCTACCCAGTGTAGACGTGACTAACCCTCCTCACGCCCCCTGACCCAGTGTAGACGTGACTCACCCTCACGCCCCCTGACCCAGTGTAGATGTGACTCACCCTCACGCCCCCTACCCAGTGTAGACGTGACTCACCCTCCTCACGCCCCCTGACCCAGTGTAGACGTGACTCACCCTCACGCCCCCTGACCCAGTGTAGACGTGACTCACCCTCACGCCCCCTGACCCAGTGTAGACGTGACTTACCCTCCTCACGCCCCCTGACCCAGTGTAGACGTGACTCACCCTCCTCACGCCCCCTGACCCAGTGTAGACGTGACTCACCCTCACGCCCTCTGACCCAGTGTAGACGTGACTCACCCTCCTCACGTCCCCCTGACCCAGTGTAGACGTGACTCACCCTCCTCACGCCCCCTGACCCAGTGTAGACGTGATTCACCCTCCTCACGCCCCCTGACCCAGTGTAGACGTGACTCACCCTCACGCCCCCTGACCCAGTGTAGACGTGACTCACCCTCCTCACGCCCCCTGACCCAGTGTAGACGTGACTCACCCTCACGCCCCCTGACCCAGTGTAGACGTGACTCACCCTCCTCACGTCCCCTGACCCAGTGTAGACGTGACTCACCCTCCTCACGCCCCCTGACCCAGTGTAGACGTGACTCACCCTCACGCCCCCTGACCCAGTGTAGACGTGACTCACCCTCCTCACGTCCCCTGACCCAGTATAGACGTGACTCACCCTCCTCACGCCCCCTGACCCAGTGTAGACGTGACTCACCCTCCTCACGCCCCCTGACCCAGTGTAGACGTGACTCACCCTCCTCACGTCCCCTGACCCAGTGTAGACGTGACTCACCCTCACGCCCCCTGACCCAGTGTAGACGTGACTCACCCTCCTCACGTCCCCTGACCCAGTGTAGACGTGACTCACCCTCACGCCCCCTGACCCAGTGTAGACGTGACTCACCCTCCTCACGCCCCCTGACCCAGTGTAGACGTGACTCACCCTCCTCACGTCCCCTGACCCAGTGTAGACGTGACTCACCCTCCTCACGTCCCCTGACCCAGTGTAGACGTGACTCACCCTCCTCACGCCCCCTGACCCAGTGTAGACGTGACTCACCCTCACGCCCCCTGACCCAGTGTAGACGTGACTCACCCTCCTAACGCCCCCTGACCCAGTGTAGACGTGACTCACCCTCAGGCCCCCTGACCCAGTGTAGACGTGACTCACCCTCCTCACGCCCCCTGACCCAGTGTAGACGTGACTCACCCTCCTCACGTCCCCTGACCCAGTGTAGACGTGACTCACCCTCACGCTCCCTGACCCAGTGTAGACGTGACTCACCCTCACGCCCCCTGACCCAGTGTAGACGTGACTCACCCTCCTCACGCCCCCTGACCCAGTGTAGACGTGACTCACCCTCACGCCCCCTGACCCAGTGTAGACGTGACTCACCCTCCTAACGCCCCCTGACCCAGTGTAGACGTGACTCACCCTCAGGCCCCCTGACCCAGTGTAGACGTGACTCACCCTCCTCACGCCCCCTGACCCAGTGTAGACGTGACTCACCCTCCTCACGTCCCCTGACCCAGTGTAGACGTGACTCACCCTCACGCCCCCTGACCCAGTGTAGACGTGACTCACCCTCCTCACGACCCCTGACCCAGTGTAGACGTGACTCACCCTCCTCACGCTCCCTGACCAGTGTAGACGTGACTCACCCTCCTCACGCGCCCTGACCCAGTGTAGACGTGACTCACCCTCACTCCCCCTGACCCAGTGTAGACGTGACTCACCCTCCTCACGTCCCCTGACCCAGTGTAGACGTGACTCACCCTCACGCCCCCTGACCCAGTGTAGACGTGACTCACCCTCCTCACGTCCCCTGACCCAGTGTAGACGTGACTCACCCTCACGCCCCCTGAACCAGTGTAGACGTGACTCACCCTCCTCACGTCCCCTGACCCAGTGTAGACGTGACTCACCCTCCTCACGTCCCCTGACCCAGTGTAGACGTGACTCACCCTCACGCCCCCTGACCCAGTGTAGACGTGACTCACCCTCCTAACGCCCCCTGACCCAGTGTAGACGTGACTCACCCTCACGCCCCCTGACCCAGTGTAGACGTGACTCACCCTCCTCACGCCCCCTGACCCAGTGTAGACGTGACTCACCCTCCTCACGTCCCCTGACCCAGTGTAGACGTGACTCACCCTCACGCTCCCTGACCCAGTGTAGACGTGACTCACCCTCACGCCCCCTGACCCAGTGTAGACGTGACTCACCCTCCTCACGCCCCCTGACCCAGTGTAGACGTGACTCACCCTCACGCCCCCTGACCCAGTGTAGACCTGACCAACCCTCGTCACGCCCCCTGACCCAGTGTAGACGTGACTCACCCTCACGCCCCCTGACCCAGTGTAGACGTGACTCACCCTCCTCACGCCCCCTGACCCAGTGTAGACGTGACTCACCCTCACGCCCCCCTGACCCAGTGCAGACGTGACTCACCCTCCTCACGTCCCCTGACCCAGTGTAGACGTGACTCACCCTCACGCCCCCTGACCCAGTGTAGACGTGACTCACCCTCCTCACGCCCCCTGACCCAGTGTAGACGTGACTCACCCTCACGCCCCCTGACCCAGTGTAGACATGACTCACCCTCACGCCCCCTGACCCAGTGTAGACGTGACTCACCCTCCTCAGGCCCCCTGACCCAGTGTAGACGTGACTCACCCTCCTCACGCCCCCTGACCCAGTGTAGACGTGACTCACCCTCCTCACGCCCCCTGACCCAGTGTAGACGTGACTCACCCTCACGCCCCCTGACCCAGTGTAGACATGACTCACCCTCACGCCCCCTGACCCAGTGTAGACGTGACTCACCCTCCTCAGGCCCCCTGACCCAGTGTAGACGTGACTCACCCTCCTCACGCCCCCTGACCCAGTGTAGACGTGACTCACCCTCCTCACGCCCCCTGACCCAGTGTAGACGTGACTCACCCTCCTCACGCCCCCTGACCCAGTGTAGACGTGACTCACCCTCACGCCCCCTGACCCAGTGTAGACGTGACTCACCCTCACGCCCCCTGACCCAGTGTAGACGTGACTCACCCTCCTCACGCCCCCTGACCCAGTGTAGACGTGACTCACCCTCCTCACGTCCCCTGACCCAGTGTAGACGTGACTCACCCTCACGCCCCCTGACCCAGTGTAGACGTGACTCACCCTCCTCACGCCCCCTGACCCAGTGTAGACGTGACTCACCCTCACGCCCCCTGACCCAGTGTAGACGTGACTCACCCTCCTCACGCCCCCTGACGCAGTGTAGACGTGACTCACCCTCCTCACGCCCCCTGACCCAGTGTAGACGTGACTCACCCTCCTCACGCCCCCTGACCCAGTGTAGACGTGACTCACCCTCACGCCCCCTGACCCAGTGTAGACGTGACTCACCCTCCTCACGCCCCCTGACCCAGTGTAGACGTGACTCACCCTCCTCACGCCCCCTGACCCAGTGTAGACGTGACTCACCCTCCTCACGCCCCCTGACCCAGTGTAGACGTGACTCACCCTCCTCACGCCCCCTGACCCAGTGTAGACGTGACTCACCCTCCTCACGCCCCCTGACCCAGTGTAGACGTGACTCACCCTCCTCACGCCCCCTGACCCAGTGTAGACGTGACTCACCCTCACGACCCCTGACCCAGTGTAGACGCGACTCACCCTCCTCACGCCCCCTGACCAGTGTAGACGTGACTCACCCTCCTCACGCGCCCTGACCCAGTGTAGACGTGACTCACCCTCACTCCCCCTGACCCAGTGTAGACGTGACTCACCCTCCTCACGCCCCCTGACCCAGTGTAGACGTGACTCACCCTCACGCCCCCTGACCCAGTGTAGACATGACTCACCCTCACGCCCCCTGACCCAGTGTAGACGTGACTCACACTCCTCACGCCCCCTGACCCAGTGTAGACGTGACTCACCCTCCTCACGCCCCCTGACCCAGTGTAGACGTGACTCACCCTCCTCACGCCCCCTGACCCAGTGTAGACGTGACTCACCCTCCTCACGCCCCCTGACCCATTGTAGACGTGACTCACCCTCCTCACGCGCCCTGACCCAGTGTAGACGTGACTCACCCTCACGCCCCCTGACCCAGTGTAGACGTGACTCACCCTCTCGTCCCCTCACCCAGTGTAGACGTGACTCACCCTCCTCACGCCCCCCTGACCCAGTGCAGACGTGACTCACCCTCCTCACGCCCCCTGACCCAGTGTAGACGTGACTCACCCTCACGTCCCCTGACCCAGTGTAGACGTGACTCACCCTCACTCCCCCTGACCCAGTGTAGACGTGACTCACTCTCCTCACGCCCCCTGACCCAGTGTAGACGTGACTCACCCTCCTCACGCCCCCTGACCCAGTGTAGACGTGACTCACCCTCACTCCCCCTGACCCAGTGTAGACGTGACTCACCCTCACGCCCCCTGACCCAGTGTAGACGTGACTCACCCTCCTCACGCCCCCTGACCCAGTGTAGACGTGACTCACCCTCCTCACGCCCCCTGACCCAGTGTAGACGTGACTCACCCTCCTCACGCCCCCTGACCCAGTGTAGACGTGACTCACCCTCCTCACGCCCCCTGACCCAGTGTAGACGTGACTCACCCTCCTCACGCCCCCTGACCCAGTGTAGACGTGACTCACCCTCCTCACGCCCCCTGACCCAGTGTAGACGTGATTCACCCTCCTCACGCCCCCTGACCCAGTGTAGACGTGACTTACCCTCCTCACGCCCCCTGACCCAGTGTAGACGTGACTCACCCTCCTCACGCTCCCTGACCCAGTGTAGACGTGACTCACCCTCCTCACGCGCCCTGACCCAGTGTAGACGTGACTCACCCTCACGCCTCCTGACCCCGTGTAGACGTGACTCACCCTCTCGTCCCCTCACCCAGTGTAGACGTGACTCACCCTCCTCACGCCCCCCTGACCCAGTGCAGACGTGACTCACCCTCCTCACGCCCCCTGACCCAGTGTAGACGTGACTCACCCTCCTCACGCCCCCTGACCCAGTGTAGACGTGACTCACCCTCACGTCCCCTGACCCAGTGTAGACGTGACTCACCCTCACTCCCCCTGACCCAGTGTAGACGTGACTCACCCTCACGCCCCCTGACCCAGTGTAGACGTGACTCACCCTCCTCACGCCCCCTGACCCAGTGTAGACGTGACTCACCCTCCTCACGCCCCCTGACCCAGTGTAGACGTGACTCACCCTCCTCACGCCCCCTGACGCAGTGTAGACGTGACTCACCCTCCTCACGCCCCCTGACCCAGTGTAGACGTGACTCACCCTCACGCCCCCTGACCCAGTGTAGACATGACTCACCCTCACGCCCCCTGACCCAGTGTAGACGTGGCTCACCCTCCTCACGCCCCCTGACCCAGTGTAGACGTGACTCACCCTCCTCACGCCCCCTGACCCAGTGTAGACGTGACTCACCCTCCTCACGCCCCCTGACCCAGTGTAGACGTGACTCACCCTCCTCACGCCCCCTGACCCAGTGTAGACGTGACTCACGCTCCTCACGCCCCCTGACCCAGTGTAGACGTGACTCACCCTCCTCACGTCCCCTGACCCAGTGTAGACGTGACTCACCCTCCTCACGCCCCCTGACCCAGTGTAGACGTGACTCACCCTCCTCACGCCCCCTGACCCAGTGTAGACGTGACTCACCCTCACGCCCCCTGACCCAGTGTAGACGTGACTCACCCTCCTCAAGCCCCCTGACCCAGTGTAGACGTGACTCACCCTCACGCCCCCTGACCCAGTGTAGACGTGACTCACCCTCCTCACGCCCCCTGACCCAGTGTAGACGTGACTCACCCTCCTCACGCGCCCTGACCCAGTGTAGACGTGACTCACCCTGCTCACGCCCCCTGACCCAGTGTAGACGTGACTCACCCTCCTCACGCCCCCTGACCCAGTTTAGACGTGACTCACCCTCACGTCCCCTGACCCAGTGTAGACGTGACTCACCCTCCTCACGCCCCCTGACCCAGTGTAGACGTGACTCACCCTCCTCACGTCCCCTGACCCAGTGTAGACATGACTCACCCTGCTCACGCCCCCTGACCCAGTGTAGACGTGACTCACCCTCCTCACGCCCCCTGACCCAGTTTAGACGTGACTCACCCTCACGTCCCCTGACCCAGTGTAGACGTGACTCACCCTCCTCACGCCCCCTGACCCAGTGTAGACGTGACTCACCCTCCTCACGCCCCCTGACCCAGTGTAGACGTGACTCACCCTCCTCACGCCCCCTGGCCCAGTGTAGACGTGACTCACCCTCCTCACGCCCCCTGACCCAGTGTAGACGTGACTCACCCTCACGCCCCCTGACCCAGTGTAGACATGACTCACCCTCCTCACGCCACCTGACCCACTGTAGACGTGACTCACCCTCACGCCCCCTGACCCACTGTAGACGTGACTCACCCTCCTCACGCCCCCTGACCCAGTGTAGACGTGACTCACCCTCACGCCCCCTGACCCAGTGTAGACGTGACTCACCCTCACGCCCCGTGACCCAGTGTAGACGTGAGTCACCCTCCTCACGCTCCCTGACCCAGTGTAGACGTGACTCACCCTCCTCACGCCCCCTGACCCAGTGTAGACGTGACTCACCCTCCTCACGCCCCCTGACCCAGTGTAGACGTGACTCACCCTCACGTCCCCTGACCCAGTGTAGACGTGACTCACCCTCCTCACGCCCCCTGACCCAGTGTAGACGTGACTCATCCTCACGCCCCCTGACCCAGTGTAGACGTGACTCACCCTCTCGTCCCCTGACCCAGTGTAGACGTGACTCACCCTCCTCACGCCCCCTGACCCAGTGTAGACGTGACTCACCCTCCTCACGCCCCCTGACCCAGTGTAGACGTGACTCACCCTCACGCCCCCTGACCCAGTGTAGACGTGACTCACCCTCCTCACGTCCCCTGACCCAGTGTAGACGTGACTCACCCTCCTCACGCCCCCTGACCCAGTGTAGACGTGACTCACCCTCACATCCCCTGACCCAGTGTAGACGTGACTCACCCTCCTCACGCCCCCTGACCCAGTGTAGACGTGACTCACACTCCTCACGCCCCCTGACCCAGTGTAGACGTGACTCACCCTCCTCACGCCCCCTGACCGGGTGTAGACGTGACTCACCCTCCTCACGTCCCCTGACCCAGTGTAGACGTGAGTCACCCTCCTCACGCCCCCTGACCCAGTGTAGACGTGACTCACCCTCCTCACGCCCCCTGACCCAGTGTAGACGTGACTCACCCTCCTCACGCCCCCTGACCCAGTGTAGACGTGACTCACCCTCACGTCCCCTGACCCAGTGTAGACGTGACTCACCCTCACGCCCCCTGACCCAGTGTAGACGTGACTCACCCTCACGCCCCCTGACCCAGTGTAGACGTGACTCACCCTCCTCACGCCCCCTGACCCAGTGTAGACGTGACTCACCCTCCTCACGCCCCCTGACCCAGTGTAGACGTGACTCACCCTCCTCACGCCCCCTGACCCAGTGTAGACGTGACTCACCCTCCTCACGCCCCCTGACCCAGTGTAGACGTGACTCACCCTCACGCCCCCTGACCCAGTGTAGACGTGACTCACCCTCTCGTCCCCTGACCCAGTGTAGACGTGACTCACCCTCCTCACGCCCCCTGACCCAGTGTAGACGTGACTCACCCTCCTCACGCCCCCTGACCCAGTGTAGACATGACTCACCCTCACGCCCCCTGACCCAGTGTAGACGTGACTCACCCTCCTCACGTCCCCTGACCCAGTGTAGACGTGACTCACCCTCACGCCCCCTGACCCAGTGTAGACGTGACTCACCCTCCTCACGTCCCCTGAACCAGTGTAGACGTGACTCACCCTCACGCCCCCTGACCCAGTGTAGACGTGACTCACCCTCACGCCCCCTGACCCAGTGTAGACGTGACTCACCCTCCTCACGCCCCCTGACCCAGTGTAGACGTGACTCACCCTCACGCCCCCTGACCCAGTGTAGACGTGACTCACCCTCCTCACGCCCCCTGACCCAGTGTAGACGTGACTCACACTCCTCACGCCCCCTGACCCAGTGTAGACGTGACTCACCCTCCTCATGCCCCCTGACCCAGTGTAGACGTGACTCACCCTCACGCCCCCTGACCCAGTGTAGACGTGACTCACTCTCCTCACGCCCCCTGACCCAGTGTAGACGTGACTCACCCTCACGCCCCCTGACCCAGTGTAGACGTGACTCACCCTCCTCATGCCCCCTGACCCAGTGTAGACGTGACTCACCCTCACGTCCCCTGACCCAGTGCAGACGTGACTCACCCTCACGCCCCCTGACCCAGTGTAGACGTGACTCACCCTCACGTCCCCTGACCCAGTGTAGACGTGACTCACCCTCCTCACGCCCCCTGACCCAGTGTAGACGTGACTCACCCTCCTCACGTCCCCTGACCCAGTGTAGACGTGACTCACCCTCACGCCCCCTGACCCAGTGTAGACGTGACTCACCCTCCTCACGCCCCCTGACCCAGTGTAGACGTGACTCACCCTCCTCACGCCCCCTGACCCAGTGTAGACGTGACTCACCCTCCTCACGCCCCCTGACCCAGTGTAGACGTGACTCACCCTCCTCACGCCCCCTGACCCAGTGTAGACGTGACTCACCCTCCTCACGCCCCCTGACCCAGTGTAGACGTGACTCACCCTCCTCACGCCCCCTGACCCAGTGTAGATGTGACTCACCCTCACGCCCCCTGACCCAGTGTAGACGTGACTCACCCTCACGCCCCCTGACCCAGGGTAGACGTGACTCACCCTCACGCCCCCTGACCCAGTGTAGACGTGACTCACCCTCACGCCCCCTGACCCAGTGTAGACGTGACTCACCCTCCTCACGCCCCCTGACCCAGTGTAGACATGACTCACCCTCCTCACGCCCCCTGACCCAGTGTAGACGTGACTCACCCTCCTCACGCCCCCTGACCCAGTGTAGACGTGACTCACCCTCACGCCCCCTGACCCAGTGTAGACGTGACTCACCCTCCTCACGCCCCCTGACCCAGTGTAGACGTGACTCACCCTCCTCACGTCCCCTGACCCAGTGTAGACGTGACTCCCCCTCACTCCCCCTGACCCAGTGTAGACGTGACTCACCCTCCTCACGCCCCCTGACCCAGTGTAGACGTGACTCACCCTCACGCCCCCTGACCCAGTGTAGACGTGACTCACCCTCCTCACGCCCCCTGACCCAGTGTAGACGTGACTCACCCTCCTCACGCCCCCTGACCCAGTGTAGACGTGACTCACCCTCCTCACGCCCCCTCACCCAGTGTAGACGTGACTCACCCTCCTCACGCCCCCTGACCCAGTGTAGACGTGACTCACCCTCCTCACGCCCCCTGACCCAGTGTAGACGTGACTCACCCTCCTCACCCCCCCTGACCCAGTGTAGACGTGACTCACCCTCACGCCCCCTGACCCAGTGTAGACGTGACTCACCCTCCTCACGCCCCCTGACCCAGTGTAGACGTGACTCACCCTCCTCACGCCCCCTGACCCAGTGTAGACGTGACTCACCCTCACGCCCCCTGACCCAGTGTAGACGTGACTCACCCTCACGCCCCCTGACCCAGTGTAGACGTGACTCACCCTCACGCCCCCTGACCCAGTGTAGACGTGACTCACCCTCAGGCCCCCTGACCCAGTGTAGACGTGACTCACCCTCACGCCCCCTGACCCAGTGTAGACGTGACTCACCCTCTTCACGTCCCCTGACCCAGTGTAGACGTGACTCACCCTCCTCACGCCCCCTGACCCAGTGTAGACGTGACTCACCCTCCTCACGCCCTCTGACCCAGTGTAGACGTGACTCACCCTCACGCCCCCTGACCCAGTGTAGACGTGACTCACCCTCACGCCCCCTGACCCAGTGTAGACGTGACTCACCCTCCTCACGCCCCCTGACCCAGTGTAGACGTGACTCACCCTCACGCCCCCTGACCCAGTGTAGACGTGACTCACACTCCTCACGCCCCCTGACCCAGTGTAGACGTGACTCACCCTCCTCACGACCCCTGACCCAGTGTAGACGTGACTCACCCTCACGCCCCCTGACCCAGTGTAGACATGACTCACCCTCACGCCCCCTGACCCAGTGTAGACGTGACTCACCCTCACGCCCCCTGACCCAGTGTAGACGTGACTCACACTCCTCACGCCCCCTGACCCAGTGTAGACGTGACTCACCCTCACTCCCCCTGACCCAGTGTAGACGTGACTCACCCTCCTCACGCCCCCTGACCCAGTGTAGACGTGACTCACCCTCCTCACGCCCCCTGACCCAGTGTAGAAGTGACTCACCCTCCTCACGCCCCCTGACCCAGTGTAGACATGACTCACCCTCACGCCCCCTGACCCAGTGTAGACGTGACTCACCCTCCTCACGTCCCCTGACCCAGTGTAGACGTGACTCACCCTCACGCCCCCTGACCCAGTGTAGACGTGACTCACCCTCCTCACGTCCCCTGAACCAGTGTAGACGTGACTCACCCTCACGCCCCCTGACCCAGTGTAGACGTGACTCACCCTCACGCCCCCTGACCCAGTGTAGACGTGACTCACCCTCCTCACGCCCCCTGACCCAGTGTAGACGTGACTCACCCTCACGCCCCCTGACCCAGTGTAGACGTGACTCACCCTCCTCACGCCCCCTGACCCAGTGTAGACGTGACTCACCCTCACGCCCCCTGACCCCGTGTAGACGTGACTCACCCTCACTCCCCCTGACCCAGTGTAGACGTGACTCACCCTCCTCACGTCCCCCTGACCCAGTGTAGACGTGACTCACCCTCCTCACGCCCCCTGACCCAGTGTAGACGTGACTCACCCTCCTCACGCCCCCTGAACCAGTGTAGACGTGACTCACCCTCACGCCCCCTGACCCAGTGTAGACGTGACTCACCCTCCTCACGCCCCCTGACCCAGTGTAGACGTGACTCACCCTCCTCACGCCCCCTGACCCAGTGTAGATGTGACTCACCCTCCTCACGCCCCCTGACCCAGTGTAGACGTGACTCACCCTCACGCCCCCTGACCCAGTGTAGACATGACTCACCCTGCTCACGCCCCCTGACCCAGTGTAGACGTGACTCACCCTCCTCACGCCCCCTGACCCAGTGTAGACGTGACTCACCCTCTTCACGTCCCCTGACCCAGTGTAGACGTGACTCACCCTCCTCACGTCCCCTGACCCAGTGTAGACGTGACTCACCCTCACGCCCCCTGACCCAGTGTAGACGTGACTCACCCTCCTCACGCCCCCTGACCCAGTGTAGACGTGACTCACCCTCCTCACGCCCCCTGACCCAGTGTAGACGTGACTCACCCTCCTCACGCCCCCTGACCCAGTGTAGACGTGACTCACCCTCACGCCCCCTGACCCAGTGTAGACATGACTCACCCTCCTCACGCCCCCTGACCCAGTGTAGACCTGCCTCACCCTCCTCACGCCCCCTGACCCAGTGTAGACGTGACTCACCCTCCTCACGCCCCCTGACCCAGTGTAGACGTGACTCACCCTCACGCCCCCTGACCCAGTGTAGACGTGACTCACCCTCACGCCCCCTGACCCAGTGTAGACGTGACTCACCCTCCTCACGCCCCCTGACCCAGTGTAGACGTGACTCACCCTCCTCACGCCCCCTGACCCAGTGTAGACGTGACTCACCCTCACGCCCCCTGACCCAGTGTAGACGTGACTCACCCTCCTCACGCCCCCTGACCCAGTGTAGACGTGACTCACCCTCCTCACGCCCCCTGACCCAGTGTAGACGTGACTCACCCTCCTCACGCCCCCTGACCCAGTGTAGACGTGACTCACCCTCACGACCCCTGACCCAGTGTAGACGTGACTCACCCTCCTCACGCCACCTGACCCAGTGTAGACGTGACTCACCCTCCTCACGCCCCCTGACCCAGTGTAGACGTGACTCACCCTCCTCACGCCCCCTGACCCAGTGTAGACGTGACTCACCCTCCTCACGCCCCCTGACCCAGTGTAGACGTGACTCACCCTCACGCCCCCTGACCCAGTGTAGACGTGACTCACCCTCCTCACGCCCCCTGACCCAGTGTAGACGTGACTCACCCTCCTCACGCCCCCTGACCCAGTGTAGACGTGACTCACCCTCCTCACGCCCCCTGACCCAGTGTAGTCGTGACTCACCCTCACGCCCCTGACCCAGTGTAGACGTGACTCACCCTCACGCCCCCTGACCCAGTGTAGACGTGACTCACCCTCACGCCCCCTGACCCAGTGTAGACGTGACTCACCCTCACGCCCCCTGACCCAGTGTAGACGTGACTCACCCTCACGCCCCCTGACCCAGTGTAGACGTGACTCACCCTCACGCCCCCTGACCCAGTGTAGACGTGACTCACCCTCACGCCCCCTGACCCAGTGTAGACGTGACTCACCCTCCTCACGCCCCCTGACCCAGTGTAGACGTGACTCACCCTCCTCACGCCCCCTGACCCAGTGTAGACGTGACTCACCCTCCTCACGCCCCCTGACCCAGTGTAGACGTGACTCACCCTCCTCACGCCCCCTGACCCAGTGTAGACGTGACTCACCCTCCTCACGCGCCCTGACCCAGTGTAGACGTGACTCACCCTCACTCCCCCTGACCCAGTGTAGACGTGACTCACCCTCCTCACGCCCCCTGACCCCGTGTAGACGTGACTCACCCTCCTCACGCCCCCTGACCCAGTGTAGACGTGACTCACCCTCACGCCCCCTGACCCAGTGTAGACATGACTCACCCTCACGCCCCCTGACCCAGTGTAGACGTGACTCACCCTCACGCCCCCTGACCCAGTGTAGACGTGACTCACCCTCACGCCCCCTGACCCAGTGTAGACGTGACTCACCCTCCTCACGCCCCCTGACCCAGTGTAGACGTGACTCACCCTCCTCACGCCCCCTGACCCAGTGTAGACGTGACTCACCCTCCTCACGCCCCCTGACCCAGTGTAGACGTGACTCACCCTCCTCACGCCCCCTAACCCAGTGTAGACCTGCCTCACCCTCCTCACGCCCCCCTGACCCAGTGTAGACGTGACTCACCCTCCTCACGCCCCCTGACCCAGTGTAGACGTGACTCACCCTCCTCACGCCTCCTGACCCAGTGTAGACGTGACTCACCCTCCTCACGCCCCCTGACCCAGTGTAGACGTGACTCACCCTCCTCACGCCCCCTGACCCAGTGTAGACCTGCCTCACCCTCCTCACGCCCCCTGACCCAGTGTAGACGTGACTCACCCTCACGCCCCCTGACCCAGTGTAGACGTGACTCACCCTCACGCCCCCTGACCCAGTGTAGACGTGACTCACCCTCACGCCCCCTGACCCAGTGTAGACGTGACTCACCCTCCTCACGCCCCCTGACCCAGTGTAGACGTGACTCACCCTCCTCACGCCCCCTGACCCAGTGTAGACGTGACTCACCCTCCTCACGTCCCCTGACCCAGTGTAGACGTGACTCACCCTCCTCACGTCCCCTGAACCAGTGTAGACGTGACTCACCCTCACGCCCCCTGACCCAGTGTAGACGTGACTCACCCTCCTCACGCCCCCTGACCCAGTGTAGACATGACTCACCCTCACGCCCCCTGACCCAGTGTAGACGTGACTCACCCTCCTCACGCCCCCTGACCCAGTGTAGACGTGACTCACCCTCCTCACGCCCCCTGACCCAGTGTAGACGTGACTCACCCTCCTCACGCCCCCTGACCCAGTGTAGACGTGACTCTCCCTCACGCCCCCTGACCCAGTGTAGACGTGACTCACCCTCCTCACGCCCCCTGACCCAGTGTAGACGTGACTCACCCTCCTCACGCCCCCTGACCCAGTGTAGACGTGACTCACCCTCCTCACGCCCCCTGACCCAGTGTAGACCTGCCTCACCCTCCTCACGCCCCCTGACCCATTGTAGACGTGACTCACCCTCCTCACGCCCCCTGACCCAGTGTAGACGTGACTCACCCTCCTCACGCCCCCTGACCCAGTGTAGACGTGACTCACCCTCACGCCCCCTGACCCAGTGTAGACGTGACTCACCCTCACGCCCCCTGACCCAGTGTAGACGTGACTCACCCTCCTCACGCCCCCTGACCCAGTGTAGACGTGACTCACCCTCCTCACGCCCCCTGACCCAGTGTAGACGTGACTCACCCTCACGCCCCCTGACCCAGTGTAGACGTGACTCACCCTCCTCACGCCCCCTGACCCAGTGTAGACCTGCCTCACCCTCCTCACGCCCCCTGACCCATTGTAGACGTGACTCACCCTCCTCACGCCCCCTGACCCAGTGTAGACGTGACTCACCCTCCTCACGCCCCCTGACCCAGTGTAGACGTGACTCACCCTCACGCCCCCTGACCCAGTGTAGACGTGACTCACCCTCACGCCCCCTGACCCAGTGTAGACGTGACTCACCCTCACGTCCCCTGACCCAGTGTAGACGTGACTCACCCTCACGCCCCCTGACCCAGTGTAGACGTGACTCACCCTCCTCACGCCCCCTGACCCAGTGTAGACGTGACTCACCCTCCTCACGCCCCCTGACCCAGTGTAGACGTGACTCACCCTCCTCACGCCCCCTGACCCAGTGTAGACGTGACTCACCCTCCTCACGCCCCCTCACCCAGTGTAGACGTGACTCACCCTCCTCACGCCCCCTGACCCAGTGTAGACGTGACTCACCCTCCTCACGCCCCCTGACCCAGTGTAGACCTGCCTCACCCTCCTCACGCCCCCTGACCCAGTGTAGACGTGACTCACCCTCACGCCCCCTGACCCAGTGTAGACGTGACTCACCCTCCTCACGTCCCCTGACCCAGTGTAGACGTGACTCACCCTCACGCCCCCTGACCCAGTGTAGACGTGACTCACCCTCCTCACGCCCCCTGACCCAGTGTAGACGTGACTCACCCTCCTCACGCCCCCTGACCCAGTGTAGACGTGACTCACCCTCCTCACGCCCCCTGACCCAGTGTAGACCTGCCTCACCCTCCTCACGCCCCCTGACCCAGTGTAGACGTGACTCACCCTCACGCCCCCTGACCCAGTGTAGACGTGACTCACCCTCACGCCCCCTGACCCAGTGTAGACGTGACTCACCCTCCTCACGCCCCCTGACCCAGTGTAGACGTGACTCACCCTCCTCACGCCCCCTGACCCAGTGTAGACGTGACTCACCCTCCTCACGCCCCCTGACCCAGTGTAGACCTGCCTCACCCTCCTCACGCCCCCTGACCCAGTGTAGACGTGACTCACCCTCACGCCCCCTGACGAGTGTAGACGTGACTCACCCTCCTCACGCCCCCTGACCCAGTGTAGACGTGACTCACCCTCACGCCCCCTGACCCAGTGTAGACGTGACTCACCCTCACGCCCCCTGACCCAGTGTAGACGTGACTCACCCTCCTCACGCCCCCTGACCCAGTGTAGACGTGACTCACCCTCCTCACGCCCCCTGACCCAGTGTAGACGTGACTCACCCTCCTCACGCCCCCTGACCCAGTGTAGACCTGCCTCACCCTCCTCACGCCCCCTGACCCAGTGTAGACGTGACTCACCCTCACTCCCCCTGACCCAGTGTAGACGTGACTCACCCTCCTCACGCCCCCTGACCCAGTGTAGACGTGACTCACCCTCACGCCCCCTGACCCAGTGTAGACGTGACTCACCCTCACGCCCCCTGACCCAGTGTAGACGTGACTCACCCTCACGCCCCCTGACCCAGTGTAGACGTGACTCACCCTCCTCACGCCCCCTGACCCAGTGTAGATGTGACTCACCCTCCTCACGCCCCCTGACCCAGTGTAGACGTGACTCACCCTCACGACCCCTGACCCAGTGTAGAAGTGACTCACCCTCCTCACGCCCCCTGACCCAGTGTAGACGTGACTCACCTTCACGCCCCCTGACCCAGTGTAGACATGACTCACCCTCACGCCCCCTGACCCAGTGTAGACGTGACTCACCCTCCTCACGTCCCCTGACCCAGTGTAGACGTGACTCACCCTCACGCCCCCTGACCCAGTGTAGACATGACTCACCCTCCTCACGCCCCCTGTCCCAGTGTAGACGTGACTCACCCTCACGCCCCCTGACCCAGTGTAGACATGACTCACCCTCACGCCCCCTGACCCAGTGTAGACGTGACTCACCCTCACGCCCCCTGACCCAGTGTAGACGTGACTCACCCTCCTCACGCCCCCTGACCCAGTGTAGACGTGACTCACCCTCACGCCCCCTGACCCAGTGTAGACGTGACTCACCCTCCTCACGCCCCCTGACCCAGTGTAGACGTGACTCACCCTCCTCACGCCCCCTGACCCAGTGTAGACGTGACTCACCCTCCTCACGCCCCCTGACCCAGTGTAGACGTGACTCTCCCTCACGCCCCCTGACCCAGTGTAGACGTGACTCACCCTCCTCACGCCCCCTGACCCAGTGTAGACGTGACTCACCCTCCTCACGCCCCCTGACCCAGTGTAGACCTGCCTCACCCTCCTCACGCCCCCTGACCCAGTGTAGACGTGACTCACCCTCCTCACGCCCCCTGACCCAGTGTAGACGTGACTCACCCTCCTCACGCCCCCTGACCCAGTGTAGACGTGACTCACCCTCCTCACGCCCCCTGACCCAGTGTAGACGTGACTCACCCTCACGCCCCCTGACCCAGTGTAGACGTGACTCACCCTCCTCACGCCCCCTGACCCAGTGTAGACGTGACTCACCCTCCTCACGCCCCCTGACCCAGTGTAGACGTGACTCACCCTCCTCACGCCCCCTGACCCAGTGTAGACATGACTCACCCTCACGCCCCCTGACCCAGTGTAGACGTGACTCACCCTCCTCACGCCCCCTGAACCAGTGTAGACGTGACTCACCCTCCTCACGCCCCCTGACCCAGTGTAGACGTGACTCACCCTCCTCACGCCCCCTGACCCAGTGTAGACGTGACTCACCCTCACGCCCCCTGACCCAGTGTAGACATGACTCACCCTCACGCCCCCTGACCCAGTGTAGACGTGACTCACCCTCCTCACGTCCCCTGACCCAGTGTAGACGTGACTCACCCTCACGCCCCCTGACCCAGTGTAGACGTGACTCACCCTCCTCACGTCCCCTGAACCAGTGTAGACGTGACTCACCCTCCTCACGCCCCCTGACCCAGTGTAGACGTGACTCACCCTCACGCCCCCTGACCCAGTGTAGACGTGACTCACCCTCCTCACGCCACCTGACCCAGTGTAGACGTGACTCACCCTCCTCACGCCCCCTGACCCAGTGTAGACATGACTCACCCTCACGCCCCCTGACCCAGTGTAGACGTGACTCACCCTCCTCACGTCCCCTGACCCAGTGTAGACGTGACTCACCCTCACGCCCCCTGACCCAGTGTAGACGTGACTCACCCTCCTCACGTCCCCTGAACCAGTGTAGACGTGACTCACCCTCACGCCCCCTGACCCAGTGTAGACGTGACTCACCCTCACGCCCCCTGACCCAGTGTAGACGTGACTCACCCTCCTCACGCCCCCTGACCCAGTGTAGACGTGACTCACCCTCACTCCCCCTGACCCAGTGTAGACGTGACTCACCCTCCTCACGCCCCCTGACCCAGTGTAGACGTGATTCACCCTCCTCACGCCCCCTGACCCAGTGTAGACGTGACTCACCCTCTCGTCCCCTGACCCAGTGTAGACGTGACTCACCCTCCCGCCCCCTGACCCAGTGTAGACGTGACTCACCCTCCTCACGCCCCCTGACCCAGTGTAGACGTGACTCACCCTCACGCCCCCTGACCCAGTGTAGACGTGACTCACCCTCACGCCCCCTGACCCAGTGTAGACGTGACTCACCCTCCTCACGCCCCCTGACCCAGTGTAGACGTGACTCACCCTCCTCACGTCCCCTGACCCAGTGTAGACGTGACTCACCCTCACGCCCCCTGACCCAGTGTAGACGTGACTCACCTTCCCGCCCCCTGACCCAGTGTAGACGTGACTCACCCTCCTCACGCCCCCTGACCCAGTGTAGACGTGACTCACCCTCACGCCCCCTGACCCAGTGTAGACGTGACTCACCCTCCTCACGCCCCCTGACCCAGTGTAGACGTGACTCACCCTCCTCACGCCCCCTGACCCAGTGTAGACGTGACTCACCCTCACGCGCCCTGACCCAGTGTAGACGTGACTCACCCTCCTCCCGCCCCCTGACCCAGTGTAGACGTGACTCACCCTCACGCCCCCTGACCCAGTGTAGACGTGACTCACCCTCCTCACGCCCCCTGACCCAGTGTAGACGTGACTCACCCTCCTCATGCCCCCTGACCCAGTGTAGACGTGACTCACCCTCCTCACGCACCCTGACCCAGTGTAGACGTGACTCACCCTCCTCACGCCCCCTGACCTAGTGTAGACGTGACTCACCCTCACGCCCCCTGACCCAGTGTAGACGTGACTCACCCTCCTCACGCCCCCTGACCCAGTGTAGACGGGACTCACCCTCACGCCCCGTGACCCAGTGTAGACATGACTCACCCTCTCGTCCCCTGACCCACTGTAGACGTGACTCACCCTCACGCCCCCTGACCCAGTGTAGACGTGACTCACCCTCCTCACGCCCCCTGGCCCAGTGTAGACGTGACTCACCCTCCTCACGTGCCCTGACCCAGTGTAGACGGGACTCACCCTCCTCACGCCCCCTGACCCAGTGTAGACGTGACTCACCCTCACGCCCCCTGACCCAGTGTAGACGTGACTCACCCTCCTCACGCCCCCTGGCCCAGTGTAGACGTGACTCACCCTCACGCCCCCTGACCCAGTGTAGACGTGACTCACCCTCACGCCCCCTGACCCAGTGTAGACGTGACTCACCCTCACGCCCCCTGACCCAGTGTAGACGTGACTCACCCTCCTCACGCCCCCTGACCCAGTGTAGACGTGACTCACCCTCCTCACGCCCCCTGAGCCAGTGTAGACGTGACTCACCCTCACGCCCCCAAGCCAGTGTAGACGTGACTCACCCTCCTCACGCCCCCTGACCCAGTGTAGACGTGACTCACCCTCCTCACGCCCCCTGACCCAGTGTATACGTGACTCACCCTCACGTCCCCTGACCCAGTGTAGACGTGACTCACCCTCACGTCCCCTGACCCAGTGTAGACGTGACTGACCCTCCTCACGCCCCCTGACCCAGTGTAGACGTGACTCACCCTCCTCACGCCCCCTGACCCAGTGTAGACGTGACTCACCCTCCTCACGTCCCCTGACCCAGTGTAGACGTGACTCACCCTCCTCACGCCCCCTGACCCAGTGTAGACGTGACTCACCCTCACGCCCCCTGACCCAGTGTAGACATGACTCACCCTCACGCCCCCTGACCCAGTGTAGACATGACTCACCCTCACGCCCCCTGACCCAGTGTAGACGTGACTCACCCTCCTCACGCCCCCTGACCCAGTGTAGACGTGACTCACCCTCCTCACGCCCCCTGACCCAGTGTAGACGTGACTCACCCTCCTCACGCCCCCTGACCCAGTGTAGACGTGACTCACCCTCACTCCCCCTGACCCAGTGTAGACGTGACTCACCCTCCTCACGCCCCCTGACCCAGTGTAGACGTGACTCACCCTCACGTCCCCTGACCCAGTGTAGACGTGACTCACCCTCCTCACGCCCCCTGACCCAGTGTAGACGTGACTCACCCTCCTCACGCCCCCTGACCCAGTGTAGACATGACTCACCCTCCTCACGCCCCCTGACCCAGTGTAGACGTGACTCACCCTCACGCCCCCTGACCCAGTGTAGACGTGACTCACCCTCCTCACGCCCCCTGACCCAGTGTAGACGTGACTCACCTTCCTCACGCGCCCTGACCCAGTGTAGACATGACTCACCCTCCTCACGCCCCTGACCCAGTGTAGACGTGACTCACCCTCCTCACGCCCCCTGACCCAGTGTAGACGTGACTCACCCTCCTCACGCCCCCTGACCCAGTGTAGACGTGACTCACCCTCCTCACGCCCCTGACCCAGTGTAGACGTGACTCACCCTCCTCACGTCCCCTGACCCAGTGTAGACGTGACTCACCCTCACGCCCCCTGACCCAGTGTAGACGTGACTCACCCTCCTCACGCCCCCTGACCCAGTGTAGACGTGACTCACCCTCACGTCCCCTGACCCAGTGTAGACGTGACTCACCCTCCTCACGCCCCCTGACCCAGTGTAGACGTGACTCACCCTCCTCACGTCCCCTGACCCAGTGTAGACGTGACTCACCCTCCTCACGCTCCCTGACCCAGTGTAGACGTGACTCACCCTCTCGCCCCCTGACCCAGTGTAGACGTGACTCACCCTCCTCACGCCCCCTGACCCAGTGTAGACGTGACTCACCCCTCCTCACGCCCCCTGACCCAGTGTAGATGTGACTCACCCTCCTCACGTCCCCTGACCCAGTGTAGACGTGACTCACCCTCACGCCCCCTGACCCAGTGTAGACGTGACTCACCCTCACGCCCCCTGACCCAGTGTAGACGTGACTCACCCTCACGCCCCCTGACCCAGTGTAGACGTGACTCACCCTCACGCCCCCTGACCCAGTGTAGACGTGACTCACCCTCCTCACGCCCCCTACCCAGTGTAGACGTGACTCACCCTCACGCCCCCTGACCCAGTGTAGACGTGACTCACCCTCCTCACGCCCCCTGACCCAGTGTAGACGTGATTCACCCTCCTCACGCCCCCTGACCCAGTGTAGACGTGACTCACCCTCACGCCCCCTGACCCAGTGTAGACGTGACTCACCCTCCTCACGCCCCCTGACCCAGTGTAGACGTGACTCACCCTCCTCACGTCCCCTGACCCAGTGTAGACGTGACTCACCCTCACGCCCCCTGACCCAGTGTAGACGTGACTCACCCTCCTCACGCCCCCTGACCCAGTGTAGACGTGACTCACCCTCACGCCCCCTGACCCAGTGTAGACGTGACTCACCCTCACATCCCCTGACCCAGTGTAGGCGTGACTCACCCTCCTCACGCCCCCTGACCCAGTGTAGACGTGACTCACCCTCACATCCCCTGACCCAGTGTAGGCCGGTAACCTCCTCTCCTCTCCTCCTCCCTTGCCTGGTTTAGATAGGAGGACCCTCTTATCGAAGCCCATGTGCATTTTTCATATGGTCCACCACCAGCCACGTTTATAGAAGCCATTAACCAAATTCACCCCCTGTCCTATGGTCAGGTGTCTTCCTTCTATGTGGGTCCATCTCCGACGTAGGTTTGGAATATCAGAAGCTCAACCGTTTTTTGTGCGCTGACTGTTTTATTTACTTTTGACTTCATGGAAATGGGAGATGGGAGGAGATATACGAAAAACTTTCAAGATGGAGAGACGTAAACATTCTGTTTTGGTTTCTGTTTTTTTTAGCATGGTACCAGCAGCGGTAGAAATCAACTGGTGAGTGACGTCCCTACCCTAAATATCCCCTTGTGGTTCAGTCCTGTGTGTCTGTAGGCATGCCCTGTCGCTTCATTCGTGTCCGACTCTCTGTGACGCCATGGACTGTAGCCCACCAGCCTCCTCTGTCCATGGGATTCTCCAGGCCAGAACACTTGAGTGGCTTGCATGCAACCTCCTCTGTCTGATGAGGAAGTTGAACTTGGTCCCCTGAACATCCTTTGCGGGGCCATGACCCGTCTGTGGTTCTGTCCACATCCTCCGCAGTTCCTCAACTATCGCTTCTTCTGTACTGAGCGATCCCAGGAGCTCCATGAGTAGTCACTCAGAAAATTCAGGACAATCACCCATTCTCTTTGTTTGTCTACCCATCTCTTTGCAGTATTCAGGACTCAGATTACAGCATTCACACCCAGGTTGGGAGGGTGTGGGCTTGCATGTTTCTCTCCAGTTGGACAACTGAAAAGACACCTCCCCAGGCTTTTTCTCAACACAGGTCACAACCCTTAACTTTCTGCTTTCTCCAAAGATTGTGGTGTTTGGTGACTCGGGGAATAGGTACAGCTTTCCGAAACCGGGACCCAAAGCAAAACACACCGTGAAGATAAGGACGGCGGACGCCCGGAAGGCCCGCTGGGGTGCCTGGAGCCGGCCCGTTGAGTTCGGTAGGTGTCCCGAGAGCATCCCCGGGCAGGTCCCGGCGTGCTGAGTCCTTCTCTGAGCCATTGAGCGAAGCGTTCCCGTCCACGAGCCCGTGGTGGCATTTCCCCTGGCATCAGCGACACCCAGTCAGGGAAAGTGAAAATTACTCCCTCGTGCCTGACTCTTTGCGACCCCACGGACTGTAGCCCGCCAGGCTCCTCTGTCCATGGCATTCTCCAGGCGAGAATACTGGGGTAGGCTGCCATGCCCTCCTCCAGGGGATCTTCCCCACCCAGAGATCGAACCCAGGTCTCCTGCATTGCAGGCAGATTCTTTCCTGTCTGAGCCACCAGAGAAGCCTTAATTTAAACTATGGGCCAAAAAAAATAAATAAAAATTGACTTTTCCCAGAATACAGTTCTAAAACAGACTTGGCTCACCTCCACGTGATTTTTTGTTTGTTTGTTTCGCCTGCTATCTGTAACATGCAGTTTTGACAATTGATGTGTCGCTTAAAAGAAAAGATACTGCTTTGCCTAACAGCTCACATTTTATCTGTGTATAGTGAGAAATATTGCAACAGTGAACGTGTCAATCAGGTTATAATCACTCTGATAGAGTGGAAGTTCCTCACTGTATTTTTGACTATCCACAGATGAAACATGTGCCCTATTTAGGAAAATAATTTTAGAGAAGAAAATGGCAAACCACTCCAGTATTCTTGCCTGGGAAATCCCATGGACAGAGGAATTCTTAGCTGTGAATTGTAGCTCAGCTGGTAAAGAATCTGCCTGCAATGCAGGAGACCTGGGTTTGATTCCTGGCCTGGGAAGATCCCCTGGAGAAGGGAACGGTGGTCTGCAGTCCATGGGGTCACAGAGAGTCAGACACGACTGAGCGACTAATACAGACAGAGGAAAATAGTTTATTGAAAAAAGCACCTATTCTAAATGACACGTGAAATTAAAGCTTAAGGATAGATGGGAGAGGACTTCTCTAGTGGTCCAGCAGGTAAGATCTGCCTTCCAATGCAGGGGATGTGTGTTGGATCCCTGGCTGGGGAGCTAAGACCTCACATGCCTTGAGGCAAAAAGACCTAAAAATAAAACAGAGGCCATAGGGAATTCCCTGGCGGTGCAGCGGCTGAGAGGCTGTGCTCCCAATGTTTAATCCCTGGTCATGGAACTAGATCCCACGTGCCGCAGCTAAGCCCCAGCCCAGTCAAATAAAGGAATAAATATTAAAAGAAGAATTAATATTGCAGTAAATTCACCAAATGGGAGGGAATTTGGCTTACAGCTGTTTGCCTAGAACTGTTCATCCTGTTCAACGATTCATCCTTTCTTCTGTCCATTTTTAAACTGAGTGGTCTTTAGGTTGCTGTGTTCCAAGCGCGCTTTAGGTGCTTTGAATGTGGTGTTGGGCTCGTGTCTCATCTGTCATCCAGTCCCTCAGTCGTGTCCGACTCTTTGCAACACCATGGACCGCAGCACGCCAGGCCTCCCTGTCCATCACTGTTCTGCTGGAGTTTGCTTTAACTCATGTCCATCGAGTCGGTGATTCCATCCACCCGTCTCATCCTCTGTCGTCCCCTTCTCTTCCCGCCTTCCGTCTTTCCCAGCATCAGGGTCTTTTCCAATGAGTCAGTTCTTCACATCAGGGGGCCAAAGGATTGGAGTTTCAGCTTCAGCATCAGTCCTTCCAATGAATACTCAGGACTGATTTCTTTTAGGATGGACTGGTTGGATCTCCTTGCAGTCCAAGGGGCTCTCAAGAGTCTTCTCCAGCACCACAGTTCAAAAGTGTCTATTCTTTGGCATGGTCCAGCTCTCACATCCGTACATGAATACTGGGGAAACCGTAGCTTTGATTAGACGGACCTTTGTGGGCAATGTGCAGTCTATTGTCTGACAAACATTTTCTGTGAAAGCTCCGGGTTAGGGTACTCTCGTAGATTTCCCTTCTCCTTATGGGGCTTCTCTGCTGGCTCAGACGGTAAAGAATCCGTCTGCCATGCGGGAGACCTGGATCTGGTCCCTGCTTCGGGAAGATCCCCTGGAAAGAGGGCATGGCAGCCCACTCCAGTATCCTTGCCTGGACGATGCCCTGGTCAGAGGAGCCTGGAGGGCTACAGTCCGTGGGGTCGCAAAGGGTAAGACGTGGCAGAGGGACTGACACTTTGGGTTTCGCCGGGCGTCTTTCCGAGCCCGTGAGCCCGTGAGCTGGCTGAGTGATGCCGGCTCCTCCCACTCCCCTGCGGGTCCCCGGCATGTCCCCTGCCTCTGTCTTCCCCAGGCTCCGAAGAACCTGAGTCCAGCCTGGTGCACGTCTACATTCTGGTGGTCCTGGGGACTCTCGTCTGTGGCCTGACCCTCAGCTGCCTTTTCAAAAGGTAACCCCGGGGAGTCCCGGGCCAGCTAACCCCCATGGTCAGTGGAGGGGCCAGTGCCCGTTCTAGAGTCACCCCCCCCACGCGACCCCCGATCTGCTCACAAAGATGAGAAGGCAGCCTGCAAACCCCCCAGGCGGTCCCAGCCGCCGTGTGGGTTTTCTGGAAGAAAATGTGTCTGGGGAGAACAGTGTTGACTTTTAAAAAAATTGCACAGTGTGAATGTTGTGAGTTTTATGTTTTATTCTGGGGCAAAATTAGGACCGCAGGCCTCCCCGCTGGCTCAGATGGTAAAGAATCCACCTGCAATGCAGGAGACCTGGGTTCAGTCCCCGGGTCGGGAAGATCCCCTGGAGGACGGCGTGGCAGTATTCTTACTGGAGGCCACTCCAGGATTCTTGCCTGAAGAATCCCATGGACAGAGGAGCCTGGAGGGCGACAGCCCACGGGGTCGCAGAGAGTCTGACACGACTGAGCGGCTGAATGGACAAAGGAACGAATGAATGATTGCGGCCCCGGAGACAGAGCCTCAGATCACTCTGAGCAGCTGCTGCAAAGAGGCAGGGAAGGCAGGTTGGCATATGTGTGGTTTTGCTGAAGGGGGCGGAAAAGGCAATGGCACCCCACTCCAGTACTCTTGCCTGGAGAATCCCATGGGCGGAGGAGCCTGGTGGGCTGCAGTCCATGGGGTCGCTAAGAGTCTGACACGACTGAGCGACTTCACTTTCACTTTTCACTTTCATGCATTGGAGAAGAAAATGGCAACCCACTCCCGTGTTCTTGCCTGGAGAGTCCCAGGGATGGCAGAGCCTGGTGGGCTGCCGTCTATGGGATTGCAGAGTCGGACACGACTGAAGCAACTTAGCAGCAGCAGCAGCAGCTGAAGGGGGAGTTCACGCAATCAAGCATATATATTTATGCAGAAGGTCTCTGCTAGTCACGGGGAGCGGACATCACCATGAAGCATCTCAGTGCTTGTCTAGCTATGAGGAGATGCAAGCATTGGGCTCATAAAATGGGCCCTTGAGAATATCTAACTATCTGCAGATCTGTCCTGCCAGTTTTTTGGGTTTTTATTTCCTCCAGAGCACAGAGTGTCTCATCTCTGCTCTCCACCCGGAACTCCTTGGAGGAGAGGATTGAAGGTCGGCAGCTGCAGAAGCAGCTGGTTTAATGCTTGTAGAGGTAGATGAAGTTTTGCTAGAGTGAGTCGCTCAGTCGTGCCCGGCTCTGAGACCCCGTGGACTGGAGCCCGCCAGGCTCCTCTGTCCGTGGGATTCTCCAGGCAGGGATACTGGAGTGGCCTCCAGTAAGAATACTGCCGTGCCCTCCTCCAGGGCATCTTCCCGACCCCAGGGTCGAAGCCACTGTCCTGCACTGCAGGCGGATTCTTCAGCATCTGAGTCAGCAGGAAAGCCCCCTTACAGTTCAGCTGTGCTCCAAGGCCCGCCTTCTGGTCTTTTGGAGCCTCTGGAATTCTCGGAATGTCCCTGCTGGACAGACTTCTGTATTCCCGCAGCGTGTTCTCAGCCCCGGCCGCTGCAGCCAGCCTCCCCCACCACGGGGACCCCTGCCCGCGTCTTTCCTGTCCTGTGAGCTCAGCAATCAGGCAGGCTCTCTCAGATGCCCCGGAAGGAAGCCCGGCACGTGCAGGATAAAGCTTGCGTGCTCTGCAAGGCCACGGGGAGACCTGGCTCACGGGGAGACCCTCCCGCAGGGCGTGTGGGCGTCCACTCGCGACGTCTCTGTCACCAGGCGACCCCCGCCCGCGCCCCAGTGGGGCGTCCTGGGCTCAGACTCCCCGCCCGCCCCGGAGACAAGGGGAGACCCTGAGCGCCTGCTGCAAGTCGCTGCAAGGCATCGCAGTTCTCGGGACGCGACCACGGGCTGTGGGGACGGGAACACATGTCACGTTTTAACACCGAGGACTGATCTTAAGCAAAAGCCGGGTCACTTCCCGTGGCTGCCGGAACCACTGACCACAAGCTGGGGGACTTAAAGCCACAGACATCCATCCTCCCAGAGCCCCCGGGCACCAGATGTCTGCGGTCTAGGTGTCCCAGGCTCGATTCCCTCTGGAGGCTCCAGGGGAGGGTCCTCCCTGCCTCTTCCAGTTTCTGGGAACTCCAGGCATCCATCCCTAAGCCGGTGGCCGCCTCCCTCCCGTCTCTGCCTCCATCTCCATGAGGCTTCTCCTCTGTGTCCATGTCTCTCCTCTTCTGTGTCTTATGAGGACCCTGTCCCTGGGTTTAGGGCCACCCCCATCCAGGAGGGCCTCATCTCAGACCCTTCACTCCATCACTTCTGCAGAGACCCCGTTTCAAAGCAAGCTCCCTTTCCCAGGCTTCAGGACTCACGTGGATCCTTCGGGCCACCGTTCTGCTCAGCACAGCGTCTTGTGATGTCACAGGGTTGCCTCCTTCTTCTGAGAATGAAAATAAATGCCCGGGCGGTCGTTCAGCACCACTGAGACACTTGGGGACCATGGAATAGCCCTGAAAATACGTGCCATCCGCAGAAAACTGGTCCGTCTGGAATCGTGGCTTTCAAGGCTGGATAAATCTCCCTGCCTTTTAACAGCAGAGAGTGTGGATTCCTCCAAGCTGCTCAAGACTGGGCACACACCACCACTGCCGTCTCTGCACCTGAGACAACGAATGTTCAGTTCAGTTCAGTTCCGTCGGTTACTCGCGTCCGACTCTTTGCGACCCCGTGGACCGCAGCCAGGCCTCCTTGTCCATCACCAACTCCCGGAGTTTACTCAACCTCATCTCCATTGAGTCAGTGATGCCATCCAGCCATCTCATCCTCTGTCGTCCCCTTCTCCCTCCGTCAGTGGTTTTTCTTCAAAGACAGTGAATGAAGGTTCTAGAAAGACTTTTCGGGGCTTTTCCTAATTACGTCCGCACAGTCTATTATATTCTCCACAGTCTAGGATTGCAAGCCGTCCTTCTGTGATTTTTTTTAAGATTTTTTTTTTTTTTGGTGGATCATTATATTTTTTTTAATGTCTCTCCGTTTTGTTTTTTTTTTTTTTGGACTTTGAAATTTTTATTTTGTATTGGAGTATAGCTGATGAACAATGTGGTGATGGCTTCAGGTGGACAACAAAGGGACTCAGCCATAAATAAACACGCATCCTTTCTCCCCCAAACTCCCCTCCCATCCAGGCTGCCACGTGACATGGAGCAGAGTTCCCCGTGCTGACCAGCAGCTCCTTGCTGGTTCTCCATGTTAAACACAGCCATGTGTCCACGTCCATCCCAGACTCCCTGACTATCCCTTCCCCCATCCTTCCCCCTGGTGACCATCAGGTTATTACAGAGTATTGAGCAGAGTTCCCTGTGCTGTCCAGCAGGTCCTTGCTGGTTCTGCATGTTAAACACAGCAGTGTGTCCATGTCCATCCCAGACTCCCTGACTGTCCCTTCCCCCATCCTTCCCCCTGGTGACCATCAGGTTATTACAGAGTATTGAGCAGAGTTCCCTGGGCTGCCCAGCAGGTCCTTGCTGGTTCTCCATGTTAAATACAGCAGTGTGTCCATGTCCATCCCCGACTCCCTGACTATCCCTTCCCCCATCCTTCCCCCTGGAACCATAAGGTTATCACAGAGTATTGAGCAGAGTTCCCTGGGCTGTCCAGCAGGTCCTTGCTGGTTCTCCGTGTTAAACACAGCCGTGTGTCCATGTCCATCCCAGACTCCCTGACTGTCCCTTCCCCCATCCTTCCCCCTGGGCACCATCAGGTTATCACAGAGTATTGAGCAGAGTTCCCCGTGCTGTCCAGCAGGTCCTTGCTGGTTCTCCGTGTTAAACACAGCAGTGTGTCCATGTCCATCCCAGACTCCCTGACTATCCCTTCCCCCATCCTTCCCCCTGGTGACCATCAGGTTATCACAGAGTATTGAGCAGAGTTCCCTGTGCTGTCCAGCAGGTCCTTGCTGGTTCTCCATGGTAAACACAGCCGTGTGTCCATGTCCATCTCAGACTCCCTGACTATCCCTTCCCCCATCCTTCCCCCCTGGTGACCATCAGGTTATTACAGAGCATTGAGCAGAGTTCCCTGGGCTGTCCAGCAGGTCCTTGCTGGTTCTCCATGGTAAACACAGCCGTGTGTCCATGTCCATCCCAGACTCCCTGACTGTCCCTTCCCCCATCTTCCCACCCCCTCATAACGATGAGTTGGTTTTGTAAGTCTGTGAATCTCTTCTTTCTGTTTTCTAAGTCTCTTTGCATCATTTCTTTCTAGGTTTCTCATGTAAGGAAAGTCACACGATATTTCTCCTTCTCTGTCTGAGTCACTTCAGTCAGTACGACACTCTCGGTCCACGGGGGTTGCTGCAGATGGCATTATTTCATTCTTTTTCACGGTTGCGTACTATTCCATTGTGTTAATGTTCCGTCATGTAGATCATTTTTAAAGTCGTTACTGAATTGGTTACCGTAGTGCTTCCGTTTTATTTATCTATTTTTTTTGTCTGCGAGGATTGTGGGATCGTAGCTTCCTGACCAGGGATCGCGTCGGCACCCCGGGGACTGAACCCACACCCCCTGCCTTAGAAGGTGACGTCTTAACTCTTGGACTTCAGGGGAAGTCTCCCTTTCTGAGAATCCGAAAGGAAACTGTTGTGGAGATGTGAGTCCAGAGGCGTGTTTGCACGTAATAAGACAGTGCATCTCCTCTGGGAGCCAGGACGAAAACGTGGGCCTGTCGGTCTTTTCTTCATCTCGTGTCTCATCTCCGCAGGTTCGTCAGGACCCACAGGTTATTCCCCCCGGTTCCACAGATCAGAGATAAATTGAACGATAACCTTCCGATCGACCACGAGGTATGTCCGGGGTGAGCGCGACGGGGGGCCAGGACGGACAGGTGGGGAACGGTGAGCCCAGGATCTCATCTGCGCTCGGCCAGCGGGGTCCACAGGAGGAGGCTGGAAACCCGTGTCCTGCTTGCTGACTTTCTTCCGGCGGGGTGGTTGGGGGTTTTGTCTGCAAGCTGTGTCCGGGGAAGTTAGCCAGGTCGTGGAGAAGGGGGAGGAGAGAAGTGGAAGATGGGGGTGGCAGAGAGAGACATGGATAGACTGAAAGGGGTCCAGCCAGATCTTCAGGGGGGCAGCACACAGGATGAAGAAGGATAGCAGACAAGAGACGACCCCCAATCCCGTATGTAGGGCTTCCCTGGTGGCTCAGACAGTAAAGAACCCACCCGCAATGCGGGAGACCCCGGTTCGGTCTCCGGGTTGGGAAGATCCCCTGGAGAAGGGGAATGGCAACCCACTCCAGTATTCTTGGGTTTCCCCTGTGGCTCAGATGGTTAAAAAAAAAAAAATCCGAATGCAATGAGGGAGCCCTGGGTTCGATTCCCTGGGTGGGGAAGATCCCCTGGAGGAGAGAATGGCAACCCACTCCGGTATTCTCGCCTGGAGAATCCCGTGGACAGAGGAGCCTGGCGGGTTATATACTCCACGGGGTCACAAAGAGCTGGACACAGCCGAGCGACCGACACTTTCACTTTCCAAGGAGGGAAACCCTCCCCTCCACTTGGGTGCGCCTGTCGAGCCTGTCTTCTGGAGGCGGGGACTGTGTCCGCCTCCTCCACGGCCTGCCGTCGTATCAACCGGGTGTCGGCTTGCTCACCTGGGTCTCTGAGCCAGCCAGCGTCCCTCTTACGGACACCGACTCAACACCCCGGTGGGTTCCCAGGGAGGTCTAGGGCCCCACGACACTCTCTGTCCAAGCTCTGAGCTCCGTGTGGTCCCAGCGAGTGTGGTACCCGAGCCTCAGATGTCCATCCCCCAGCTCATCGGCCAACGACGAGCTCCCGCTCGGAGACCCAGCTCCTGTTTCTGTCTAAACCCTCCACATCCATGGCTCCCCCGGGGGCTCCTGGGGAGTTGACATCCCTGCCTTTCTCCCCCATCAGATACTATGGGAGAAGTTTACACAGGAGACGGGAAAGGATGACAAGGAAGAGGTCTTAACCGTGGAGAAAGTCTCGGAAGCCCCGGCGAAACTGTGAATTCCAGGCGTCTCCATACCCGGGACTTTCTACAAGCTGTCGACTTTTTTTTTTAATATTTTTTTTTAATATTTCTTAAATGTTTTATTTACTGTTTCGAATGAAGCTTTTTTAAATTGTTGTGAGCATTTGTATAGCATTCTTTTTGTTCTTTTAACGAGGCCTCCCAGGGAGTCAGTGGTAAAGCATTTGCCTGCCAATCTAAGAGACTCGGGTTTGATTCCTGGGTCGGGAAGATCCCCTGGAGGAGGGCATGGCAGCCCACTCCAGTGTTCTTGCCTGGAGAATCCCATGGACAGAGGAGCCTGGCCATCTGGAGTCTATGGGGTCATGAAGAGCCGAACATGAATGAGCGACTAAACAACATTTTTTTTTTTACTCTAGAAGATAACGTCATGTTTTCCAAAGCTGCTTTTGTAGCTGGAGGGGTGGTTGGATGCCTGCAATTCTGAACACTTAATGCACCTCTCAGCGCTTCCCGGAACCCCATCCCTTCATCACAGGCACGTGTCTGGACTGCCGTTGGCCGCTGGTACTGGAACACCATCTCCCCTGCCTCTGCTGCTGCTGGCAGACAGAATACGTCCTCCTTTTTTTTTTCCTGTATCAGCTGCAGTTTAGAAAGAAATGAGCTTCCAGAGGCTTCTGCAACAGGACCTCCATGATGGGCTTGGCGTGGCAGGAATCTCTCCGCTAACAGTTCATACGGTCTCCGTGTGATTCTGTGATGACCTTATCCCCGGGGCGGGTGGTCCACGACCCAGGCTCCATCTCGGGATCCTGGCACTCGTCCCGGCTGTTAACCTCCTTGTGTCAGAGGCAACCTGTTTATGAGTTCCGGGATTGAGGATGTCACTGGGGATGTTACTCTGTCCACCACACGGGGAGGGCACGCAGACGTCCTTGGGGACATGTTTCGGTCCACCGCGCGGCGCCCAGAAAGAGGAGCTTCGCTGAGCGGCTGTGATGGGAATCCGGAGCCATCCCCAGACGTGCAGATTCGAAGGCTCCTTCCCTCCACTCTCCCACCCCCTAATACATGTGGTGTGCATTCCTCCCATTCCCCTGGAATTCTCCACCCAAACCAGCTGAGTCATACGCTCTTTGCGCAAACCGGCAAAGCCTTTTGTTTTGTTTTTTAACTCCGGTCTTTTCGTGAGCTTCGTGAGCCATTTTAGCCAATTACCCAGCCCCACGGAGGGGGGCCTTGGGAAGCCTGATTTATAAGCTGGTCGGTCAGAAGTCTGGGCTGCCTGGGACCACCCCAGGAAGGGTCTGAAAAGTCTGTGCGGTCACAAAGTCTGAAGAGGCTGGGGTCGGAAGTCTTGGGGAGCCAGTTTTTCCTACTGGAAAATGACCCGGAAACTGACAGCCAGCCAGTTGAAAAAAACGCATCGGGGCTAGAAATGATCTGGACACATCTGTGTCATTTTTAACACGTGGATTTTACACACCTCAGGAAAAATGTGAGCTATTTGCGCCTGTTGGTCCGTTTCTGTTGGTACACAAATTCCTTTTATTTTTTTAGATTCCAAAAGGATGGTTAACCAGTGGGGAAAGGAAGGTAGGGTGGGTGGGAGAGGTGGGATAATTTAGATGTTTGGGGTTGAAAGTGTGAAATGTAAATTGATTAATGGATATAAAGTGCTAGACGTAGAATATATGAGCAACAGAGATTTATGGTACACCTCGGGGAGTCAGATGATCATATTCGATATCATGTCAGACACTATAATCAAAAGGGATCTGAAAAAAAATGTGTGTCTACATGAGTGAATCAGTTTGCCGTAGACCAGAAACAGACAGTGTTCTAAGTCAGCCGTGCGCTCAGTCGCTGAGCTGTGTCCGACTCTCTGCGACCCCGTGGACTGCAGCCCGCCAGGCTCCTCCGTCCACGGGATTCTCCAGGCAAGGATACTGGAGTGGGCTGCCATGCCCTCCTCCAGGGGGTCTTCCCCAGCATCAAACCTCTGTCTCCTTCATTGGCAGGTGGATTCTTTACCACTGAGCTGCCTGGGAAACTGTACTTAAAAAGATAAAATAAAATAAAAGACTTAAAAAAAAAAAAGTCATTCTAAAGGCTTCGTGGGCGACTCCATGGCCAAGAATGTGCCTGCCAATGCAGGAGACCTGGGTTCAATCCCTGGGTGGGGAAGATCCCCTGCAGAAGGAAATGGCAACCCGCTCCAGGATTCTTCCTGGGGGCCCCTCTCGGGGCGGCTCTGCAGCTGGCTGGGTCGCGTCCTGAAATAGACAGCCGATGCGCTCATTTAGGACCGAGTTACCGTCTCATCCTCTGTCGTCCCCTTCTCCTCCCGCCTTCAGTCTTTCCCAGCATCAGGGTCTTTTCCAGTGAGTCGGCTCTTCACATCAGGTGGTCAAAGGATTGGAGTTTCAGCTTCAGCATCAGTCCTTCCCATGAACTCAGGACAGACTTCCTTTAGGACGGACTGGTTGGATCTCCTTGCAGTCCAAGGGACTTTCAAGAGTCTTCTCCAACACCGCAGTGCAAAAAGGATCGGTTATTTGGCGCTCAGCTTGCTTTAGAGTGTTGTGTTAGCTTCTACTGTAAGACAAACTGAATCAGCCGTGTGTGCACATATATCCCCTCTTTTTGGATTTCCTTCCCATCTAGGTCACCGCATAGCCCTGAGTACAGTCCCCTCTGCTGTGTAGTAGGTTCTCATTAGTTACCTATTTTAGACGCAGTATCGATTGCGTCTCAGCCCCAAACTCCCAATGTATAATATCCCTTCTTCCCCCCTTCGCTGTGCATGCGTTTGTCCTCTGCATCTGTGTCTCTGTTTCCGCTTGGCAAACAGGTTCATCTGCACCATTTTTCTAGATTCCACATAAATTGTGTTAACATACGGGGCTTCCCTCGTGGCTCAGACGGTAAAGTATCCTGCCTGCCGATGCAGGAGACCCCGGTTCAATCCCTGGGTTGGGAAGATGGTTTTTTTTCCCCTTTGTGACTTGCTTCACAACAAGTGAAGGATGGACTCTGGGTCCATCCACGTCTCTCAGAGAGCATTTCCCCGCTGCTGGGCTGGGCTTTAATCTCCTGCCTGTTCTGTACTTTGCAGGCCTCCTCCCTGGGGCGGGGATGCGGGAGGCTCAGAACACCTCCAGACCAGTGAAGGCTCAGCCACACCCTCGCTGGTGGGTCAGCTCCGCTCAAAGCGACCGGGAGACTGTAACAGTCAGAGTTCCATAAGACCAACAGGATGGAGATTTGTGAGAGATGGTTGGATAGATAGGCAGATGATAGATGGGCAGACAGATGTGACAGAGAAATAGGTAGGGAGACAGGTAGACAGAGATGATAGACAGATAGAGATGATAGATATAATAGACAGGTAGGCAGAGATGATAAATAGAGATAAAAGATAAATAGGTAGACAGGCAAATAGAGATGAAAGATAGATAGAGATGGTAGATAAATAGGTAGTAGAGATGATAGATAAACAGGTAGACAGATAGGCAAATAGAGATGATAGGTAGATAGAGATGATAAATAAATAGGTAGACAGATCAGATAGGTAGGTAGAGATGGTAGACAGGCAAATAGGTAGTAGAGGTGATAGATAAATAGGTAGACAGATAGGTAAATTGAGATGATAGGCAGATAGGTAGATATAGATGATAGGTAGATACAGATGATCGATGGATAGATAGACAAATAGGTAGACAGATAATCGATAGGTACACACAGATGATAGATAGACAAATGGGTTGACAGATAGATGGACAGGTAGACAGAGATGATAGGTAAGTAGACAATAGGTAAATAGGTAGATGATAGAAATAGAAAGATAGATATAGATAGATAGATAGGTAAATAGAGATGATAGCCAGATAGGTACATACAGATGATAGATTGATAGATAAACAAATACCTAGGCAGACAGATAGATAGGTAAATGGAGATGATAGATGAATAGAAAAATAGGTAGATCAATACATAGGTAGGCAGAGATGCTAGATAGACAAACAGGTAGATAGGTAGATAGAGGTGCTAGATACGTAGGTAGAGATGATATGTAAATAGAAAAATAGGTAGATCAATAGGTAGATAAAGATGATAGAAATGATAGATACATACATAGAGATGACAGATAAATAGGCAGATAGATAGGTGAATAGAGATGATAGGTAGTTGCAGATGACACATCGATAGATGAATAGGCAGATAATCGATAGGTAGATACAGATGATAGATAGACAAATAGGTAGATTGAGATGATAGATACATAGATGGAGATAACACATAAGTAGGTAGACAGATACATAAATTGAGATGATAGGTAGATACGGATGGTAGATAAATAGATCATTAGATTGATAGAGATGATGGATACATAGAGATGATAGATAGATAAATAGGCAGATAGCTGAATAGAGATGATAGATAGGTAGATGCAAATGACAGATTGATAGGCAAATAGGTAAATAAACAGATAATCTATAGGTAGATACAGATGATAGACAAATAGCTAGATCAATAGATAGGTAGAGATGATAGATAGACAAAGAGGTAGGCAGATGGGTGGGTAGATAGAGATGATAGGTAAGTAGACAGTAGGTAAGTAGGTAGATGATAGATTGGTTGACAGCTATAGATATATCTAGGCAGATACATAGGTAGGCAAATTGGTAGGTAGATAGATAGTTGGTAGATGATAGAGATGAGATGTAAGCTATGGATATACAGAGAGATTTATATATGTTGTGTGTGGATATATGTATGTATATATATAGATGTAGATAGGGAGAGGCAGAGAGAATCTTATACAACTGACCCTCCACACCTACAAGTGCAGAACCCAGGGCCGCAGAGGGCCAACTGCATACATATGAAGATAGATGTACAGATATCTGTCTATCTATAGAAAGAGATACAGCTACACATATCTATTTGGAGAAAGGTAGACACATATGGTGATAGATATGCTTAAGGATGGAGAGACATTTATTTCAAGGAATTGGCTTGTGCGATTGTGGGGCTGGTGAGTCTGAAGTCCGCAGGTCAGGGGGCCAGGCTGGACACCCAGGCAGGAGTTGACACTGCCGTCTGGAGACAGAATTTCATCTTCTCTGAGGAACCTCAGTGTCTGCTTTTAAAACTTCACCTGGAATTCTCTGGTGGTCCTGTGGTTATGACTCACTGCTTCCAGTGCAAGGGGTGAGGGTTCGATCCCTGGTCAGGAGAACTAAGATCCCACATGCTGTGCAGTGTGGCTAAATTTAAAAAGGAAGAAGAAGAAGGAGGAGGAGTCTCTTCACCTGATTAGACAAGGCCCACCACCACATGGAACTTCTTCTCTTTGCTTCAACCCCCTAATTTAAAAAAAGCTTCACCTGATTAGATGAGGCCCACCACTACATGAAGCACTTTTTTCTTTGCTTCAGGTCCCCCTCCTGACACATTAAAAAAAAAACCGCTTCACCTGATTAGACAAGGCCCACCACCACTGGAGCCTCTTACCTTGCTTCAAGTCCCCCTCCTGACACTTTTTTTTTTTTAAAAACCGCTTCACCTGATTAGACAAGGCCCACCACCACTGGAGCCTCTTATCTTTGCTTCAAGTCCCCCTCCCGACACATATTTTTTTAAACCGCTTCACCTGATTAGACAAGGCCCACCACCACTGGAGCCTCTTACCTTGCTTCAAGTCCCCCTCCCGACACTTTTTTTTAAAAAAACCGCTTCACCTGATTAGACAAGGCCCACCACCACTGGAGCCTCTTATCTTTGCTTCAAGTCCCCCTCCCGACACATTTTTTTTAAACCGCTTCACCTGATTAGACAAGGCCCACCACCACTGGAGCCTCTTACCTTGCTTCAGGTCCCCCTCCCGACACTTTTTTTTTAAAAAAAACCGCTTCACCTGATTAGACAAGGCCCACCACCACTGGAGCCTCTTATCTTTGCTTCAAGTCCCCCTCCCGACACATTTTTTTTAAACCGCTTCACCTGATTAGACAAGGCCCACCACCACTGGAGCCTCTTATCTTTGCTTCAAGTCCCCCTCCCGACACTTTTTTTTTTAAAAAAAACCGCTTCACCTGATTAGACAAGGCCCACCACCACTGGAGCCTCTTATCTTTGCTTCAAGTCAGCTGGTTGTGGACTTGAGTCACACCAGCAAAACCTGCGCCCAGCCACCCCCTAGGCACGTGTGTGAATGAATGGGGCTGTCATCTGGACAGATGGACACATGAACGGACCACCCCCAGGAACCTGTACACCACATCCCAGCTAACAGCAATGTCTCACTGTCAATGTACTGGAGTCGGAAATGGCAACCCACTCCAGTATTCTTGCCTGGAGAATCCCAGGGACGGGGGAACCTGGTGGGCTGCCGTCTATGGGGGTCACACAGAGTCGGACACGACTGAAGTGACTTAGCAAGCAGCAGCAACTGTCCATGGTAACAGTATCCATGGTAACTGTATCCATGGTAACAGATACACTGCCTGCTACTGCAGAATGTTCATAGTATGGAAGTCACGGGAAAATAGGGGAGGGTGGAGGAGAGGTCCATGGGCGCTCTGCCTCCTGGTAGGTGTATGTAAAAAGCCAAAAATGTGAAAAAAAAAAATAAAGTCCATTTGTAATAATCCACCTGCCAATTCAGGAGACACAGGAGAGAAGAGTTTGACTCCTGGGTCAGGAAGATCTCCCGGAGGAGGGCATGGCAACCCACTCCAGTGTTCTTACCTTAGAGAATCCGCCGGGACAGAGGAGCCTGTCCCTGCGGGCTGCAGTCCGCGGGGCGGCGAAGAGTCAGACACGGCTGAGCGAATGAGCACACAGCAAGCATATGAAATTATCATCGAAGCCAGGAGGGGGGAAATAAGCAGCCGGTATCTACAAGGCGTATCAGGGTCTTCTGCAGCAAAACCGGGTCCCGGCCGACTCTCTCTTTTAGGTGATGAAACCCAGACGTTAAGACAGAAGAGGGAGACGTCAGGAAACGTCACTTGTGGGCGGACCGCAGCACAGACTGAGTCACCGGCGACTTGCACTGTTTCCGGCGGTATCCAGCGTGTCTCTCCGTCTCTCTCTCTCTCAGACGAGCCCCCAGCGGCCGTGGCTGACTGCTTAGGGCCTCCGGGTCCCGGGGAGCCCCGTCTCTCTGTCTGTCTGAGACACAGGGGGACGGCCTCTGCAGTGGGTGGTGCCTGCTGGCTCCGGGGACCACGCTGGGCATCTCCGGTCCTTGCGTGGGTGCTCGTGCCGGCTCAGAGGTGGAAACGGGACATGGACTCACAGATTCGTGGCCTCCACGCCTCCTCTGTCTCCTCCCCCTGAGTCTGGTCCCACACGTGATCCCGCGGGGCTAGGGCAGGTCGCACCCTTGGGGGCCTGCGATTCCTGCCACCCTGGAGCCTTAGGGCCAGAGCAGCCGTCTTCCAATCACACCTTCATCTACTTCTGCCTCACTGACTACGCCTTTGACCATGGGGCTCCCAACAACTGGAGAATTAATTCTTCAAGGGATGGGAATACCAGACCACATGACCTGCCTCCTGAGAAACCTGTATGCAGGTTCAGAAGCAACTGTTAGAACCAGACATGGAACAACAGACTGGGTCAAAATAGGACAAGGAGTCCGTCAAGGCTGAGTACTGTCACCCTGCTGATTTAACTTCTGTGCAGAGTACATTATGCGAAATGCCGGGCTGGATGAAGCACAAGCTGGCATCAAGGTTGCCGGGAGAGATATCAATCACCTCCAATGTGCAGATGACACCACTCTTACGGCAGAAAGCAAAGAAGAACTAAAGAACCTCTTGATGAAGGTGAAAGAGAGTGAAAAGTTTGACTTAAAGCTCAGCATTCAGAAAACGAAGATCATGGCATCCGGTCCCTTCACTTCATGGGAAATAGATGGAGAAAGAGTGGAAACAGCCTGGCAGGCTACAGTCCGTGGGGTCGCAGAGAGTCGGGGTGTGAGCCATTCCTTAGGGAGAGATGACTTGAATGGAAGTCAGCTCAGTTCTTCCCTCCCTCTGCCCCCGGGGTCCCTGGGGGACACAGACCCGGGCAAGAGCCAGTCCCAACCTCTGGCAGAGCTTCCGAGCTGAAAGGGAGCCAGTTCCCAGTGGATGCCAAGGATGCTCTAAGGAGAAGCCAGTTTCCCGAACAGAGGGACACAGAACCAACACCCCGGTGACCCCTGACACCCCGCCACCGCTGACCAGAGCATGCAGGAAAGCCAAGTGGCCATCTAGCCCCCTGCTGCTAAAAGAGGAACCTTGGGAGGTTGATTAAACAAAAAAGAAAAAAAAACTGAGAGGCGGGCTACTTGCTTGAGAGGGAATGTGGACTGTGTTATGACATTTCCTGTTCCTTGAGATGATGATAACCGCTAGCTGGTCACTCAGAGATGAGGAAGGCTCTGCTGCTAGGAGACTATTTAAAGAGAGAGGGAGAGAGAGAGAGAGAGCGTGTTCGTGCGGAGGACCAGATTCAGCCGTATCTGCCATACCTGTCCCCCGAATCCTACACCCGGAAGGCCATTGGGGGCACTCCTCCCTTGGGGAGCCTGCTACTGAGGTGTCTGGCACTGTGCAGACTGCCCACTACGTGCCCCGGGCAGGCAGGACGGCGGCTCCAAGGAGCCCCGGATTCGGACAGTTGGGCGAGAAAGATCCAGAAAGTTGACGGACCGGTAAGTGGATGGCACCCCCATCTCCAGGGGGGCTTGCTCTGGCCGCTAGGATCCTCTGACCACGTGGGTTTGTGATGGGACGGGAGATCGGAGTCCCAGAGAGACGGCCTCACCCCGGGGGAGGCTGGAGAAAGAAGCTACCGGGGAGAAAGTCACGCCACCCGAGCTTCGGGAAGGGAAGGGTGGACACTGGGTCTTCTGCGTTTCCGAGTGACGTGGCGGGGAGTCGCTGTCTGGTGGGGTCCGATTCGTCTGTACGCCGTGTTATCTGCATGCACGCTTGGTCGCTCGGTCACGTCCGACTCTGTGACCCCGTGGACTGTAGCCCGCCAGGCTCCTCTGTCCCTGGGCTTCTCCAGGCAAGAACGCTGCAGTGGGTTGTCATGCCCTCCTCCAGGGGATCTTCCCGACCCAGGGAGCGAACCTGGGTCTCCTGTTTTGGCAGGTGGATTCTTCGCTGCTAGCATCACCTGGGAAGCCCGCGCTATCTACCTGTGAAATATTTCCTTTGGGGGTGTCTTTAAAAGGCGAAAGATTTATACGATCTGAAGAGAAACCAGAGTATGGGGGGGGGGGTGTCTTTAAGCTATGAAGTCCTCAATGGTTTTGTTCTCACGGGACAACACGCGCGGGACTGATTTCCACTCCCATCCCCTTCGGTCTCGCTGGGGACACAGACCCTCGATGGGGACATAGCTCCCTCTGATCTGGCTCCCGGTGACACCCAGCAAGGGCGTGTGGCAGGGATGGGGGGCGGGTCTCTCCCCTGGGAAACACAGAACTGAGATCACCTTCACTCCATCCTCGTGAAACTTAACAGAAGTGGCGGGGGATGTCAGCCTGTGCTCAAAACCACGCGAAGCTTTTTTTTTTTTAACCTCCTGACCGCGTGGCTTGTCAGATCTTTAGATCGACCCCAGATGCTCTGCATTGAGGGTGCGGAGTCATCATCGCTGGACCGCTGTCAGATTCCCCCGGGAAGCCTTTCCGTGCCTTTCGCTGCAAAGCATCTGGGAGCCAGGTGGGAAGGTTTAGGTTCCTTTGGTAGAGAAGCAAATAGCAGGCCACTCTGGTATTCTCGCCTGGAACATTCCCCGAACGGAGGAGCCTGGCAGACTACAGTCCACACGGTCACAAGAGTCGGTCACGGCTGAGTGACTCAGCACACACTCACACATGGGGCCCGCAGGAAGAAAGTGGGTGGGTGCCAGACCCAGTCCATCTCCAGAACTCATTCCATGACGTTTCCTTATTTTCCGGGAGGTCAAGATGCTGGGGTTACGTTTCAAAGCGTCCCCGTTGTGACTTAGAGATACAGATGGAAAAAAAAAAAAAACCAATCCAGATGGAGATGCCTGTCCACGGATAAGAAGTGATGGGCTTCCCTGATGGCTTTGTGGGTGAAGAATCTGCCTGCCAAGACAGGAGACACAGGAGGCGTGGGTTCGATCCCTGGTCTGGGAAGAGCCCCTGGAGGAGGAAATGGCAACCCCCGTTTCGGTATTCTTGCCTGAAGAATCCCGTGGACAGAGCCTGGCGGGGCTACAGTCCCTGGGGTTGCAAAGAGTCGGACACGACTGAGCCACTAATCAGAAAAGGTGAGGGTCTGGGACTTTGCTGGTGGCCCAGTGTCTAAGACTCCACATTCCCAATGCAGGGGGCATGGGCTCCATCCCTGGTCAGACTAGACCCCATATGTGGCGGCTAAGACACAGCTCAGCTAAATAAAGGAGAAGGAAAGAAAGAAGGAAGGAAGGAAGGAAAGAAATGAGCGTTTGCAGTAAAAAATAGCCCTGGAGGCAGCTGACATCGTGGAGACGTGTAGGAAACAGGCGGTGGGTGAGGCGATGATGGTCAGAGATGTCGCAGGGAACCTCCGCACACACGCGCTGAAGGAACACGTGGGCAGAGCTGACGCCTCTCCAAACGCTGGACATTGCACGAGATTCGGCCACAGGAAGCTTTCGTGGAAAAGGATGGCCGTGGGCCTGTGGACCGCGTGGATAAAGAGCCCCACTCCTCGTGGACAGAATCTGCTAAAACGGAGAAGGCACAGCCGTTGCGCACCCTCCCCCGCCCCGACCACGTCCTGTTCCTCCCCACCCACCGGGGAAGAGGCGTCCAGTTTGCACGCACGCTGTGGTTTCCCGAAGCCCTGTCCTTCCCTGCATCAGGCTGTCCTAAACAGGAAGACTTCTGGCTCGCTGCTGAGACACGGGGCAGAAAGGAGGCTACCCCAGATACGGAGACGAACGTGTCTCCAAAGGGTGTCGGCAGCTGCCTCCCAAAAGGAGCCCAAATGCCGAGGGTCCTTGCGCCCCATGTTGTGGGTGGCCTCCTGGCTGCTATCAGCTCCTCCTGCAAAGGTGTTTCATTGTCAGGCAGGTCGCCTGCAGCTTCCCTCCTGATCACCTCTGTGCAACCAGCAAGGGCGTGCCCATCTCTTTGTGTTCGTAGAGTCGTGAAGATATCAGGAGAAAAGAAAAAAACATCTACTCAAATGCACCAAACCCAGCCCTGTAATCACCAAACATAAAAAGAACCTCCATCAGAATATTCTAGAACTTCTTACAGACTTTTTTTTTTTTTCTTGCTGCCCTGGTGAAAGAAGTCATTTTTTCAAAGGAGAGGTAAGTGTTTAGGGGGCAGCTGACCTTCCTAAGCCATGGTTTATCCCCTAGGTTGTTCCTGGGAGTGTTCCTACCTGCAGGGGCCTTTATGAGCAGAAGAAAATGAAAGAATCAGGGTGACTGAACTCAGGCACAAACAGTTGCCTCATGCCCCAAAGTGGATGCTGTGGACCCAGCATCCTCATCATACATCCCTTCTTTTCACTGGGGGTTTCACCTCCCCAGACCCTCACTGACCACTTAGGAGAGGATCAGCTTAAGATAAAACTGATTAGCCATTCCCAAGTATACCTCTAAGCAGCAGTAATGTGGACCAGTGGTAGAGGGCTGAAGGGAGAAAAATAGGTTGGGCAGAGCCCAGAAAATATTTCTTTAATCCCAGTTTGCTGAGACTTGTCATCATGAACATGTGTTAAATTTTTTGATGCTATGGATAGAGTTTGGAACAGAATTTAAAGGGGAATCTCGTGTTGATGTATGGCAGATGCTGGCACAATTTTGTAAAGCAACTATCTTCCAGTAGAAGATTTTAGAAAAATGGAATCTGATCATGCCAGGTAACCCAGAGGTGTACAAGGAGGATGGTAACCTCACACTGTACTCTGATGGAATATTACTCACCAAATAGGGACATTTGGACAAACCAAGAACCCTTTAGAGGGGTGGAAGGGGTGAGGCCACCAGTGAAAAGAAGGGATATGTAATGAGAATGCAGGTCCATGGCAGCCACTTTGGGATATGAGTCAACATTGTCTGGCCCTGAGCTAAGTGCCTTGGGCCTACCATTTTTTTCTACGCACAAAGGCTCCGGCAGCCAGGTTCTGATTCCCAACGACTGCCTGGAGGTTGTGCTAAGAAGGAAGTTCTCCTGCCTTGATTGGAACCCGTTTTCTGAACTGCTGTCTCCTCTTTGGAGGTTTAGGTCCAGCTTCAGGTCTGAGGCATGGTGGTCCTGTTGGATTTCGTAAGCCTCCTGGTACTCCTGAACTCAGCATGCTCCACGGCCCTGGGTAAGTGCCAGTAAGGCTTCCAGCGCTGGGGAGCCCATGCTGTGGTGGGGGCTGCCGCCCTCCTAACCCCTGAAGGGGCAAAGACTCTCATGACCTGGAGTACCTCCCACCACTGCTAGGTGAAGGGGGCCTTCTTGCAAATCATTCTCGAGGTGCATACCTTTATCATTCAGCAGAATCAGGGGCTCAGAAGTGAGGGAGAGTCCTACAGCTCCAGCCCCAAACCTCAAACTCAGCTGGATTGTCAGATTTGCTGCCTATGTTAAGGTTGTTGTCATTAAATCACTCAGTTCTGTCCAACTCTATGCCCCCATAGACTGCAGCACACCAGGCTTCCCTGTCTTTCGAAATCTCCGAGAGTTTGCTCAAACTCATGTCCACTGAGTCAGTGATGCCATCCAACCATCTCATCCTCTGTCGTCCCCTTCTCCTCCTCCCTTCAATCTTTCCCAGCATCAGGGTCTTTTCCAATGACTCAGCTCTTCCCATCAGGTGGCCAAAGTACTGGAGTTTCAGCTTCAGCATCAGTCTTTCCAATGAATGTTTAGGGTTGATTTCCTTTAGGGTTGATTGTTTGATCTCCTTGTAATCCAAGAGACTCTCAAGAGTCTTCTCCAGCACCACAATTCAAAAGCATCAATTCTTCAGTGCTCAGCCTTCTTTATAATCCAACTCTCACACCCATACACGACTGCTGGAAAAACCATAGCCTTGACTAGACGGACCTTTGTTAGAAAAGTGATGTCTCTGCTTTTTAAGATGCTGTCTAGTTCTGTCATAGCTTTTCTTCCAAGGAGCAAGTGTCTTTTAATTTCACGGCTGTAGTCACTGTCCGCTGCGATTTTGGAGCCCAAGAAAATAAAGTCTGTCACTGTTTCCATCTTTTCCCCATCTGTTTGTCATGAATTGATGGGACCGGATACCATGAGCCTAGTTTTTTGAATGTTGAGTTTTAAGCCAGCTTTCCATCACTGAAAATGAAATCCCCTGAAAATCCCCGGGAAGCCTCTCTGTGAAGTGGGCAGAGACATAAAACAATCTTCTTGTGAAATAAGCCCAGAACCAGAATTATGCCCGCTAACCAGATCACTCAGATGGAAAGACACCTCACCCCATGACAGAACCAAGTCCAACATGTTACCTGATATGAGAAGCTCCAATAATTTGGCCACGTGATGCAAAGAGCCAACTCATTGGAAGAAAAAAAAACTCTGAAACTGGGAAAGGTTGAGGACAGGAGGAGAAGGGGACGACAGAGGATGAGATGGTTGGATGGCATCACCGACTCGATGGACGTGAGTTTGAGCAAGCTCCGGGAGTTGGTGACGGACAGGGAGGCCTGGCGGGCTGCGGTCCACGGGGTCGCAGAGAGTCGGGCATGGCTGAGAGACCGAAGATCCCATTACCTCCGGTGGGTTTGCCATTTGGAGGTCCCAGCTGCAGCTGGGTTCTCTCCTCCTAGGAAACTGGGGCGGTGGGCACAGCTTTCTTCCAGGGTCACCTCTGGCCAGAGCTTTTATTTAGCCAGTTAAAAGATTTATATGCATCTGCAAGGGTCAAGCAGGGAAAAGACCAGAGAAGGTGGGGTGGGTGGTGAGAATGTCTTCGTTTAGGGCAGGCTTGTCCTGACAGGAGGTACCTGTCCAGCACCAGCTCCCTCACTCCAGCCCCCAGCTCAAGGGGGACCCACAACACACACACACACACACACACACACACACACACACACACACACGCTCAAGGGGGACCCACAACACACACACACACACACACACACACACACACACACACACACACACACACACACACACACACACACACACACACACACACACACACACACACACACACACACACACACACACACACATAGAGCTCACCCGTCCCCTCCTCCATCCTGAATGCCCAGAAAGGGGAAGCCGCTCACTTAAACCAACACATCATGCCCAGCCCTTGCATCCGCGCCGACGACACGGAGGGTTCCGGCTCCTACGCATCCTCTCCAACGATTATCTTCTGGTTCTTCAAACCATTACTAGAGGTAGACATCGCTATAGCACCGCTTCTCAGGTGGCGCCAAGAGAACCCGCCTGTCAATGCAGCAGACGTTAGAGGCTTGGGTTCCATCCCTGGGTGGGGAAGATTCCCCCGGAGGAGGGCATGGCAGCGCACTCCAGTGTTCCCGCCTGGAGAAGCCCAGGAAAAGAGGAGCCCGGCGGGCTTGACTCATCACGGCACACAGCTGATATGCGGGTGGCTCGGCGCGTCACCGAAGTTTGGATTTGGTCCCTCTGATGGTTCAGGGCGCCCACCATCTGTCACGCGCTCCTGGGTGTCCCTGCGCTGTTCAAGTTAAAAGAGCTCGCTTAGGTATTTCCCTGGAGCTGCAGTGGTTTAGGACTCCCCCTTCCAATGTAGAGGGTGTGGGTTGAATCCCCTGGTTGGGGAGCTAAGACCCCAACATGCCCCGTGGCCAAAAAGCCAAACGTAAAACACGAGCAGTGTTGTAACAGATTCAATAAAAGACAGGAAAAAAAAATGGTCCACATCAGAATAGAATAGCTAATTCCAGAGAAAGACAAATACTGTGTGTTGTCACTTATATGTGGCATCTGAAAAATACAAGTAACTAGTCAATGTCACAAAAAAGAAGCCTACTCCCAGGTATAGCAGACAGATTAGTGGTTCCCGGTGTGGAGGTGGAAGTCAGGGGGTGCAAGATAGGGGCAGGGATTTATAAGAGGCGGGATATCAAACTAGGAGGCATAAAACAGATAAGACGTAAGGATGGATTGCAAAATGCAGGGAGTATATCCCATATTTTATAATACCTGTAAATGAATTACATAGTACCTTTAAAAGTGGTGAATCGCTATATTCTACTTACACAGTAACAATTTGAAAGGTTATTGCCGAACCATGAAAAGACTCCGGGATTCTTGGCCTCCAGAGGAGAAGAATTCAATCCGGGGCCAGAGACGAGGCTTGATGGCTCAGAGCTTCTGTGTCACAAAGCTTTATTCTAGTATAAAGGAGATAGAGAAAACTTCTGACATAGGCATCAGAAAGGGTCAGAGAGAGTGCCCCCCTTCTAGCCTTTAGGCGGATGTTATATAGCTACTAGCAGTCTGCTAATTAAAGGAAGGAAATGTCTCAAGACGCAGAGAGTGGCATCAGGCCTTTCACCCACAAGATGCATTTTGAGATAATCTTGGAACCAGGTGAATCATCCTGGGCCATAACACCCTTGGCACGAATCTTGAAGAAAGGCAGATTCCCATACAAATAGGTAGTTTCATTAACATGGATTAGGAGAACAATATCCGAGTATAACATACTGGTTTGTCAAGTCAGCTCTGAGCCTTTAGGCAGAACAGACCTGAAAACAGAGTCTGGGGTAAATGCAGAGTATGTTAACATAACTTAAGACAAACATTTCGTGAGAAAAATGCGTGGGTCAGCTCAAGATTTGACAAAGGTTAACTTCAGGTGGAACCAGGGGTCACTCTGGCAACACAGCTTTTTAGGAGAAACCTCTTTTTAAATTTGTATAGAGAAGGGAAACAAAATATAATGCTCGTTTGTCTCCTCCTGCCGCTTAGGAGAGAGACAAAAAATATCTGACATGGGCAGCCTATTTCCTCTGTTCAGAGACCCCTGTCATTCCTGCCTGTTACCCTCTCAATATTATACACATATATTCTATATATTGTACTCTCATATATTGTGTTACATTTACAGTTATATTTACTTATGTATAAATATGTGTATCATATATTTGTGTTATAAATTATATAATATATTTAACATAATATACAATATATGTTATATAATATAGGAAATAACAGAATTAATAATATATGTGATACATAAATATAGATATACATTTATATATACATCTGTTTACATATTATAATATAAACATGTTTGTATACTATGCATTTACTTATGCATTATAATATATGCATATAATATATCTGTGTGTTGGTGGTGGTCTAGACGCTCGATCGTGTCCGACCCTTGTGGCCCCGTGGGCTGTGGCCCGCCAGCCCCCTCGGTCCCCGGGGTCCCCCAGGCAAGAGTCCTGGAGTGGGCTGCCATGCCCTCCTCCAGGGGATCTTCCCGACCCAGGGACCGAATCTGAGTCTCCTGCATTGCAGGCGGATTCTTTTCCGTCTGAACTACCAGGGAAGCCCTGATTCTCCCTAACTGTCTTTTCTGTTCTGTTTTTAATTACAGCAGGAGACACGGAATCTCCTATTGTAAACGTGACGCTGGATTCAAGGAAAAAAATATTAAGCTGGAACACCCGGGGAATGGTGACCCAGCAGACATGTGCGATCGTCACGCCTCTCGACCCCGACGACATCAGCCCAAACCTACAGGTGGGAGCTCAGGGCTCACATCCTGTGGGTCTCTCTGCTCCTTGTCAATCTTGAATTTCCTTGTAAAATGCGTCTTGAGCCTCTCACTCTTTAATATTCTTGGCTGGGAGGAAAACTTATTTCCTCCATCTTCTTAGGTTCAGTGACTGGGGTCTGCAGATGAACTGGACAAAACCCAGATAACTGGGAGAAAAAGCATCCCAGTTTATTCACTTTTTCTTTCTTTTTCTTTTTTGGCCACACGGTATATGGCACCTTAGTTTTCCTACCAGGAATCAAACCCACGGCCCCCCACACTGCAAGTGTGGAGTCTTAACCATGCATCACCAGGGAAGTCCCGACATTTCTAATTTTGACATAAATGAGGCTTCACAGAAAAGAAGTGATCGGACTAAGGGGTTTGTATGGCTTTTTTTAAAAAAGGTAATAAATTACAAAAACGTGAGAAGACAAAGAAAATGGGATTTGGGTTTCTGGGGCTGAAAAATAGTGGGGAAGTGACTAAGAAATATGTAAGGAAACTAATGGAAGATGAGGATTGTTTTAAGTTCCTTCAGTTAAAGTTCCTCTAACTTCCTTAAGCTCTTTGCGGTTAGGACTCTGGGCTTTCACCGCTGTGTTCAATCCCTGGGGAAGGAACTGAAATCTCACAAGCTGCACGCTGCAGCGTAAGAAAGAAAGAAGTTATTTTATGAGGTCACCTTGAAGCTACTTCCCCATCTATGTGGTAAAGATCAACCTGCTCAATCCCACGTGGATAAGACAGGATGTTTATGCCACCTCCACAAAGGGACATCTATGCCTGCTTTTGTGCAGAGAGCAACCGGTTGTGCATTGATTGATTCTTCACTGCCTTTAGCTCTGAAAAATCTTTATGCCAAAGTGGCATGTTTTGGGATCCCCAAAGCATTAATTTGGAAAGGTACGTACACCCCAATGTTCACAACGGCACTGTTCACAATAGCCAGGGCACAGAAGCACCCTATGTGTCCCCTGACAGATGAATGGATAAAGATGTGGTATGTATGCGCAATGGAATATTACTCCGCCGTGAAAAAGAACAAAGAGGTGCCATCTGCAGCTACATGGATGGACCTGGAGGGTATTATGCAGAGTGAAATACGTCATGCAGACAAAGACAAATATTGGATAATATCATTTGTACGTGAAATCTAAAACCTACCACAGACTAGTGAATATAGCCGAACAGAAGGAGACTCCCAGATGCAGAGACCAAGCTAGTGGTGAGCAGTGGGGATAGGGAAGTGTGAAGAGGAAGATAAGGCAGAAGGAGCAAGAGGAAGAAACTACTATGATTCAATAAGCTACCAGGATATATTATGCAACGCAGGGAATTGAACCAATATTATATCGTAACTAAAAACGGAGCGCTTGCATGCATGCTAGGTCGCCTCAGCCATACTCAAGTCTTTGCGACCCCGTGGACTGTAGCCCAGCCAGGCGCCTCTGTCCGTGAGATTCTCCAGGCAAGAATACTGGAGTGGGTTGCCATTTCCCCCTCCGGGGGATCTTCCCGACCCAGGGATCGTACCCGGATCTCCTGCTTCTCCTGTGTTGGCAGGAGGGTTCTTTACCATGTACCACCACCTGGAAGCCCCGAAATGTATCTCAGAACCTTTACAAATTGTGACCCACACTGTTGTCGAGCTGAAACTGATCTCACATTGTCTGCTAACTGCGCGGCAATGAAAAAGGACGTCGGTCCTTGTGAGGGTGCCCCACGCTACCCCGAGTCGCTGGAAGTGTCGCGGGATTGAATCCAATCTCAGGGGGCCCACACCGCAGGCCGTACATTTATTCTCGCTTCTGCCCCTTACAGGTCAGAAACAACGATACCTACTTCTGCACGTTTCCCAATGCCGTGCTGCACCAGGGGGCCACGCTGACCGTGAACGCCAGCTCGGCGGGCCGGGAGTTCTCGCACCGGCTGACCTTTACAAACCCAGGTGACGCCTCCCCGGCCGCTGGGCAACCTTCCCTACGGCGCCCGGCGTCCGCGTGGCCGGCGGGGAGCTGCTGATGACTCGGCCAGCGGTGAGGACCCGGCTGTCTTGTCTTCCCAGGCAAGGAGGGCTCCGGAGCCCGGAATCTCTCGTGCGTCATCTACAACATCCGATTCATGAACTGCAGCTGGACACGGGGCCCGGCTGCCCCTGCGGACGTGCGGTACCAGCTCTACACGTGGACCTCTCTGTAAGCCGGGCTGGGGTCCGGATGCGGGATGCTGGGGGAGCCACGGGCTTGTCCCATGGTTCAAGGACTCACAGGGCCCTGATGGTGATGCTGGGTGAGCGCTGGGCCCCCATGGAGCAGGACTCACAGCCCTGAGGGTGATGCTGGGTGAGCCCTGGATCCCCCCCATGGAGGGGGACTCACAGAGCCCTGAGGGTGACGCTGGGTAAGCCCTGGGCGCCCATGGAGCAGGCACTCACAGAGTCCTGAACCTGAATGCTGGGTGAGCTGTGGGCTGGGCCACAGTCCGAGGCCTCATTTGAGCTTTGCTATGCTTCATTGCTCACTCAGGTCTGACTCTTTCCGACCCCTCGGTCTGTAGCCCGTTCAGGCCCTGTGTCCTTGGGATTCTCCAGGCAAGCATGCTGCAGTGAGCTGCCATGGCCTCCTCCAGGTGATCGGATGCTAAATGCTGGATAACGCACGAGCCCGTCCCATAGTCCAGAAATGTTTCTTTTCAGACTGGAGGACATCAATCTACAAGGTCCAAACCCCCAGGGAGAAAAGTACCCCACAAAAGCACCCTTTCTCCTTCGTGTGGCTCGTCGGTCCAAGTTGTCAGTCCGCCTGTGGGTCTGAGAGTGTCAGGATATTGAGCACTTTTGTATTATTTTTTAAACAACTGAAGCATCGTTCAAACTGAAGTACTATAGTTTCAGGTACACACACACACACACAGACACACACACACACAGACACACACACACACACACACACACACAACATATATATGTATGTGAGCTTCCCAGGTGGTGCCAGGGGTAAAGAACCCTCCTGCCAGTGCAGGACATGTAAGAGATGCAGGCTTGATCCCTGGGTGGGGAAGATCCCCTGGAGGAGGCCATGGCAACCCACTCCAGTATTCTTGCCTGGAGAATCCCACGGACAGAGGAGCCTGGCGGGATATGGTCCAGAGGGTCACAAAAGGGTCGGACACGACTGAGCCCCTGAACAAGAAGAACCCTAGGAGGATACACACTGCTTAGCTGCTCCTTGATGTCTTTTCTGGACGTCACAGGCACGGAAACGTGTCCGAGTGCGGCCACTACATCCTTGACTCGGCCGGGACGCGCGTGGGCTGCCACTTCGACGAGCTCGGCGAAGGCCGCAGCACAGACGATTACTTCTTCCTGGTGAACGGAACCAGCAGCGACACGGACATCCAGTTTCTGGACTCTTGTCCCCTGAACGGCCCGAAGCTGGGTAAGACGGCGGCTCACTCCCCTTGTATTGCTCTGCTCCTCCGCCAGCCGTCTGCTTCACGGCGTCCGCATTTGTCCCAGGGCTCTGGAGGCTGCGCCTGGCGCTCCAGAGCTGGGTCAGCAGGATCTAGATTAGGGGTGAAAGTCCCTGACGCTGGGAGAGATCGAAGGCGGGAGGGGAAGGGGACGACAGAGGAGGAGATGGTTGGACGGCCTCACCGACTCAATGGACTCGAGTTTGAGCAAACTCCGGGCGACACTCGAGGACAGGGAAGCCTGGCGTGCAGCAGCCCACGGGGATGCAGAGAGTCAGACACGGCTGAGTGGCTGAACAGCCACCACGGATGTAGAGAGGGTCATAACCCTCCCTTGGGGTGGGATGCGTATGATTGCGTCGCACGTGAACAAAGTGGACTCACGGACGCAGCCTTGGAAAGGAATTCCTCTCTATTGGGGACCTAGTGTCCTTCTGGGGGACGCTCCCACGTCACAGAGTCTGCTTCCGGGCAGACCATGCATTGGGTTGGCCCGTGTGTTTACCTTGAGTTGGGCTCATGAGTGACTCCACGCGCGTGTTTGTGTTTAAGTCCCTCCGTCGTGTCTGACTCGCTGTGGTGTGCAGAGAGCGTGGAGGTGTGGAAGACGGTGTGGAAGTGTCTCAAAAAAAAAACTAAAAACAGAACTAAACGTATGACCCAGCAATTCCTCCACTCCTGGTTATATATCTTAAAAAATAAAAACACCAAACACGCAAAACTGAAAATACTAGTTCAAAAAGATGACACGAAGCCCAATGTTCATCGCAGCGTGCTTGACGATTGCCAAGATAAGGAAGCCATCTAAGGGTTCGTTACCTGGTGAATGGACAAAGAAGATGTGGTGCATATATACAGTGAAATGCTGTGCTAACTCACCTCACTCGTGTCCCACTGTCAGCGACCCCGTGGACTGCAGCCCGCCAGGCTCCTCCGTCCATGGGATTCTCCAGGCAAGAACACTGGAGTGGGTTGTCGTTTCCTCCTCCAGGGGATCTTCCCGACCCAGGGATCGAACCTGAGTCTCCTGCATTGGTTGGTGGATTCTTTACCATCTGAGCCACGAGGGAAGCCCAGTGACTCCAAGAGTTGACACCAAGTCTGGCTGCTTGGGTGGTCCATGTAGATGCTGGGGGAGCTTACTTGCCGCTTGTAGGGTGTCCCGAAAAAGGCGAGGGATGTGCCCAGAGAACATTCTCCGAATGGCAACCCACTCCGGTATTCTTGCCTGGAGAAGCCCCACGGAGAGAGGAGCCTGGCGGGGCTACAGTCCACGGGGTCGCAGAGGGTCAGACACGGCTGAAGCAACGTAGCTCGCAGGCCAGCATCTCCAGCGAGTCTGGAGGGAGAGGCAGAGGGCGGGGGAACCCGGCCAGGAGCGGACAAGCCCAGGACGCACGCTCAGCGGACCTGAGGTTTGGCTTCCCCAGGATTTTATGTCCGGCTTTGTGCAACGACACGGAAATGGGCCCAGGTCACCGGGGGACGTCCTCCCGCTGCCTCGCACCCGCTCGGCTCCTGTGGGTTGCAGATGTGTGACCCCGCTTCCTGTTTGGGTCTCTTCTCAGAAAAGTATAACCCGCCCGCGAACCTCACCGTCAAGGACAACGTGTCCCATTACCTGATTCGCTGGGATGCCCCCGCCATCAGATACAGCCTGTCCAACAGCGTCCTGCGTTACGCGCTGGATATCCAGAAGACGGTGAGGACCCGGGCCTTCCTGGGGGAGCACGGACTGCCTCTCCTCTGCCCCTCGCGCCCTGGGGTCCACCCCCCGCCCTCACACACACACTCGGACGCCCCTCTTTGCCTCCCGAGTCTCTTCTGTGATGCGTCCTTTACTGTCTCTTTGTCCTAAAAGTGCCGCTCATTCCTCTTAAGATTTTTTGTTTTATTTTTGGCTGCGCTGAGGCTTTCTCGCTGCACGCGGACCTTTTTCTCTAGCTGCAGACAGCGGAGGCTGCTCTCTAGGGTCAGTAGTTTTAATGCTCAGGCTTAGTTGCTGCAGGACACGCGGGGTCTTCCTGGACCAGGGATCGAACCCATGTCTCCCGCATCGGCAAGCGGAGCGTTAACCACGGATCCCACCCCCCAGGGAAGTCCGTGCTCATTCATTTTTGCTGACATTCACTTACGAACTGCTGTGTAATTTTTTTTTTTCCTGTCGGCGATGGTATTGGCGGTCGTATCTAGGAAACCGGTTTGCAGCGCCCTAGGTCATAAAGAGGAGAAGGCAATGGCACCCCACTCCAGTGCTCTTGCCTGGAAAATCCCATGGATGGAGGAGCCTGGTAGGCTGCAGTCCATGAGGTCGCTAGGAGTCGGACACGACTGAGCGACTTCACTTTCCCTTTTCACTTTCACGCATTGGAGAAGGAAATGGCAGCCCACTCCAGTGTTCTTGCCTGGGGAATCCCATGGACCGAGGAGCCTGGTGGGCTGCCGTCTATGGGGTCGCACAGAGTCGGACACGACTGACGCCACCTAGAAGCAGCAGCAGGTCATAAAGATGGTGCGTGTGTTTGAGTCTCAGGGTTTCGTGGTTCTAGCGGTTCCGTTTAGGGCTTTCATCCACGTCTGCTGTCTGCCTCTCTCCCTCCCCGCTGGAAGGCAAGTTTTCTCAGAGCAGGGGCCCCAACAACAACAAAAAAATCTACTTTCATTCATTCCCGCACAGAGCTCACATACCGAAAGGTAGCATCTTTCCTTCCAAGATGGAGAGAGGAAAGGCTAGAAGAGGAGAGAAAAAAATGTGTTGCTTCTTTTTCTTTTTGGCTACACATCTTTTGTGGGCTTCGTTCCCAACCAGGGATAGAACCCTTGCCCTCAGCGGTGGAAACACGAGAGTCCTAACCGCCAGCACACCAGGGCTGATGTTCAGTCAATCCTTGGGTCAGGAAGACCCCCTGGAGAATTGCATGCACAGAGGAGAGGAGCCTGGCGGGCTACAGTCCACGGGGTCACAAGAGTCAGACACGACAGAGGGAGGAACACAGCCCTAAGTCTGGTAAAGAATCCACCTGCCCGTGCAAGAGATACAGGCAAGGTGGGGTCCATCCCTGGGTTAGGAAGCTCCCCTGGAGAAGGAAATGGCAATCCACTCCAGCATTCTTGCCTGGAGAATCCCATGGACAGAGGAGCCTGGCCGGGCTACAGTCCATGGGGTCCCACAGAGTCAGACACAAGTGAGCGACTTAGCACTCACTCCCAGAAGCTTTCAGCTTGATAACAGAAACTCTGAGGAGCCTCTTTTAAATCGCTGCATCTGTGGAATTGCAATTATCTCCAGCTTAAAATAACCTTCACAGCCCTCCTGGGATTCCCAGGGGGTCTCGTGTTGGTGGAGAAAGCCGAAAAGACAGGCGCTTACATCTCCCCTTTGCTCTCTCTTTACAGGGCAGCTTTTCTAAGAGAGAACCGGTAAGCGTGACTTCCTTTCTCTGCTGCATCCACGTTTGAATCATAGATGCTGAGTCCGGCCCTCGGCGGGCAGGGCGCTCAGCTCAGCCCTGGCTCCCTCTGTGCCCACGTTTTGGGGTCACCAGGCTCTGGGGACCGATGGAGAAGTTGTAGTTTCCCAGACGCCTCTGACTCAGCTCAGTCACCCTCCTCATGGACGGAATAACGTCATGGTCCCGAATGGGCCTCCTTGCTCCTGAGTCCACACTGCGGTGAGCTCAAAGGGTCCCCCGAGAAGTCAGGTCCGCCTAGAACTGCACTACAGGACTTTATTCGGAAACGGTGGTCTCTGCAGAGGTGACAGAGTGACGGGTCTGAGATGAGGTCCTTCCTGGACGAGGGTGGCCCAAAACCCAGGGACAGGTCCTTATAAGACACAGAAGAGGAGAGACACGGACACAGAGGAGAAGCCACGTGGAGACGGAGGCGGAGACGGGAGGGAGGCGGCCACCTGCCCAGGGACGGACGCCTGGAGCCCCCAGAAGCTGGAAGAGGCGGAAAGGACCCTCCCCGGGAGCCTCTGCAGGGAGCCCAGCCCCAGATCCTTGTGGCCACCGGGCGCCCCCAGGCCAGGCCCCCTTTCCTCCCTGGCCACCCAGCCTCTCCAGACGTGCAGGTCCAGGAGAGCCCCAGGGGGCGTCCAGGGACTGCCAGGCTCTGACCTTCACGTTCCTGCCCTATCCCGGATCCTGTGTGTAGAATCCTTTCATTTTTCTTTGACAGTTTTTTTTTTTAAGTATTTTTATTTATTTATCTTGGCTGTACTGCGAGGCATCTTAATTCTCAGGCCAGGGACTGAACCTGCATCCCCAGCAGTGGAAGTACAGAGTCTTAACGACGGGACCACCATGGAAGTCACCCCTCTGTGTAGACTCGGAATAACCGCAAGCCCACGTCCCGAGGGCACGGGGACCCTGCAGGAGGCACGGACGCAGACGGACAGCCGAGAGCCCTGATCGTTGTTGTTCAGTCGCTCAGTCGTGTCTGACTCTTTGCGACCCCATGGACTGCTGCACGCCAGGCCTCCCTGTCCGTCACCAACTCCGGGAGCTTGCTCAAACTCACGTCCGTCGGGTCGGTGATGCCACCCAACCGTCTCGTCCTCTGTCGTCCCCTTCTCCTCCTGCCCTCAATCTTTCCCAGCATCAGGATCTTTTCCAATGAGTCAGCTCTTCACATCAGGTGGCCAAAGTATTGGAGTTTCAGCTTCAGCATCAGTCCTTCCAGTGAACACCCAGGACTGGCCTCCTTTAGGATGGACTTGTTGAATCTCCTTGCAGTCCAAAGGACTCTCAAGAGTTTTCTCCAACACCACAGTTCAAAAGCATCAGTTCTTTGGCGCTCAGCTTTTTTATAGTCCAACCCCTACATCCATACATGACTACTGGAATAACCATAGCCTTGACTAGACAGACCTTTTGTTGGCAACGTGATATCTCCACTTTTTAATATGCTGTCTAGGTTGGCCATAACTTCCCTTCCAAGGAGTAAGCGTCTTTTTATTTCATGGCTGCGGTCACCATCTGCAGTGATTTTGGAGCCCAGGAAAATAAAGTCTGCCACTGTTTCCATTTTCTATGCACCTGTTTGCCATGAAGTGATGGGAGCCCTGGATGCGAGCTGGCACAGTCCCTTTGGGCCCCCACAGTGGGCTGGGAGGGATGGACCAGAGGCGGCAGGTCCGCTGCGCCCCCGGCTGTCAGGGGGCGCACCCTCCTCCTTCTCCGCGTTTCCCGTCTGGTATTTGTGGCCGTCACACGGTCCTCTTTTCTTTCAAAGGTTTTTCTGAGCAGACAATATAAAAACGAGTACAGACTGCCCAGCTCTGACGTGAGAGGACAGCACACCGTCCGCATGAGGGTGCAACACGTGCAGTTTCAAATCTGGAGTGAGTGGAGCGCCACGCGCCGTTTCGGTGAGTCTCCCAGAAATACCCGTGGATGCTGACGTACCTGGGGGGGGGGGGCGGGGGATAGGAATGACCTTTCCTTTGTTGTCCAATCCTCCTTTTTTTTTTTTTTTTTTGACAGTTTCTCTTTCAAGCCAGTTCACCTTCATTTTTGTTGTTCAGTCACTCACACACACCTCTTTCTCTCACCCTGGACATTTCACAATTACGCATTCATTCCTTTGGCTATGCAGTGCAGAACTGAAAGTTAGTATTCACTGACAAGGAAGGCATTGTGCAGTATTAATTGTGCCTTCGTGGAAAAGTAATTGATGCATCATCTTTTGAGAGTGGCAAGGGGGGATGCGGAGAGATTTGTTGTTTAGTTGCTCAGCTGCACCCGACTCTTTGTGACCCCGTGCACTGCGGCATGACAGACTTCTCTGTCCTTCACCATCTCCCAGAGCTTGCTCAAACTCATGTCCATCGAGTCAGTGATGCCATCCAACCATCTCATCCTCTGTCGTCCCCTTCTCCTCCTGCCTTCAATCTTTCCCAGCATCAGGGTCTTTTCCAATGAGTCAGTTCTTCGCATCAGGTGGCCAAAGGATTGGAGATTCAGCTTCAGCGTCAGTCCTTCCAATGAACATTCGAGGTTGATTTCCTTTAGGATGGACTGGTTGGGGACAGCGATACACAGTGTGGTGTGGTGGGTGCAGGATCCCAGAAAAATAGACTCTTTGGTGCCATCCTTCTCAAATCCCTGGGGTTCCTCTGTCTGGAAGCACCCCGTCCTCCTCTCCAGCCCTGCTTCCCCCACCACATCCCCCCGTGTCGTCCGATACCAGGGATGGGCGGGCAGGGCTGGTGTGTGCAAAGCGGAGCCCCCAGTCACGCCTGACCCTCTGCGTGTCTGCCCGCCAGGCGTCCCCGAGAAGAATTTCCTGGTTGTCTCGATCGGGCTGGCGGTGGGGGCCGCGGTTTTGCTTGGCATGGCCATGATGTTTCTCTGTAAAAGGTAAGACACACACCCCCCCCAAATAAACTCAAAAAACGGCATGTCAGAACCCACACATGAAAGAGCCCACGCCTGTCACTGCAGCCCCGTGGAGTGGCCAGAATCCCAGGCTCAGAATGCAGCCTGGAGGTTGCTCAGGGTGGGGCGGTTGGGAACACGGAGTGGCTGTTATTAAGGAACCCGTGTTTCCTGTTTCGACACCGGTCTGTCGTGGGGCCGAGTCTCCGCGCAACTTAATTTTCCAGTGTTCCTGGGGGTTGCCTGTGTAGTGCCAAATGCACTCTTGCTTTTGTGCCGGAAGGAGTGAACTTTAAAGAGAGGCTTCCAAGAGAGAGGTGAGGCCAGGTGTCTATGCAGAGAAGACAGACCTGTGCGGAAGACGGGTCCCGAGCACGTGGCCGGGCCAAGCGAGCCGCCCCAGTTAGGCGCAGTCCCTGGCGCCACGATCCAGAAATGCCTCCCCGGGGACCCTGCGGGCTCAGCCGGAAGGCGGTGGAGGCCGGCTACGGCCGCAGCCGCCACGCGGGGGCGGCAGCGAGCTGCACGCCCGTTTCCAAGCCCCGGTGTCCCGGTCTCCGAGGACCAGAGGCGGGAGGAGAAGGGGGCGACAGAGGATGAGAGGGTTGAATGGCATCACCGGCTGCGAGGACACACGGGGGCTTCCCAGGTGGGCCTAGTGGGAGAGAACCCACCTGACACGGTAGGAGACGTAAGAGACGCAGGTTCGATCCCTGGGCGGGGGAAGATCCCCTGGAGGAGGGAATGGCAGCCCACTCCAGTATCCTTGCCTGGAGAATCCCGTGGACAGAGGAGCCTGGCGGGCTACAGTCCGCGGGGTCGCAAGGAGTCAGATATGACTGAGCGCCTTAGCGGGCGGGTACGCACGCACACGCACGCACGCACACTCACATGCACACACGCACATGCACACACACACATGCATACGCACGCACGCACGCGCACGCTCACACACACATGCATACGCACGCACGCACACGCACACACACACATGCATATGCACGGACACACATGCATACGCACGCACGCACACGCACACACACACATGCATATGCACGGACACACATGCATACGCGCACACGCACACGCACATGCACACACACACATGCATATGCACGCATGCACGCACGCACACGAGGACAGGGGCGTCCTGGCGGTGTTTGTATGGCGTCCAGGAGGCTTTGGGGCCTGGAGAGGGGATTCTTGAGGGCCCTCAGAGGGGCTTGGGTCCCTGGAGGGTCTTGAGGTCACATGCTCGGCGAGTTTGCGCAGACAGGCTGGCGGGGTGTCTGGAGCCGGACACGTCCCGGTCCCGAGGCCGCCTGCCTCTGGGTGTCTGCCCCGGCCGCAGCTAGGGGCCTGGGGTCCCGGGCGCCTCGCTCGCGGGGGACAGGGTCGCCTGTCTCGGCTGTCCGTCCTCGGGCCCGCCCCGCAGACGGGGTGTGGCGGGCAGCTCCGTCGGGGGGTGAGCGGTCCCCAGGCGCCGGGCCTGCCTGCCCAGACCCATGGGGGCGCCCCGGGCACCGACCCCCCAGCTCGGGAAGGTGGCCAGTGCCAGCCACGTGGCCACTGGTCCTCACCGCGCCCCGGGCGGGGCGGCAGAGCTCTCGGGGCAGCGCGTTCACCCCTGAGGCTGGCACGCAGAGCCGGCCTCACCACGGGGCCGGGGGCACTCGGACAGGACAGGCCCCCTCGCAGCGCTGAGGCTGGGCCGCAGCGTCTCTCGTCTCCTCCCGCCAGGTTCTCCCTGAAGAAGAAGCTGTTTCCGCCCATCCCGCGGGTGAAGCAGGAACTCGCCGGCTCGTTCCTGGCCAGCCTGGAGGTGAGCGAGGCTGCCTCCCGGGCGCCGCCTGGGCTCGGAGACTGGTGCTCGGGAACGCGGGGGGCGCGAGCGTGCTGGGGGTTTCAGGCTGGCTTGGGGCGGTCAGTGCCGCCAGGAGGGGAGGGGAGGGGAGGGGAGGGGCCTAGGGCAGGGAAGGGGCCTAGGGCAGGGGAGGGGCGTGGAGGGCAATGGGGAGGGGAGTGTGGAGGGGAGGGGCCTAGCGCAGGGGAGGGGCGTGGAGGGGAGGGGCCTAGGACAGGGAGGGCGTGGAGGGGAGGGGCCTAGGTCAGGGGAGGGGCGTGGAGGGGAGGGGCCTATGGGAAGGGAGGGGCCTAGGGCAGGGGAGGGGCGTGGAGGGGAGGGCAGGGCAGGGGAGAGGAGTGTGGAGGGGAGGGGAGGGGGAGGGGAGGGGTGTAGAGGGGAGGGGCCTAGGGGAGGGGAGGGGAGGGGCCTAGGGCAGGGGAGAGGAGGGGCCTGGGGGGGAGGGGCGTGGAGGGGGAGGGCGTGGAGGGGAGGGGCCTAGGGCAGGGAGGGCGTGAAGGGGAGTGTGGAGGGGAGGGGCCTAGGGCAGGGAGGGCGTGGAGGGGAGGGGCCTAGGTCAGGTGAGGGGCGTGGAGGGGAGGGGCCTATGGGAGGGGAGGGGCCTAGGGCAGGGGCGGGGCGTGGAGGGCAATGGGGAGGGGAGTGTGGAGGGGAGGGGGCCTAGCGCAGGGGAGGGGCGTGGAGGGGAGGGGCCTAGGACAGGGAGGGCGTGGAGTGGAGGGGCCTAGGTCAGGGGAGGGGCGTGGAGGGGGGGCCTATGGGAGGGGAGGGGCCTAGGTCAGGGGAGGGGCGTGGAGGGGAGGGGCCTAGGGGAAGGGAGGGGCCTAGGGCAGGGGAGGGGCGTGGAGGGCAATGGGGAGGGGAGTGGGGGGGGGGGGGCGTGCTGGGCAGGGCCGAGGGCTGGTGCAGCGGAGGGGACACGGGTGTCCAGCTGCCTGCACCCGCAGCGGCTTCTGCAGCGAAGTAGAGAAACCGCCACAAGCCGACTTATCTCCATGCGGGGAAACTGCAGGGCTTGGTTTTTGTCCCTCTCTGGGGTCGCCATGGAAACCGCGGCGCGCTCTCCTTGGGCTCTTCCGAGTGGCATCTGCAAAGACCGCATTTCTGATCCAGGCTCCCCGTGTGCGCTCCTGGGTGGAAGCTGAATTTCGGCAGGAGGGCGCCCGTGTGACCCACGAGCTCCCCCCGACATCCCACCCACTCCCCCACCCCGCGGTGGCTGGAGGCAGGGACCCTCCCGGGAGCAGCTCTGCGCCCCTGACTTCATCTCCCCATCCGCCACACGAACCTCTGTCTCCGTAAGAAAGCAGAGATGCTCTTAAAGCACGGCCTGTGCTCTGAGACCAAAGCCATTTCCCCAGGAAGCCTCCTCCCCGAAAGTCTCAGCTTCCAGTACCCCTGCGTTTCTTTGGTGGGGCCCAACGACCCCAAAACAAGCGTTTTGCGTTTCTTGATCTGTGACCGTGGTTCACTGTGGCTAGCGCTGTTGAGATAATGAGATGAAGCCACAGATCGTCAGCCATCTGAGCCTCCCAGGGGTCCCATGCTGACCTCACCCCTCTGCCCTGCACATGCGTGCATGCGTCTTAAGTTGCTTCAGTCGTGTCTGACTCTGTGTGACCCCATGGTCTGTAGCCCACCAGGCTCCTCTGTCCGTGGGATTCTCCAGACAAGAACACTGGAGTGGTTTGCCATGCCCTCCTCCAGGGGATCTTCCCCACCCAGGGATTGAACCCGGGTCTCCCGCATTGAAAGGCGGGTTCTTTACCACTAGCGCCACCTGGGAAGCCTCCTGCCCTGCACAGGTGAACCCCAGGTCCTTCAAACGTGCGGTCCTGTATGTGGGAGTCAGTGGCTGGACATCAAGGGTCCTTATTTCCTGGAGGGTGGAGTTGGGAACGTAACCACCCCCAGCCCTGACTCTCAGCCTCAGGCCGGCCAGGATCACCCACTACCTAAACTGGGGAGTGAGGCTCCCCAAGCTTTCAGTCAGCCACCCACCTGGCTCCCCAGGGCACTGATCCCTCTGTTCACCTCTGTACCTGGGTTCTGGGCACACCAGCTAGGTCGGGGTGTGGCGTCCACAAGAGGTAACGCCAAGATAGGGGAGGGTCTGTTCAAAATCGGGAACTGTTTCTCTGTGGTTCCCCGGGAGATGGCGAAGACCCACCCCTCACCTGGGTTGCAAGCATCTCAGAGATGATTGTACCTCTGATGTGTTCCTCCTTTATAAAAAAAAAAAAAAAAGAAACAGCGTTATTGAGATTTCACTCACCTGCTGTAGAATCCACCCACTTAAGTAACAGTTTGGGGCATTTAGCGAGTTCCCAACATTGTGCAGCCATCAGCTCTGTCTGGATCCAGAACATTCTCATTGCCCCCGAGGACACCCTGTCTACATCACCAGTCACTTCTCCCCGGCCTCCCCCAGTCCCTGGCAACCACAAACCCTCATGCTGTCTCTGTGGATTTGCCTGTTCTGGACGTTTCCTATAAATGAGTCACACACGGTGTATCCTTCTGTGCCTGCGTGTCTCACTGAGCATCGTGTGTTTGAGGTCCATCCATGTTGTAGCCTGTGTCAGACCGTCTCTCCTTTTCATGGCTGTGTAATATTCCACTGTGTGGATGGACCCCATGCTGTTTATCGACCCATCCATCCATCCATCCATCATCCATGATTCCATCCATCCATTCAGCCATCCATCCATCATCCATCCATCCATTCATCATCCATCTATCATCCATCCATCCATCCATCCATCATCCACCCATTCATTCATCATCCATCCATTATCCATCCATCATCCATCCATCCATCCATCCATCATCCATCCATCCATTCATGATCCATCATCCATCCATCACTCATCCATCCATCCATTCACCCATTCATCCATCATCCATCCGTCCATCCATCCATCCATCATCCATCCATTCATTCATCATCCATCCATTCATTCATCATCCATCCATTCATCATTTCATCATCCATTCATCATCTGTCCATCCATCATCCATCCATCCATCATTCACCCATCCATCCATCATCCGTCCATCCATCTATCCATCCATCCATCCATACATCCATCCATCATCTATCCATCCACCCATCCATCCATCATCCATCATCCATCCACCCATCCATCATCCACCCATCCATCCACTCACCCATCCATGGACATGTGGACCCTTTCCACCCTCTGGCCGTCATGAGTACCACTGATTGGGAGGACCAGGGACTGCAAAGCGTGGCCTCACCTGTGTGCTGTGTCCTGTCTTCCAGGAGACGGCCTCGTGCGGAGACCACGCGCCGTCAGCCTCCCAGGACCCCGAGGACATCTTCACCGTGGAGGAAACCCAGTCGTTGGCGAGCGGACCAGCGAAGATGGTAGGCCCAGCCCCAGACCCCAACCGTTATGAAAACATCCCTTCTGGGCGTCCTCTGCCCAACCACTGAGAGGACTGTGATTCGATTCGCCCGCTGCTCGCCGTCCGATCCCAGCGCCTCAGCCTCTGCTCCGTCGTCCCACGGCTTCCCCGCCTGCTGGCCACCGCTGCACACGCCTTTCCCAGCTGCGGAGGGTCCGGCCGCCAGCAGCCGTCGCCCAGATGTGCCCCGTCGGTGGGTGAGAGTGCTGGCAGAGTCCGGCTCACGCTCTGGTCCAGGTTCTCCCCGTGAGGATGGGCACCGAGCTTGCCCGAAACAGCACAGACGTGGGGACGAAGAAATGACGGGGTGTTCGGTCTCCATGGGGTCGGGAAGATGCCCTGGAGGAGGGCATGGCAACCCCCTGCCGGATTCTTGCCTGGAGAGTCCCGGGGACGGAGGAGCCTGGCGGGCTGCAGTGCGTGGAGTCGCACGGCTAAATCAAGGAAGCGACAAAAAAAGGAACAGCATGTACGTGCTGGAGCCGGCCCGTGTGGATGAGTACAGGACAGCGTCAGCGTGGTCTCCTTTTGGGGACGGGTTTCCCGTTAGACACTTCTGAACTGAGCTGAACTGAAGGGTGCCAGCCAACCAGATAACCTGGAAAGCGACGGAGGCTTTAAGAGAAAGTGAGCAAGGTTCTCCCGATGAATCACCTGGCCTCTGTCCGTCTTTCGAGCGACGGGAGCAGACACAGGATGAGGACAGAGGACGTCAGGTTGTGCACGATCCTCTCCCGTGGCGTCTCTGGACAGCCACACGGGGAAGCATCTCTCTGGGTTCCAACCTCGTCCAGGAGGGACCCGTCTCCCAGGCACAGCTCTCTCACGCTCGGGCTGCCAGCCGGCGATGCTAGAAGCAGAGACACCCAGCTTCGACAGCGGGACCCCCCCCACCCCGACTCCCGCTCCGATTTCCCGGAAACACCGTGAGCCGGTCCCAAGCCAAGGCTGCGGAGAAGCAGGTGTTTCGCAAGAGACGGCGGCCGCTGGTAAGATTTCATCGCCAAGCTTCCGCGTTTGGGGTTGGCGCACCTCGCTCAGGAAGAGCGTCTTGTGAAACGCTTGCGGTGTTTCGAGAAAATCGAGAAAGATGAGGTCTTGGAATCAGAGAAGGCGCCCGCTATCGCTGTGGCCGCGTAGCCTGCATCCCCGAGATAAGCCGTGTGGTCACCCCAGCGGGTCTCCGGGGCGAGGTACCACCTGTGATCACCGGGCGGGGGTGGCTGCAGACGCCCCAGCTCCGGCCGGGAGTGGCCTGGACTTGGAAAGACCAGCTTCCCCTCCGGCCTCGGGTCCGGCTGAAAATGGGCTTGGGCCCCGGGACACGCTGACTGACAGGTGTGAGTTTAAGAGTAAGTTCAACATCGGAACACAGGCACTGTCCTGGCGGCCGGTGGTGAAGACTTTTCCTTCCAGTGCAGGGGGGCGTGGGTTTGATTTCTGGTCGGGGCCTGAGATCCCACAAGCTTCGACGCTAATAAAGCAGAACATAAAAGAGAGCAGTATTGTAACAGACTGAATACAGGCTTTTAAAAATTGCTGTTATTGTTGACGCCCTCGATTGTGTCTGACTCTGAGACCCCATGGACTGCAGCACGCCAGGCCTCCCTGTCCTTCACCAACTCCCGGAGTTTACTCAAATCCATGTCCATGGAGTCGGCGATGCCATCCAACCGTCTCACTCTCTGTCGTCCCCTTCTCCTCTCGCCTTCCATTTTTCCCAGCATCAGGGTCTTTTCCAAAGAGTCAGCTCTTTGCATCAGATGGCCAAAGGATTGGAGCTTCAGCTTCAGCATCAGGCCTTCCAATGCAGAAGCCAAAGAATTTACTGTCATGGGATTCATTGCCTTTTTTTTTTTTTTTCCTGTAAGACTGATCCATATCCCTAAGAATACCATCATTGCTGGTGGCCGAGTACCTTTTTAGAAAAGCTATCTTTCATCTTGGGGAGTGGTGAACAAGTGAGGATTTGAGAAGCTCAGGGAGCAAACATTGGTTTGCTTTCATTTTTCTCTTTCAGTTTTTGTTTCTTCTTCCAAGACATTTTCTATTTGTAAATGAAAATAATTTCAAAATAGGGCGGAGGGAAATTTCGCAGCAAAGGTCTCTCTCTGCAGACAGCGAGCTGGGGAATCGGAAGTGCCTCATGCCCAGAAGCAGGGCTTGGAGCCCCGGGGGGGCTGGCGGGGGGAGAGGTGTGCATGTTCCCAGAGGTCACAGAGGACAAACCTGGAGGATCAAAGAGCAAGGAGTGCCCCCCGCCAGCCACCACCCCCAACACGCACACACACACACACACACACACACACACACGCGCGCGCGTGCACACGAGGAAGATGGCTTGGCCACTGCTGCTGGAAGTGTTACTAGCCAGATAAATTAATCAGGGAAGCCCCTCGTCTCGGGGGAATCCCACGGGCGACGGTTGGGGAGGTACAAAATGAGAGTATCTCCTGCCGTCTCAGTAAGTAAGAAACGTCTCGGCCAGCATCGAGTTCTGGGCTCCAGACGTGAAGGCCCGGCTCCAGAAACTTAGATCTGCCGCTCCCCGTGGTGATGGCCCCGGGGGGCCGTGGGCCGGGGAATGCAAGAATCAGACATCTGTCACTCCTGAAGCTGAACAAGGGAACAGCGTTGGCCCCAGACAGCTGAGATGCATGTGAATGGAATGACCTTGGTGAGCCCAGAGGCTTGCACCTTCCCGTAGAGTAGACCCATCGGTTTGTTAACTCGATATCTGATCTTTCATGTCTAAACTGCCTGCTCCCCAAAGTTGTGTATGGCTTGACTCCCCCTCCTGCCTCCTTGGAGCAGTTTTCTCAGAGTTCCTAAGATGCTGTCTCCCAAGGCTCGGAGTCCTAAACATGCCGGAATAGAAAGTACTGTACTTCCAGGTCGTGACTGTATTTTTTTTTTTTTGGCAGTTGACAGCAGGCTGGCCTGACTCCCAAGGGCAAGGCCAGCCGTGTGTGTTCTGGTCTGCGTTCTGGGCACTTGGTCCCCGCCAGAGGGTGAGTGGGAGGGGGTTTTAGGGGCTGTTTCTGGGAGCACAGAGGGAGACCCCTCCCCACCTCCCACCCTGGGAACTGACCCACCCGTCCAGCATCTGCATGGACGCTCAGAACCTCCAGTCTGCCTGGGAACCCAGAGAGAGAGAGAGAGCTGTCGTCCAGCCCCCGATGGCCACGTGGCCTTGGGCTGATGTCCAGCCACCCATGCGGCCACGGGCTTCCCAGGATCCTCCCATTAGAGGAAGGGCTCAGAGCGAAACCGCTGGCCCTGATGCGGCAGCCTGCTGACCTTGTGCGTAAGTTATTTTTATATGGCAAGAGATCCTGAGAAGGGAAACGGAACTGATGCGCCACCACCCGCTGGAAGAGTTCAGGAAAAATCGAGAGGAGACGCCCCGTGTCTCCCCAGCTTTCGGTATCCTCCTCCTCGCGGGCACCCTTCTGGGCTGCGCAGCGCGTGCGCCACCGGCAAGGACCCCGGTTCAGCGCGACTGGCCGGAGGGAACCTGGAAACGCGCGCTCTCGGCGGCTGCCCTCCCGGACGCCGAGGGACGCGAGCCTCAGCAGGCTCCGGGAGTCGGCGATGGACGGGCAGGCCCGGCCTGCTGCGCGGTCCCCGGGGCCGCAGAGAGTGGGACACGCCCGAGCGACCGAGCCCCAAAGCTCATCGGCATCAAAGCCGGGACCGCGGCGCCAGGGCGCAGAGCGGTCACCCTGGGTTCCCTTACCCCGGTGCTCCCCGCCCGGGGCTGGGGGGGTCCCCTTTTCCAATGAAACCTCTTGCTTTTTCAGCACGTGTCTCCCCTCTGACGGTTCGTTTCCGAGCCTCGGAGGAGAGCGGAGAAGGGGTCCCCGCTGCTTCCCACACCGTGGCCCCTCCGCGCTGCTGGTCGCGCCCTCGGGAGGCGGGGGCCGAGGGGAAGGCGCCCGAGCTCGAGAAGCCGCGGTTCTGGTCTCTCTCTCCCGGCCCAGCTGCTGGGGGCCCTGGGCTCGCCCAGTCCCGCTCGCGGTTCCCCGTTTCTGTTCCTCGCGGCCCCCGCCCCGCCCCGCGAGGGCCGGTTCCGGCCGCACGGTGGATAAGCGCATCCGTCTCTGGCGCTCCTGGTTCTGTGCCGGCTTTTCTGAAGCGGGTCACTGGTGGTCGCAGGGCACGAGAAGCAGAGAGGAAACAGGTGATGGAGGGGCTAGTGGGGGCGGGGGGTGGGAAAGGCAGGCGGGGATGGGGCCAGGGTCACCGGAGTGGGGGACCCACGGGTCTGCAATGCTGGGGAGGCCCAGGGCGCAGCACGCACGTGCCCACACGCCTCTGTGCCTCAGCGCCAGATGCTGAGCCTGCTCCCACTTTGTGGGGACGCTGGCGGGGCTGTGAGCAGACCTGGGGTGCAGAGTTCCTGAAGCAGGCTTGGCACGGGCAGCTCTCCTCAGGGCACGTCCAGCCTTCCCTGGAGGCTCAGACGGTAAAGAGTCTGCCTGCCACGTGGGAGACCCGGGCTCGACCCCTGGGTGGGGGAGATCCCCTGCAGGAGGACACGGCAACCCACTCCAGTCTTCTTGCCGGGAGGATCCCACGGACAGAGGAGCCTGGCGGGGCTGCAGTCCATGGGGGTCGCAGAGAGTCAGACACAGCTGAGCCACTGCACAACGGTGATGCCCGTGGGACTATGCCCCGTTACACTGTCCAAATAAAGCACGTCTTATTCTTTTAAAGAGAAAAAGGGAAAGAAAGAAAACATGAAAACAGAAAACAAAGGGGGAAAGAACAAACAAAGGGGAAAAAAGAATGATAAGACAGAAAAGAAGAAAGAAAAGAACATGTGGGAAAAAAAGGGAAATAAGATAGAACGCAAAGACGGAGAGACAGAAAGAAAGGAAGCAAGGAGGAAAAGCAGGGAAAAAAAGAGAGCAAGGCGAAGGGTCGGGGAAGGAAAAGAGGATGAAGGCAGCAAAGCCGGGCAGCCCCCATGAGCCCCCTCGGCGCTGACGCTGGAATTCGGGAACGTCCGCGTCTGCACGCCCAGCGCTGGCCGCCTTCTCCGTGGTGGCCGCGCCTCCTTGTCAGAGCCCGGGCCGGCAGCGGGGCCAGCCAGCGTGTGTCGTAACCATGGGGCCAGCTCCGAGGTCAGCGTGGCCGCCTTATCTCCGCAGGCCCCTGCCGCCCCCACTTCTGCAGAAGCTGCCGGGTTCCTTCCCCACCCCATTCCCCCGAACCCAGCGTCGGGGTGCAGGGCGGACACGCTGCCCGGAAAGGGGTCCGCCCGGGGCTCAGCGCCGTCTGCTCTGGACTGACTGCGCCCCCTCACTTGGGTCATCTGTCCGCCTCCCCCATCTCCCTGGAAACCCCCACACACACCAAGCTCCTCATCATCCTGCTTCCGTCCTAGCCCAAGAGGGGCCGGAGATGAGAGGCGTCCACCCCTGGCGGTCGTTGTCCATCGGGCATTCTGGAATCTCCCCAGCGCTTAGCAAGGCAGGCGTCATCCCCGAGGGGGATGAAGGGACCACGGATCCGACCCTTTCTCTGGAGGGGGCGGGACACAGGCTGTCGGCTCCTGCAGGGGCGACTCGGGAACCAAGACTCCTGCTCTGTGGCAGGCGGCCGTCACAGAGGGCTCCACGCCGGGCGGCTGCAATCCCCAGGAAACCATCCTCTCCCGCAGTCCTGGGGACCACATGTCTGAGGTCCCGGGGTCCCAGGACGGTTCAAGGGGTCCCAGGACTGAGCTCCCTCCAGGAAGCCTCCAGGGGAGGGCCCTCCCCGCCTCTTCCAGCTCCTGGGGCCTCCAGGCGTCCGTCCCTGGGCAGGTGGCCGCCCCCCTCCCGTCTCTGCCTGCATCCGCAGGCGGCCGTTTCCTCTCTACCTGCCCGTGTACGAGGGGCCGTCTGCTCAGAAACGCGGCGGCCCCGGGGGTCGTGGGGACCGCCTGTCCCAGCTGGGCTGTGTGTTACCCTCACCCTTACCCCTGCGAGAGAGCCCCGCTTCCCCAAGGGGTCAGGCTCTGAGGTTCCAGGTGAGCGTGCAAGGCTTAGGCAGGGGGGGAGTAGACAGGATGCAGGGAGGCTGATGGGAATTCCCGGCCGCTCTGATGGGGCGGAGCCCTGTCAGACTCTGCTCTGCATCCCAGGTAAGATCCCCCCGACCCCCGACACACACACACACACCCAAGAGGTGGGGAAGGCAGACGGCTGCCCCTGGAGACGCAGTCCTGAACACCCCCTCCTGGGGGACGCCGGGATTTGGCACGCATCTGGTGGCCGTGGATCTGTGCCGCCGGGGCCCATGGCGGGGGGGAGCGGTGAGTGGGGCTGGAACCCAGGGGCTGTGACAGACACGTGGATGGGTGACCCATGTTGCGTGAGGGCAAGGAGGAGGCCCCGGGCGCCGGGAAGTCAGAGGCGTCCCGGTGGGCGTTCCGGGCTGAAACGTGCATGTGGCGGACTGGGCGTACCCGGGGTCACCTCCCTGTCCCCGCAGGCACGAGGGGTCACTCCCACGGGGACCTCAACAAATGGGGGGGTGTCCAGGCGTCCAGGGCCCCCCCAGACATTCATTCCGGCTGGCTCCAGGAAATTGCCCAAGTCAGAGGTGGAGGGGTGCGCAGCCACAGGGGTCCTGACAAAGCAGAAGCTGCAAAGGAGAAGTGAGAGCAGGAAAAGAGATACTTTGAAAGAGAGAGTGTTTCTTCCAGGAAAAGCTCAGAACCTTGGCCAGGGTCCTGACCCCCAGATTATAATTGTGACTCGCGGCCTGGGGAGGAGGGGCGGGATGCCAGCCGGACTCGGTCACACCCTCGTGGGGTTGATGGTTTTTACTTTTCTTTTTCTGATGGGGTGGAGCCGCCCCCTCTGCCCTCCCTGCCCTCCTCCCTCCCCCCGCCCCCCGCTGGAGGCTATAAAAACGTTAAATGGGGGAGAAGAAAAACACACGAGTTTTGTTTCTCGTTCAGGAAGCAGACTGCCTCACACGGCCGGGAACTCGAGCCCAGGATCCACCCCCAGGCCAGCAGGACGGGCGCCAAGCGGGCCCGCCTGGCTCCCACTGACGTCGGACTCCGCTCTGCATCCCAGGTAAGACCCCCACACACACCCCTCACCCAAGAGGTGGGGAAGGCAGACGGCTGCCCCCGGAGACTCAGTCACGAGCACCGCCTCCTGGGAGACTCCGGGATTCAGAACGCATCTCGTGGCCGCTGAGATGTGTCGTCCGGAGTCCACCACAGGCCGGATCCAAAGACGTTATGCCCAAGAAGCAATGATGGAGGGTCTGAGTAGCCAACGCAGGTGAGGCAGATTCGAGCCCTGGGTCGGGAAGATCCCCCGGAGGAGGGCATGGCAACCCACCCCAGTATCCTCGCCTGGAGGGTCCCACAGACACGGGAGCCTGGCGGGCTGCAGTCCGTGGAGTCGCAGAGAGTCGGACACGACTGAGAACAGGACAGGACGCTGGTTTCACCCTGGTGCGAGCCTGGATGTGTGGTGTGTCTTCGCCGGTTCTGTATTTCGTGCCGGGTCTTATGGTTGAATGAATGAGCTGGTCAGAGCGGCCTTCCCAGGACGAGAGGCCCCCGGTAACCAGGGTGCCCAGCAACTCTTTCTGGCTCAAACTCCTGCCTCCTCCAACCCAGGCAAGGCGGGGCTGCTAATGTCAAGAGCTCCACCGTCTCCCCCTTCCAACTCTGCGGACCCCAGCTCCAGCCTCTGGGGGCCCAGGTCTGTCCACACAGGCCCCGTCCCTTTGTCCTTTGGGGTCAGCCGCAGATGATGACCACGTTCGTGCTATTTGGGTCTTTAAAGATGTGAGCATCTCCGGGCGAGGAGGGAAGCCTGAGGGTGGACGCGAATGTCACGGGGCTGGAGCCCTTTGTACGCAGCGGTGGGGTACGGGGAGGGGGCTCGGCTCACCTGAGCAAAAGCCAGGAGCGCACCGCCACCCTTCCATGGACATCCCCGAGGGCTGTCTGCATAGACAAAGACAAGCCCCACACCCTCCTCACTGGATCGAGATGAGTGAGAGTCGCCCACTCGTGTCTGACTCTTTGTGACCCATGGACCACACGGCCCGTGGGATTCTCCAGGCCAGAATACTGGAGTGGGTAGCCGTTCCCTTCTCCAGGGGAATCTTCCTGACCCAGAGATCAAACCCACGTCTCCCGCATTGCAGGCAGATTCTTTACCAGCTGAGTCCCCAGGAAAGCAGCCTCATCTGACACTTGTTCACTGTTCGGATTTTGTTTTTTTTTCTCTTCCCGTGAGCTTGCTACCTGGATCATTTGTTGTCGTTCAGTCGTGTCCGACTCTTTGCGACCCCATGGGCTGTAGCCCTGCCAGGCTCCTCTGTCTGTGGGATTCTCCCAGGCAAGAAGACCGGAGTGGGTTGCCATTTCGTCCTCCAGGGGAGCCTTCCCGAGTCAGGGATCGAACCTGCGTCTCCTACACGGGCAGGCGGACGCTTTATCACTGAGCCACCCGGGAAGCCAGAACGCCCGTGGGCAGGGTGCTGAGCTGTCCTGGATTGCGGCGCGGGGCTTGGAGGCAGCCTCCTCTCAGGCTCACACATTAGGAGGTGCCCGATGCCTCGCCCTCCACACCCTGATCCTTGTGGTTCACATGGATTTCCAGGCGTCCGTGCCTTGGGGCCTCCCCGTTGACCCGTCCTGAGACGGAGTCTGTCCGGGCACCCCCCCCCCAAGTTCAGCAAGAACCACAACCAGAGTCAGCCTCTGGGATCAAATGTGTGTGAAAGCTGGTGCTTTTGGGGGGGTGGGTGCAGAGGTGAGTCCTGGGGAGACTCGTGGGAGCCCCGGAGCGGGCTGGGAGAGCAGGCGAGGTTCTGGATGGCTGGAGTCTGGGCCGGGCATCGTGATAGAGCAGCTGAGAAGGCTCAGAAGGATGGGGGGGAAGAGTCCCCGCCCGTCCTATTCACTTCCAGGCTCGATTCTCGAGGTGAGCTGCCCTCAGAGGGGGTACGTTTGCGGGAGCAATCCTGAGGCCCTGGTGAGGGGCGGCCCCCCAGTCAGGGGAGCGTTCGAGGCTCCATCTGTGTAGCCGCCCCCCACTGGCCCTCAGGCACCGATGCTGTTTGTGTGAGTGACTCAGGCAGGTGGGGAGGGGTGGGCGGGCTCCACCAGGAGACCCCCGCGGCTGGGGCCCAGCAGGTGAGGAAGGGTGGACCCCACCCCCCGGGGAGGTTCAGGAGAGCCGGCCTGCAGAGGGGGGGCGCTTCATGCGGACCCCAGGGGGAAGAATTCTGGCGGGGGTGGTGACCATTACCGTAACTGGGTCTGAGCAGGAAAGCGAGTCTGTGTTGATTTCATGCATTTAATTGCACTTCCTTCCACTGTTTGTGAGCCTAGCGTTTCCCGGTGCCGCCTGGAAGGTGCTTTCTGGGCTCCTGTGGGGTGGCGCCCAGGGCGGTTCATAACCCAGGGCGGGAGCGCTGTAGAGACCGGGTGATACACACGTAGGCACACAGGCTTACAGGTGCTCACGTGTGCACATGTAGGCAGACACACACACACACCCATGGAATGTGTGTGCACAGATGCACACAGATACATACTCATACCCAGCACACACACACGAGCACACACACACAGACACACAGACACACGTGTAATGTGTGCACACAGATACACATGCATACCCAGCACACACAGACACGCACACAGATTCCCGTGTGCACATGCATGCACACTCAGAGCACAGACACATAAACACATGCATGCACACGCATGTGCACAGACACACAGACACACAGACACACGTGTAATGTGTGCACACAGATACACATGCATACCCAGCACACACAGACACGCACACAGATTCCCGTGTGCACATGCATGCACACTCAGAGCACAGACACATAAACACATGCATGCACACGCATGTGCACAGACACACAAACATGCACACAGACACAGAGACACACGTGTAATGTGTGCACACAGATACACATGCATACCCAGCACACACAGACATGTGTGCACACATGCGGACATGCACGCACATTTCCACACACAGATCCGCAAACACATGGGCTAGGTGTTCTCGCAGATACCCACAGATGCACGCGAGGCCCACAGAGACACGTGTGCACACGTGCAGACCTGCATGGACTCATGCACACACAGTGTGCAGACCAATGCGCACAGATGCACACGTATACATACATGCCACACACACGTAAACACAGGCAATGTGTGCTCACGTGCATGCATGTACGTAGACATAGGCATGCAGCTTGCACAGACGCATACACAAGACGCATACATAGGGGCACACATGCACACAGACATATTCACAGAGACACACCCGTGCACATACATGCATACGCAGTGTCCCAACAGATACATAAACACGAGTAGTGTGTGCACGCAGGCATACACAGGCACCTACGTACAGTGTACACATATGCATGTATGAGACACACACACGTGTGCACTCATGCATACACACACACACACAGACATGCACACAGATTCCCGTGTGCACATGCATGCACACTCAGAGCACAGACACATAAACACATGCATGCACACTCAGAGCACAGACACATAAACACATGCATGCACACTCAGCGCACACACATGCATATACACACGTGCACACAGATATATACAGACACGCATGCACATTTATGCACACTCAGTGAATACATAAACACACACATGCACACTCAGTGCACACACATGCATATACACACATGTGCACACACGCACACACACAGGAGGCTCCCCTCCCGACGCGGCTCTCTGCCCTTCCGGCAGGACACCCCCGGGGGTTCGACCCCCTCCCGTCCCCTCCCCAGCCGTCCCCCGCAGCCGCCCACTGGTCACTGTGTCTCCTCCTCCAGCTGACGCCCGCCCTCCTGTGGGAACTGCCTCGCCCATGGCCCTCCTGTGGCTGGCCATGCTCCTGACTCTCATCTGCCGCTCAGTGACCACGGACCACGGTAGGAAAAGCCGGGGGGCGGGGGGAAGGTCCCATGCGGTGTGCTGGGGTCCCTGGGCTGTGCTGCGTTTCAGTTAAACGGCCGGCGCCGGGGTCACGGCCGAGCCGCTTGGCCACCAAAGGAGATAATCAGCCGCTTCCCATGTGGCTCTTCTCAGCCGCCTTGGCGGGTGCGTCTTGCAAAACTCGGACCTCAGAGCCAGAATGTTCGTGCTGATTTGGTCACGAGGCTACAGCCAGAGCTGCTGGCGTAGCTGGGGCGCCAGGATCCATCTCTTATCTTCGATTTCCTTCATCCTTTTCCTGGATTGGGAGACGTCTGTGGGAAAATGAAGGAGACGGGCTGGACTCTGTCCTCAGCAAATTTCTCAAGTCTTAACCAACAGGACCCCAGAAGGGGAGTTGTCTGGAAATAGTCTTTACACATGCTCTATATTATTATTATTATTATTTGACTGTGCTGGCTCTTTGTTTCAGCACATGGGCTTTTCTCTCATTTCGGCGAACAGGGGACCTTCTCTCTAGTTGCGGTGTCCAGACTTCTCATTGCAGTGGCTTCTGTTCTTGTGATCACGGGCTCTAGGGCATGGTTTAAAGGACAGAGTTTGGGACTTCCCTGGCCATCCAGTGGTTAAGACTTTGCCTTCTGATGCAGAGGACGCAGGTTTGATCCCTGGTCAGGGAGGTAAGATTTTTGACCTTTGTGGCCAAAAATCCAAACCCTAAAATGGAAGCAATATTGTAACGAATTCAATAAAGACCTAAAAACTGGTCCACATGAAGAAAGAGAATGAAAAAACAAATGATGCTTTGGGGGCAACCCCCTCCTGTTTTTCTGACGTTCCTCATGGAGATTTAAGGGAGGTGGGGGTCAGACCAGGGTCTCAGGTTCCCAGGATTGTCACTGAAGATGGTGGATAGTGAGCGGTTCACGAAACCATCATGAGACTCCACGGGGTTAACAGTCGATCAAGATGTGAGACCGCGTGATGGAGACTGTCATACCACGCACCTGTCTCTGACAGTCTGGCTGATTTGGGGTGGCAGTTGTGACTGACGGAGACCATTCAGAGTGGGGGTTGCGGGGGCTCGCCAGCTGCTGCGGGAGAGGTCCCCCCGGGGGACACCCACGCCCTCAGCTGCCCCAGGTACGGAGATTGTACATTGCTTTGGCTGCAAGCCCAGGGATGCTGGTGGGATTCAAGGAGACACGGTGCCCACCAGGCAGGCGTGTGCCCTGGGGGGGTCTGCAGTGGAAGCCCACCCCGTGCGGACTTTGCTGGCTGATCAGCAGACCCCGCACAGGGGCCGAGGGGGCGACGTCCACCTCGGCCTCCTGTCCGACCCCCACTGCATGCGGACGGGGACCAGGCTTTGGGCGACAGACGGGAGCAGAGCCAGGCCAGCTGCCCAGCACAGATGCTCTGTGATTGCGTCAGACAGGGCGACCTGCCTGCGGTGACAGCCACGACGTTGCATAACCGGGAGAGGTTTGTTCCTTCTGCAAATGGTTGTGGAATGGAGCTGGTGTGTGCGGCTGTGCGCATGTGTGTGTGTGTGTGTGTGTGTACACACATATACACACATACATGCATGTGCATGTAGTATGTATACATGTGTGTGTGCCTGTATATATGGGTGTGTGTGTGTGTGTTTATGTTTGTCTGTAGTGTGTGTGTGTGTGTCTGCATGTGTGTACATGTGTGTGTACACATATACACCTTCCCCCATGCATGTATGTGTATGTTGTGTGTATACATGTGTGTATGTGTGTGCATGTATGTATGGATGTGTGTATGTGTTTATGTTTGTGTGTGTGTCTGCATGTGTGTAGTGTGTATGTGTCTCTATGTGTGTGTGCGTGTGTGTTGGGGGCCTATGTCTCCCTAGGGGCTACTGACTTATGCTTTAATAAAATACCATAGTCTGGAGGATTAAGTGACAGATTTATTTATCATAGCCCTGGAGACCAGACGTCTGAGGTCAGGGTGTCCCAGGGCTGAGCTCCCTGCAGAGGCTCCAGGGGAGGGTCCTTCCCACTTCTTCCAGCTTCTGGGGGCTCCGGGCATCCATCCCTGGGCCGGTGGCCGCCTCCCTCCCGTCTCTGCCTCTGTCTCCATGTGGCTTCTCCTCTGTGTCCGTGTCTCCACTCTTCCATGTCTTACAAGGACCAGTCATGGGGCTTAGGGCCACCCACATCCAGGAGGAAGCTCATCTCAGACCCTTCACTCCATCACAGCTGCAGAGACCCTATTTCCAGAGAAGGTCTGATTCTCAGGTCCTGCAAATTAGGTCTTCAGTATGGTTTGTGGGGGAGGATGGAGAGACCAGCGTTCATCCCACCCCAGCTGGCTCCATCACCTCGGAGGAGGAGTGTGTAGAGGCCTCCCAGGGAGGTTTTTCAGGGGCCGCAACTGCAAAGACACCAGGTTGCTTCTGTCCGTCTCTTTGTGCTAAAATCAATCCCGAGACTGCAGCTGGTGATCAGAGGGGCTGGGAGATGCAGGAGCTCTAGAAGGGTAGGGGGCTTCCTTCACGTCTCGGGATGCTGCCCCCCAGCACGCCCTGCCTCTTATCTGCCCCCGCTGTTCTGGGGCGCGAGGCTGCCGCCACCTCTGGGATCACATCAGGCCGGTGGGTGAGGAGGGGTCCCTGGCCACAGGCAGGAAGTGACCTCCTCTCTAGGAGACAGTGAAGGAAGCAGGCTGCGGGCTGCAGGCTGCAACATTTTAACGACCCACCCTTCAGGCCTCCGAAAAATACAGCCTTGGTGGAACTGCATTGGAGGGGCTGTGGGTACAGGCGACAGAGGAAGAAAAGGAAGCCCTGAGGCCGCACACATGTTCGTGTTGAGTCATACGGAGAAGTGGTTCGTGTTTCACTGCCGAGCCTTAATTAGCGCATGGATTTTTCATGGCTTTATCTAGGGGAAGGTCGTGTTCTTCCATTTCTGGTTTGCTGAGAGCTTTTCATCTTCACGGGTGTTAAAATGCTGTCGAAATGTTCAGAAAAGAAAAATAAAAGTTGGGACTTCCCTGGGGGTCCACTGATGAAGACTCCAGTGGTTCCACACGTCTGAGGTCAGGGTGTCCCAGGGCTGAGCTCCCTGCAGAGGCTCCAGGGGAGGGTCCTCCCCACCTCTCCCTGCTCTGGGTCCGAACGTCCTGCATGCCATGTGGTGTGGCCAGAAGAGAAACAATAAATGAAAGAAATGTCAAAATATTTCCTGTTTCTGTTGAGGAGATTGTCACTATTCTGTTAGAAAGGGTGAATAATAGGGATGGTTAAAATAAACTTGCAATCTTAGAGTAAGTGTCTTGGGTCAAGAGGTCTTACCAGGTTGATATGTTGCCCTATTTTATGTACTCGCCTTTTGCAAAGGAATTTTGTATCTATGTGATAAGGCATATTGGTCTCTAGTTTCAGTTCAGTTCAGTCTCTCAGTCATGCTGACTCTTTGTGACCCCGTGGACTGCAGCACGCCAGGCTTCCCGCTCCATCACCATCTCCGGGAGTTTGCTAAAACTCATGTCCATCGAGTTGGTGATGCCATCCAATCATCTCATCTGTCATCCCCTCCTCCTCCCGCCTTCAATCTTTCCCAGCATCAGGGTCTTTTCAAATGAGTCAGTTCTTTGCATGAGGTGGCCAAAGTATTGGAGTTTCAGCTTTAGCAGCAGTCCTTCCAATGAATATTCAGGACTGATTTCCCTTAGCATGGACTGGTTGGATCTCCTTGGAGTCCAAGGGATTCTCAAGACTACTCCAACACCACAGTTCAAAAGCATCCATTCTTCAGCGCTCAGCTTTCTTTATAGTTCAACTTTCACATCTATACATGACTACTGGAAAAATCATAGCTTTAACTAGACAGATCTTTGTCGACAAATTATGTCTGTGCTTTTTAATATGCTGTCTAGGTTAGTCATAACTTTTCTTCCAAGGAGCAAGCCTATTTTAATTTCATGACTGCAGTCCCCATCTGCAGTGATTTTCAGTTCAGTTCAGTTCAGTTGTTCAGTCGTGTCTGACTCTTTGCCACCCCATGAAGCGCAGCACACCAGGCCTCCCTGTCCATCACCAACTCCCGGAGTTTACCCAAACCCATGTCCATCGAGTCGGTGATGCCAATCAACCATCTCATCCTCTGTCGCCCCCTTCTCCTCCTGCCCTCAGTCTTTCCCATCATCAGGGTCTTTTCAAAGGAGTCAGCTCTTCACATCAGGTGGCCAAAGGATTGGAGTTTCAGCTTCAGCATCAATCCTTCCAATGAACACAGGACTGATCTCCTTTAGGATGGACTGGTTAGATCTCCTTGCAGTCCAAGGGACTCTCGAGAGTCTTCTCCAACACCACATTCAAACACATCAATTCTTTGGCACTCAGCTTTCTTTATAGTCCAACTCTCACATCCATGCATGACTACTGGAAACACTATAGCTTTGACTAGAGGATCTCTAGTTTACTCTTATTATTATTATTCATTTATTAATATTATTTATTTTGGGCTTCCCTCGTGGCTCAGACAGTAAAGAATCCGCCTGCAATGCAGGAGAAACAGGTTTGATCCCTGGGTAGGGAAGATCCCCTGGAGAAGGGACTAGCTACCCGCTCCAGTATTCTTGCCTGGAGAATCCCATGGACAGAGGAGCCTGGCGGGCTACAGTCCATGGGGTCACAAAGACTCAGACACGACGGAGTGACTGAACGGAACTGAACGGCTGTTTTAACAGACTTCTCTCTTACTTTCGTCGTCTGCCATTTATGGTGCGACTTTGTTCTTGAATATTTATTTGGATCTTAGTCGTGGCAGCTGGGTTTCCCTATAGTTGTGCCATGTGGGCCCAGGGGCCCCGAAGCATGTGAGATCTTAGTTCCCTGAGCAGGGATAGAACTCACGTCCCCTCCACTGGAAGGCCGATCCTTAACCAGTGGACCACCAGGGGGGTCCCAGCGGGACGATTTCTAAGCCCTGATGCTTCTGGTCACGGCCAACACATGACTGCCTCTCTGTGCGTCTACTAACATTTCATCAGGTGCCATCCTGTAAAGGCTAGGTTGGGGAAGCTCTGCTTTGCTTGCCTTCTTTAAGGACGGTTGGGCTTCCCGGGTGGCCCAGCAGTAAAGAATCCTCCTGCCAACGCTGGAGATGTAAGAGACGTGGGTCCCATCCCTGGGTTGGGAAGATGCCCTGGAGGAGGGACTAGCTACCCGCTCCAGTATTCTTGCCTGGAGAACCCCACGGACAGAAGAGCCTGGCGGGCTGCAGTCCATGGGGTCGCAGAGAGTGGGACACGACCGAAGTGGCTTAGCACGCACGCACGCCGTGTTGCTTTCGGCCATAGAGCAAAGTGAATCAGCCGTACGAACACAACTTTCTTCGACGTGTGTGGCTGAGAAAGGTACATTTCCTAACAACAAGGATGGGAGAGTTGACCTGCTTTCCTGACGTTCCCCACCGCTCCCCACCCCACCCTGCCACTGTCGTTGGTGAGAAGGTGGGATCACTAAGATGCTACAAATTCTTGACTTTGTGCAGATTCGTGGTTGCTCCTGGCAACCGCGTCTCCGCCTGGAACTCAGCTTCCCAAAGGCTGACTCCGCAGAGACAGTTTAAGCGTTCTGTGTCTCTCTCCCACTCTGTAGCCATCTCCGATCCAGACCCAATTACGAACTTAAGGATAGATCCACAAAGAAAAAGATTGGCCTGGGAGCAGCATGGGAATGTTTCCGAAATTGGGTGTTATGTCAATTCAAAACTTTTAGCAAAGGTAAGCTGTCTTCCCTGGACTTAGCCTCACAGAGACATGGGTTCCACCCTTGGGCCCAGGGGTCATTTATGGACACCACGGCTCAAGACACCCACAGTGGTACCTCCTGGACGGGATTGGTGTGAAAAGGGGCTGAGATACTGCAGCTGGACAGACAAGCCCAGTTGAAAGTGGTGGTGTTGTTCAGTTGTTCAGTCATGTCTGACTCTTTGCGACCCCATGAACCACAGCACGCCAGGCTTCCCTGTCCATCACCAACTCCTGGGGTTTGCTCAAACTCATGTCCATTGAGTCGGTGATGCCATCCGACCATCTCATCCTCTGTCGCCCCCTTCTCCTCCTGCCCACAATCTTTCCCAGCATTAGGGTCTTTTTCAATGAGTCGGCTCTTTGCATCAGGTGGCTAAAGGATTGGAGCTTCAGCCTCAGTCCTTCCAATGAACACCCAGGACTGATCTCCTTTAGGATGGACTGGTTGGATCTCCAGGTGGCTTGATTTTATTGTGAATAAATGGCTTCCTCTCTCTCAGGCAAACGGGAAACTCTATTGCAGTCTTGGTGACTTGTCATGTGAAGTAAAAAACTACACCGTGAAGGTGATGAATGGTCAACCGTTCTCTGCTTGGATTCAGTATCCGAAGCAAGGTGAGGGGTAGACACTTTCTTGGGGTTTCATTTGCTTTTGATCACCCGTTAGCATTCTGAATAGCAAGATGATGACTTTTAACTTGGATGGATGGGTCTGTAGGGACGTAGCTTTGTGGGGAAAAGGACATTTCTTGAGAGACCCTTGGACTGCAAGGAGATCCAACCAGTCCATCCTATAGGACATCAGTCCCGAATGTTCATTGGAAGGACTGATGCTGAAGCAGAAACTGGAATCCTTTGGCCACCTGATGGGAAGAGCTGACTCACTGAAAAAGACCCTGATGCTGGGAAAGATTGAGGGCAGGAGGAGAAGGGGGCGACAGAGGATGAGACGGTTGGATGGCGTCACCGACTCGATGGACATGGGTTTGAGTAGACTCCGGGAGTTGGTGATGGACGGGGAGGCCTGGCGTGCTGCAGTCCATGGGGTCGCGAAGAGTCAGACACAGCTGAGCGACTGAACTGAACTGACTGATGTTCAAATCTGTGTCCACTGAGTCCTTGAGGATTGACCGGTTAGCTCTCCTCGCCGTCCAAGCTAATGTCCGCTGTATAGCAGTGACTCCGTGGTATACACGCATACTCTTTCGCATGACGGTTTTCCCCGGAAGAGTGGATGCGTTTCCCCGTGGGCCACACAGTCGGACCCTGGTGTTTATCGAGGAGCTCACTTTCCCCCCTCCTCCCTCTGCTTTACGAACCCCAAGGCAACCCCCGGGCGGCCGCGGACAACCTGACCTGCCGGGTGCACGACGTGGATCAGCTCAGCTGCAGCTGGGCGGTGGGCAAGGAGGCCCCGGCGAACGTGCAATACTATTTCTACCTGAAGCATCCCCTGTAGGTGTGGCCGGGCTCCGCCCCCAGCCCCGCCCCCCAAGCCCCAGGGGCGGGGCGGGGCGGGGCTTCGGGCGAGGCTTTAGGGGCGGGCCTTCAGGGGCGGGGCTTAAGGGGCGGGGCTTCTGGATGGGGCTTCAGGGGCAGGGCTTCAGAACGGGGCTTTAGGGGCGGGCCTTCAGGGGCGGGGCTTAAGGGTGGGGCGGGGCTTCAGGGCTTCAGACCTGGGCTTCAGGGGCGGGCCCTCAGGGGCGGGGCTTCTGGGGCAGGGCTTCAGAATAGGGCTTCAGGGGCGGGGCTTCAGGGGCGGGGCTTCAGGGGCGGGGCTTCAGGGCGGGGCGGGGCTTCAGGATGGGGCTTCAGGGGCAGGGCTTCAGAACGAGGCTTTAGGGGCGGGCCTTCAGGGGCGGGGCTTAAGGGTGGGGCGGGGCTTCAGGACGGGGCTTTAGGGGCGGACCCTCAGGGGCGGGGCTTAAGGGCAGGGCGGGGCTTCAGGGCTTCAGACCTGGGCTTCAGGGGCGGGCCCTCAGGGGCGGGGCTTCTGGGGCAGGGCTTCAGAACGAGGCTTTAGGGGCGGGCCCTCAGGGGCGGGGCTTAAGGGTGGGGCGGGGCTTCAGAACGAGGCTTTAGGGGAGGGCCTTCAGGGGCGGGGCTTAAGGGCGGGGCGGGGCTTCTGGATGGGGCTTCAGGGGCAGGGCTTCTGGGTCGCCCCCTGACCTGACCCCAAGCACCCGCTACCCCTCTAGGGAGACGTGGCCGTGTCCCACATACATGCAGAACAAGCAGGGCGTCAACGTCCAGTGCCATTTTGACAGCATCTCCCTTAAACCTCAACTTCAAAGCCAAACTCTGCTCCGTTTCCTGGTGAATGGCACCAGCGGTGGTTCCAGAATCCCCTGCCGCGAAACGCTTCATAGATTAGAAGAAATTGGTGAGAAAACGTGAGAACCTCCTTCACGCGCCCCCCACCCACCCCCGTTCCTTGGCTTTGCGATGCTGGTATCTTGTGGCGGAGGGTGGGGCAGGGTACCCCACCCTCGGAACCAAAGGGTAACCTAAGAGCAACACCAAGGTACCTAAGGGTAACTTTCAAGACCCTTGTAACCAAATCCCTCAAGCCGGGGCGGCATGTGTTACTCGCTCAGCCGTGTCCAACTCTGTGCAACCCCGTGGACCGCAGCACGCCTCGCCTCCCTGTCCATCGTCAACTCCCGGAGCTTGCTCAAACCCATGTCCATCGAGTCGGTGATGCCATCCAACTGTCTCACCCTCTGTCGTCCCCTTCTCCTCCTGCCTTTAGTCTTTCCCAGCATCAGGGTCTTTTCCAATGAGTCAGCTCTTCCCATCAGGTGGCCAAAGGACTGGAGTTTCAGCTTCAGCATCAGTCCTCCCAGTGAATATCCAGGAGGGGTTTCCATGGGCTCTAGGGCGCTTGGATTTCACTTGTTGCAGCTCATGGGTTCGCTGGTTCTGGCTCCCCAGCTCCAGAGCACAGTCTTAATAGTTGTGGCCCACGGGCGAAGCTGCTCCAGGGCATGTGGAATCTTCCTGGACCAGGGATTGAACTCCTGTCCTCTTCACTGGCAGGTGGATTCGTATCCTTTGGGTGGATTCACAGGGAAGGAAGTCCTAGGAGGCCTGTTTTGAAAGTATGTTCAGGAAACAATTTTTTTTTGGTTTGTTTGCTTTTCATGTGCTTTACTCATAAAATTTTTTTTTCCCTCCCCTAGAAATATTAGCTGCGCCAAACATCACAAAAACGCAGTGTTACGAAAACTACTCGTTCATGGAATGGGAAGTAAGGAGTCTCTTTACTGAAGACCTCAAGTATGAACTTGAGATACAGAAGGTGAGCATGCCACCTCCCAGGTGGGCATCTCTTGTGGTCTGATGCCCCAGACTCTGGAGTTTTGGGGGGAGTCAAGCCGTCTAAAGAAAAGAGGAACCATTAGATAACTGAGCGGCGGCGAAACCCGAAGCGTTTGGTTGTCTGGGACTTCCCCGGCCATCTGTCGGTTAAGACATCCCCTTCCAGTGCGGGGGGCGTGAGTTCAGTCTCTGGTTGGGGACCTAAGATCACATGGACCTCGAGGTCAAAAAAAGAATAAACAGAACGTAAGAGAGAAGCAATATTGTAACAGATTCAGTAAGGACTTTAAGAATGGTCCAGGAAAAAAAAAAAAAATGGAGACAGCAACAACAAAATAAGCGTTTGGGTGTTTGAAAGACAACGCTGACCTTGGAAAAGAAGTCAGAACGTGCAAGAAAGTTTTCTGCCATGTTTGGGGTGGAGGAGACATGCTCAGCTGTCGTTGTGCAGGAGACAAATGACGTGATAGAAAAAGACAAGGCTGAAACACACACTGGGGAAACCCTCTGATCCCAGGTCACTTGCACGCGTCCGGGCTAACTCCCTTCAGTTGTATCTGACACTGCAACCCCGTGGGCTGTAGCCCGCCAGGCTCCTCTGTCCATGGGATGCTCCAGCCAAGAATACTGGAGTGGGTTGCCTTGTCCTCTTCTAGGGGGTCTTTCTCACCCAGGGATAGAACTCGCGTGTCTTACGTCCCCTGCACTGGCAGACAGGTTCTTTACCACTAGCAGCACCTGGTCACATGTCACAGAGCCTGCAGTTTCCGTGCGAGAAATGAAGTCCTTCCTCCCCACCAAAGATGGTACCTCGGTGTTCACAGAACCTACGTGGATAATGGTCCCCAAGTTCGACACTGCTTGAAGGGACGGGATGACCGAAATATGGCCACAGAGTGGAATCCTATCCACCAAGAACCGGAGCGTCCTATTTTACAATAGCCTGGAAGTGGAAGCCGCCTAGATGTCCATTGACAGAGGAATGGATAAAGAAGCTGTGGTACACACACAGACGATGGAATATTACTCAGTCATGAAAAGGAATGCATTTGAGTCAGTTCTAATGAGGTGTGTGAACCTACAGCGTGTTATACAGAGCGAAGTAAGTCAGAAAGAGAGAAACAAGTATCGTATATTAGCGCCTGTATAGGGGAGGAGTTTGGCTCAGATGGGACAGAATCTGCCTGCAATGCAGGAGACCTGGGTTCAGTCCCCATGTCAGGAAGACCCCCTGGAGGAGGGCATGGCAACCCACTCCAGTATCCTTGCCTGGAGAACCCCACAGACAGAGGAGCCCAGCGGGCTACAGTCCATGGGGTCGCAGAGTCGGACATGACCAAGTACACACAGGCAGACACAGTGCGTGTATATAAATCCCAAACTCCTAATCTGTCCTTCCCCCAGGTACTTTTCCGTTCATTGATACATTATACTCAGTTACCTCTATTTATTATTTTTATGGGCTTCCCTGCTGGCTCAGATGGTAAAGAATCCGCCTGCCACTGCAGGAAACCCAGGTTCATACTCTGGGTCCGGAAGATCCCCTGGAGGAGGGCATGGCGACCCACTCCAGGATTCTTGCCTGGGGCATCCCATACGTATGACATCTGTGATTTCTGTTCAGTGACTGATTAGCGTCGGCTTTTCTGTGACCGTGAAACCGCTGGAACCAATGAGCCTTTCTTGGGTGTGGATCAGCCTCCCACGCTCCACTGTTCTCTTACAGGGCACGGACCTCGCCTACAAAGAGGAGGTGGGTATCCATCCCGTGTGGCCCCCGCAATCTGCCGTCCCAAGCACAGGCTCCTCATTTGAATCGGTGTCCAGACCCTCTGAGACGAGGCGCCCCAGCGCACGGGCCAGGCGTTATCACCTACGCACCCCCGCTTCGCGGCTAGATCCCGGGGACTCGGCGACCCCATCGTCAGGCCCAACTAACCGCATCTAACCCGCAGAGGCGGCCGTTCCGCGGGCAGTCATGAGTGCTGGTCGAGACCCCGCCTCCGTCGTCTCTGTCTCTCTCTCTCCCTCCCGTCTCTGCCTGCGTCTCCACGTGGCTTCTCTGCGTCCGTGTCTCCCCTCTTCTGTGTCTTATAAGGGTCCCGTCGTGGGGTTTAGGGCCACCCCCAGCCAGGAGGGACCTCATCTCAGACCCTTCACTGTATCACCTCTGCAGAGACCCTGTTCCATAATAAAGGCGTCTTCTGAGGCTCCGAGCCTCAGCCACAGATCTGCAGGGGTCTCTCCCCGCTGTCTGCTTGCTTTTCAACTGCAGACGGAGCTCCAGACCTTGATGTTGAGGAACCCAGGACCCTACACGGTGAAGGTCAAGGCCATGGACTCCATGTTCTTCAGGAGAAGACCGCAAGGCCAGTGGAGCGCCCCGCAGCACCTCGGTGAGGGGGACGCCCCTCGCGCCTCTCCAGGGGTGGGCGGCGGGGGCGGGGTGTGTGTGTGTTGGGGGCGGGGGTCACGGAGGCAAGGATCCCTGGCGGCCAGCAGCCTGCCGGGCACTCTGACCATCGCTGCTCCTTGATGCGCCTGCTGGAGGGAGAGGGGACCGTCCACCCGCCTCGGCCCGGGCCCCCAGACAGGGCTCCAGGGACCATGGCTGACCCGCGGGGGGCGGGAGACAGGAGATGGTCCCGGGGAATCAGCCCTGCACCCCCACCCCCCCACCCACCCCAGCCCAGCCCAGCCCATCACACATCATGCGGGAGGTGTGGGCTGCTAGCGGGGTCTCTGTGTCTGTCTCCCTCCAAAGTCGCCCAGGGGGTGGGCTGCCAGTGGGGTCTCTGTGTCTGTCTCCCTCCCAAAGGCGCCCAGGGGGTGGGCTGCTAGCGGGGTCTCTGCCTCCCTCCAAAGTCGCCCTGGGGACGGTTTTTCTCCACAGTTAGAAGGCTTTCCCCAGGTGATGGCTGCTGGGTGTCCCTGAGCTCTGCTCCAAAGCCCCACCTCCTCCCAGGCCCCAGGCCACATCCCATTCCTGACCTGACCCAGCAGGAAAACCTGGGGCACCAGGCTGAGGCCGTGGGCATGAGTGTCCTGGGGCGTGGAGGGGGGCGGCTGTAACAAATGACCACAGACAGGGCTTAAGCAACAGACACCCACCCTCCCCGAGTCCTGGAGACCAGACGTCTGAGGTCAAGGGGTTGCCAGGGCTGAGCTCCCTGCAGAGGCTCCAGGGGAGGGTCCTTGCCGCCTCTCCCAGCTTCTGGGGGCTCCGGGCGTCCATCCCTGGGCTGGTGGCCGCCTCCCTCCCATCCTTGATGGACTCTGTGCCCAAGTTGTTCCATGGAGATACGCAAGGTGCGCGTGGAGATGGCCATCGCCTTAACTCTCAGAAGATAAACTTTTTAATGCATTAAAAAAAACATCCAAAGGGATGTGAGAAATCCGTGATGACCATATATTAAATTCAAAGGCTGACGCAAGGGCGCACCCAGGACGCCACAGGGCAGGAGGTGGTGATGGTTCGCCTGGGAAACAGACCAGCCCAAGTGGCGCGTGCTGTGAAAGTGTCAGTCGCTCAGTGGTGTCCGACTCTCCACGACCCCATGGACCGTAGCCCACCAGGGTCCTCTGTCCATGGGATTCTCCAGGCCAGAATACTAGAGTGGGTTGCCATGCTTTTCTCCAGCGGAATCTTCCCGACCCAGGGACCCAACCCGGGTCTCCCAGGAGGCAGGCACATTCTGTGCGCGACTCCATCTGGTGGTCAGTGGCGGGGGCAGGGGGCAGGGAGCGGCATTCTGGCGACTTGGGAAGGATTCCCGCGCGGCCCGGGCAGCGGGCGCAGGTGGCTGATGTCCGCGGGGCGGATCGCGCTCCTGGGTGCGGCCCTGCGTCCCCAGCCCCGCAGGAGGCCGTGTCCCGGGCCCCGACCAACGTTTCCCGCCCGCCCCTTCTTCCCTAGACTGTGGCCGCAAGGACGCGTCCTTCCCGCTCTGGCTGGTGTACCTGCTGGCCCCGCTTGGGGCGCTGCTCCTGGTGGGGCTCCTGTTTCTCTGTCGCAGGTGAGCCCCGCGCGCCGGCCCTCCCTCGGTTTGCGCTCCGAAGGTTTTTTTCTGGAGGGGGGCACGGGCAACCCACTCCAGTATCCGCTATCTGGAGAATCCCCACGGACAGAGGAGCCCCCCTGAGCGGCTGACACTTTGTGGAGCGCGATCCACAGGCCCGGCGGCGCGC